>NC_080706.1:76482970-77230470 GCF_943734765.1 Anopheles ziemanni
TATTCTTTACTTCCGGAAATCAACTTACCTCCATCGTGTGGTGGTGCGTGCTTCCCGTTATCTTCTCGAAGTGAAAGCGGCTGGCGATACCCTACGGTTTCCAAGGCAGATTAAGATTATTTAACACGACGCACGGTTACGACAACGACAGCGAATGTCTACGGAAAACGAAGAGATGATAAGTCTGTCTGGTACCTTCCACCCCACTACTTTCCACAAATTACGGTGGTTTTGGATAGGGGCTACGGACGATTTTTTGTTGATGACTTGTCAGGTGCTTCGCCTTCGTCAGGGTTCGTTTACAGTGACAGAGCTGAAGTGTTCAATCAACGTACGAACGAAGACCAACAAATCCAAATTTGAAATGGAATTTGGAAATTTTTCTTATTTTGCGGTGTATTACCTGAGAGCAATAAATAACTATTCTTTCGAGAAGCTTGAAGATTTGTGGGGTACACATATTTTGAAATGGCACAATTCAGTTTAAAACATGTCGGTTCATTTTACCCCCCATTTCCATTCCAACTTGTTTGATAATTTTCTACAGTTCAGGCTTAGTTCTACTACACGCTGAATTATTTGAAAAAGTATCTCCCAGGTCGTAGCGGCTCATTCTAGTGGATTTCTTTCCGAAGACGAAATAATTGTTGCAGCACAACGCAATTTAATATTTTGCCAGGACATTTTCCTTCTAATCAAAGCAGTTTTTTGTAATAAGTTTTTCCTTATAAGTTTCCCAATTTGCTTCGTGTTAGTTTCCACACTAGGTAATATCAAGATAGCTCATGCTGAATCCCTGATTAACGCGATAACATTCCGGAACGTAGCTAGAGTTCTTATCCAGGTAGCGTATGGCAGCGGTGAACATTGGTTCCGAAAGTTCCAGGTTGACCACATTGCTGTCCTCCCGCCAGAAAGTGAACAGGGGCTGCTGTTCGTACTTTTCGTACCAGTACATCAGTTTCATCGCGCGGTGCCGCTGCAGGACAATGTTGTGTTTACGGCAGCTAGACTCAATGAATACATCATCATCGTCGTCGTCATCGGCTTCTGTGGTGCCATCGTCGTCGTCGTCTTCCTTGCGATTCTGACCGTCCTCCGTCGTTTTTAACTGCAATGGGCACTTTGCCATTCCTACGTCATCGATATCCTCCGAGCACGAACCCGATGATTCCGGTTCGGTTCGTTTAGCATCGATGCGGAACACGCTCAACCCACTGTCCATGATTTGCAGCAGCAGGTAAAACACGTCCCCTTCTCGCCCGGGACGGTGCAGTTCGAACATAAGCTTAAACATCGGCGGAAGGCCGAGATGCGTGACGAAGTTGCACTCTCGTATCGTTTTGCGCACGAGCAGGCGGAACAGCTCAAGCGGCTCATCGACGCGAAAGAGCGCCAATGGTACCCGATTCCCGGTGATCGGTTGGAAGCGCACACCCTCGTACCACAGTTTGACGCAAGGGCGCGATTTTTGGCATGTTCCGAGAAATTGCAGACAACGTCGGCAGTGCACAAAACGATCGCTCCGGATGTGCACGCGCTGTAGGGCGGTCCGATGAAGCAGGGCATAGAATGGACCGTACAGTAGATCGCACGTCTGCGGTTCAAGCTTGTTGATGGTGAGTTTCTCATGCTCTCCGCTTTGATGCGATACGCCTTCAGTCGCCTCGCCCGTCGAGTGATCGTGACGATGGCAGAACCACTCGTTAGCGTCCATCTGCTCGGATGGAAGCTCCAGGACGCGTCGGAACGTAATGCCCTCGAGTTCGGCGTCCGGTTGTGCATTCAATGAACCGCCACAATTGCTACACAGCAAAGCATACCGCGCATCTGGTTCAATGTTTACCGCAAGCTTTAACTGCTCATACTCTTCCAGAGCGCTACCACCACCTCCCTCCTGCTGGCTATTCAGCAATTCCGTTCCGAAACTGCTCTCGTTCGTGTTCACCCGGAAACAGAGGTAACGATTTTTTATCACCAGCGAACTGAGCGTCTGCGTGTGCAGCTGGAAGAAGTCGCCAACCCGTATCTCGTACCGTTCGGGGGCTGCTGCGCCTTTCCCAATGGCGATCGTTAGACGATCGTTCGCCAGATCGATCGTGGTCGACTCAATGTCGGCAAAGTTTCGCCGGAAGGCGATAAAAAAGTTGGCACTCTGAAGCCGTGGACGCATCTCGATCAGCACGCGCTCGATATTACCAGTCGATGAAGGAACCATCCTGTCTAAATATCTATCTATGGAACTAAATTGAAGAGATTGTTGAAGAGAAGCTGCCTTTTTGCCTATTGTTAGTTCGCCTCATCCGACGGAGGTTCCGCCGACGTGTCCACTTTGGCACGCTTTGCTGCCGGTTCCGACGGAAGTTGCGCTAGGGCTGCGACAAATTTTTCGTACAGCTTGTCCGTCTCCTTTAGGGCGTACGAAAGGGTCACGCGTTGATAGTAATCCGGCAGCAGCTCAATGTTGCTAATGACCGTTGACAGAAGGTGCGCCTTTTCGCAGGTAATGCCGGGTGGATCGTGGCGCAGATAGGTAAAGTGCATGTGCAAATGATAGAACGTTGGTTGGTAGTGAAGAAAAATGCGCAGTTCGGACGGGCCGATGCCGTACCGTTCCTTGATGGCGGCGATTCCGCGCGATTGT
This sequence comes from Anopheles ziemanni, assembly GCF_943734765.1. Taxonomy (NCBI): domain Eukaryota; kingdom Metazoa; phylum Arthropoda; class Insecta; order Diptera; family Culicidae; genus Anopheles; species Anopheles ziemanni. The sequence goes on from NC_080706.1 coordinate 76,485,615, forward strand.
ACGTTGCGGAGTAGCGGCAAGTGGGAGGATGTTAGGTCACGCAGCGAACGAATGTCCCGACGGCGAACCAACGCGAGAAGATAGAGCTGCTCGACGGTTTTACCGTCCCATTTCAAATCGGGAAGCAGAATGAAACCGTTCTCGTTGCACGGATCCTCGTAGACGATACGTTCTTTTTCCTTACGGTGTTCCAGCACGTTGTAAAGCCACTGTTGTGATGGATGGAAAGAAACACTCGATTAATTAAAGGCATTTTCCTTCATTGAAAATTTAAAAAACAAACCTCCAAGCTTAGCTGCCCCTGTTCCAGATGAGGTAAGGTGATTCTTTTATAAAGATCGGCCGTTTCTTCAATGAAAAATCGTTTCTGCACCGAGTATTTGACGATATGTTTCTCCGCAGCTGGGTAGACTATGGTTACCTTAAGTCCTGTATGAAAGACACCGAGATGGAAAGAATTAGCAATAATTCTATCAGAACCCTTACCATTTAAGGTTTACGTACGGTTCAAGGCTGGATCCACGGTACAGACGAAGTTACCGTAGATGTCATTGATGAATTCCGTCTCCAAGCGCGATGACGACGTGAAAAACGTGTGGCTGGAAGACTTTTCCACGTCCGTGACGGGTGGTTCGTGTTCACTTTCACTGACAACGGCACAGTTTTCACGATGCGTTGGCGTGTTACGACCGTCGGTTACGGTCGCTGCTGTCGTAACCTGGGCCTCGGTGAAGGCCCTCTTCTCGAGCACCACGATCGCGTACTGCTCGGTGGACAGATTGGTAAAGTGCCCCAACAGGCACACACTTTTGTGCGTACTGTTATTGTTCAGCACGCGCACCGTTCGAAAGCGAGATAGATCGTAACATGTTTCTCCTGCTTGCTGACCTTCGCGCTGACGTTGTAGCTCTGATTCATCGACATTACATTTGTTATCGGCGGAGGTGGTTTGTTCGTCCCGTACTGCGCTTTGCGTTCCCAGCATGACAAACTTTGGAATGGATGAATGGACTGATAACGGCAGCTAGCTGAGCTGAATATTCTTGGGCAAAAGGAATGTCGCGACGGTGGGTTTAGCTGTTTCTATTCTTTCCCTAACGCTATCTGATATCAACAAATTAGGAATGCCAACACAGTAAACCGCGTTTTTTTGACGCCATCGAGAGCCGACTGACATATTGCTGTCAAATTTGTAGTTTGACATTTCCTATATTCACCACGCAGTGATTTAAATGGCACCGGTATTTTAAACGGAAATAACATTTTTTCAACTCAAAGTAATACAATACAGTGGAACGATATCAAAAAGTTTATGAGAAAAATGTGAAAAATTTCTTTTACATGCAGAAAGAAAGCGTAAAAGGTTTGTCGCGAAATCCATCTTAGTATTGAAGGTGAGAATATGTTTTTCAAACTCAACGGAACCGACAGGAAAGTGGTGAGTTTGAGTCTCAATGTGTCACTTTCATCGATGCTGCAAATTGCGTGCATCCATCAAGCGGTCAAAATTTTGCGAAAAGTCATACACAAAACATAAACTACCGGTGCCTTTGCTTGTACGCTTTTGGCCGGTCCATTCTCACTCACGATACGATAAAAGGCATTTTGTGGACCGCTTCTTGCACATTCCCTCGAGCCGCAGTGGTGATTTAATTTCATTAGGTGGTTTTTATTTATTGTATATTTACGCGCGGTGGACGGTAGCGTTGGTAAGGGTGGTGGCAAAAGGTTGGTAAAGCTGGTCTTTGCAAATCTCCCAACGAAAGCGTACGATGGAAATCAACGAGAACAACTTCGAGCGGCTGGCAAACTACCTCCAGCAGACGCTTAATCCCGATCCGGAAGTTCGACGACCCGGTAAGTAATGTAAAGCATCACCGGGACACGCGTAGCTTGGAGAGGTTAAGGACGATGGCTTGGAGGATGATGGGTAAATATCGTTTCACTCGTTTCCAGCTGAAAGGTTCATCGAAAGTATTGAAATCAGCCAAAACTATCCGCTACTATGTTTGCACCTGGTCGATCGTCCGCAGGTCGACATGACGATACGAGTCGCGGCGGCGATCGCTTTCAAGAACTTTGTCAAACGTAACTGGGGTTTCCACCTGGAGAATGATGGGCCGGACAAGGTGTGCGAGTCGGACCGAAACGGCATCAAGAGCCTGATCGTCCCAATGATGCTGAAATCACCCGCTTCCATACAGAAGCAGCTGAGCGATGCGGTCAGCATCATCGGGAAGTACGATTTCCCGCTCAAGTGGCCCCAGCTGATCGACGAGATGATTGAAAAGTTCGCCACGGGTGATTTTCATGTGATCAACGGTGTGCTGCAGACGGCTCATTCGCTGTTCAAGCGTTACCGATACGAGTTCAAGTCGCAAGAGCTATGGGAGGAGATTAAGTTCGTGCTGGACAAAATCGCAAAACCGCTCACCGAGCTACTGCAGGCTACACTAGGGTTGGCGGAAGCGCACGCGAACAACGAAGAGGCGCTGAAGGTCATCTACAGCTCGCTGGTGCTCGTGTGCAAAGTGTTTTACTCGCTCAACTCGCAGGATCTGCCCGAGTTCTTCGAGGATAACATGGAAACGTGGATGAAAGCATTCCACGGCCTGCTGACACTCGATGTACCCTGTCTCAAGACGCCCGACGATGAGGATGCGGGCGTTTTGGAGCACTTGAGGTCGCAGATCTGCGAGAATCTTTGCATGTACGCGCAGAAATACGACGAAGAGTTCGGCCCATACATGCCCCAGTTCGTGACGGCCGTCTGGGAGCTGCTGGTGAACACCGGTATCCAGACGAAGTACGATTCGCTCGTCTCCTATGCGCTCAAGTTCCTTAGTACCGTCGCGGACAGGAATCACTATCGGCATCTGTTCGAAGATCCGAACGTGCTGGCAAGTATTTGCGAGAAAGTGATCATCCCGAACATGGACTTCCGGCTGTCGGACGAGGAGCTGTTTGAGGATAACCCGGAAGAGTACATCCGACGGGACATCGAGGGTTCGGACGTGGAAACGCGACGTCGATCGGCCTGTGATCTCGTCAAGACGCTGTCACAGAACTTTGAGGCAAAAATCATCGAAATTTTCGGCCAATACCTGCAGGTGCTGCTTGCGAAGTACGCAGAAAACCCGGCCAACAATTGGAAGACGAAGGACACCGCCATCTACCTCGTCACGTCGATGGCTTCCAAGGGGCAGACGCAGAAGCACGGCGTCACGCAATCGTCCGAGCTGGTGCCGCTACCGCAGTTCACCCAACAACAGATTATTCCGGAGCTGGAACGCTCCGACGTCAACCAGCTACCGGTGCTGAAAGCCGACGCACTCAAGTTCATCATGACGTTCCGGACGATCCTGGGGCCGCAGATTATCGTCGCCACGATGCCACTGGTCGCGAAGCACCTTGGAGCGGGCAGTGTTGTGGTGCACACGTATGCGGCGTGCGCCATCGACAAGATCCTGACGATGCGCGGCACCGACAAGCAACCGATCGTGACGAAGGAGCTGCTAACGCCGCTGAGTGCCGAACTGATCACTGGTCTGTTTGCCGCCTTCACCGTGCAGGGTTCGAACGAAAACGAGTACATCATGAAGTGTATCATGCGCGTGCTGAACACGCTCCAGGAGGCTTCGCTGCCGTTCATGATCGTGGTGTTACCGCGCCTAACCGAGATCCTGACGGTCGTTTCGAAGAACCCATCGAAGCCACACTTCAATCACTATCTGTTTGAGACACTTTCCCTTTCCGTAAAGTAAGCAAAGTTACATTCCTTAAACCAAATCATCAGTGACTAATTTGTTGTGCGGCCTACTTTTCGCCTTACATTATAGGTTGGTTTGCAAGGCAGACCCGAATGCTGTCAGTTCGTTCGAGGAGGCTTTGTTCCCCGTTTTCCAGGGAATACTGCAACAGGATGTGCTTGGTAAGTTCTAAGGCTGTTGAAAAACATATCGTAAAAGGTGTATAAATACACTACACCACGAAAGTCAGTGTACAGCGGGCCAAAACAGAAACAAATGCCATGTGATTTGTGAAGAATAATTTTAACAAAAGTAAAAATGAGGGATTGTTCCTTATAGTGCCTTCTATATTTTATAAACACAAACTAATGCATTAGCCTACTACTTCCGCACACAAAGCTTTGATTGTGATTGTTATTTTCATATTTATTTGCTTGTGTTTCAGAATTCATGCCCTACGTGTTCCAGATGCTATCACTGTTTCTGGAGATCCGGGAGGGTAAGAGCAGCATTCCCGACACCTACCTGTCGCTGTTCCCGTGCCTACTGGCGCCCACCCTCTGGGAGCGCCCTGGCAACGTGACACCGCTGATACGGCTACTGTGCTCGTTTGTGCGCCAAGCTTCGCCGCAGATTTCGGCCGAGGGAAAGCTGAGCGGCGTGCTGGGTGTTTTCCAGAAGATGATTGCCTCAAAGAACAATGACCATGAAGGGTTCTATCTGATGCAGAATTTGTTGCTCCACTACCCAGCGTAAGTTCGGATGGTTTGCTATTTTATACAAGCTGTCAATCGTTTGTTTCATTCCTCATCTCTACCTTACAGTGAAGAGCTCGGGCAAAGCATGCGTCAGATCTTTTCGCTGCTCTTTCAACGGCTTAGTTCCTCCAAGACGACCAAGTTTGTGCGATCTTTCATCGTGTTCCTCTGCCTTTACGCGTCACGTGTTGGCCCGCAGGCGTTAATACAGATGATCGAAAGCATTCAGGCGCAGTAAGTAGATCCACGTTATCCAAGTTAGTCCTAGCAAAGCACCAAACACCTTTCACCACTTTTCTTCTTCAGAATGTTCGGCATGGTGGTCGAACGGGTGTTCATCCCCGACATCAACAAGGTATCGGGTGAGCTCGACCAGAAGATCGTCTCCGTGGGGCTGACGAAGCTGCTGTGCGAGTGCCCGGAGATGCTGGCCGAACCATACGTAAACTTTTGGCCGCAGCTATTGCAGACGGTGGTGCAGATCTTCGAGCTGCCGCCCGACGAGTCCGCCATCGATGGTGATAACTTCATCGAAATCGAGGACGTGCCCGGCTATCAGGCCGCCTACTCGCAGCTCAACTTTGCCCAGCCGAAACCGTTCGATCCGCTGCCGGACGTAACGAATGTACGCCAATATCTGGTACAGCACCTCGGCAAGCTGGGTCAGGCGCACGCCGGGAAGGTCGGTACGCTGATCTCTTCCCTGCCGGCGGCTCACCAGGAAGCGCTGCAAAAGTACTGTGCGCAGAGTGGCGTTCAGATTGCCTAAAGCGCCAACTTCTGATATAGATTTAAGCAAAAAAGTGTACTCGTCATTTAAAAAGTTTTTATGTTCTTTGGTTGTGGCTGAAATGGAGTAGAACCATTTTCAGCTGCGCCTGCATGTTAGGTGTCTTCGTATCCATTGTGTCCCCCATTATGTACAATAAATAAAGTTCTCGCTGTTGTCATAGAAACCTAACTGTTTTGACTTTATTCTGTTTCATTGATCTGACTACGCTTTTTCTTTCTTTCTAGGGTATCCTTGTTTAATAAGAACATTAAGAGAATCCTTTCATATTAGGTGGAATCGCATACGGATTTGTTTATTTAACCATGGTTTAATCTGCCGCCCCACCAACATTTCGCTATGGAAAATGACCGCTGCTTTTCTGTGAAGTGTTCGGCTACTTTTCCTATTAAAGCAGCTCCGTTCATTTCTGATGCAGCACCGGAGTTCATGAAATAATTGAAGCGTATGAAATAATTAATGAAATAATTCAACAAATTTAAGCTTTGTTTTGAACCTTTGCAAAAAAATGTGAAAAAATTCAAAAACATTTCACAACTCTTGTTCCGTTTGTTTCTCTTTCTTCTGTTCTGTTCTGCCTTTCTCGTTCTGCTGCCTCGCTCCCCTCTGCGGTCCTCTTGTAACCTCCTGATGTGTTCTGCTCGCCTGGTAGCAGGTGTTCCGCCGTTCCTTCGGCTTTGGGAGTTGATATGTTGCCTGAGGGTGAAAGATGTATATATTTGTCTTTGTTATTAAAGTTTTTACTTACCATTTGATTCTGCCAGTCCGAAGCGTGTGGGGTGTTAACCTCGAATTGTTCCAGTAGTCCACCGAGATTATTGTACACCCTCGGGTTTAACTAGGGTTTTCCTTAATCGCTTTGGTGTTTGCGTGACAGTACACGCACGCGTCGCTTGATACACACATGTGTATAACGCACGCGCGTTGACCTTGTAAATAGAACCGCTAACAAGAACCAGCTGATTCTTGTTTTGCCACACTGGTGTGGCGACAACCGATCGCACCGTATGATTATCTTTGCTATATTTTCGCGCAGCATTAAATATACATATGCGCATGGAATTTATTTGTGTTACCATTACAGTTGTTCGTCACATTTTTAACATGTAATAAAAGGTACTAAAATATGACCGCAAAATGTTTGATTTAAATTTAAATACAAACTGGCGCAAGGCCCAGTGTACTGCCGGCGTCATTAAAAGTGACCAAGCGACTAAGTTGCATGTTTTTTATGTAACATGTGCTTTATACGTTAAGAACATGCAAAACAAAAGTGGATGCGGAGTAAAGAACAGTACGAATGAAGAAAGATGTACTTTTTCCTCTACGAGAAACTTTGCTTCATACCTAGCTTGAAATATATTACAGATAAGAAATTACTTTTACAAAGATAGGCCATGCCAAAATCTGGTTAAAAACTAATTGCACAGCTTACCCACATCCACTACATCCAACTGCAAGTTGCAATGATTTTTTTTTCAAATTTCGATGTCGCATCGCATTTTTCATTGCTTAGCATTTGATTGTTTCATGAGATTACGTCTTTTGGAAACTAGTAAAGATCTACACACAGATCTATAAACCAATTGGAGACAGCATTCGGAAGTAACGGATAAAAATCTAGCTCTTATCAAAAGCTACTTTTGTGTGCAAAATACGTTCCAACATCTTCTTCTGCCGGAAACATAATCGTTTCCCAGCATAAGGTGAAATCATGTATTGACAGTTTAAAAGAGAGCAGGTCCTTGGTCAAAAAGCTGTCGTTTTTTTAATGCTGGTTACCCTAATATAAATACATAAACTCGTGTAGCAACTGCTCAAGCGGATAGAAAATTAACCACTACCGGACAAAGAATACCGTTACTTTGTAATTAACCTTTGAACTGAGAAACACGGCCACGACGTTTGCATTAAAAAATAGACAAATTTTCGTTGACGACAAGAAAAAAGTCAACCAAGTATATTGAATCAAGTAAATTTTATTGAACATTACATATTTTTAGTACTTTCAAAATAACTTCCGACGGCCAGTTGGCCTTGGCCGAAACTTTTGCCATAGCCAATCAAACCAACCATTTGGGAATGTTTTCAGTTGTTGTAAATGTTTTTTTTCGATTGGTTGTAGTTGATAGCCATGAGTAAGGTGAGCAGTGTGGGATATTTCATTTATATTTGATCCATTCAACTCCTCCGATCCTCTTTACGCATGATTTACTGTGGCTATGTATGTCCAAACCACTGAATCGTACTCTTTATCGTGTTTTCTGATAAAGTTGATTTATTCCGGAAGACACTGCACACTATACACTTCTCCATACGCCGGAAGTCTTGACAGGAAGAACAGCGACTTTGGGCAAATCGTTCTCGCTGATTTTCAGCCACGATATGCCGTTCTATGGGAGTTTAGCGACCACAAAACACTTTAAATATACTGTAACAAGCTTCAAAAGTAATATAAATTACTAGTCTTTTTTACCACTTGTCGCCGTCTGGTTTTAAATAATCGTTGGTCACATGGTCCGCTATTAAGCTGGATGTTTAACACACAATCAAACGTAGATGGTTGTTGTCAAACTTGTTTTAAATTTAAACGAAATGCTACTCTTTAACTTGCTTTTAGTTGCTGCTAACAGAAAGTTGCTAACGTATTCCGTTTTCCCATGAAAATTCTTTAAAATTTGCCTCATTTTTTAAATGCCAACGTTATTGTAATATTCCCGAAATGCAAACGTTCGTCGCTAATCAAGATTTGATCGGTATAAGGACAGTCTATGTCGATTATTTAAAAAATAAAACGCCCTACTGTTGGACATGTTTCCGCCCGAAGATAAAACTCGAAAAAGAATTCTATATTTCAAATATCAAATGGCGAACATGAATCCTTAACATCAAACACTTCGCAATAATTGGCGTTCGAGATCATTGATTCAAATGATCAATGTATCGTTGGGATATATTTTTGATGTTTAGAATATAATGGACACACTTTGTGAATAGCCGAACATATGTTAGTTTGATATGCATTCGTTAATTCACAGGTGTAAAACGTACAGCGGTAGCAATGGTAGCAACTACGGGAGAAGAGTAAAAATTGAATTTGGGAGAAAAAAATATCGCATCCACCCTCCTTAGAACATAACTTAAGCCAGCAACTAGCAAACTCGTAATATGTTTTTGTAGCGCAGGAATTGCTGATATGCATGTGCATGTGCATGCGCAAACAGATCGTTCCGAGCTAACAGATTAATATCATCAATAAATTGAATAATATTAGTCTATTTTCTCGTTATCATTATAAGTATGTAACACTTATACGATTTTGTAATAACGTAAATGAAAACATACCCACATATAGAAATTCTGTCGAAGGATTCTTTATTCTATCGAGTGTTGCTTTGAAGTGACCGCACGAGAATGCTTCGAATGCTTTTGAAATCATACATCTTTGATCATCTAAAACACAATCATTTCTGAGGCGATTGAGATGATATAAATATTATTGCATAGGTATTTCGTGGGACTATCTTTTGTCTGTATGATGCACTTGGCTAGGAATAACCATTGAGGAGCTATGTTTGTTTTATTTCTTCTCTTTATTGTGCATCGATAATAGATTTGAAAGCGTCAATGTTGTTTACATTGGAAAATGTTGTACCGTTGGTGGCAGCACCGGTGCCATCCAAAGTTCAAAAATACACTTTCCGTTCAAACTGTAACGGTTTATGCTTTCCATCCCTCGATTTATTTCATTTTTCATGCAAAGTTTCACTCAAGAGCGGGTTGAAAAATTTCGGTGCTGCAGCGCGAATGCGACGGAGCATAAGTCAGTCGCTGCGTCTCGCTCCGATCCACGGGGATAGGCCTGAGTTCATTCAAAATTGGTAGTAGGGTGGGTAGGGTTCTGCGGGTAAAAATTTCGAGCAGTATAATAAACCATCGTTTCTGGCATCGCATACGCTCTGACTTCAGCGTTGAAGATGGTTTATTATATGATGTGTCTGGGGTAGTTGTTAAATAAACAAATCTTCCGCGCAAGATATTTTATTGTAAAATATCCTTAGGGAAGTCGATATTTTTGTGAAACTAGGCACAAGAATATACATTTTTAACATTAGAGTGGATGAAAAAGCTTTAATAAAAAAGTAAAAACACAAATAATTACCGGTTATGTCGCCGATGGGCAAACGAATGTTTAAAGAACATTTGGCAATTTAACACCTAAGTTACTATGGATAGGACTAGTTATTGAGCATCTTTTTTATATTTATTAGCTTATCGAAAAACAAGTAAGTTTTTTTTAAACAGAGTTGGTTGGCTGAACCAAATTGGGTAATCCCAGTCTTCAACGAACCGAACCATATCCGGTTGTATGAACGAAGGCAAAAAATGGCGTATTCCACCTAATTTTTCTAATAAAAAGAAAAATTTAGCATTTATTTATAATTTATAGAGAGAGCTTACCGAATGCAGTTTACAGTTGAGCCAAATGCCTTGGTTCGATACGAATGAGTCGATATAATTTTCTACGATATGGAAATCCACTAAAATATTTTCTGTGACATGAATTAGTGGCAGAAGATTTACTTTGCATTAATTCTCGTTGTAAAATGTCCCACCTCTTGCACACAAACCGAAGTAAATGGCAGAATGGCCAATGTTTTTTACGAATTACACTAGGCAATAGATTTCACAAGCTTGTATTTTCCATATCGTGTTGTTATTTGTTCATTTGTAGTTAATAAAAATGTAAGAAAAAAACTAGTTACAAATTTAATTAATAATGAAAAACAAAAAGGAGTTTTTTTTATTAAAAATTGTTTTGAAAACGTTCAATTCAAATTGTTTGTAATCAAAGCGTCAAAGTAGGCTATGTATCAATGGTTTAACATTTAACCATGGTCAATTGAAACAGTACGCGATACCAAATTCGAGCGGCTAAAATAGACCATTGCTTAATTTAAGCCATGGTTAAAATTAAACAAATTCGTATGCGATTCCACCTATTATTTGTTGTTTTTTTTTTTAAAGTACCGGTTCACTAACACCCATGCAGACAACTGATTGTTTAGTGATATTGTAAAACAGAACATTTCTTATGTTAAGAGTTCTACAAATTGTGTCTACCTTCGTTTTGTAGTTCCTTTATTTCAATGTATTCGTTGGAGTATATGATCGCTGGAACTTTACATTCATTTACACACTGAAACGTTTTATCGTTCTACACTTAATCAAATTTCACATCATTTCGATTCGGCTAGTGCATTTTTCTAACTTTACGTACATTTCATGGCAAAACATGGCGCACCAGAACTTGTTGAACAGAGGGCGGTAACAGGAAAGAAAATGGTACATCCACATTAAAGCTTATACGTTTTGTGCTTATGGTAGTTTATGCATAGGCGGTACCGAAATGCTGGTAAAAAGTGAAAATATAATAGGAATACCAAAGTAACTCAGTGTGGCATCAATGGGGTAATTGATTCTGTAACTAAAGAGTATACTTTTAATCAGCTGGACGGTTTTCTTGTCTTTTAACAAACAATCAAGAATGATGTGCGCCGTTTTCTTTTGGGTCTTCCCACGTTTAACGAAACTAAATCCAGCGGCGCACACAATCGGGACTTTCTTATGTTTTACTGCACCTTTTTACATAAAATAAATTCCATTTATTCAAGGGTTCTTCTTCTTGGCGTAACGACCTCCTTGGTCATGCCTGCCCGTTTAAGGGCTTACGAGACTTGTTTCCCTGTTGTACGTGGATAGTCAGTCCTCTCGTACAGGGGAGGGTCCGGTCTCGGTTGGGATTCGAACCCACGCCGTCGAGGTGGTGAGCCCCGGCGCTCATGGGACGATTTTCTAACCGGCGCTACCGCTCGGCTGTCGCGGACCCCCCAAGGGTATCTTACTTTAATAATTTTTACTATCTGCATATTCTCTGCTGTCTGTAAATATGCCACGCATAAACGAAAGGTAAATTGCATCCGGTTTAGAAAAACAATTGCTTGGCATTGAGATGGCCACAAGTCATCCGACGGCCTGGGCTGGATCTCCTTTATGGACTAGCGTGAGACGTCGATGAAACATACATTATAAAACCACGTGATCGACCCATCAAAGGAATTTATTCGATTTTGGTGGCACGTTTTGTTTCTTATTATACATTCCGTTGTTTCAAATGGCATGCGAAACTTTATGACACTTCGATAGAACGAAACACATTAACAAAGAATACTTGCAGGATGGTTGCCCGTTCAAATATTGTAAACAAAAAATGCATGAAAAGAATTCCGTTTCGATTTAAATTCGCTTGTGGAAGTGTCGTTTTCTATGATCCTTGCTAAATAAATACTATTATTTTGTAGTACTTGACAATTTTATCATTCTGTATCTTGGAAACTTTTTGAAGCGAAGAGTGCAAAATAAACTGAATCATGCAACTGGAAACACAATATTTTTAAATTATATTTTTATAAAACAAAACCCATGAAAAGTAAATCAAAAATATAAAAAAGCATCGAAAAGATGATGAGAAAAGCATAAATAAATGTTGATAAATAACTAAATTGTAGTAAAATTATAACACAACCAAGGGAGGGGAAGGCGTAAAAATAGAATAAAATGAAAGTGGAAACGCAATGTGTTTCCACCTCATAATACTTGCACAAACGTTAATTATAAAACGTATACGTACATATACACACTCCTGGGAAGTCACTTTTATCACCTTTGGAAGAGCCATAATAAGCCGGGCAATGGTTTGGGGGTTCGCCTTTCCTACACCGTCGACGGGGTGATGGCAGCCACATTGTCCCCGCCTCCGGTAATGGCGCCGACGTTGTTCGGCGGAGATGACGAAATGGTCGCACTGTTGGCGTTGATTTCTGTGCCCGCTCCGACCAGCTCCTGCAGGTTCTGGTACGCGATGTCATCGGAGAAGAACCGATGCAGGAACTTGAAGGTCGGTCGCTGCTTCGGGTTGTACTGCCAGCAGTTGCGCATTACCGCGAACACCTTGTCCGGGCAGGCGTCCGGCTTGGCCAGCCGCTGGCCCGCCTCGATTAGCGTGATCACGTCGACGCCCTTCATGTCGTGATAGGGTGGGGCGCCGTACGAGAACATCTCCCACAGCGTCACTCCGAACGACCACACGTCGCTGGCGTGCGAGAACGTACCGTAGTTGAAGCTTTCCGGTGCATACCTATGAAGGCATAAACAAAAAAACAAATTAACAGACTGATTTCTTAAAGGGAGTAAAACAAATACAATGATCCAGGAAAAATAGCATCCCCATGCATGTGTATCATATCAATGCATGTAACATGCACTGAATTCATCTATTTTTCATTAAAAAACAAAGAACATCAGTAATTTTCTATTCAAAGATCAAAAGCAGCTTGTTTTTGTGTTGTAGTCTCGAGCCAGGCTCGATCAAAACTATGAAGGAGTTTAATTGAATCTGTCGTGGTCAAAATAGTAAATCAACAACAGCGGAATTAATGTTGATTAAAGTCACTTATGTAGTTAGAAGAAGAAGTAGATGTTTAAGAAGCTAGTATTTCAGAGACTACCATAAGAATCTTTAAGGAACCCTGCCCAGACGATTTTACATCGGAAAAAGCGGTTTGGAACGATACGAGAGCTCCAAGCTCGAAGAATGAACGGCACAAAGGTCTGGTGAAATCATACTTTCAGAACATTCACGACGTCGTGACGATGATGGATAAAGTTCCGGTAACTTTCGTAAAACAGCCTTCATACAACATTGCCTAACAAATTGTACGTCTTCCAATGGTTAGCATATTTTATGGAAGCAATCTCCGAAGCTAAAAATAATAGCCATGTTGTTACTTACCATTTGATGGGCCACTTGCCGCCCTGACTAGCACGGTAGTACTCCTGCCCGGCACCGATGGCTCGCGACAGCCCAAAGTCGGATATTTTGGCTTGGTACTTGTTCGCGAGCAGGATATTGCGGGCCGCCAGATCCCGGTGCACGAAATGTTGCTCCTCCAGGTACTGCATGCCTACGGGATGATGGGAAAAAAATAGAGTAATTGATGGAGCAGGGGGAGCCATAACTAATTCTGTTCATCGCCACTTACCGCTGGCAATTTGTGCCGCCCAGATCATCATCTCCTGGTGCGGAACGATCGTGGCCTTGTGCTTCGTGATGTACACGAGCATCGAACCGAGCGGGATCAGTTCCTGCACCATAATCAACGGTGGACCCTTGCAGATACCGATGAGACGCACGATGCAGTGATGCCGCAGCCGTATCATGACGCTCGCTTCGCGCAGAAAATCCGTCCGCTCGCGGCGTTCCTGATTGTCCAGCACCTTCTTGATCGCCACTGGAAGCCGACCCATGCCGAGCATTTTGATCGGAGGACTAACGGAACCGTTGCTGCTGCCCGCCGTCGTTTCCACTGGCCACGGTTCCAGGTAGCCCTGGTACACGTACCCGAACTCACCCCGTCCCAGCGTAACCTCCGGGTGGATGCACTCCTTCGGGATGAAATAGTTCGGACCGTCCACCTGGGAGGCCCGTTCGTTCTGTTGAAACATGGAGAAGAAGACACTCTCACCGGACAGTACGCTCGCCCTGCTGAATGCAGATTGGGTCGAATCGAGCCGCTCGAATAACCGGCTCGCCCGTAGGGCGCCACCGTTCGTCGGGGAGGTCGGTGATTGACACTCTTCCACCGAGACGCTGCTAAAGATCGGCACGTTCCGTGTCATGACGTAGTTCGTTGGGGCGGGCTTAATCGCGGGTGGTGGCCCCGCTCCTTCGTCGTTGTTATTACTCGACACTGGTGCAGGTCCCTCCGCCCCCACAAGTGGTGGACGCGTAGGAAGCAACGACAGCGGGGGTGGAATCGGTACCTCCACGAAGTAGATGTCTTCGCTTTCCTCGTCCGGCATTCGGTTGGAGTGAACCGGATCATCGCTTTGAGTGAAGTAGTCGGTGCTACTGGCCGGTGTAGTATCGTGGACGTTATTGTTGACACTATCGAGCGAAGTGTTGGACAGCTTCGGAGGAATGGCCGGTGGAGCGTCATCGGTGGGCGGAACATCCGCCGGGTATGTCGAAGAACTGAGCACCGGGGGAGAGATTGGTACTGGAGCGACGCCGGTGACCGGCGGTTCACCGATGTCAATGTCCACGATGGCACAGTTGTTGGTCGGAATTTTGTAGATATCATCGGCCGCGGCACAGCTGGCCACCAGGTTAAAGTCGGAAGAAAACTTCAACTGCTGCAGCAACTTCGACGGACTTACGGTGGGTTCGATGGAGGAGGACGAGGGCGAGGCTGTTGTAGGCGGCAAACCAAGCCCAACCGAATTAATTGAATGATCACCGGTGCTACCCGATGACACGCGTCCGTTCGCATCGGTAGGATCACCACCGGAAGGTGTTTTCGGTTTTTGCTTGCTTTTGCGCAGACTTCGCATGCCTTCCATGAACGTTTTCTTCAGCGTCGCCGTCGACTTTTGTTCGTCGACTTCTCCGCGTCCTCCTTTGGGGCTTCTGTTCGGTGGCCGTTCCGGGCTGCGCTCGAACAATCCGACCCGATTCATCTGCATCATCGCATCGTTCGGCACGGAAAGATTCCGCATCGGAGCACCAGGCAGTCCGCTGTTAGGTCCGCCACCCTTTGCCGGTTGTAGTGTGGCACTTTCGCTCGATTTGCGAAACATGCTCGTGAGTGTACTGGAAGAAGTTCCGACCCCGTTCGAACCGACGAGCGATGAAAGGAACGAGGACGAGGATGATCCAGGAGCGCCCCCTTCCGTTGCGGCTCGATTTATTCGATGCTTCGACTTCGGTATGGTGGCGAACGTGGGAATGGGTGGCTTCGGACCAGGCGGTACCGGGTGGCGCAAGTTAACCGGCAGCCCATCGGAAAACCGGGTGTAGTGCTCGATCAGGTGTTCGAGCGAGTTCATAAACGGACCCTCGTCAATGTACAGCCAATCCTGTTGACGCTGGATTATGAAATGCTTTGGCTCGTCGTCGTATAACATCGTCAGCACGTCCACGTTCTGTTTGGCCGAGTAGCGCACCAGGTACGTACCGGAGCTGGATTCCGCACCGTTCTCCGCCGGCCCGCTGTTCTCCTTGTTGTGCTGCTGCCCTCGCTTGGTCTTGCTGTGCGCTTTGAGACTGTCGACGGCCGCCATGCGCTCCAACGTTCCGTGGTACCAGTGCTCCCGGCGTGTGATGGGATCCCGTGGATTATACTGATTGAGGTACTCCACCACCTGATAATGGCCACGGTGACGCGCCAGGTCGGACGGCATTTCGCCAAAGTTTGATCGCGGCCGGTGTGGGACATGGTGGCGCAACATTTCTTTGATCGTTTCCAGATTCCCGTTGTTTGCCGCTTCGTGCAAAGGTACCCAGCCTGTATCGCTGTTGCGTGCCTGTAGATTAGCGGACGCGCTCACCAACATCCGTACCATTTCTAGCCCGTTCCGTTTGGCGCATGCGTACTGGAAAGAAAACGGAAATCGAGTATTAATTTTGTGCCTGACCCAATGTCTGATGTCAAAGATGTCAAAGAATAATTCTAAAAACGATTCGTATTCGTATTATCGTGAAAAGAATTCTAAAGTTCAATTTCAAGGTGGACTTATATTAATATTGATGATGCTGAATATTGCAAATAACATGTTATAGTTTTTTTGTTTGTGAAATTTAAACGAGAATGCATACTTACAATTTAAATAGAATGAGCATGTTATAAAATATTACGAAAATCTGCAACATATGTCATAGAGCTGATAAACAGTATTTCCTTAAAAAATATTTTTACTATTTTTCTCACATTACAACGTGAGTAATTCTTCTCTACTTACATGAAGTGGCGTGTTGCCTTTTGCATCGCGGCTGTTGATGTTCGCACCCCGTTCGATCAACTTCTGAAGGATCTTATCGTCCGCATGCAGGCACGCCAGATGAACCGCCGTCTGGCCGTCCTGATTTTTGGAGTCAATGTTTCTATACCCACACTTCAGCAACTCCGAGACGACGGTATAATTGCTCTCCTTTGTCGCCCGGTGCAACAGGTTGGTCGTACCATGGCTGCGGACATCGTGCGGTGGTGGTTCGTTCCGGCAGATCACCTGCAACCGCGTCACCAGGTTGCCCTTCTCCTTCTGATAGTGCTCGATCAGCGAGTCGAGACCGTGGATCGGTGTGTGATCGTGGATAGAGAAGAACGCGTCGTCCCCGTGGCGCCGGATAGCATAGTGCACCACCTCACCCATGAATAGCACCGACAGCACATAGTCACCCTCGGAGGAGGAGCTTTCGCGCACCAGAAACACCCCATCACTGCCCTCTGGAGGTGAATAAGAAAACGATTCATTGTGATGTGAGGTTGAAAAAGAATATCGTATTGGGAAAAACCTACCGCGCCTTAGGATGTCCTCTGCGTCTTCGCGCGATATCTTGCCATGGAACCAGCATAGGTTCTCCTCCCGATTCATTCTGAGGATGTAGGATTTGGTCTGAAAAAACGACAAATTGCATTGGTAACATTCCAGCAAAACGCCCCCTTCGCAAACAGAGGGACGTCCACATAGATGTGCAATTAATTAGTCTAAATTGTCGCTGATGGACTAACATCCGTCGTCCAGCATCGTGCCTTCTCGCTCGTTCCTTCAAGAACGCAACCGGCCAGAGGCGTACGGAAACGTATACGATTGTATATTCGAACAGGTTGTTCTAAGGCGCTTGCACACAGCACCTTCGAATGTTCAGTGATTGCGATTTACGATGTGCAATGCGGGACAATTGCTGGCAACAATGGTATGGAATCACTATCTCCCGAAAGGGTGCCTTTCTGCTTCTTATCATTCACGAAACATCCAATCGCAAAGCACAACTCAATTCGTTAGACTTACCCAAGAGTGTGTGTGCGTTTGTTAATCCTTCACTTTTCTTTTTGCCCTTCGATTGCTATCTTACGCCCTTTAGCGCAGAACAATGGTCAACACATAATTTCGGATGTGTTATCGTGGCGACCGTTGGCACAAGGGAAAAGGAATGTGGAATGCAGCAACAGACGGAAAGTCACATAGGAAACCGTCGTCGTCGTTGGTTCGACGCAAACGATTTTGCGCATGCACAGATCGATTGATGGCCACTGTTTGGAATTCCACTCCAATCGCTTTTGTTCGAGAAGGGAAAATAATGTTCACGACGATCCACTTGTTTATGTCTACTAGATGTTTGGTTTTTCCCGTGGCAATCAAAATAAACGAAAAGATAAACGGAGCTCGCGAGGGGAACTTCGCTCGAAGGGGTGTTTTTCTTCCGAACTGTTTCTGGAGAAAGATACTGCTATGTTGCCTTTGCACCGTTTGACAGTTCTTGTAGCCTGCACAGTTGGTGTTTGTGTTTGGTCTTCTTTCCGAAAAAATATAGCACTCTGATTTGACCACCCCCTCCTCACACGCACCAATGTGATTCGTTTTCTCTTTCGCCCGTAGTGTCGATGGCGCTGACTGTTTGTTTTTTTCTCAGTTGTTGCTATAGGTTTGCGCTTGGTACGTAAATGAGAAAGGTTATATCGAGGGTTGTATTCTTCCACGATTGACGCGATCCACGTAAACAAACGCGCGGCGCTCCTGTCATTTGCGCAGATTGCCCGTATCGTTTTTGAATCAATCGTTGCAGAAATTAATTTTGTTCAAAAATAGCCATACTTTGCAACGCGACGCATTAAAATAGTTATAAATTTTGTCAACCCATCATTATGATGCGCTTACTGAATAATTTGGTAGATTAAATACAACAAGCGTATGCATTATTATCAGTCATTTGTTCCTCGAGTTGCTATTGGTAGTTTACGAGGTTGCATATTGAAATAACTAACCAGTAATCCGTCGGGTGAATATTATCAGATGGAGGACATATTTGCAAACTTTGGTTGTTGCTTATTAAATTATCCAGCGAGAATATTACAATAATATGAAAAAGATCAGTAGTTTGTTAATGTCAGTCTATAGCATAACTATGAAGAATTGGGAGACCTTCGAACTATTTAGATTGGATTATGAGCCACATAAAAATATTCTGAACATTTGATGAACATATGGGTGCCACATGTAGTCTAAATCAGCATAGTACTGCCAAAATCTGTCTGGTTGCTAGAGTTGTTGATCTTTTTTTTAATAACATAACGTCTCTGAACGTTGTTTTATAAACGATGTTACGATGTATATGTACAAAAGTATAAAATTACGCTAGGCAATGAGTTGATACGGTAGTTTAAAAATTTAACTCATTGTTAAAAAACAACTCAGGAGTAACAGACAGGCCGGCATCTTGCTAACTGACGTTAAATATATTTTAAATTGAAAGCCGGACATATTAAACTGTAACGTATGGCCTATCACGTTTTTTTATTATTTATTTAATATATTAGCTGATCAGCGGTTGTAGCGCCATTTGAGTTAGTAAGTAACAGGTGGTTAATGCCATATCATTGATATCATATCAGACTCAATTATGTTTGAGTTTGTGTGCATTCATTGTGATACATGTTTCTCTATTTCGATTTTTGTTATCGATTTTTGTATTCTGCTTTAAACTCATGTATCACAGCAAACTCAACAATCGGTATTTTCTGAATGAGCTTTAAATCGGATTCATTCATCATGTGTGAAAATGTTATTATAATCATCATGCTCCACCATTAAACAGTATCTTCTAATGGTAGTCCCATACAGTAATATTTCATATCAGAAGATCGGAGTATAACCCCCGCTTTGTGACAACCACCTTTTCTACGACAAAGAACATAAATCACCGGTAGGATTAAAGTTGCCGGCAAAACTTACCTTCACAATCACATAGTCGCTTCGTAACATTTTCACAGCCACCCATTGGAGCTGGTATGGAACCAGCTAGAGGAGGGTAGCTTAAGTCACACCGAATGTACTCTTTCCCAAGTAGTGCTGAATTAACACATCGGAAATACTGAGCGGGTGGAAGGTAAAGTTCCGGTTCCGAGTAACGGTAAACAATCACCACCTGCTGTGATTTTCTGTACGGGTGGGTGGTGGGCCTCGTTTTTCACTCTCTTTTTCCAGACGCGGCTTTGTCGGTCATGTTTTTGCTCCGGTTAGAACTTCGCCAAGCGATGAGGCAACACACACATAAATTCTTCCTCCGGAGTGAGTCACTGACTTCGCGTTTGACAACGGTTAGAACCCGCGACCGGATGGACCAACCGATGGAGTCTAGCAAAACAAAAAAGATAGCAGCAGGCGATGTCTGGCGCTGTGGAATCGCGCGCTTGCGAACGGACTTGGTACAAAGTTCAAGCAACTTGTGCGTGACCCTGCTGTTTGACTAATCCGATAAACTTGCCACCAGCAGCAGCAGACGACAATGCACTAATACGACCCCACGACACCATGTGCCAGTGGTTTAGTATTCAAATCAGAAAAAAACATCACACGCTGCGAGTAGCCCGCCGACAATAAATAATGATTCATCACTTGCCATCTCCCGTTTGGAGATGGAATGTGTCATTGCACAGAAGATCGAAAACGTTGTTGGTCTCTGGTACACTTAGATAACAAATTCACGCCCCTTTACGCTTAGCATGAACATTTTTTAAATGCACAAAATCCGAATTTCCAATCAATTGAACAAATCATGATTCGCAAGGCACAAGTGTAAACCACGATAATAATCTCTCGCGTTCCGAGAGGAACGAAAACACGTGCCTTCCCGGTCGCGTCTAGAATAAGACTGGCGATGCTCTTCTGAGTCGTACTGTTTCTCTACCAACGCCACAGAGAGTGTGATGAGTTCATGCGCTTCGTTTCATCCAGCGACGAAGAAGGTTTATTTAGAGCATTTTGCACAACGGGAACCATCTGGCGCTAGCGTGGGAAATTCTGCCCAATAAAAACAATGGACCCATGTGTTCTTCCTCATCAAAATAGATACGAAAGTGAACAGGTTTAATCATAAGCCAAAGTAAAAGGACTTGAACAAATATTCGTTAAATGTCTGCTATAGCTATTATTCAACGGTCACTGACAATATTTATTTAATTTAAATATTAACTTAAAATTTCGTCCAACAAAACGTGCATTGTCTTCACAATAGCACACAATCAACGTAGTTGCGTATGTGCGCGTGCTTTCTTTCCGTATGGGATACGTATTATATCATCGAATTGCATCATCTCCAAGCGCTCGATGTGATAGGCGCGAGAAAGTTGGAAAGTGTTGGGACGGGGGCGACATTCATCCCCAAAGGGGTTCATTTTCGTGAACCAAACTGCATGTTTGTTTTTATTTTCACGATGGATGAGTCATCGCCGCTTGCCGGACGGAGTTTCCCGTACGTCATGCGCGTGTCTGGCGACCGCGTGTTGCCAAGCGGGCGCCCGGTGTTTTGTACCATTGAAAATAAAAATAGGATTTTTCTGAACATATCGGATCGGTTTGGTTAGTTGTAGCAAACTCGCAACAAGTCCCATATTGTCTAGTGGTTAGGATATCCGGCTCTCACCCGGAAGGCCCGGGTTCGATTCCCGGTATGGGAAAAGAATGATTTTTTCTCAATAATTAACAGCCATGTTTCATCTCTCTTATATTAGCATTAAAGGGTACAATCCTTAAAGCGTTATTACATTCGCGTTGTTTTGCCATATTTTTAAATAAAACATCATTTTAATATACGTATTAATATCGATCCATAGTTTCATTCTGTTTATTAGCCTGATAAAAATAAAACATTTACAAAAGTTTGGAAAGAATAGCGGATATGAAATGTAAGTATGATGGTATGCATGTATGTATGTTTACGTGCCAGTGTGTGTTGTGTGTACGTGTGTGTGCCTTCTATTTACAAAGCGAAATATATAGTGTTTGAAAGAAAATAAACGGCTCCTAGATCCCTAGCAAGTAATTACCGTAAGGTGAAAGACAACGCATGGATGCGGTTTCGATCGTAACCTAAAGGGATCGTTCAGTGGAAAGGGATCCAACTTAATCTAATGGTAACGGGTACGAATGGACACAAATGCTCACATGTATGCGGTACCGGGGTTGGCCAGAGAAGAGAAACCATTGAAAATCTAATTTAATTTTAATTCGTACCCTATTTCTCGTACTTATTTTCCCTCGCTGCTTTTACTTATCAATGCATTATTTGCAGATGGGTCTCCGGTTTTGGTTGTCGTGCGGGTTGTCGCCGGTGGAGTGGATGATGAAGTATGCATGCGCATGCACGGTGGTTGAGATTCGATTGGTAGCGCATCCTAGTCCTCTACTAAAGACGAGTCAACAATTTAAAAATCGAGCAACAATACACTCAACGAAGGCTAGGCGAATGGTGAGAGAGAAATGGAACGTACTTAATAAAAAGCAAACTAATGGGAATGAAAGATTGCATCACTGGCGGGACAAAATGCCATTTAACGCCGCCATTGTTCTATTCACTAATCCTTATAGGTGCATCCCGCCTCGTCCGCACCGTCAGCACAGTCCTGGACCTAAGCGAATGAAGAGTGGCATGTTAGTATGAGTTCGTTGCGTTGTTTGCGTTTGTAGACACTTACTCTATCGCACAGCTGGTTAACCGATATACAAATGCCACTGACGCAACGCAGTTCACCCTCAGGGCACGGGGAAACGTGGGCCGTCGTAAGGAAGTCCCTGCTCGTGCTACTGATCTTGAAATCGTTCTCCGAGTCCGAGGTCATCATGATTTCCTTGCTGTCCTGGAAGTTCACTGGAAGGTGGTAAGAATGTTACAATCTGTCGCTTTTCCTTTCGCTGGCAATTAATCCTTCCTCATCACCCCGTTCTCAATGTGCGCGCTACCCAAAAGCTATTACCCAGTGACTTTGGCACCGATATCGTTCGGCTCGTTTCGGCCTCCGTTTGATCTTCAACCTTCGTCTCCGCTGACCGATCGGTAGTGGTCGCATCAGCCGCCGGGGCAGTGCTATCCTCCGCGGAAGTATCGTTGCGACTCTTCTGACGATTCACGAACGGTACGTTCTCCGCCGCCGTTGGTTCATACTTGTCGGCATCTTCTTCCGACGTGCCGTAGTTGGCGTATTCCCGATCACCATCTCTGGAACCCTGTGTCTGATCATGCTGGTCGGCTTCGGCCTGCGTGCGATCTTCGTTGGTTATGGTTATGTAGGGGCGACTAAAAACGGAAGTGTTATCAACGGGAAAAAAAACGAAAACGAGCCAAGTAATTAAAGAACTTTTTTTCTAGAGCTAGCAGAAGATTCCGGAGCGAGCTAAGGTGGATGGCTACAGTGAAATGCGTCTCGCGTCGAAGTACTCCGAGGATCGGTCATCCAAGTCTACAGCTGTTTATGTTCAGTCCTTACCAGATAGTCTCCGTCCACTTTGGGTCACCGTCACCATAGAAACCATTCTCTGTCTACAGCGTCTATTAATTGAGCGTCACAATGATCAAGTTCTTTACCACAGTTCTACTTCCCCTGTCCATGATGACCTTGGGCTCCAGCTGGATGCCTCGATCGTCATACTACGTACCCTTTGAGAACTCACGTCCAGAGTCAGTCCTGCCCTTACCCTTACTGTTCTCTACTTCCACTCCGGTTGGTCACGATCTCTTGTGTGTAGTTTGTTTAAGTGCATGGCGTGCGTGCGTGCGTTCACTGTGCTACGGCTACGCTATACCCTCTTCCCTTTCGCTTCTTACCCATTCGGACTGTTCGGGACCTGTACTTGCACGAACGGATACTCCCGCTGGCTACCGTAGGCCGATGGGTAGGTCGTTGGCTCGTCGTAGTAGCAATCTAGCTCATCCGACGCATCGGGACAATCCTCGTATTGGTCGCAGCGCCACTTGTCCGGAATGCACTTATCGTTTGACATGCACCGATACTCGTCCCGCTCACACTGCTTGCAGTCCGACTCGTCCTCGCCACCCTGGCAGTCCTTGATGTTGTCGCATCTGAAGCGGAATATGAAATTCTTTAGTAGAACCCCAACAGGGTGCTGCCCTTCTTCACATACTTCCATTGTAGCGGGATACAGCTTTTATCGGCACACCGGAACTCATTCGCGTAGCACTGACCGAGCCGGGTCGGGTCCTCGCAGACGTTCCGATCGTCCGAGTCCGGATAGCTATCGCAGTCGAAGGTCGCCGTTAAAGCTTCCGAGCTGGCGATAATGTGGGCGCAGGGTTCCAAAATAGCTGGAAAGAACAGAAAACCCAAGTTAACAGCAAGAATCGGTGGGGAAGTTTTTGGGAAAACCATTTCGCGAATTGTCACTTACACTTGCAGATTCGCTTGCACGGTGTCAGCGTTCCCATGCGGGTCGGGCGACACTCTGGTTCGAGCACGAGGCACACAAACTCCGCCACCCGGACCGAGCACTTCGAGTTGATCAGATACTGGAAGTGGTCGTACTCGAGACGTGATAGCTGCCGGTTGTTCGAGACCGTCAAGTCGTACGGCAGAACTCCGCGGCAGAGCGGTAGTGAAGTGGACTGACATATGCCTACGATAAGATACATTTCAGCAACAATTCTGTTAGTTTGGAAACAAATTATGAATTAATACAAACATACCTTCTTCGGAAATATTGAATCGTTTCAACCCTTCCGTCGTGATTTCAAAACGGGACAGAATGGGTAGCGTCGGGGAAACCTTCGTCCGGTAGAGGCTCGAATCAGTCGTAGCCGAAGGGATTGTTATATTTTTCTATGTGTTTTCGTAGAGTAAGTGGAATAAAATATTATCATTAGTGTTAAGATCGTGCCATTTAAACGTATAAAAAGAAACTTCTTTTGACCAAAGCATTAACCATGCGATAAGCAAATGCAAGACACCAAAAAGATCATTCCGAGCCCAATTAAACACAGTTTTACACATGTGAAATTGTTCACCGATTGGTGAGCATAGTGCACATCAATTTAAAAAAACCTTATTGAAGAAATGTTTTAAAACAGTTTACAAGATCTCACGCATGCATTTATACAAGTGTGGCATGTGTGTTTCCATAGTATTTTATCAGACAGACGTTGTTTTGGTATGCTTTCTTCTCTGAACCGTGCAATCAATTAGAAGAAAATGTGTTTATAATGTGCAAACGTTAATAACACATTCTTGGCGTAGAACAAACAAACACAAAAAACCGGAATCGGTGAAACTATCTGTTTCTAATTTTAATGGGATTGGATTTTATAAGATAAACGCACCAAGATTTGCAAAACATGTACCAGTCGTTGTTTTTTGTAATTGTGAAATATAATTTTGACCCGATTATCTTATTGTGAAATGTGGTACCACCCAGTCCAGACCTTAATTAGAACGTTAAACCTCAAAGGTCAATAAAAGTGCAATCTTTTTCAATCGGAACAATCCTTCAATAATTAAATTTTAAATATTCACAACAGTCTTCAACATTATCTTTTATCATATAAAAAGCCAAAACTTTGAAATACCAACAATTTTTACTAGTTTGTTGTTGTCCGAATATGAAATGCATTTTGAATTTAAACTTTAAACATCGATTACACTTGTTTTTTGTTTCTCATTACGACAGTATACATATCTATACTTTCGATACATATGTCCATGTTTTAAAGTGTTATAATTGAATGCTTCGAAGGAAAGTTGATAGGAGAAAGATTGCAAACAAACATAAAACGCTGTAAGTAGTAACGAAACTTCCCGAACAAAGAGAAAGACATAGAAAGAGAGAAAGAAAACGAGGAAAATGGTGTTCAATTCACTTGTCTCAGCTGTTCCAGTTGCATCAGCTGTTCGTTTAGGCGACGCAACAGCCGCTCGTCCTCCTCGATCGGGACGCCAAAATTGTTCTGATGGCCGGAGGTGAAGCCCCGCACCTCCGGCCCGCGCGCCACGTTGCCCCGGAGCCCCACCTGAATCGCGGCCGGTGCCGGTTCGTACGCCCGCGTCGTGCCCTCCTTCGCCCGGCTCTCGCCATCGTCCGCATCGAGAAAGTCGTCATCGTCGAAGACGACCCGCGCCTTGGTGTAGTCCTTCAGCGAGATTGTGCTGGTCTTCCGGATCGGCGCATCGGTCACTTTCACCACCAGCGCCGGTATCTCCTCGCTGGCGCTTTCCGTTCGTTTCCGCTGCTCATCGGTTGCTCCGGTGGAGCTCGTCTTGGTGGTGGTGGTTGTCGGCCAACCGGACGACGTCCCGATGTCATGCTGCTCTAGGTGGTTGTCCCGTTCGTACGAGGGCTTCCGGGAGTGCGGTCCAAACACGGCCAGCAGATCGTTGTCGAGTCCGAACGAGAACTTACTGTCCGCGGTGCGACCGGACCCTTGGGTGTCCTTCGGTTTGGGTTCCTTCGTCGAGCCGCCCGGGAAACGGTGGTCGTGCAGATCGTTCGCGCTGGTAAAGTCGTTGAAGTCGATCGAAAGGTTCTCGTCCACCTCGTAGCCATCCTCACCCAACAACCCGCTGCTCATAATATCCCGATCTGCAAGCGATAGGCAAACGAACCATTAGCCATTCGAGAGAATCAAGCTTCCGCTTACGACACACTTACCGACAACGAGGAAGTAAACGACCAGCCCAAGCAGCCCGCAGATAAGCAGCAGCCCGAGTGGCCATTTGATGTAGCGCCAGATCACTTTGAGTACCTTGTAGGGCAAGGATCGTTGGGTGGTTGGCCGGAAAAAGGAACTGCTGGAGGATGAAGCTGAGAGGGGCGTCTGCGAGCCGGCCTTCCAGAAGTTGAATCCTTGCCGGTTGTGCCCACTGCTGCCGAGGGAGGTGGGTGTGGGTGACGAGGGCAGGGTGTGAGAGTCTGTGGAGGCTGCGGTGTAACCACTGTACGGTGTGCCCTGGAAAGAAGTTGTTGGAAAATGTAATAAATACAATGTTTTGTTGGTATTTCTCAGGAAATCAAGAAATGCATTTAATATGAGAAGGCTTCGTAGAACTTCTTAGAGAGAAGAAAACTGGACATCCTTAAATATTTCTTCCGAGCGATGAACTAGCGATCAAACTTCCGTGCATCGCCTATTGCATACTTTTCGGCGTAAAATAAAAATGGAAGATGTAACAGATTTACTCTCAATAGACCGTTTGGTTTTCTAAAACATTTTGAGAGTATTATTACTCCACAAACGGTGACTGCAATTTTCACTTACTGTTCCGTCTTTGGTCGTGATCGT
Organism: Anopheles ziemanni; assembly: GCF_943734765.1. Taxonomy (NCBI): domain Eukaryota; kingdom Metazoa; phylum Arthropoda; class Insecta; order Diptera; family Culicidae; genus Anopheles; species Anopheles ziemanni. Next base: position 76,512,093 of record NC_080706.1, read on the forward strand.
GAAAGTTTGTTCCGCTCGAAAAATTTACCCTTTGGAGGGACTTAATTTAATGTGGAGAAAATGGGATTCGAAATTCAATTCTATTCCACGACCACAGAAACCCCGATTTGCTCTAACGAGTCCCTAAGACATGTGGTTTGGTGATCGGTAATACATGCGATTCAAGTTCATTTCCTTTCGATATTTTTCTCTTTTTTTTTAATCAGTCATATAGAAATTCGTTGAATTAATCTAAGTTTAATTTTGAATTTCTTCTTCAATAACTTTGCAATAAAATATGCTTCGTATGTAAGAAAGTAGATACATGCCACCCAATTACAGCGATTAGTATATGTTTCTTGCATTTATCTATACATCCATGTAACTAAGTTCACGTATCGAAATAAATCAAACCGGCAATGATGCTTCCATTTCGAAGCACTGGCGGGAGATCAGCAGGATGTAACGACTTATAACTCGAACAGGGAAATGTGGAGCGAAGAAGTCATAACACGTGATATGTATGTATACCTTACTCTTATTACATCACCACTGTTCGTGGCAGGAAAAGAGCCTCAGACCACGATGCAGTGCATTGCGGAGCGGCATAGCTGAAGAGCCCTTTCGCTGTCAATTGCGCATGGCACATCCGGCATCGTGCGGCATCCGACGCAGACCGGATCGTGTGAAGCTTTTACGACGATATGTTATCAGTACGGGAACATTGATCGCCGACTCGATGCGGAACGAAAATGTGTGCAAACCAGTATGGGATATGTTTTAAAAATATCAACGCTCCATGTGGTGGAGTTGCACTGTTTTGAAGTAAGTAAACATATAAAAGTTTCGAAATTCACACACTTTACTTTTCCATTTAACACGTTTGAAACATGTAGAAAAGTATTGGACAATTACCTTTTTTTCATTCTCATTTTTTTTTAAATTTAAATTGATTTAAAAAAACGCTTTTCACGTGATAAATGAGAAAAAAATATAGATAAATGGACAATAAAAGATCTAAATAAAGAACCTTCGATGGATGGATGTCAAGTATAAAAATTCACAGAAAAAAGAAGTTCAGCCTAAAGCAGCTTTGCCACTGAAACAAGATAACTAATAGTATTGCCATACATTGCCAACCAACCGATCGATTACCTCACCGAGCATCACGACGATCGGATCGGGGTGGCGGAAACACACCATCGATCAGTCCGCAGCTCAGAAGAGATTAATCCACCATAATGAATTGATTTGTCGCAAGAAATGGCACGAGGAAGACGGGCATCGCGCCGGAAAAAGGGAAAGAGACACCCGAGTTGACAGAAAAGGCGGCCTCGTGAGTGGCCTTCACAGCGGCTTATCCTGCGACGTCGGCAAGAAGTGGCCGGGAGTAGTGAACGAGTGGTGGAACTGAGGGGGTAGAGGACTAATGATTCTATTTCATCGGTCCGAAGGCAGCTGTTAATTGACTGTCGTTTGAGGCAACACGCCGCAACAATCCGGGATCGGGAACCGAAAAAGGTGGGCCAGGCGCGTGCTCAATCGTGATAGCCGTTCCCGAGACACACATACAGACGGCCCGAAGGAAGCGGAGGAAGTACAAAATTGACTCCATTTCTCCATCTCGGGTGACGGGCAAGTGGTGCGCTTTGGTTCGGACACCGACCACAAGGGCGAAAAAAACAACCGGGAAACCGTGGCCGCATCCGAGGCCATCGAGCGGCGACCTGCAAATGTTGGACGCTTCTAATCTAATCAGCCTAATCGCATCGCATTACGGGTAATGTATTTGCATTAATCGTCGTCCCGTGCTTCTCGGGTCGGGACGAGTTTGTCATTTCGGTGTTACCACTTCGGACGATACTTCCTGAGGGCGATGGTCCACACGAGGATTGGATTTGTTAGATTGTGCTCTTCATTTTCTTACTTTTTAATAAACTTTTTCATTTCGTTAACTGGGTTCTTTTTCGATCATTTGATTTCAGGACCGTGTCGTTTATTTACAGATTTTTACATGGGTTGTAATAGAAATTACAACTCTGATAATTGTGGATCCTTTTTTTCTATTTTAAGTATACAACTATTATAAAAATGTTAAAAACGCGTCTAAAACAAAGAACAAATGCTTCTTTGGAGGTCTAAACACATTGAAGAGATATTTGATAGTAGACAGATTGTTATCAATGCAAACAAGTATTCTAATTAGTTTCTCAAGCAAATTGAGCAAATAAACTCAAAAGCCAGTAACTTAGAAGTAATGGAACATAGTGAGAAAATATGAAATCCTTTTCATATTATGTCCGTCACAGCATTATCCAAAGGCCCACTGTGCGCATGAACGTTACGTCCGGACGCAGAACGTCACCGGTATCAAACGCCGGTCCGTCTGGCAACAACTGGAGACGATGGCAAATAAACGACGTCTTGCGGCAATACCCTCGCCTCCTCGAGTTCGATTGAGTAACGAGAGTGGTAAAAGCCACTCTTCCAGGAAGGCGTTCAGTACTGGCTAGCCATCATCGTACGTGTACCATCATCCCGGACCGGGACATACATTTCCCATGCCAGTGCTCCTCTTTCACTTTCGCGCCGCTGGACAAACGAGGAAATGGTAAATGTATCGCGAGATGGTTCTGATCGATCGTTACCAATTACAAAACCCACGGCATGCTCCGGATATCGTTTCTAACGATTCGCCATCAAAACTCGGGGACGGCGCGGGAAATTGAACGTGTCATTATCATGCAATCTATTGAGCGTGAAAATACTTGCAGCATTTTTCAAATTGATTTGTTTCTTGTGTCGTGCAGCGATGTGTAATTTGTTTGTTGATGTTATTTTACAGTGATTTGTTTGAAGGTGTTAAGATGTTCCATTCAATTCAATAATGGGTTTTGTAGAAACATTGTATATTAAAGAACAAGTTTTTTGAAAAATAGTATATTCATATTTTTCGTACAATTTTTCTTCTTCCACGCGAGTTCTAACATTTGGTTTTATATAAATCTTTTTAGACAAAATTTCGAGGACAAATTGTAACTGCTCAAAATGTAAAGTAGATCAACTATTTCTCGAATATAGCTTCTTGAATATAGTCTTGTTTTTACAATTTTATTTTTGTTTAAAAAGATTTCGGGAATAGCGAGTCTAATGAGCTTTCTAAATTACATTACAATTTACAAATGATTGTTGGTATTTATTGAAGTGCAATAATATTTAAATAAATAACAATACGAAAAACAACTTTTCCCTTAACTTTTTAGTATAAGATGTTGAGAAACGGGTTATTTATAAAAGCTTAAATTTAGAAATCCATTATGTACTTTCTAAAGTTTGTTTGTTGGAAAAAATTCATAGATAGAAATAAGATTCAGTTTTCAACAATTATTCGTCAAGTCTAATTGTTGATCGAGAATAGAAAACCCACAAACTCGACTCAAAAAATAGAATAATAGAAAAATAGTAAAAAATGTTATTGTTGCTTGAAGTAGAGCATATTTTAAAGACAATTTGCAATTTGCCATTTATCATTATTTTCTGAGATAATCATGCATACTAGCACACATTTAAATATAACATTAGTCATAATAACTTATCGCCAAAGAAAACAATCTACCGTTCGGGTGAGGGAAGGATCCACTCAAAACGCGAGCACAATTTAGATTGACCCTGAAGTCGCCCCCCCCCCCCCCCCCCCCCCCCCCCTCAACTCCCTCTGGCCTTCCCTGCGCGGAAACATAATAGCCGATGATGGTGCACATTACTCTGCGGACTGTCGTTCAGGTTCGGGCAAGCCCCTTCTGCCCGGACTCTATAGATCATCCCTCCCTCCTGCCGAGTCGGTGGCGCCTTGCGGAGCAGATATGCAGCACCCCTATGGCTATGGATGGGATCGTCGCCGTGAGGATCACCATATACCGGTCGCCGATCTAGGTTCACCTGTTGGCCCGAGGCCGGTCGAAACGCGGAACCGCGCACCGAACACTCCTTTCGTTGCCTTTCGCTGTGGATCGGTTTAATTAATGTGTATGCAGTGGAAGAACGGCTGCGTCTAAGACGGTTGCGCTTGCGCACCCCTGATTTCCGCGCGCGAAAATCACTCTCATCAATCACCCGTGCACCGGCACGAGGTGGTTTGTTTGTGTGTGGGTTTTGTGTGCTGCCTTGCGAAAGTTGCAAAACCGGATGAGCCACCCTTGAGGAGGCTCGGTGGAAGATCGAGCGTCGAGCGGGTAATAAATAGATTGTAGGAGATTCTGCGATGCACCAATGCACAATGCAATGGAACGCGGTGTGGATGAAGGGGCTGACCCTGTAGGGGGGCAAAGAGGCATCAAATGCAAAGTGGAATGTGGTCGCTCGATGGGACCCTCCGTTGCCTTTTAAGGGACACAGGCCCGTCTGCACAACAACTATTAACCCTTCCAGAACGTCACCGTTAACCTTGATACCTCGTTTTTAAAACCTTGCTACAAAGAATCTTATATTGATATTGAAGATTATAGACTACTATAAATAAATTTATATAAACAATAGCAAAATCAATCAGCATGCTCATTAGCCTTCGAAAGCAGAACAGAAACGAATACGCCGAAACGTATGATTAGCTCCGATTGGTAAAGGATCAATAATTGACTGCATGGAAATTCGGTCCACGACTCGTGTGATTTCGATGCCCTTGGCTTAGTTAGAACGCAACGTAGAAGATCTCCTCGACCTGAAGAGAAGCATTTTTGTCTCATACGCCGTACTATAGGTAATTGGTTTTACTGTTAATTATCCTTGATTCAGAAATGTTTGTTTCTTTTTGATCGCACTTTTTAAGCTTGAAGAAAATGTTTAAATTTGTGCCGTTATTCATTGTCTAGAAGTACTGTAAAAAAATGAACTATATATTCTTTGTTTTTTTATTGCGTTGATGTTTTCTTAATTCATTTAAATTTTTATGATTACATTCTCAAACAGGAATTATTGCATAGTAAGATTTGATTAATATTTTTTACACTTCAAAGATAATGTTACAAGAATTAATTATAACATATTTTGAAATACCATCGTCACTCATGGTTGAATCCCAGGATCTTAAAATTCTTGAAAATAGACGTAATAAAGTTCTCGACCTGAATATTTATGTTTCCGCCGCAAACAAAAACTCTTTCACTTTTCACTTATAGTGAACACAGAATGATAAAAATCTAATTAAATTTTTATTGACTTGTGTAGTAACCATGTGACAAAAATATAAAGAAATTGTAAAAACAGTAAAATAAACACTATAACTTTAAAAAGGGCATGTGAAGCTATTGAACACGGTGTTAATAATTTCATAGTTATTGCGTGCCGGAAGGTTGAAATCAAAATGAGATCTATCGAACAGTCCCTATTATGAGGTAATATCTGGGGTGGGAATGGATACATGGTTCGATTGTTTTTGAATCTTTCGAGAGGTTTTTTTTTTCTGTGTCACCTCAGACGAATCGATGTATCGACTCCTTCAATGCGTTGCAGCAATACGTTACCATTTAAATTCCATTGCGTCGTGTACATCACCGCCCGACGTTCGACGCTCGAACTCGTGTGGATGATCGATAATTAGATTTTCGAAAGGTAGTGACCGAGTTCGCAGAACTCAGCGCCAGCAATTGTCATACTGTTGGCTTTTCCTCTACCAAAACCGAAAGTACGTGACCTTTGCCTTTCGAATTTGGTGTGATGGATTTTTTTCTCCTGCGAGCGTGCGCGCGCATACCGCTCTTCCATTGGCAGCAAGTTTGAAAAATTGCTTCGTGTCGATTTTTATCTGAAGAACAAACGCTCGCGCGACGGTGGTTCGGAAAAGATGCGAACGGCGAATTAAGCATCGCGGTGAGTAAGAAATGAGATGGGATGAGACTGTTCATCACTCGAAAAACACAGCCGGCGAACCAAATAAGGCGCAAACGTGCGTGTTCGGTTTCGTTTCGCGCTTGCTTCGACGACGAGGAGGCCCTTGGAGCACTTCCTTTTCTCATGGTAAATCCAATTGTCGACGTGCGACCTGAATTCTGCCCGCCTGATCGGTCGACCATTCGATCGGAAAGCTTGATCATCCTAGATCATCAGAGATGCCAACGGCCGACGCAGAGGACGACGCTCTTGACGCTCCCAGGTGACCCAATTGTGTTCGGTCGGCCATCCCACGGCGAGGAAGTGTGGAGACCCGAGATGGTAGATGGAACACAATAACACGCAAAGAGCAAACTCCTCCTGCTTCGAGGCCACGAGAGGCGCAGCAAGCGCCACTTCTTCGAACCGGGAGATCCTTGGATCTATGGGAGCGCCGATCCGACGCCGATCACTCTTCAGCTTGGCTCTCGTGCCGATCCCTAATTAGTGTTTTGCGCGCGCCGACCGTCTGCGGTGTGTGACATCGTTTCCTGTCGGTACTGGGTCGCCTAATTGCGGCGAGATCGTCCGATTTGTAGCCTATTTCATGTTATGTCACTCCAAACACTCCTCCGGAACTTGATTCATTTCCTTTCCTATTGACGCAGAAACTCAGGTCCAGGAAGGTCAGCGAAGAATTGAAGTGCCCTAACGTTGGGGATGGAAGGACATGCTTGGCGCTATCTGACAGCTGCGGATCTGCGCAGGGAAGTGAATCAGCACAGGTGGATACTTGACACCAATATCGCAAGGAAATAGGGAATTCCATCTGAATCTTTGCGTTTACAAGGAAATAAGAGCACGGTACTACTTGGACAGTGGTACGTCCCCTGCGCGTTTATCGACGATCGGATTGGGCCATCGAACTAACCCTCAGTAATCACTCCGAAACCCCGACCACTCCGAACCTTCAACGCGGGGATCGTTCGTAGGAACTACAGTAAATTATTAACTCCATCGCTGACAGTTCATTAACAGGTAGCGCGCGAGCGAGGGCCTCTTAAATCACAGGCAATCGCAGTTCCACACCTTCGCGGCGATATAGCGGCGGCTAGGGTTTCTTTGAACTTCACCTGCACCACGAGTAGGGCGAGTAATCGTCATCGGAAAGTTGCGTTAGCGCGTGCTCTATCCCTGAACCTCGTAGCGTAAGACATATGAGTAGTAGCTCAACCGCGAAATGTGCGAACGGTGACTTGCCTACAAAAGAGATATTGACAGCTCTAAAGCGTCTCGACGAATAGCGCTTCGGTGGTGATTGTTTCAGTAGATGCGATTTTTTCTCCTCCTCTGCGTTTTCCACTTCAATTATTGTTGTACCGTACCATATGTTGGATTCAATACACATACTTTAGCCGCTTTGTTGTACTTCACTGAGCCATGAGTTCGGCACAATATCGAAGTTACTAACAGGCGTCGAGCTTCCTACTTGACCCAGCCTTTCTTCGTTTGCAGAACTTACCGGTGCTGGTTTGAGGTGTGGAGGAATCATTCACTCCCCAGCAATGCGTTAAATCCGCACATTCCACGTCGGAAGGTTAGAGCTAAAGACAAATCCGCATGCTAACGGGGGCGTTGCGTTGCGGGATGAAATACGCGTGTGACTACATCGCACGCCGAGGAGCGATATGGGTGCAGCAATAGAAACAAAATGGAATGCTTTTGTTACGTTTACAGCCTTACAAATACCGCTCGAGAGCGAGTTCTTCAGACGGTGTTGAGGGTGATTGTGGCTAAGATTTATAACGCTGTTGACCGTCGCTTTTTTTGTGATGTCGATGTTCTTCTCAGTCACCATTGTTGGTATAGCAGTAGGTTCATTTTGTAATTAAACCGGAGTGTGAGCCGGAGTTGTTTTTTGGTTTGGATCTCGCGTCCATGTTTCTCGATCTCTGTAAGTTAGAGGTCGGCCTCGCAAAAATTACCTCCAAATCTTCAATCGTTTTTGAATAACTTTCAAGAGTGTTAAAATACGATTCCTTGCCCTCAATTTGGCACAATTAACACACATGTATTGGCCTTCGAGTTCCGCTGTTTGCGCGCCAATTTTCTTAGAGAAATTCCAGGTTTTTGTCCTCTTCGGCGCCATTTATCGAAAACCAACGTTCAAGCGAATCGATCTGAAATGTCTAGTCGGAGAAAGATGGTAACAAAGATGGAAACCTTCGCCTGTGGACCGGCCGAACGACTGAATGACATCATTGAATTCGCTGACAGATGGACATGTTTAGCGAAACGCGTAGGACACACCATTCACACCCAGGCGGGCGCAATGTCACCGCGCAAATGAAGGGTGGTACGATTTACTTAACCCTTCCAAATCATTAGTTACCGATCTCTCCCTAAAGTTGTCGAAGATTGACGAACGATAGGTGAACGGTTTAGGACGATGGTGTGTCGTTTCTTTTCCGTCCTCGCCTCCTTTCGTTTTCGCTTTGTTTTGTTACAATCAGAGGCTCGATGGTAAGTAGGTGAAAGACGTGCTTTCCATGTCCTCTCATTGAGGGGGGGAAGGAAGATCGGGCCGAGCCACCACACATCAATCGACCATTTAACGAAGTGCGAGCGAACGCTTGTCACAGCAAAAATGTCCGTTTTAATGAACCCGTTTTGCATGGCGTACCATAGAGTGTTTGTGGCCGCGTGTGTGTGTGCGCGCGCGCACATCTGATTACTTTGCATGCATTGGTTACATGCGCGGTGCTTTGTGTTTATCCCAACGATGCCGGTGTTTAGCAGATTTGCTTATGCAACTCTTATAGCCGTGCGCCTCGTCGAAATCGATGGCGAATCATGACATTTGATTAGGCAGTTCGTGTAGGGCTCGTCGAAGATGCCTACTTTACACAGAGGCGAAGAAATTCCTTCCCATTCCAAGGATTAATTGAGTCTATTCTGATGCACACGCTCAGGTGAAACGAGATGCTTGGGTGCATCTTCACAGTTTCCACCGTTCCGTAAAATGTTAAGCGAACCCTACCACGAAGTGGAACAGTCCGACATATTTAATGGCAAATCCAACGGAACACGCTGTTGTATTGTGAGCTACGTGTTTCTTCTGCACCTCTGCGCAAAAGGGTAAGGTAAAACTTGTCACGACGACGACGACGACACCAGCTCGTCGGCCGAACCCTGTTCGTTTCGTGTTGTGCCTTTCCTCGTGTCACGATGTAAATTATTGATACCGTGAAACAACGGGCAGAAGAGAAGATCTTCTTCGAAAGGGGAAACCACATTTCTTTCCACAACCTTCGCCAGCGGTTTCTTACCCACCAGGCAAACTTTGTTGCTTCAGGACTGTTAAACCGCACGAACATCAATGGAAATGTGGAATAAATGTACTAAACAAGATCAAATAGCAATTTGTGATTAAATAATGTCTATCGGAGTATAAACTCAAAAGATGGATGAGTAAATCCATCCTATTACAGTAAAAGAGAAAGGAGATCACATGAATAAAAGGGATGCAAATGCGCAAAAACCACATCATTTACTTTCGATCACTAGGACACCTGCATCGATGCCCAACACTGACGAAATGATGTTGCAAAAGTACCATCATAAAATGGAAATATCACGTACAATATTAACCCTCCATTTTCCCAACGGCCAGCACTTGATGACGTTTTGTTATTTTGCATAGCAATCGGTCCCGCAGGGCTTCATCAATTTCGTCCGAAAGAGTGCACACTGAAACATGGTTGCTAGATCTGAATAAAATTGGAAAAAAATAAAACGACAGCAGTTTGCGATAAATTTGCCCACATTTCACAGGCTTTGAGCAATTGATCTTTGATCGGCCCGTGGCGTGAGATAAAAGCACAAACGAGAGAATGTTACCCCCAGTTATGAAAGCACTCACCGGTTTTTTGACATTTTGTTAGCAATCATCCAGTTCGGGCGATCAGACACCGCCGCGTTATGACGGATGCAGGTTTTGAGATCGTTGTCGAAAGCGAAGGGTCGATTAATAGATTTGCAGTTTAGGATCCACGTTCCCGAAGCTCATTGCTGTTTGAGCAAAGCTCTGTCGAAATCTCACCATCGGGTATGCCAACAAAACGGTAGGAAACTGTTCGCAAATTCCGGTCCCATCAGAATGGATGGCATTTCTTCTACGAAGCGGTGGCTAGGGTTTCGTCGTAACCGATTGATTATAATTTTATTTGATCTTTGAGCAATCGGTGTCGAGATCGCTTGAATTCTGCCCCCAGGGAGACAACCGCCGAGAAGATGTACGATTTTATTGACCTATTTCGATCGTGACGTTCCGTTCGGTTTGCTCATCATTTCGGTGTTTATGATGCCGCTGCTGCGGGAGGTGCGACAACTGTTTGCAACGCGGCTTGACTTTTGTTTGTGTGCAAATTACCGAAAAACAGGGCTTGCAGGGGTGCAGCAAGCAGTTGCAGATCTTTACAGTTTACAGCCTCCGGAGCGTGGGAAGCGATCAATTGTGGCAATACAGTGTTCAGTTTAAGTACGCGAGTAAATGTCAAACGTCATACCTGACAGTTTCTCCATTGCTTCTCCGTCCGTCTACCACCTTTGTCTTGACAATTGCTCATCACGTTAAGTTTTAAGTGATTTTTGAAGCACCTTTTCTTCGGTTAAGGGTCCCATATTACCACCATTCGGCAGCCCATCAACTCCAATCCCCTCCTTCCCCGTTTCAATGGAAAGTGTTGGTAAATAATATAAAAAAAGTGTAATTCTTTCATCAAGCGGTCGGTGGTGATTGTGTTTTACTTGTTCCCAGCGCCATAAGCCACCGACCGAATGACACTATTATGCAAACGCTTTTCGTAGGGTTAAACAAAGCTGCCCATTTTCCCACCCACAGACCCGGTGGGTGGGGTTCTTCTTGTGTGGTCAGTGTGGGTGGCCGATGTCAAAACAACGTAAATAGTTTCACATCTGATTTTCTGGGGATTTAAATTTGTTTAAAGATTTTACCAAAAAAAAAAAAAAAAAATGCGAAAAGTAGTTTGAAAAAGTCCACGGAAGCTTTCTACGTATCGATAAGATCAGAAGACGCAGTGAAAAGCCTGAGGCTATAGCAAACAAAATCACATTTATTACTTTTTGATTGTCTCCAACTTCTCGATGAAAGTGTTTAGATGACTAAACAATGACCTTTTAAGTTGTTTTATCATATTGACAGCGGTGAAGAAAGCAAACAGGGTGCAATGTTCTCACGTCGAGTGCGATGTGAGATTTTTCCGACGCCGCTTTGTTTATTTCCCGCGGCTCAATCAAGCTTCCCGTCAACGAAGGTCGCAACAATGGTCGTTAGATTTTCGATTAAACTCGACAAAAAACGACCCACTTTGGCTCCTTCTTTTGGCCACTCAGTGTGAAGCGCCACATTTGTCCGGTGGAAGTTGGAAAAGTGTAGTGTTTTTGTTTGCAAACCCTCTGTTTAAATACTCCCCTTCTGACTCCCGATCAGGAGAACGTGGAAGGTAAAAAATCTTATACCAAATACGCTGCAAGAGCGATCGAATAAAAATGTAACTACCGTGAACGTTTATTTTTGCTCCCATCGTAGTGCCATAAAAAATGCCTTCGAGTTCCTCTACGGTTAGCATGGGTTGGCTGTTGTTGATTGATTTTATAAACCACTCTTCGGTTGGACACTTTTTTCCCCTACCATCTGCGTGTTGAACAACGATTTTACGCCTCGTACGATATCGATCTTACCGGACGGTGAAGGACGTCTTTTTCGTTTTTCTATTATATTTCGGCTGAAGAATAAGTCACCGGACGCCCGGAGGACGGTGTCCCTGAAGCATACATGACATGTGGGTGGGAAAACAGACCCTTTCCGTGGGAAATCCGCTTCCGACGATGGCCTTGTCATTAAACGCTGGGAAAAGGGTTCGGCGGGGGGTTTGCCTTCAAACTTACCTATGAGAGAAAAATGGGTGAAAGGAAAAGAAAAAGGTTGTACGTTAGAAAAGCGCAAAAGGTTAAACAAAGGACTTATTATAACTGCTGTCATTTGATCTGATCGTTAGAACGTACTCTATACATATTTACTGCAAAGATTTGTTTTTTAAATAGGCAAAATATAGACAAATTTTTAAAACAGTTGTTGCAAAACAGTTAACGATAAAGTTATTGCTAACCAAATTTAATTCGGAAACAATAGAATAAAATTTTCTTTTTTCAACTCGTGAAAATTCTGTTTTGCGTAGCAGAAAATTTTCCTGCGCCTTGAAGAAAACTTTGTCAATTGAAATTTTAAAATTTCATGCTTTCAGGACAGAACAATTCATCAACTTTATAGCCGCTGTTCTGTCGGGATTTTAGGTGGTAAGCTGATGATTAAAAACTTTATCATCATCATCATCATCATCATCCACAAAACATCCCAAATCGTTCGTAATCATGCTATGGCTACCGTTTGATTTCCATTTTCCGTTTGCTTCCATTCCATTTTCACTTCTGCTTCATGCATCATTTAAACTGTCCATTGTTGAAGCAAAGTTTCGCATTTCCGACGCGATGATACCGATGATGTTCCAATTATGATGGCTTCGTTAACACCCTCAACATCAAACATTGCACAGTTTTTGAACATTGAAATTCCCCCTCGTACCGCACCCCGTTTAGAAAAATGCTCCAGTGGAGCTGAAGCAATCGCGTGGAGTGTGGACATGGAAGCAAAAAAGTTGGTTTTCGTTGCCTGTTTGTGCTTCGACATCCGAGTCCGAGCTGGTCGGAAGGCGGAAACGATGTTTGGCCACGGTCGATTAAGTCGGAAGCTGACGAAATTGCACCGGGGCTGGCCCAGAAGGGTTCAATCGCCCTTGCCGTTCGCGCCAAGGTTGGTCGGAAAAGAAAATTTGATAATGGAAAAAGGGAAAATATTATCAAATACTAACGACTGAAGAAGGTAGCAAAATAGTAAAAAGAAACATCAAATAATAGAAATTTCTTTTAACCATTTACTCAAACTCCACGGCTTTACCAACGTAAGATGGTCATCATAATGTTGATGTTGTCGTGATTGACTAATTGCTCGACTATCGATAGCGCTTCATGCCGTTGTGTAATTATTGGGAAAAACGACTTACGATTCCTACATTTCTCCCGTTTTTCCTAATGCAACTTCACTGCATTATTGAATCGCTGTTTCATTGCATTCCAAACTGTTTTCCCTTTTTTGCTCGCAGAGAATGTTTATCGATTAATCACGACATTAAACGAAGATGAAATTGAAAGGAGGTTCCCAGCATTTGCCTCTTTATTTCTCTCTAATTCTCTTCGTTACTTTTTCGAATCGAAAAAAAAACTATTTTCCTCCATCGCTGCTACGAGAGATTCCAATGAGAGGCATCTTTACGGATGTGACGATCTTGTGAGTCGATTGTTGACAGAAACAGCGGTAATGCATCGGAACGCTTCCTCGTTTTCTTTTTCACCGACCAAATGTCATTTGTTTGCACCATGGAAAAGAAAGGACATAGAGATTTTAATTTAATTTTCCTCACCCGTCGTTTGGTAAATAGAGAAAGAAATGGCTCACCCAGCGGTCGAGGTTTGACATTCAAGTAATGATAAACAATTTGTACCAGACGGAAAGCCCGACCACTCAATTGCGGTGGTGCGATTCTTCATTCGCCAAACGACAAATTGCTTCGAGCACAACAGGAGACACATGCTGGCGATGATATTCGTCTTCATGTTTGAAATGTGAAGCACGTCCGCAGGAGCATTCGTCCATTAGGCTCACCGATGGCTCGCGATAGTGAATGGCGAAATGTCGTGCGCAATGATGCCGTCATCGATGGATAACGAAAAACGAAAAAAAAAAGAAACTACAAAAAGGAAAAAGTTGTGGAAAAGCGGCAAAGCGCAGGAGGAAAAATTATTGCGCGTAATCGGCGCACGCTCCCGGGAATCGATCAACGCGGTAAAATGGTAAACCACCGAGACCGATGACAACGCAGTCTGGCGGCGAGGGTTTTTCATCGTCCCGACGTCTCATTGTGCTGACGGAGAAAGACAAAAATGTAACGCGTGAAAGTAAAAGTGAAGATGCGCACCACATAATTGCACGCCCGGCGCCAGACGGTTGGTTGATTGAAAGGAAAGAAAAAACTATTCCTCGTTCAGATATTTTTATCTAGTTTTTATATATATAACAATTAATAAACTATTTCTTAGTTATTGTAAAACTTTTTATTATTTTTTTCGTTCTCTTGATAAATCAAACATACGAAAGAGAGAGTTAGTGTGACCAAATGAATCTTCATATTTTTATCTTCATAATATTGTGAAATTATACCTTTTTTCTTAAATTCTTGAATTTTGTTAAAATTCATTGTCAATAAGATAGAGAATAATATTTTTGGATCTAAAAATATGAAAGGTTTGACTTTTTATATATTTCATATGCTAAACAGCATGGTGAAGATGATATCGAGGATTTCTTGAGGAATCGATTGCTGAACTATGGTCAAGTTTTTTTTGGTTCATAAAAGTCCATCAAACAAATTGCTAAAACAAGCTAGTGTCCATAATCCTTGCACATTTAATAAAAATTAAAGTTTCTACCTTTTGTAAGGTAAAACGAACTGTTTTTCAAACTGTAAATGTAGTAAATACTATGAAAATTTTACTATGAGTATATTGACTAAGAGTACATTCAACTGTATTTTCTGGCATTGATATTTGATATTTTTATAACTGTTTACACTTCCAAGGGTTTATATTATTGATTGGGTAAGGATGAGTTTCTTTTTGTTGCTTATACGATGTCAATTGCTCCTAATTTCCCTATCAAATGTTGTACTTAAGTGATCCTTACATGTCTTGTTTTTGATGATATTTGCTGTGCTTTTAGGCGATTCAACAGTAACAACTCCGAACGAAAAGACAAATTCAACCCATTTTCGGTTACGACCTAAATACGAACCGATCAAGCTTAATCACGGTGCCGCGAGTATGTTCACGGCATAAATATCGCTGTTTATGTGCTCCTCGCTTATTATGACATTCCGGTGGAAATATTTTGTCATACCGAAGGTGACAGATAGTAACACCACGCGAGGGAAACAAGATACCTTCGGCGGTAAAAACAAAAAAAAAACCGTCCCACAAAACCATTTCGAACCGACAGGCTCCGGTAGCCGTTAAAAAGAAAGACGTTCCGTCAAATAAAGAAAGAAAAAAGGCCGTATCGGTATCCCTCTTCGATTCGATCGCTTTTTTATGCAGATTTGTAGCACTGTCCGACCCGAGTTTTTTACGGGCAACGTGGGGGAAGGCACACTTTCTTCCCGGCAAAAGCTAAAACAGCATAAGAAAAGTAAATAAAAACGGTGATAGCACACGTAACGCCGGTGCATTCCCATGGAACATGACTACAAAATGCACCGACGGGCCGGCAGGGAGAGTGCCGGTTGGAGGTGGTTATCGAAAACTGCATTCACGGGTCCATCACCCATTTCCCGGCCACTTCCTGGGCGCAGGCGGCTGCTTTTCCTTCCCGACAGCCTTCGAAATGGGGCTGATGTAATCGGCGCTCGGGCGCATCACGGAGCTGGCGGGTTTATCGGTTCGTTTATCAGATTTTGTCGAGCGCACTTTTAAATGTGTGTCAGCCAAAAGGGCTACCATGTATGTGTGTGTGTGTGAATATACATGTAAATGTTAAAGAAAAAACATTCCCACCGCCTGCGATCGGGGGCAGGACGTGAGCGGCATATGTACGAAGGCACAGGGTAGACAGAATATTTTAAATTTCTGTTTTGTTTGCGACGGTATTTTGTTTTTTTCCCTCCGTTTCTTGATTCCTTCACTGGTTGGTGTTATTGATACTGCCATGCATGTACCGATTACGATCGCGCAGGAGTTACTTAATGTTTCTGAACAGCTTGCACAAACCAAATACCGAAAACATGAAAGATGCACGACGGGCAGCGGTGGTTCGTTATCTCAGTACAAATGCCGGTGCCGATTTTGGAATTCCAACGATCGTGAAAGTGATATTCGTGTACAATTTGTACACGAGTACTTGATTATCTTGATCATTACACCATGGAGATGGTTCGCGAACAAACAGAATTGAATTTAACGAATTAATTTATGAACCTTTGCAAAGGATAGATAAATGCGGCATAGTTTAAATATTAGCTTTAATTCTAAATCATATAAAATATGCCCTTCAACTAAAAACAAATTTGAAATGTTGAAACCCACTTAGTAGATCGTTTGATCTAGAGAAGACTTCTTCGATTTCAATAATCCTGTATTTTGCAGTTAATGCTAACAAGAGAGAAAAATAAACAACTCGATATAAAATAGAAAGCCTTCGAAAACCTTAATTAATCATGTTATATAAATAAACATAATAGGACTTAAGGACTTTTAAACTTCTAAAGTAAAAAAATGAGAAAGTGTGGCAAGATGCCCCAGTAGGGTTGAAAGCACCACCACTTTTTAACTAAATTGGGCCATTTAAATCAAAATAAAGTAACAGAATATGTTCATTGGTGTGTCTAATACATCCAACGTAAAATTCACGACTCTTCCATAACATTTCACAGATAAATTAGAAATTAAGTTCCCAATTATGTGAGATTACCCTTCGATAATTAAAGCTATTACAAGTGTTAAAAGAACATATTGGAAACAGACATTCATAAAGTAGCTCAAAATGTTACTCAACGAATACTGAATAGAATTCATGATCCTTGCATTCTGATTGTTTAGCTAAAATTATACAAACTTTATAGCTATAAAAATATAGTTTCAGGTCCAATATCAAGCGTGTAATAAATTAATTTTTCAACCAACATCAACCACGATTTGCACATTAATTCAATAATAATAGAAAATAATTAAAACGTATTAAACCATCAACACCTATGTTGAAAATCGATACAACAAAATGCACCACTCAAAAGTGCATCATCCTTTATCGATGGAACGTGCAAAAACGAACGAATTGCACCACCAATGAGTCAACCTTGCTCGGTATGTGGGCGTGTGCCGTTTTTCCCCCTCACGACCAAACAAAGTTCAATCGTATTGATTCGCGCACCACGATTCAAGGGCAACAATTGCGTGCGGCTTCATTTTCCATTTCCATACGAGTTGTGAGTGCCCGGCCGAAAACATACATTTTCACCCTTTGTCTCACGTCAGGAGGTACACGATGGCAATGGACATGGGTTTTTTTCCGTTTCATTAGCTGTAACATTGAATCGAGCTATTTTTTCGGCTCGTTTTCATTCGATTTTCTGTTTGCCAAACACCGATGGACGGCAATGTCAGTGAGACGTGTGTGTTTTTCCGCTGCAACCAAGTGTGTTTGCTTTTTTTTCTTCGTCGCCTTTCACGACCGAGTTGGTGAAATTTTCCTTTCAGTGACGTTCTTTTCACGTGTCCATTTGGCATTCGGAAAATCGAATCGGTGTGGCAACGAAGTTGCTTTTCTTACGAGTTTTCTTTCGACACTCCAGTCGATCGAAATCTTTCGCCATTTAAATCTGATCGACTAAACACTCAAGCGGAACCGATCGGTGGCTTGAAATGGATCCAATTCGTTTTAACCGCACCCACCCGCCCGCCCGCCCACCACGAGAGTCTTTACACTTACGTTTGCCCGGTGTGAATAATTTTCCTACAGAAGATCATGAGATATTGGATTCATCTCGCCCAAAAGGGTTCGTCGGTTGTGGTTCGGGGGGGGGTGGGGTTGGGTTGGTGGATTTCCGGATAATAACGACTGCCATCCACCTCGTTTTCCACCGCGGTCGGCGTCGCGCGCGCGCGCGCGCAGATTACGCCAGAGACGGAAAATTGCATGCGTGAACCGTTACGCAACGCGGTACGCGCCCTGTGACTCGTAGCTCGACTCGTTGAAGATGTGTTTTTCTTCCAGCCCCTCGCTTGTTTTTTTCTTCTCTTTTCTCCACTCGCACGCTCAACTCACGCTTAGTACCTTTAATGATACTTGGCACCGTGTCGGAATTCGAGTTCGTGGTCAAGCACGGGGTGTGTAAGTGTTTGTTGTTTTCTTTTTCCTTAGGGAAAAAGTGAAAAGTGAATCACACCAAATCGTGGCGTGGTTGACCAAAGTTTACGTCGTTAGTGCGCGTCGAAGCGTGGGTTTTTGGGGCGTGCTTAATGGTTTTCATCTAGATGGCTGGATCGTTGCACGATTTATTTTATCAATCGTTGTCTTTTCTTTCTATTTTTCAAATTTTCAAACCGTCATGATAATCTAATATCAAAATTTGGTGTTTGATCTTTTCTTTTGCGATTGATCATTTGTCAGAATTTGCAGCTGCCGATGTTAACTTTCTTACGAACAAAAAGTTTTTAATGTTAGATCGCAAACTAAAGGTATTTTCAAACATACTTAAATGGGCTAAGCCTTTGTGACTTTGGCTTATTAAACTTGTTTTAACGATAGTTAAAAAATATTTAAAAAATAACATATTTTAATATATTAAAATAAATATAAACAAATATTTTGAAACGATAGTTCTTCGTGTTGTTGTCGTTTTGGAAACATGCATAGAATATCTGTAACATACAGTCATTGCCACGAATCTTTGGCTCTGACCCATCTTTGATTGAAATAGCGCATCAACTTCTGTCTTTATCGCATCTGAGTTTGTCTCTAACTTATCAGCTTTTGACTTTTGTTCATGTGGTTTTATCTCCTTATTTTAATGTTGTCCCTTTGTAAAAATTTGATAATATTGTTTTATAACGCTACCTACAAAATGGAATGAGACAAATTTGTTAACAAATTAAAAGATTGTTACTGACCAAAATTAGAAAAAATATAAAGCAAAACAACAAATGATATTTAGCTGCTATGAAAATAACTTTACATCCCCACGTCCGTGCGAATTTTGAAATACGAATAACATTAAATACTATTTATGGTTGTTACAGTGTAATTATTACAATTACCTACAAATATGAAAATATGTTTTTAAGATCTTAAGAATTATTGACATATGTCCTAGCTTCTAAACTGAAAGCAACAAAGACATCGAGAGGCACCGAAAACGATTGACTGAATTCACCTTTCAACCCCTTTTCGAACGTGTCGAACACATGTTGCCACTTCCTCGTGTCGTTATGGCGTCGTCGTGAAGCGCGTGTCACTGTTACTTTTTGGCTCATTAATACAACCCGCTCACCGACGCACATACCGGCTGTGCATTTCCATTTTCCAAATCAACCCGGGACGCGACGAGAAAAAAAACCCTAAACCCGAAGCGTGTCCAAAATGGCGCAACTTCGCGGGCAGCGCGTTTTGGCGCAACGTTCCGCAATGATTCCACGGTTTCGTCCAGCAGCGCCACGCGGAGTAGTCGTTGAACTGGACGGAATTCAAACGCATGTTGACCGCATCGTGAGCGGGACCGTGGAAAATGACTGGTGATGCACATGTGTGTGCTGTCGAGCACGTCGGGCGCCCCCTCACGATTGATGGACGCGGATGGACACAATCGACACCTGGCGGAAATCGGCGCCGAGACAGCACATTCTATTCTTTGCGCGCGTTGCGTCAAGTAGAATGTGTCTTCAAAGTGGCCACGTTCTCCGATCAGGCTCTAATTGATTGGTCACGATTCGCGATGGGTCGGCTTACAACCGGGGGAGCTGGTGCGGCGTTGGTGGACAGCTGCCTCGTCAAGAGTACTCAGAGAAGGCTTCCTACTTTGCCACCTTTCAAATGACTGGAACGCAGCAATCGTTTATGGATGCAATAAATGTATGCTCATTATTTCAGAACGACGCGGTCCGACGGCAAGGATGAAGCGGATGCAGCTGAGTTAAATTAACTTTAAGTTCAAGTGCCGAGAAGCGTTAAATTCAGGTTTTTTCCTGATTCAGAATAATGGATTGAATTCGACTAAAAAAATATATGACCGCTAGTGTTACTTTAAACATTCATTTTACGATTGGTTGAAAGGGAATGTTATGAATTTATTGACTAGAAAAACAACTCTTGCTACACGCTCAGTCTAGTTTGAAAGTAAGCTTTAATGATTAACGTAATTCTTAATTATTAACAATTTATGAGTTTATTTTTCAAAACGAAGAATAACTTTTAATATTAATAATAACCCTTGATAAATCAAAGCATGCTCCTCTGCAAATTAATGTGTCTGCTATTTATTTTAGAGCTATTTTGGCATGAAATTATAATGTACGCTAGGTAAACATCGCTTCAAAATGTTCTAAATATTCAGTAAGAGGTGTGTCTTGTTAAAAATTTGCTTGTTTCTACATTACTCATAAATACAAACATAACTTTTTTCGTAACCATTGCGCTTTTTGTTTAACTATTTGCTGGTATTTCATTAAATATTGTTTCTACTCTTCCAAATACAATTCAAACAATTTAGTGTACATATTTTTACAGGTATATTGGATAAATCGAACGAATCGGACTGTGGTATTAGTTTTCACAAAGGGAACAAGGGGCAATTTTATTTCGTTTTAAAAAATAAGCTGCGTTTTTAGATTTGAACAACCATTCCTTTTAATTGTCATCAATCATTGCTGTTAGTTTTAAAGTCTTCAAAAGCAGTGGGGCTAAAACTTTCAGGTCTAAAAAGTATTTGTCTAATGTCTTAAAATTGCCTTTTTAGGATGGAAGTATAAAACATGTTTTAGCCTTGGTATCAACTTTTTACTTTTTCCATAACAAAAATAAATAAATAAAACACACACCTAGTGAATCAAATGAAGATAAAGTTCTAGATTAATCTTTTGATAAATCTATTTCTACATAATGTCACATTAGAGTGATAAAACGATCGTAAAATTCAGTGCTTGACTTACCCAAATCTCCCGTTTCCTCGTCACACTACTAGTACGTACATTAAAAGCGCTGTAAAACATCTCCATCCGCGTGTCTTTGTCGTGTTTGTCACGTGAGTAAGCCGCACACACGCCGATGGTTGTCGCACATTAGCGGTCCATTGTTCGAAATGCTGCCGCCTGAGAGGGGAAGGAGAATGCTGGGCTAATAAACCACACGCCCAGCGACTTTATGGCGTATGGCGGCGGCAATTAAAGCTAGTCCAAGCACCCGGACAGCGAGCCGTACGGCGAGGATTGGAACGGAGCGAATTTAATGTTGCGAAAAAATTAGGTGCGTTTGCTGGTATGTTGGGGTTTTGTGCGTTTTTTTTCTTGTTTTCTGCAACCCAATGGCAGCAAAACAATAGGCCAACATGCGGCACCCGCAAGCATGCCGGAGTCCGATGCAGCGTTCTTTTACACGCGCTGCAAATAACTTCCGTCTTCGAAGTGCAGCCTGCGGTGGCCTCGACGTTGTTGTACCGAGCAACGCAGCAGCGACGACGGCCCTGGAGGCTCCGGGGGTTCTTTCTTCTTATGCTATCCCTTCCCTAAGTGAGCCATTGTTGGTGCGGAATTATGGTGTGTGCGATTAGTCACGTAATAAAGAGTGACATACGGGTTGGTTTTTCGTTGGTGTGTCACCGAGTGTTTTCTAGTGCAGAAAAGGAGGTACGGTATGACTCATGGTAAGCAATTAAACCTAGATGGATTTATTGTCGCCCAATCCTTGAAACTGCTCGCTGCAGAACCGCTTTTAAGGATTGCCCCAGTTTATGAAACTTTTTTTGGTAGGAAGCTTTTAATATTGCCGAGACGATGATAAAAGCTTGCTTGGTGCATGTTCACTCTCAAATTGTTTACGGAATTGTTGTTTTACGCGTTAACATGTTACCGTCTTATTAACAGATTTTTGTTTCATTAACCTCATGATAAATAATTAACAGCTCCTCATACGACACGGTTGAACCTGTTTCAGGTAAAACCTGAGGTAAAAAAGATTATCAAACCATCGAAGTACGTTTAATGGTATGCTTTATTCCCTCGATTGCGCGTTACCCAACCGTGCGCGGCTTCCGTGGGTGATAAAAATTATAAAAATACCTTACAACGCGAAGGAAAGGAAAGAAAAGTAAAACAAATAACAAGCCACAAAACAAGTTCCAAGCTCGTAAAATTTAAAATTTCCACCCCGTAACGTAATATTTTCCCGAATGCCGGGCGTTTCATCTGATACCGAATCCACGCACACACACACACACATCACTTTCCACGGGCGAAGTGTGCAGCAATGCGTAGAAACGGAGGTTTGGGAAAAGGGGGTGCTCTTGAAGGGTGGGACGGGAAAACACACACGTATCGGAAACATTATCATACTTATCGTTTTCCCGCGATCATTACCCCCCGCCACGGGAGAGGAAAAAAAACAGGGACCGATAAGCGAACGATAGACTGCAATGCTTCCGTAAGCGACGAACCTTATCAAAACGGTTCGACGGATTTGGAGTTGGGAGGGAATTTAAAAAAAAACACATATACACACACGCATACCGGAGGTCGACGGGCTGGCTTCTTTTTTTTATGTTGCTTTGAATGACCCCGGCCGTTTGACAGCACATTCCCGGGGCGACCGGTTGCCGAAGGTTTGGTCCAGCGGCCGACGACGGGTGGCATCTCGGATTGTTCCAGTTATTCCGAATCGAAAAGCGCAAAGAAGCGGCCCGGCTCGCCGAGGGTTGGCACAGTTCGCCGTGAGTTATGCTAATGAAACCAGCCGCAAACTAACGACGTTGGCATTGAGCCAAGGAAAACCAGTTCTCAAACTGACCGCAGAGAGAGAGGGAGAAGGAGAGACAGACAGCGTGAGGCGCATCCGAACGGTGGTGGAATCTTCCGTTTAGCTCGGGTTCAGTTAAAAAGATCGTTCGAATCGTTCGGTCCCAGTTTAACGACAGTGCAGCTCCGGCTGCAGTTAAAACTGCACAGATACGAACCCACCGAACGAAGTGGTTTAATTTTTACGATTCTTTCTTTGGATCCCGGTGTGTTTCCTTGGGTTTATATTAATTTTTCAGTTTCGGCCGTCTTTTTTACGATGATTATCAATTTGTGAGGCCACTTTTACGACCATCCATCCGATCGCCCATCCCGCAGCTGACCTCCAAAGCGAGCAGTTCGATGGATGGCGGAAACAATCATTGCACTGGCCCCCGCACTCCTTCTCCCACCGCCTAAGTGCACCAATATTACACCGACGGCGCTTCGTTCGCTGACAAGCGCAATAAAATTGCTACCGATTCCGTGCCTCAAGTTCGCTTGAGTTGTGTTTCTCGCTTTCGGTTTCATATGCCCTCGCGCTCGGGGTGTATAATTTGCTCCGGTTTGGTGGCCGAGATGTACCGCAAAAAACAAAGAGAAAAACAGAAAAATAACCCACTGGTCAATGTCAACCGGCGGCCTAGGGATGCTGGCACCCTTTCCGAGCGATGTCGGGGAGGGAAAACATTCATCATCCTTGCCACCCTCGGAGCGACGCGGTAGCAGCAGCCGAAGAAATCGTGCGTGGAATTACACTAAACGGCGATCAATCAATCGACCTAATGCGAACAGAAGACAAAAACGGTAGCCAAGAACGAAGGCCCACGCCGGGGAGGGAGACATTACCGGGCAATTGTTTTTTTCAGCTCTGTAATTATTTCGGCCACGATGGAACAACATTGTACCGGGTCGAGTTTCTGCTCGTGTTTCATCTGCCTCGATGCGAACGGAACCTTCGGTGTTCGAGAGTCTTCATTTGACCATAGTGATTTGCTGTTCCAATAGAATATGACTACACGAGGTTAGACGTGAACAACTATATGCGACTTAATCGTGCAGAGTTGATCCTTGCTATGTAATGTTCCTTTTTTCAAAGTCAACCAATTATTCATCTTTTCAAAACTTGTTACGTTTTAATGTATTCTTTCATTTCGTTATGGATACTTTTCATTTCGAAAAGAACACGATTTTCATACGATGTGTTATATAAAAGAATACATCACTTTTCACTATTTTAATGCAAGACACCATTAAGGACTTTTATTGCTATTAATATTATTTTTACGAAATAACTCATTCCATAAGAAATTTTCTTTGAATGGTATATTTTGTAAAAACCTTTACCAACGAAGCAATAATTAAATTATTTGTCAAACTGGTCTGGACAAAGTAGGAAACTTTGTTTGTACACTAAATTCATTTTTATTCTCGCTTGCAATGTTAATGCTTATATGTATTTAAACGATGATAATTTTTAGCAATATTCTACACTTATGCTAATTAATGGTATTATAAAAAACCTTTCATAATGCATGTTTTTGTTTTTTTTTTTTTGGTGTAGAACTTGCTTTTACCTTGACTGTCTTCGTTCACTTCGATTAGTATGTGGTTTGTAATAATCGGGCTTGGTGGCACGCCAGAATTTGTAATTTTTACAAATGAAAAATTTGATTATCTTAGTATTCTTCCATATTTCCTGAATTAGCTGGTTCCCAATGTCAATCAATTTGGAAAGCGTTTTGAACATGTTTTCCATAAGTGTATGCTTTTAATAATTTAATCCATGTTTCATTATTTATTTAATTTTCTTGAAAGAGGTATTTTCTAATGTTGCTGCGCTGTTTGTTAAGATGTTTTTTTCCCCCTTATCTAGTGGTTGGCTACTGGTTGCATAGCATTCTTGCATGCAACATAAGATTGTACAACCTTCTGCCATACAATAGTACATTGCAAAATTTTATATATTAGAGGAACGAGGAAGATAGATAGATGCTAGATAAATAGATAGAAGATAGATTAAACCAAAACATCTGCATGAAGGCTGGCAACGATAAACATATATTCACTACTCTCCAACCTCATAGTCTTACTAATTAAAAGGCACGGTATTATGTCGGCCTGTCAGTAATAATTATTATTTTTAACTGACCTCTCTCTTCCTTACAAAAAAAAACAAAGCATTCTAAAAGTAAATATCAAGGCCACACGGTGTGACATTGAAAGGAAGATGAAACAGTTCTCTTTTGCCTCTGTTTTGGCCAGCTTGTTTTTACAGTTCGACGCTCGTCGTTGCTGTTTATTAATACGCCGGTAACTTATGGAACATCCTGGTGGTAGATCGGCATCATAAAGCACCATAAATATGTTGACGACGCTAATGCAGTAGGAGTACGTCGTTTTTTTTTTGTTTACGAATCATCCTTAGGGCAGAGACATCGTACGAGATGCTCATATTGGCTCGTGGGGCTTTCGTGTAGTCAATAAAACACTCTCAACCGTGTATCGATTGTACGATTTCCGCCTCGCCGGCCCATCACGATTTTTGTTCGATTCGATTGGGTTATGCTCATTTTTTCTTCTGCCTTCTGAACACGAAGATTCCATTTTGCAAAAAAAAAGATAAAAATATTAGGAGACGAAACGAATTCGCAAGAACGTTCGAACTCCGATGGTGGCGCTTGTTAGCGTGGTTGGGTTACTAAAAAAAAAAATCCAAAACATAATAAAACGCACACCCTTGCCGATCAGAAAAGCCACCATATCGTACCGAAATCTTGATCGTGGGACAAACCTTTAATCTTAAAGATCAATTCCATCATCATTTTTCCACCAGCATCTCTCGCCAACGGCAAGAAACAACCCGAAGACTGCTGTTCTATTTTATGATGCAATAAAAATCGGCATTCAATTGCCGCGGGACGTTCGGGGCGGAGAGAGTCACCGCGGATCGCTGTCGTTCCCTTCGACGGGTTGGCAAACCCGAAGGTCTTTGGTGAAGAACGTTTGCAAACGAAGGTAACATAGGTTTTTCCTTTTTTTCGTTCGCGAAAAGGGAATGGATGGACGGAATGTTCCGTGGACAGATTTTTATCGAACTGAAACGCGAACTGCCGATGGGTATTTCCTTCCCCATGACTCAGCCTTCGGGTAATGTTCATCCTCGGGGCCCTTGAACGTGGGTATTCGATTGCACTGGTTGAGGTTTAGCTGTGGTTTGTTTTTTTTTTTTCAACTTAAGCTCTCGGTGAAATATGCGGAAATATTACATTGAGTTTCATTTCGTGATGCACATGTTACTCGAATGTGAACGTTACCGTTTGTGCTGTACACCATAAACGATAAGTAACCATGATGTATTGAAACAATGTAATATTTAACGGATGAATATAAAACTTTATTTCGTCGAAAAACTGGTTTAGTTTCAACCAAGAAATGAGTATTTAAATTGAAATGAAGGAAATAAACGATTATTTAAAAAAAATTGTTGCTGTATTTTCGTCTGTTCAAGACCTTCTTTTCATTCCTCGATTATTAGATAAGGAATACAAGCACAGTGGTGTAATACAAGCTAGTGGTATAATACAAGCAAACTAACTGTTTGTGCTTCGAAAATTATTAAATTGAATCTCCAAAACAAATATTTTGATTCAAGTCTCAAGGCTTGAATGTAAAGAAAATTACATAAATTCTTAGATCAGAACGTCAACTTTGATAGCACAACTAGCAACGATAGTGATAATAAAACCCCTTTTTTGCTCAAGTAAACTGTGGCAATGGACTACATCCAAAAAGATAAAAAATACTAAGCTAGGTTGTACAAAGGTTTTATACGCGTAAAAATATGGTAAATGTTATAACATGATTACAGAAAATGGAATTTTTCCCGTAAAATATACAATTGAGTTACGCTTTTGAAATGTTTAAACCTGAAAGCAATAAAGTGAACATGTTTAAAAAAACAAAAAACAAACAACAAAACACATGGATAGATAATATACTCTGACGATTACAATACTTTTTCCCAGCTGTTCAACATGCATTGATGAGCACGATAGCGAGAAAACAAGTCTCAATCTCATAAATTTACATTTATATTTTTAGCCTAACATCGTTAACGACGACTCCTTGGAACCGAAAAACCGGGCAGCAGCAGAAGAACGACTCCGCCTCAATGTCAACGAATGGTTATCATCCCCAGCCCGTCGCCATCCTCTCGCAACTCCATCGGCGCACTCGGATCCTCCTTTCGGGGGTCCGGTTTGAACTCTGACTTCCGAGGGATCGCGACATCGGCCAAGGGTCACGCCACAGATGATCGCTCCTGGAATCGAAACCATGCCACGTCCGTTGCACGAGTCGAAACCAATATTCCGGCGCGAGTTGAAGGACGTGCGCGTCCATTTTTGGCCCCTTCAATGTCAGGCAGCTGTAAGTTTGTCGAAAGACGGCCCCGGGTAAACTGGATCTTCCAATCGCGCCGTCGACGACTCGCGAGCCGGCCGAGCAACGCACGCAACCGAAAACTGGATTATCGGAGCTCGTCGAGCGGGAGGAATTTTGAATTTATGATAAACACCTTCGACTTCTCGGCCGAGGTTGCAAAACGTCGCGACTTTCGGCGTGCGTCGGCGATTTCGATTTACATTCGAAGAATTTCGATTGCATTTCGACCGGGCTACCGCGCATTGAGCCGCGCGGGAAATCATTTGCATCCGGACCGAAAAAGGGACGGGCTCGCTAAGAATGAAGCAATGCGCGTAGTAGGAGTCGGCTTTATTTTCGGCGTTGGTGCTGCTGCTGCTGCTTCCGTGGCACTTAGGCGACGTTGCGTATGTTGCAACGGTTTTAGCGGAATGGCGGTCAAGTTTAGGAGGGTCGTAAATTTGTCCAACGGGGCGCCGAACCTGGACGAGTTTCCACACTGCCCAGCTGGAGCTGACGAAACGCTCAACACCGGCAGCTCTTCATTACGCACTGCGTATTCTGCGTGAAACGCATTGTCTATTTCGTAAGCATGTGGAGTCCATTTTGGGTGGAGAAAGTCAACCATTACTGAACTATTTTGTTTTTGAATTCGTTTGCAAATTAGATTTTGTATGCAGAAGTTTATTTCGGTTTACATTTGGCTGTTGTCAATTTAAACCATGTTTTGAACACTGAAAAGTTTGATCTATCAGTTCAATACACTCTGAATCGGGCAATATTGGTATTTCGGTATTTCGGGAAGCTACAACTTCGTCTGTTTTCACGCTTTTAATAGGCGTCATTATGTACTTTTTCCTACTTCTATTGATTTATATGCCATGCTTTAATGTGTTTGGTTCTTTCACACAAAGTTCAATGCACAACTTTTTAAGTTAATACAAAAACCATTCGGACAGTTTTTTATATAACTTTTCATATTAAAAAACATGGGTAAAAAGATTAATTAATGACAATGATAGCCATATTTAAACCTTTGTAAAGAAAATATTTCTTTGATAAACACGTTGTCTTAAAAAAATAATTTTACGCTTTGCCATTTCTAAGATAACATTTAAAGATTCAAAATAAAATTCGACATTGGCTATAATTTTTTGTATCTTATTTTTTCCCTCACGATTGGTAATACAGTTTAGTTGAAGATAGATAGAAATATAAGAAGAGGGGGAAAACCGATTATGTAAAGAAGTGAATATTTCTATTCCATGCCGAAGAATAATCTCGTTTACTTTCTGTCTAGCCGACTTTATAGTGGAAAGAACCGTCAATCTACTTTCGTTCCTACTTCGAGAAAAAAAAACTGTACCACTTCGTTGCCTTCCTGCTGTTTCACTTCCAAGTTCCATCAGTCTCTAGGAGGCTGAAAATGTGGCCGCGTTTACGAAGCCTTGAAGCGGATCAATTTTGATGACCGGCAACGATCTTGAACCAATTTTACCACCGCACGGCACCGGGCGTCGATTATGCTACGTTAGGCCAACGGCGGCGTGATGATTCCGAAGGCGAAAGTTGTGCTGATGGTAGAACAAGGAAAGCAAGTGAAAAAGAAAACAGCGTGCGTGGTTTAAAGGCAGAATAGATACGCTTCGCATCCTTCAGACTCGTGCACGATCGGCGTTTGCTTCTTTCCCACTCGTTCGGCATTTCTCTTGCGGACCGTGGCCTTCAGGAGAGAAAAAAATCTGCCCACGAAGATGTATACTATTGTTTTGTTCAGTTTTTAAATTTTTCAAACTCTGTGAACCTGCAGAATGTTATTTTTGGCCCGACAAACGCTTAGCGGGAGTGTGCGCGCGAGGGTGGAATTGTCCGCCCTGTTTTGCATAACTAGCTTCGCGTGGAGAAATGATGAGCGATTCGAGTGCGGAGGAAGATTCTTGGTTTCCAATCGTGAACCAGGAAGGAACGAGTTTCCCGCGGAGAGAACTTTTGCTATCGTTCCGTACCGGCGAAATGAAGGTCAGGCAGGCTGAGAATTTTTAATGAGTTTATGTGTGTTCCTGTGTTTGTGAATGCTTTCATTTTTTATTTATTTGATATTTTTCTTGTATCGAATTCCAAAAGCCGGCACCAATGTTAATGAACTCTAGAAGGTAAGGTGTTTTCTACGATTCGTTGAAGATTTTGAGATGTTGTAAATTAATGAATTCCAACTAAAACTTGGTTGTTTCAGATTTTGTTCTATAATAAGAAAATATTAAATATTTTCAGAGGACACAAAACTTGACACAAGTTTTACAATAATCATTTTGGTTAAAAAAAAAATTAAATAATTGAATTTAAAAACACTGGAATTATCATCTAAAACCTTTAAAATTCAACATAAACCATGTGTATTCAATTGGGGGTACGGTTTAGAAAACCACTTCAAATCTTCACTTAGCTTGAAATAGATTTCTAAAGTGCCCCAATAAACAATATAGTTCCAATCGAGCCCAAGGAATCACGGAAAAAGATCGCCCGCGAGGGACGTGCCAATTCTGTACCTTTCACTTTCGCATTGTCGTTGTTTGCGTGAAAGTTACCTAACCACTGACCGGCCGGAACTTTACCAAATCGATCGGCTCGCAGTTCGTTTAGCACTTCCCGAAACAATCGATCCTTTAATCCGTTGATCGAATCGGGAATATACATATGCGTCAGAACGGTTGCGTCGGCGTGATGAAGATAAAATTAACACCTCCATAGGGGAATTGCGTTGGTTGCTGCAGCTGTTTTATAATGCGAACATTCTTCACATTCCATTTCCATGCGGATGTGGGACTCTTTTCTTTTTCAATAGGTTTACTCCATCGTTCAAGGGTTGGTTTTCTCATCATCTCGACCGGGGGCATCCCTGGTGGAGCGTGCTCGTTACATTGCACTTTTCGGATGGCATTTAACGTGCGACAATTCGGTTTCAACCGTCGGCGGCACCCAAAACATCGGGTTGGTTCTTCGATTTCACGGCAGCTCGTCCCCGTTTCCTATTGCTGTTGGTTTTGTGAGCGCCCTACAACGGGCACCCTCAGCATAAGCTCAGTCACGACCAACTCCGGGTTAACCTTTGCCGCTGCACGCTGCACGAGCATGCCGTTTTTCATGTGATTTCGATGAGAAGAAGAAGCGAGGATGCGCCCGATCGTTATTTGATCGGGGTCCCTTGGAAGCACCTGATGATGGTGATCGAGCGCATGCCAGCGGCTGATTGGGGGATCGCCGGCCTTAAATTACTCCTACAAAGCCTTAAACATGGAAAGAAGCAGGCAAAAACAACCGTAATTCCACCCTCTGTATACTTTAGGCCGTTTTCGGTGAGGAGTTCGTCGCTTACTGTAGCATCGAAGTCTTTCATGTTAACTCAGCCCTATGAAAGCGGAACAGTATTTTTTCCATGTAGGGAAAAAGTGACTATAATTTAATCATACAAAATTACATGAATTTATTTTCATTTTCAAAGCACAAACAAATAATATAAGATCAAAGTGACTTCATTACATAACTATTAAAAGTTTATATTTCACGTCATTTGCATTGCAAATTGTTTTGGGGATTAAAAGGTAGTATCGAACTACTTATTAGCAACTATGCAAGGAAAAACCCATCATTCCACCCTTAAGTATTTTTAAATTTTGACTGGTAGTTCGTCGCTTAATGTAGCATCGAAGTCTTTCGTTTTAAATCAACCGCATTTGAGCGAAACTTGGTTTGTTATGAATAAGAATATTTTAATGTAGGGAAAAGGTTCAAATGTGTTCTTTGAACAAATGAAATAAAAGGATTTTCATTTTTAATTGCAGTAAAAATAAAATAAAATCAATTCTAACAAAATTCAATAAGTAACCATTTTTTATAGCTAATATTTACACGTTTTGTTACTTTTTCTCTCTTGAAATAAAGAAAGATATGCAACAAGCAATAAGCAATGCACCGCCACAAGGTGAAGCAAACCAAGTGTCGACAGTAGGCTTCGGCAAAAGTTCACAAAAGGTTGCTACGGTGCAGCATTTCCATCGGCGCCGCGGCAGGTTGCTTTGCTTTCTAGCTCGTTGATCTTTTTGTTTTGTTTTCTAGCCCCCATCCGCCAAGTTTGCAAGCTGATGGGAATGCGTGCTGTGCGTCTTTTTTCCATACCCTCCCCAGTCTAGCACGTTTGTTTTTTGGCCGACGATTTTCTTCGCTTTTCAGCGTGGGAAGCCATGGAAGCGGCAATCGCGGCTCAGAATCAGAAATATCGCCGGATCGTTGTGGGAGATCAGTGTTTGCTTTTTTGTTTGGTCCTCAAGTTGATTCTTCTCGCATGGAACACACCCTAAAACTGTATTCACTCGCGTACACACGTACACACCAAGCACCGGCTTGGGAGGCTACGTAAATGGTGCATAAAGCAACACGATCCGGCGAAGATACGATCCGCATGACGTGCTCTACTGACATTACAAAATTGGGGCCCAGTTTTGTTTTGAGTAATGTCGGTCCGAACCTTTACCGAAGAAGAAGGACGGTGATAGACACATTTTAGATAGCCGTTTTAGTGGCGCTTTAGTGAGGCTGAAGATGGGCGAGACCCGTGTTTTTTGGGAGTGTTTCTTTTTACCTCAAATTGCGCGGTTAAATTGATTTATGAGATGCATTTTGCTAGAAACTTGTTTAATGATCGTTTTTTTCATGATGCCATCGTGTGCATGTTTTATTTGTATTTTGCTTTTATATAAAAGCAATGGATTCGAGTAAAGATATTTCCAGAATTAGCAGTGGATTCCATTAATTTTAATGTTTACCCAATATTTCCTCCGAGACATTATCCCAAACTATCAGTTGCCAAAAACGGTAGT
Source organism: Anopheles ziemanni (assembly GCF_943734765.1). Lineage (NCBI taxonomy): Eukaryota > Metazoa > Arthropoda > Insecta > Diptera > Culicidae > Anopheles > Anopheles ziemanni. The sequence continues at coordinate 76,543,961 of NC_080706.1, forward strand.
TCCACAAACACTCAACCTCGCCAGCCCGATGCATCGTTCGCTCACCGGTGCGTCATCGAAGCAATAACTTTTATGTGCGATGTTTTTTGTCGTTTCCCATTTTATCGTGCCCAATTAAAGATTCGCTAAGCTTAGCTAAGACCGCTTAGCTGCGACGCTCGCGTCCGTTCGGCCAGCGTATTATTTATGACGTGACCATATTCTGCAGTGGGAATTTCGAATTAAAAAAAAATCAACCATTAGATTCAGCGCCGATTTTTTGTATTTCGACCCGGATTGACCCGCAAGGAAGCTGGTGGAAGGGCGTCATAACGAGGCGTGGACGACACTTCCTGCTTGGCGTTGGCAGTTTGTGAGTGATTCGGTTACCAGGGTTGCCGTTCGATTACGATGAATTTCTCACCGAGGTTTGGAGCCTTAGAAATAGTTAGAGTCGAACATTTGAGAGCCGAGCTGCGGATGTTGGGTAATTCATCGAAAATGCCTGAAATCACCAAAACTGTTATTTTGACGCTATTCGAAGGAATTAACCATTTTATTTCATGTTTTTGCATTTCGATCTGATTTTGTTCCATATATGTTTGAAAAAAATCTCTACGGCTTATCGAATATCTTTTGTTATTTTTTAAGTTTTTCTTTATTATTTAAATGGTTTCAACTTATAACAAGGACGCAATTATTTGCATTAGGTTAACCAAATAACATATATCAAAACATTATAAAAACCCGTAAAAGTGATTGAGTAATGATAATCAAGCAGAAATAAAATGACAAAAATGCAGCAACCCAAACTTTTAGAACATCAAACCTTACAAATAATCTTTCGAAAGTAATTATTCTTATATTTGTTAAATTACCTTTTCAGTTGTATTTTTAATTAAGTTGCTCAAATATACTTCAACAGTTTCAAAACATTGCATCAAAAATGCTTGCCCAACGACACCTTTAAAACACTCCCAAGCCCGGTTGTTCGGTTTAAGAGTTATAAAAATTGCTGCATTGTCATAAAAAGGGGAGTGTGAATGCATAATATGCGCAATTGTTCGTAAACGCCGTGCATAAGATTTAATTTAAACGGCGCAGCCCGATTTTCGGCCAGTGGATGACATTTTCGGGTAGAAAAAAAGCAGGTGAAAAAACGACCGCTGACGCTGTTGGTCAGCTCGGGACGGGGGGCATTGCATTACATCAGTCAGAGCACAATAAGTACCTCCCGGTCTGCGGGCGGCGAGCCCGGGTATGGCAGCAATTGAGCCACAATGGAGCCAGGGGAGCTAATTTCGCGTGACACATTGATTGATTAACCATCAGAGAGATAGTGTTGGGCGCCCGAACAGCGACGAACGGGAGTATGGGGAGTAGCCGAATTTCATTTGGGGCTGGGTCTTTTGTCTCTCTCTCCCTCTCACGCCCTGTCTCGTCCGTCGCCAAGTGTGGAGTGCAATAATACCCTCCTGACCAGAGTGTAAAGTGGGTGTCAAAACCAAGCCGAGCATTATGATGTGCCCGCTTATGCTCCGCACCGTACGCCTTGGAAGTGGACGAAGGGCGAACGCAAAAAAAAATCAACAACATGTAACACTAGTTTCACCCATGTTTTTTTTGCCCCCTTTTGGAATTGGTTGTTGTTTTTTTTGCTTGTGATCGCCGTTTTTACGGTGATGAGATTTCTGACGGATCGGGGTCATACGCGCAAATCATCATCGCCCTCGTTCCCCCGCTCTCCCTGCTGGGACCATGAAAACGATGTCTTAATTCTTGTGCATTTTTTCTTTCTTCGCCGTCTTCTATTTTCTTGCCTTCTTTGGGAACGGAAGTGCGCCTTGATTGGGGCGCTCCATGTTGCGCTATGGTTTCGCCCGCTTGGGTGGGAAATGGCGCACGTTTCTGATCTGATATTTCCACCACCCATCGGTCACCGAGGAAAATATCCGAACAGCCCCCCTCTGATCTGATTTCGGGGTATTTTTTCCCAATGTCGGTTCGGTTTAAATGTCACAAAATTAATCACCCAATTTTTGATTCGGTGATTGATACGATTGATTTTCGGGTTGTCATTGAAAGCATACGACGTGCTTTGCTAATGTTTGCAAATATCTTGCTCCGAAATGTCGTTTACGTTTGATCAGCGCATCAAGGGCATATTTTTAATTCAAATCAGATTACTTTTTCCTTCGGTGGAAATGGCATCGCTGAGAAAGATCACCGCACAATGGCACAATGGGACCGCCTTGGTTACGAGGGTTTTTGGTGTTCAGCCAGAAAATGCATGTCATTAACTTAAGAACTCATTTGGGTTCTTGTGAAAAAAGATTTCCATTTTCTTAAACCTCATTGACCTTTCTACTTTTCAGTTATGTAATATCCTGACACATTTAAAATCTTTCATGTTTCGAAGCTTTCTTAAATATCAATTGAAGCAAGCGAGACTTGCAGAAAACTTATGGAAAGTAACTTGACAAGATTGTTTTTTTTGTTTTAAGTTTAGGTCATGGTAAAGGAATGGTAAGATCAAACTATTTCAAAAGTAAAATTGAGCAAATCTGTCAGAGTTCTTTGAACTAAGTGTTGACAAAACTTATGAAACATGAAGTATATTTAAACCTCCACGTTAATTAGCAGAATTTTCAGCAAATAGTTGGAAGGAAATCCAACCGATAAAAAAGCTGAAAAATGCAACTTTCGTTTAAATATATCCCAATATTGTAATTTTCCCGCAAAAATGATACAATTTTTCAAATCAAACTAAGTTGTAGCATTTACAACCAACAGAGAAAGAGAAGAAGTTGATGAGAACGGTTTCTTTACTCACCACTTCGCGGTCCATTTGAAGAATGTACTGAAATCGGCCGATGTCGCTGATGGTCAGCTCCTTTCCACCGTACCGCCCGCCACCGTTCTCACCCACGGCATCCCCCTCGGCCAGCTCAACCCGGCCCTCGCTGTAGAACTGAATATTGCGACCGTACAGCCCGTCGTGCTCGCTGTCGTCGTGCTCGTGGCGCCGATTGGCGAGCCCTGGAGACGGCGTCGCGCGGCGGCTGACGTTCAGATTGTTCTGTGCCTGCGGTGTCCGGGGGTGCGCCGTCGGGGGCGGCGGAGGCGGTGGCAGCTGTCGATGGCGGCCGCCAACCGAGCTGCCGCAGTCACTGGACGCGTTGTTGCTGTCGCTTTCCACGGAAAAGCGGTCCTCGTCGGTGGCGCCGGCGGGGCGCGTCGAAACCGGCGGGTAGAAGCTGCGCAGCGGCGCCGGCGAACTCTTGGACGCCGCCGTCGACTTGTGCAGCTTCGGATTGTGCACGTTGTATTGTTTGTTCACCATTGTTTACTGCGCGTTTTTTTCTTCTTTCACTTCCCGACCACCTTCTTTACGACTTCCCTTTGCAATCACTTCTCTTCTCACTCCGGAATCGGGCACCTTCGTCTGGCCAGATCGTGGAGTTTATGCTACACTTTCTTGGCAAGAATCCCTGCAAAGGGTTGTTTATTTGTTCGTCCGCTTTTTCCACCTACCCTCTCACTTGGGAGAAAATGTCGAAAAGACAAAAAACCGGAGGGCAAAATAAAAAAATTCCGAAATTGTAATCGTGAAAATCGATGGAAAACGGTGCTAATATTGGGGAGTTGTTTACGGTTCTATTGTTCGCCGGCTGCCGTTGTACGGAAACCGACCGTTTGCGTCAGAAGAAAGTGACGAAAAAGTGTGATCAATTAAATCAAATTAGCCCGTGAGACCGCAGATGAATTGATTCGTTTTCGTCGAGCTTTCTTTCATGCAAATTACCTCACCGATACCAGATTTCCCCAAATGGATAGTTTTTGAAAAAATAAAAGAATAATTTTTAGTTTTAACAAATATTACACTAACCACAATTGATGATTTTAGTAATAGAAAAAAAAAACAGTAAAACGTACAGTTTTTTTTTAAGTATGAAACGTACAGCACAGTATGAAAATAAAGTATAAAACAAGTGTTCTCGTAAGAAATTTGTTAATTATTGTAATGTCCTTCTGCCTTCCAACAAACATAAATAATGAAAAGGGTTCACGTTAAAAATAAGTATTATAAAAACAAAGGTTTACTTTTCAACACACAACAAACAAGTAATAATGATTGTAGAAACAATGTTCGACAGTTCCAGATAAACACTTAAATTCCCAACAGCTTTCGAAGCTTTTTCGCTCGCTCGAGTGTTTTTCTTTGCGACCGACTCTTGAAGTGTTATTCCTTCGTTCCACCGCGAGGCCAATTTAAACCACACCGAAATATTGTTGTCTAAGGTCAAGTAACCCTTGCGTCTTCACTCGAAATTTTATCTGACACTCTTACTCTCTTTCTTTCACTCTGTGGCGGCACCAGCATTCCGAGCCGCGGAGGGGGCCGAGTTTCGAGCGTATCCTATCAACACGATCGTACAACGATTTTCCTCTCAATCACGCACTTGAAAGACTAACACAAGCCCACGAAACACGAAACTGGAACATGCAGTAGCATCAATCCAGCGAATTATCTTTTCGTCACACGGCAACGCAACGCAATGGCACACGCGATATTTTACTCCGCTCAAAAGGTGATCAGAAGATGGTGAAAAACAACAAAATCACGGCGCGTCCTCGCTCGGTCCTGGGAAAACGGTACAAACACACACACACACACATACGAACGTACACCCACCTCGCTGGCACGCTGTTGCGCGGAACGATCGCGTGACGACTACCGCAACGATCAACAGACGACTGAATTCAAAACCGCGACCGGCCGAACCAACTTCCCTTCGAGACGTTTGCCCCACGCGACTTGCGCGATTCCGCGAGTTCTTGGCTTGTTTGTTTTCTTCCTTTTTCCTGCACCCCGAAGTGAAACCGAAAGTGCCCCGATCAGACTCCGATCGTTCGTGATCTTCGGAGCTTTCGGGGGAGCTTTTTTCTCCACCATCCACGGTCTGTCTGCATTTCTTGGCGCCGATCGTTTCTTGCGGTTGTGTAGTGGGGTAATTTTCTTCACTTTTGCTTTCGTTCACACGTCGAGATCTTGGACTCGCGATCTGGTTGATCAGCTGACAGCGACAGCGACCGGCGAGGAATTGAAGAGAATCGAGAATCTTATCCGCTGCATCTTCCGTAGTTTCGTTCGTCTGTACGTTCAGCAATCCGGTATGATATAAATTTAGATTCATCAGAACTAAAAAAGGAACAAAAATAAAGATGTGAGTTATAATTAGTCAGATATTAAAAACAAAAATACAAGGTAGGATCTATTCACATTGTTCTTACATTCTAACGGGAGATTTCTGTTGAAAAAGGTTTACTAATATCACTCGTTTTAAGTTTTAATTACTAAATGTTTGTGCATCTAAGCATTAAAAATGCGCTTATCTATAGTAGAGTCCAACTTTAACACTTAACACCAAAAACAAACATTTTAAATAAAAGGAGAACCAGACATAAATGAATGTATACTTATAATTACTTTGTACACATAACTTGTTTGTATACTTATTGAGTGTACTTTTTGAATTATAATATGTAAGGTAGATTATCACAACTTCAAATATAGGATTTAAACAGGGTAATTAAAGCGTCTCTTCAGCTGTTCTGATGTGTTCGTAAACTGAACGTACCGTTAGAACTGTTTGGCTGACGCTCCAACCAGAAAGTAAGTCAATGGCGGTCCATAAACACTCGCTTCTAATTTGCAACCTTAGCTTTGCCACCATTTGTCCAGTTGCGCCGAAGGATTATGATCGGACGGTCCGTCGTTTGGGCGGCTTGATTGATCGATCGGTCTGTGGACGGCACCGATTGAGCAACACCCAGTGTACAGAGTGATGTGCCGTGTCGCTCGGAAGATGCAACATTCTTCACGAGGTGCGATCGTCGTTTCGTCAGCGAGACCTCTGACGGATTGTCCGTGGCCGGGCGACATGCATTCGTGCTCGATGCCGGCTCGGGCAGTCTGTCATTATGGTGATGGTGCCCAGTTAGATTCTTTCGGAAATTCCAGCACGCCGACACCCGATCCTTAACAGGATCCTTCCATCCTCTGCCCGCTTCGTGCATTGATCGGCGTATTTGAGGGAGAAAATTGTACGTTGTGTTTTTTTTTTTCATTTGCAGATCCCTCTGACAGATCGTTTGACGGGTGCCATTATTTATCCATCTAACACCTCCGCGGTGAGCCTTGGAAGCCGGTGTTGTGTTCTGGTTTCTTCTCCCACTCGCTAGAACTTCATCCTCAGCGTCCCAGTGTCGTCTTCGATTTGCCTCATTAGAGCAAAAATAATGATAGCCTGCAACCAGCACCGTCGGTTATGCATTTCGCATATATAACATTCAATTACCGAGGCAATCGCCGAGTGTCAGTGTCACTCACCGATCGCACGAGAACATCGATCGCATCGCGTAGGGAACGTTATTTAATTAGAGACAAAGTTGCTCCGCTCATCACCATGGAAACCCTTTTTTTGACAGCTGTCAGCTTTGATTCTGCTTTCGCACGACAAGAGAATGAAGCGAAGCATCATTTTTCCTTCCAGCTTTCCTCAAGGTCACGCGTGCACGATGGCGTGGATCTGAAAATAAAGAAGAAGCAATTGATGAGTCTCATCCATCTTCGGAGCTCAACGGTGGATTTCGATCGGTTTCCTTTTGTCGATCGATTGTCGTCCGAGGGGCATTTTTTACGACGACGACGACTGGATCATTTTATTTTATTTTTCTTGTAAACGACCTATAGGGTGGCCGCTTTGTGTCTCTAAATGCTACTTTCAATGATCCACATTCGAAGGAGTTGATGAATGGGTTGGTATGGTGTATTTTTTTTACCCTCTCTAACTCTCTCGAGCCTTTCATTTGTTTTCCCACCGCTCGAGATGCTTCTTGACTTTGAAAGTACACAATGAGCTGAGTTGAAGAAGAGATGATCGCTGTCATTCGGGTCTCAAATGAAGTGTTTTTAAGGGCATTTGTATGAAAAGTCATAAAAAAGAATTTTCAGCAAAGCTATGAATATTGATTTAGTTTTTTCCCTCCCTTCACAAATTCTTCGGCTGCTTCAATGTCAATGGCATCGAATTGAGCAATTGTAAATAATTTGCTCTAACGTTGTTCGAACCTGAACGAAACCTTGTGCACCTTTTAATACGGCGTCACTTCCAACGCTTCATAGCACAACACAAAAAATGTCGAACAAATTGTTCAATCGCGGGAGGGAAGAAAAACCCTACCAAAATGCCCTCAATCAGGTGTGTTAGTATGTGCGTCGATAAAGGTTCATATGACAACCAAATAGTTAGTATATTTCGTACATCGTCTTCCGAAATCGAGCGGTTGATGGTTTTTGATGAGCTGCTTGCTCATTTTCCGCTCCATTATCGACGGCCCCACGTCGCGTCGTGACTGATTGATTTTCCCACCTCGTGGGGGTGATGATCCACCACCCCGCATGCAACCGATCGTCTTTGGATGGGGATTTCGGAAGGGCTCGGCACTCGGTCGGAAGGCGGACAGCCTTGGAAGTGCGCTCGGTTCCCACAGCATCGAAAATAGTTGGTCAAAGCTGCACCAAAAGGCTAAGGAAGACAAGTCTAGACAAAGACTACAAAATAAAAAAGAAGAGAAAAAGAAACAATTTAAACCTCAACACCCCCAACACGCCAACTTGTTACTGTGGTATTGCGTGAAACAATATATGTAAAGTTAAAGTAATACGGTGATGAAGAACGTGAAGGAATTTCGGTAGCATCATGTGGATTTTGGAATTCTGTTTTCATGCAACTGCCAGGAGATCATGTGAACCATCATTGATCAAGGTTTTAAGGTTATCCTATCGCGTGTTTGTTGCTTCGAAAAGTAGGTGTGTTTTTATATAGGTCTTACTTTTATGTTTCAAAGCATATTTCTGGAAAGTGGAAGTTGAAACTCTATTCTTCGTCTCTTTTTAAACATGAAACATGTTAAATTATTGTTGTTTTTTTTATTAACGGTAACAAATTGATTCCAGACAATTAAAAAAACTGTTAAATGTTAAAATCAAGGAAAATGTGTTCATCTCAAATAATAGATTAAAGCGGTGAGAGTGAGAGCATTTCTTGCAACAATAAGGTAAAAGGATGATAAATATTGATTTTCAAATTAAAGAACTTTTGCAAACAAGTCTTTGTACTTGTTTTTCATAAACGGCTACCATCAAATCACAACATGCAAAAGGCATCATCTGAAATGTATAGACCTACGACATCTGTAAGAATGTAGAATCTAACAAACTAATATATAATGTCAAATCTATAGAAGAAAAACCTAACCTTACTACTTTTGTCCTTGGGTGCCACAGTTTTCAACTTTCGTACACATCGCTATACACCGCAAATGTCGTTCTGACATACTTTCGTAAACTATGTGTTCCTACGACGGACAAAATGGTGATGTCAGTGAAGGAGGGACGTACTGCTGCCCACGGTTCCAGTTTGATCATTATCGAATACCGGCGCGAATATAGTACGCCACTCGGTAAAGGTCGGTACGTGGTTTTACTCTTCGTTTTACGATATCCTATTTATGTACTCTCGGTTTGGGGCAACCGGGTAGAAACGGGGAAAAAAGGAAAACCAGCCGGGAATCTCCGGAGAAGATGTAGCCGTCCCTCCGTGGCCGCAAAGGGAGTCGCACGTGAGTGAGGTCAGGTTTTATTTCGGCTATTTGGAACGGAGCGATCCCTTGTAGCATCATCATCAGCCGGGTGTCCTTTAGCGTTTCGGCCGCCAAGCGTTGCCGGCTGGCTTTCAGATATTTTGGTACGTGTGTGAGTGTTTAATTTTACCATTTTTACCACCTCGAGACCCATAATTAAATGCGTACCGCGTGCACTATTGACCTTTCGCGTTTTTCGGGGAGCCGATGGAAAGAAGCAGATCACACGGCCAATCGCCTTGAAGGGTTTAACCAGTTCAGTTCATCTACGCTCGCGATGTTTTCTTTATGATTGAGAAGCGTTTTGAAACTCCGCCACACACCAGCAAAACAACCTTTCCCCAACGCGCGATATCTTTCGCTCCAAAACTCATCCATCAACGTATCGGGGACCAGGTGGAGTAATTGAAATAAGGCTACGATGGCTTTCTTTCGGCAACGATAATTAGGGCCAGTTCGAAGAGGACAAGCGTTCGACATTTCAACGTGTATGCAAAGAAGGGCGGGCAGTTTTTCCGCTTTATTTTCCGCTCTTCGCTCGAAGGTTGGCGCCAATCGCACACCATTGTTGTTCCTTGGTTGATGAATTTTGATGGACGTTTTTTCGGTTTAAATTTTTGCAATAATTTGTCAACCTGTTGAGCACACCGTAAAGCTGCCAACACTGATGGAAATGATAGTAAAATGGTCGGAGATGAAAGAGGTTAATGCATACTTTTTCGTTGTTAAAAGGTACACAATCTCTTTTATCGTAGTGTGACTTGCTAATATTCGCATGAGCATGATTTTTTTTTATAAATCAATTTGAAACTTGAAATCATTTAGTCAATCTAATTTTATACATCAATGAATAGGTAAAATTGCAACAATATTGAAACAAGAAATAAATTTTAATTCAGAGTATTTAATTATGTAACTATTTGTAATTTAGTAATTAATTTGTTTACTATTTGTAATTAAATGTTATGCTCTACAAGAAAATATGCCCCCAGTTGAAACAAAATGTCAGAATCACATCACGTTTATTATTTTAGAAAGTAACTAGGAATAGAATCATTTTCAAGGATATTAACATATTTTTATACTTGTACCTCTAAGTAAGATAATAAAGCGCAGTATTTCATTTCCTTTCGGTCTCAATTTGACAGGTTTACGTTTTTTCCCACCATACGATAACATCAGTTACTTACGTAGTCGACACCTACCATGTCCCGCAGTGTAGCAATTAATCTCGGGCTGACAAACAGCTGAACTTTGTTGCATCCAGCCCAGCACCGGTATCGTTGAAACCGTTTCGTGTCGATATTACATCAGCGCATCGATAATTGCTCAATCATTACATGCTCAGTTGTTTATTATTTCGTGTGGTGTTTACTTTGAAGTTCATTTCCATTTCGTGACGAGCTGTTTTGGGGGGAAAGAAGTGAGAAATTAAACCGAAAAGTTAATTACATTAAATTTTAGGGTTTTTAATTGTTTTCTGATTGAAAGCGTGCTGCTTTAGAATAAGTCACGAATCTTGTTTATTTTTAATATTCGTTATTCAAAAGTGATAACTTTTATTCGATTGCGGTTGCTCTCTCAGTGCACCTCACGATTTACGATCCACAATTAAAAGTTAATCATATCTTACGCGACCCAGCTGACCATTAAGGGACACACGAACACGGTTCCTCGGGAAAATTTTGCCCCGATGCCAACCGGGTTTGATAAACGACGGAAACGATTACATTTTACCGAGGATCGAGCATAAAAGAAAAATAGTAAGCTGAAGCACGCCGAAGGAGTACCCGACCCGGGAATGCGTGCCTGGAATTTCCAGCTCCGTGTACCCCCCATGCCCCTTACCCTTTTTCCGTTATCAGCACGCCGTTCAAGTGCATTAAAGTACAATTTTGTTGCCCGATTAGCCGCCACCCGGACGCCGTTACGCGTTACGGATTCGTGCGTTGTTGCTGTCGCTGCGGGATGTCTTGCCTTTGGTCAGTAATGGGGAAGGGGTGAGGTAAGGGATTTCCAATGCGGAACCTCACCCCGTTTGAGATCGACCTGCGCGTAATCCTCACCGCCCACTTTACGACGAGCCCGTTACGGATGCGGGCGGAAAACGATGTTTTGTGTGCGGCGGGTGTTTCGTTTCGGGATCCAGTTTTGTTTTACACACGTAGCCGTTTGTTTTTTGTTTTTCTTTTTTAATTTACCTAACCATCGAAAAAAGCCAAGGGATTGTTTTAATCGCAAATGTTATGTTCCGACGCATGCATACTAAATACTTCTCCCTACCCAGCTTACAGTCACTCGCACTCAAACCGGAACACATCTTTTTTATCAGTTGAAATTAAAGCATCTGTAACTTAAAATATTCTTCTTGTTGATAACATTATTACAAATGATGTTGTTAAGCAAATTAATCATTTTACTAAAAACTGCACTTATATAAACTCTCATGTAATTGAAAAATCCAACACACATTTGATACGAGCTAATTATTTTGCACCATTTTAGTATTAATTTGTAGTTATGGCTGCACAGAATATTTTGCATTGATAAGTCAACTAAGTTTTACAAACCACAGAGTCTTATTAATTACCGTAACCAAAAACAAGTTCATTCAAGCAGGGATTCAGGTCGACGAAGAGAGGGAAATAATTTTAGAGATGTGAATCCTTTACAGGGATTTACATTCCAAAACAATGAATGAATAAGTATGACATAAAATACGCTAGAAAGTAAGTGTGCACATTTTCCCTATCCTTTTCTAAGAGAAAAAGTACGCTAGGGTTAGTTGGTTTTTTTTGTCTTTTTTCGCTTCGCAATTCTTTTCAAATATCCTGTGGCGACTTATAACGCAATTTTGGCGTTTTTAAATTAAAGTTGTTGAATGAAATGAAAAAAAAAAATACTAATTAGGCCATGTTTGAAGTCTTTCAACATTGCGCAAAGACTTTTGTAACCGCCGAAAACGGTGTTTCATTATTAAATGGGTTATGATTAATCCAAAATAACGATAAATGTTCGATAGACAAGATATTTACTAAAATAGGTATTTCCAAAATTGAAAATTTACCGTGCATCAACATTTTTGGGAGCAACTGTAGATGGAATGAGCTTTGGAAAATCGCTCGTACGTTTGATTGTGTTGTATCGCTACGATTTATTGAAAAGTTTGCTCTTTTCTATTTAGTTCAGTGTTTTTTTACAACAATTCGTCGAACGAAAATTGAACTTTGCCCGAAAATTTTCTATTAGCCCTACATTCCTACTTCCGTAGGCCAAGCGATCCGGAACAAATTTAACGATCAAGCTTACCATATCGCACGGGGGAAGGCTAAACTACATAAGCCGCTTAAAATGTGATATGCTGCTATCTGCGCTTAGCAGCTATACGCCGGGTTAGTTTTATGCGCCGTTCCATTCGCACGTGCCCCATCCCCAATCCACCAAAAACATCGGGCCCGAAAGGGGTTTCTTCCCACGAAATTACGACTCGCTCGTGTCCGATGATCGTCCATCTTTCGTCGGGTCTTGTGTTTTGCTTTGTTTTCTTTTTTGGCTATCGCCAAAGCTAAACGATTTCGTCTAATGTTCCGTTTTTCTATTTTTCTATTTTTATTTCTCCACGGACCTCCTGCCCCCATCCCAATACGGTTGCATCTAATGCCGGCGCTTCCCGACCTCTCCTGGCCTGGTCGAGTGTTTTGTGTTGTGGTGTTGTTTGGTTTTGGGTTTTGTTTTGTGGTCCTCCTGAATCGCGTCCAGCGATATCATAAACGACCAGTCATGGTTGTGTTGATGATTATGCTGATGATGATGATGATGATGATGATGATGGTGCCGAACGTGGACGGTGAAGACGCAGTTCGTGCTAATCGCAGCCCCCGCCGGTCACGCACGCATCTCGCACCCCGCTCGCCGTTAATCGATTGCTGTTGATGGACGTCGCGGACGGCGAAAAAGGTACACGAAGGGAACTAAACGGTGGATATTTAGATCAATTTTACCCTTTTCGAGGTACCTGCGCAACGTGCATTACTCAACAGTCCAGTCTTATGGGAAAGGTAAAATAAACAAAACACGCAAATAAGCGTGGTGCAATGTTTTTTTTCCGTTTCTTCACCATATGATTTGCAAAATATGATAATCATTAAATCTCTAGGACCTCAGGGGTTGGTTTTTATAGCGATTTGTTCTTTATTTACTCATCTAGATTTTTTACTTAAATACGGTAATAGAAAAACGAGTATCGAATAATTACTTACAAATAAAAAAATGCCTAAAAACTTACAAATTACTTATAATAAATTCAAAACTCATAGCCGATAATCTTTACTACTTACAAGTTGGAAAAAATGGAACATTCTTCGTTCAAATAATTTCATATGTTTTAAAAACCAACTTGATAGCTGTTATTAATATGCTGTTTGCAACGGCTATATTATATATATTAATATTTATATCTTGTCTTATCAATATTTTTTTTTTTATTTTTTGAATACGTTCTGTAATTATTTCATGGGTTAAATTTAGTAACCTATTTCTTTGGTTAGTGATAGTAGTTTTTTCTGGTAGCTTTGGTTCTATTTTCATAATTTAAGTTCGACAATCTTGCCGTTTTGATTAGAATTAGAATAATTGAATAAATTCTTGTAGTGCAGTAGTATGTAGTGCATTTTATTATGTTTTTAGCTGTCAAACATGTGGTGCAAGGATCAGTTTGACTGTTATAATTATTAACAACTGTTCGAATTGATTATTAACTAGAATGTTCTTGTTCATTTGTTCTCGTTAATGTAATATTTGCAAATGGTTGTTGTCCCATTTCTCCCTGCCCGTGACGGTCTGAAGACTTTAAAAATAATAATAAATGATATTGATGGATTCCCGGAACGTCATTCCACGATTTGTTCTATTGCTTAACATCGTATCGAACAAACGGACGATAGAAATCGGCCAACCCGGGGAACTCGATCTCCCGATCGATTGTCACCGGTTCGTGGAAGACGATTGCGATGCGGGTTGCGTCATTACATGCATTAAATTCCCAATCCCGGGATGCTCCTGGAGCCGCATCTCTCCCACGAGGTCGATCGAGTTAGGAGCTTATGTCATGCGGGCCACGTTCGAGCAGAAGTTCGACGTTCGAGAGAAATGTTTGCCACGATAGTCATCGACGTTGCTGCGCTGAGTGGGTGGTTTTGGGAGGATGGAGGGTGGTGGAAAGGATGATTGGGCCAAAACGAACGAAGCATTTCTCCCCCGAGGGCTGTTATTTGTTTCACCTCCCTCGTTCGAAGAGCGTGTCCACGATTGTTTGGTGCATCGAAATGATTTCCCCGCAGTCCCGACGAAGACGGGTTCGGTGTCTTCCCATCGAAATGGGAGCCTCGATGGCCTACTTCTGGCCCCGGGTTTGTGTTGTTTCGTTTGTCTTTGATCCCTAAGCCGTCCGACGGACGAGCGGCCCGACGTTGTTCCGGATACGGTTCACGCTAACGTGTTGAATGGACTGTTTTTCCAAATGAGGACCAACGAAAGAGGGCTTTAACACGCCCGGGATGAGTTACAAAGCGCCCGGTTGGCGTGTCATTTGCGTTGCACACTCACCATTGGTGCTGATGATGATGATGCTTTTTAATGCTTCTGCTGCTGCTGCTGCTGATCGATATAATTACGATGCCCTCCCTTTGCGGTGGGAAAATATCCGTTGCGCGGCCAAAGCAGAACATCTCACTGGCATTTGACAGCTTGTTTTCTTCTCTCCCACCTTTCAAAAAGCCGAACCCTTTTCCGAAAAGGCCTTTCCTTGGAAAACATTGTGGGAAAATGATCGCCGCCGATGGGCACACACCGACCGCACACGTAATCGGTGCTGTTTAATTCAAATCGGCTGCCCTTTTTTGGGTTCTTTTGTGCCGAGATGGAAAAAATAAAGTTAGCATCGCGAAGCAAACGACACAGCGTACAATGTTTTGCCGATTAATTGCGCGCCCTACTTGCGACATTCATTTCGGTGTTGGCACTGGTGTCGGATTGAGCTGTTTCAATAGGTACGGTACAGGTGAAGGAAAATGAGTAATTTTCTTACCCTTTCCAACAGGTTCATTCTTGCCCCATCGCGGCAAGCTGTAGGTGGATGAGAATTCAGTTGCCATAGGTTTTACGGATTTGTTTTGCAGTAAAAGAACAAGATGAACCGGTTATAAGAGGGAAAAATACTGAATATTTTTCTTAAAATTAAGTTTTCCACGCAAATTCTAATGGTTTTTTGATACAAAATTGAGATCTTATTTTAAATTAAAGCAGTAAGAATGTAAAAAATGGATTTCAATTGAAAGACACAAATGAAAAAATTATCAACATCCTTCATCAGTAAAATGAAAAGAAAATGGAGTGGAAAATATTTATTGACAATGAAAACTAATCTAAACTGATCCGCTAAATGATCTATCAAAGTGAAGGGCTGACGTAGGAACAAAAACAGTACGACATTGAAATGGGTGTACCTTTCAAAATTGCTAGTTCGAAAAGTATACACCTTATAAGACTTGTCTCCGGTTGTGGGGTGGTTCCGGTTGTGAAGCACCCTAAATAACTTTTGACACATGAATGATACGGCTAATCTGAGTAATGCATACTGTTAAACGAAATAATAACATAAATAACTTCCAGTAATGGTTCACTCAATAGTTATAACTGGTTTTGGGCACTTTAGTGTTGGTGTTAAAAGCATATATTTGGCCATAAAACGGTAAAATATGCCTGTTGCTTGCTACGATAGCCTTTTGTTTTTAGTGAATCTGACATTGTCGCAGCTTCCTTGATCTCTTATAATTTTATTTAAAAAAATATCCACCAGTATAAGCGTTCCAAAAAGCTTATAAAACTAACCAAAAATGCTTCAAAACGAAACAAAACGTCAATTCATCAATCGTGGGCATATCTATTTAATACTTTCCAACCAACACACCAACAAGTTTAAAGCTGAAAAACAACACTTTATATTAAAAGGTTCTCGTTTGCGTTAATCAACAGTCGGACAAAAGTTTTCCAGCGGTGTTCATATCTCTGCATGATGTTGATATAAGGTAATGTGAGTAAATATGCTATACTTAAACGAAAAAGTTTTATTTCTCGAAATTCATTCAAGAAAAATAATTCAAATCATCACAAATCGATTGGTTACCCTCTCTTTTAGTGCCAAAAAATAATAAAAATTGTTTAGAGAGCCCTTTTTTTCACGCGTCATTTTAAAATGTGGGGCAAAATGGTCCAAAAAGTACGGCAAAACGCTCGACCGGTAATTGTTATTTATTTAGAGCAATTTATCATTTATCACAAAGTAGAAAATGTCAAGAATTTAGTAAAATGTGCTTTCAAGTTCTAATAAAAACTTTGCTTTGTTGTAATGATTTTCAAGAACAAGGATTATGAATTCTGATCGGTATTCGTTAAGTAGCATGTTGAAGAACTTGCTGAATGTCTCTTGTGCACTATTTTATTTTATCACTTGTTATAACTTATAGTATCATAAGGAAGTCTTCATCTAGCATGTATCCTGTTTTCGCTGTTAAATCTTACTTCAGAGCTATGAAATTTAAATAAAATCTATTCGACATGCCAATGAACATATTCTATTACTTTATTTTGTTTTAAATAGTATAATTAAGCTAAAAAGTGCAGGTGCAGTTTACCACCAAATGGGGCATCTAACCACACTGGCCCTTAATGCCTGGTCACTGTGTAATGAAACCTTATTCCGTTTTGGTGTTTTGTGTCGATATCTTTGTGATATTTGTTCATGACAGAAATCCTTAGCAAGGAAACGAACTGCTAAATGTTTATGTTGAAAACCAACAGCTACAGTACATTATTGGCTTTAGGACAAGTGGAGTAAGAGATCAAACTGGAAATAAGATCGTTTGTTTAGTATCTCAATATGTTCGATTCAAGGACAACGCGAGAAAAATATGTTTGCATAGCTGCACTGTTAAGCCCTCCTTAACATTGATCCAATAAATGAATCACACAATCGTAAATTGGGCCACCAAATTTATCGGTCCATTTCGACCTCCCCTCTCCGCTCCTTCTCTCGTTTCTTTTTCCCACTTAATCACCCTTAATGCAGTTGTTATTACGTTCGATCTATTTTAATTGTATTTGATTGATCTTAATGCTATCTACCGATCGATATAAATTTTGCCACCCTATTTCACCCGCTTATCCATGAGGCGTGGATGTGTGTATGTATGTGTGTGTAAGAGTGCGTGTGTTAGTGCCGGTAGCTAGCTGCAATTAAACGCAGGCTTACAATTAGCGTCAGCAGACCCTGCAGGCTGCTGTTCGACTAAAAATCCGAACGCATTAGCGCACCGTTCGAAATGAGGTCGCCAAATCCGTACGCCATTCGAACTCTACTACTGCGCGGTGTTAGGTAAGGGGGAGGGGGTGGAAAAAAATATACTAAACTCTACCGTGCGCGGCGGGCCTACCTTTCCCCCTCAGGACTTACGGTTGCCCTTTTCCTTCTATTTACCCAAGAAGTCTTATCTTCCCACCCGGATCGTGCCCACCGCCGTACGCGAAGCGTCGGTCGCGATGTAAAAAGGAATCCAAATGAAGAAAAAAAATTATAAACCTCATCCCAACCCCGGCCACCCTCACGTGCCTCGGGATGGTCGGGGTTCGCGGGACGCACGACGGAGACGGCACGTTGTTGACTGGAAAGCAGTTTCCCAAAATGGACAGTAATTATGATTTATGCGCCGATTCGCATCTCTAATCCAATGGGCAAAGGATGGAGGGGAGAGGGGGAAGCACAACAGGGAAATAGAGAAAAGCTATCGACGCCACGGGCCAATCCGTTGGCGCCAGCGATCTAATCGATTACGGTCGGTTAGTGTGCCATTGCGTGTGCCGTTGCGGTTTTCTTCACTTCTGTTCAGCCTTTATCTGATTTATTTTCGAACAACGACAAGCGTACGCTTCATTGAGAATTAAAGTGAAATAAAACGTACGTCTGTTTTCGTGTATCGATTTATGGAAAAGTTTCATCCGTGGTTGTTTGTAGACAAAGTATTTTTCTCTTCAGTAACCGTCGATTTAAAATACGGGTAATCGAATTTTAATTCCATGTCTTCGCTGCCCTTTCGGACGTGTCAAACTCCAACCCCCTTTCGCACCCTTCGGGACTCATGTAACACAGGAAAGGGTGCAAGGTTTTCATGTAACACACAACTCCCAGTCCCGATCACGTTCACGGTTTCACAATTCAATTGAATGCAAATTACGAACTAATTCTACACTATTTCCCGTCTTCAGCCAGGCGTCCGCGGGTGCACTCTTATTTGGCTGGCCGAGCAGAAGAAGCAGGAGAAGGGAAGAAAAAATCCGGGTCGAGGAAAATCCTCCACTCAGCCACCCATCGCGGCTAGAATTACGTCACACGCGGACGAGGCTGGAGTGTGCGGGACTAAATTGACTCATTTCCTAAAGAAATCGTTCCGTTGCTTATTATAGCGACTCGCCCGCGTGTGTGTGTGTGTGTGTATGTGTGTGTGTCTGCCGCTTCGGATGGTGACGCGTTTCGTGAGCATAATGTTGGGCATGTTTAATGTTCACCTGCGTTCGATGCGGGAACTTCTAGCGGAATCTACGATTAGGTCCCCCGTGCATATTTTCTCCGGCCACTTATTCTGCCGCGTGAGTATGTGTTTATTTTTATAATTGCACTGCACTGCCCGCGCTGCCTTTGGCCTCTTCCCATTTGCACCTTTTTTTTCTGTCCAACACGCAACGTGTGTGCAACCAGCGCCGTCCATAAAACGCGCATCAACCAACGACGCGGTCAGCAGCATCGTGATCCTTCTTCGTGTCCCCCAGAGGTTCGCACATCCGACATGGCGTAAAGCATCGCTTTTCCTTCTGCATCGCGTGCGCTCGAATCGCTAGACTGCGTGCGGCATTAGGCGACGAACCCCTCTGTTCCGCCTTCGGGAAGGTGAGGCGGGGTCTCGCTCGATGTGTCACCCCGATTTGGGTTTTGCGTGTTTTTCTCGGGTGCCACCTACCGACGTAAATCGGGTGCCCGTTTGTCAGCACATTAGGGTGTTGGTAGCAAACACCAAAACAAACAGTTGGCCATCATTTAATCCTCTACAAAGTTAATTTTCGTTAAATTGTACGTGAAGAAAAGAAACACAATTTAGAAGTTTATTCTCATTAATTCGGGAACAGAAAAAGAAACAAAAACAAAAAAATCATAAAAATGTGGTTTAGCACAATAAATAACTCTACCAGATAACCAAAATAGAAATACTTTAACAGCATAACAAAAAATAAATAAATAAAAACGGTATAGGTTGAAATGCCAATATAGCTCAGTAAGCGCACTAAATAATTTAGTTAAATAATAGGGCGATTAGTAATAAGTGTTAGCAATTAAGGTTAGGAGATAAATAACACCTCGCTAAATAAAATTCTTCTCTTTTTCTTTTTTTTCACCCGAGGTGTTAAGAAATGTTTCCATCCAACCAAATGTGAACGAAAATTGGACGAACTCATCATCATTACAAAGGACACCCATTTTTGAGCCCCTGATAATGAAAATAAAGTGTTCTATATAGTGAAATCAGTTGTAGACTAAGAACAATAAATAACAATAACAAATAAAATAAAAGAAACGAACATATTGAAAGCACTCAACGCCGAGAAAAGATGGAATTTAAATCGGATCTGAATCACTTCGCCTTCCAGCAAGCAAAATTTATGATCAACGGTCCCACCTTTGACTAGACGGTTCCTCCGGTGATCGCCCACACCAAAACTGCGGTGTCCTTCAGGTACGCACGCGAGTCCTGGCGACAACATCTATCTCTTCATTGGCGCCCCGTCTCGGGCCGATAGTAAATCATTTTTGCAAATTGGTGTTGATGGGTGCCGTTTGCCTATTTGAATTGCTCTTGCACTGAATGCACACGTTCGATTAGAGCCTGTCCGGACATATTTAACCCACGTTTGCTATATCGTTTGAGGCCGATCTAAATCCATATCGATCCATGGCATAAAGGAATGTCATAATTGCTGCATAAAGCAGGATTTAAACGCTTAAATTCTATATTCTATTGCATATTTTAAATTTATTTTGTAACGAGTTTTGTGTTGTGTATAGATTGTCTACAGCTTTCAATATTTGTTTACGTTTAACAGAAATTTTGGGACTCCCGTAAACTATAAACAAAATGTAGAGCCATATACAATTCTAATAAAAATAAAAGCAACACAATCTTGGAATATCAATCATTTCAAATATGCCTCAATTGTAGCTATGAAATTAAATCTCTCAAACCAAGTAAATGTCGTAGCATAGAAAGGTAGTTCCAGAACTGGATTTCGACCGGTGTTCCTTGGAAGTGCTTAGAAATAGCTTCGTCAGAAAGGGTTAAAGCATAAGTAAAACATAACTCTCTTCTCCGCCCATTCTTAGCCGAGCATCTCCGGAGCATCAAGCCAGTAGAATACATTAATCAATCTAGGGGAAATTGTTTTCATTGGGGGTTATTATTGAATTATTAGCAGAGCCTTAAGAATCTTTCAATATTGAAAAGATTTACATTCAACCAATCGAGTTATACATTGATTCAGGTTCATGATTCTGAATCCAAATTAACCAACCCAAAATATTTTCAAACTACGATAAACTTTCGTAAATTAAAACAAGCAGTAGCACTTTGCTTTTATTACATAATTGGTATTAATCTCCCGAATCAATTACACAAAATATGGCATTTTGATATGCCTCTTGACGGCCGATCGTAAATATCATGTGAACCCTTCGATTTTGCCTCAGGGAGATTGCCCTACCTTAATTAAAGTCCTTCGCTTTGCTGCAACGTTATCTTTGTATGTGTGTGTGTGTTATTTACTCGTATGACCCCACCTTGTGTGACCCCAAGGGTCGCCAAGAACCCGAGCCATTGCAGCATATGTTCGCCGGCGCCGCCCTCCACCCGCTTGCCGCCGCCTTGCCTTAAAAGAAAACCTCCTCAACTCTAATTGCATCCATCAGGTCAAATTCCACCGAATCGATGCCGGCTCGTGCTGTTTGATTATGCTTCGCTCGCGTGCGACCACCTGTGTGTGAGTGTGTAATGCTGTTGGTGGCCGCCGGATAGGGCAATCGATCCGACACGATCTCCGATCGAACATTCCGCGCGTAACTGAGCATTACAACAAAGCGAACCGAACCCTCGAAACCCCGGTGGCGTTTCAGGGCATTTTTTACGATACCACATGCTGAGAGACGAAGTGGCCATAACGCGCGCCCCACGGGGATAAGGAGAGGTTCGGGGAGGGGCCGAGGTTCCGTCTCCACCGGCGGTAAGGCACGATTTTGGGACAACCTTCCACATCGGTTCGGTCGCGGATCGTTTGGTTCTCCCTTTTTCCGATTCGTTTCGATTCGTTTTGCAATTACTCTGCGGAAGTACACGACGAAACCGGAGTCTGGCTGGTAAGTGATCCATCACGAGCGATCATATTTATTGCAGACTTTTCGACTGTTTCATGCATTACCCCCACCCAGCGGGAGGTTTTCGGGTATGAAATATAGCACGTTTTTACGACAAAACTCAGATTATTGAGATGTTAGCAACTGGTTCTTAGGAATAGTTTGTGCTCCTTATTGCTTACTGATAATGCAATCCTTTAAGCTAGACTATTCCAGAATTATGTTGGAACTGTTACAGAAACGGTTAGGAGTTATTAGAAAAATCGGTAAAAGAGTAAATGAGGCCCCGGCCGCCATGTTGTCGATCGTGGCTACACCTCTTGTGGACGTTTAAACTGAATGTATGCAATTGGTGATACATTAATTCGTTATATTCAACCTACGAATATTTGAACCGTAGTGTGTACCGTTAATTTCGGCTACGCAATCAACCTAGGTGGTGCGGTATGAGGGGGGCCCACGGGCCCCCCTAATTTCTCAAAACTATAACAAACTCTCTTTTTCGGTAGACCTAGCGCAGTCCGCTCGCTGCGCTCGCTGCGGGCGCGCCGCCGTTTTCAAATCATTTCTTCGGCTAAACTCATTGTTTCATGCTGTCCATCATGTGTGGTATAGTTTACTTACTAGTAACTTAACATGTAAAAGTATGTTAACCCGCATTCAACCTCCACTTCGTGATTAGTTTAAACCGTTATGTTCTTTTAAGCGAACCGTTAGCGTTCAAAAATCGAAACGAATGCATGTGTCGCGCTTTGCATAGCTTCAGGCGCTTAATGTGAACCAGCAGGAAGAGGAGAATCTAGCCCGGGGCCTCATTTACTCTTTTACCAATATATTTATACTAAAGAACCATATTACGTTTTTCTTTTATCAAAAGTTCATAATGAAAGAACCTATGATATAAATATAATGACTTTCATAACTAAAAACCATTTATTATAAAGTAAATATTTCAAATGATGTGAAATGATGAAGTGATAAAAAAGTAAAAAATATTATGTGAAAACTGTTCCAATATTTTTTATGAAAATGGATTAATTTTCGAAACAAACTAATAATGAGAAGCTTATTCAAAGGAATAAAATGGTACAAAAAGACTGTTTTCAACAAATTTCAATTGATGTTTCAAGACACTTTTTAATTATAATTTAATTCAATTTCATTTGAACACACTTTAAAATGTAGTTAATCCATATTTGAATAGGAAATGCAATGGAATGTCAACGAAACGTTTTAGTATGGAAATGTTCACCCAATCGTGCCTGAAAGCATTAAGGTAAAAAGTTAAATATATCAGCATAACAAAATTATTTTTTTATGATTTTAACAATTTTAACTGAAAAATAACATTGTCTTGTTAGAACGAAATTTCTCAAATAACATTCGTTTTCAGAAGTGTTAAATTTCCGTTTTTTTTTTAATTTCTAGACGAAACAAAATCCTCACAAATAAAGAGCAAAAGTATGGAAAAGATATAATGTTACATTGAAAAGTGCCCCATGAAAACAAACTTTAAAGCTTCATATTTCATCCCACGCTCACGGTAACTTTGTGCATAAATAGAATAATCGAACGGCAACCCTTTGGGCCGGGCCAACTCCCTTTCAAAAAGGCCCCTGACGAATGGCAGTTGCAAAAGATCGTGTAATGACAAGTGCCCGGCTCGCTCGCTGCTCACCTTCCAATCAATTAGGTAACGCGGATGCGAATTACACAAAACCACCCTTCCAAGGGGCCGCTCCTGGCCGAATTCCTCGCCTTTCCACACAAAGGATCCGATTCCGCGAGCTTCCAAGCGGCGGCTTCCTTTCGTAGCTGGCTCCGCCCTGCAGAGATGTGCCTTCGCCGCCGATGTTCAGGCCATATCGAGGCTCGTCGGGCGAAAGGTCAACCCGCGGCACGGCATGCCAACTTTCTTTCCATCAGTCAGCGGATATGACACCCGTCTAATGCTTCCTCCTTTCGGTGCCTTCGCCAAAAAGGGCGCCCCGATACGCGCCACGGGTTTTCGCTTCTTTGTCGCGGGCTGCCTTCTCACCTTTCGGTTGCTGCTGAGATCCAATTGCAATTTCTTTCCCGCGCACTCATCCTGCTCCGTCTCTCCGGCTAAACACGTTCCGGCGAGTTTGTGGAGTGCTGATTTATGGCACTTCCTTCAACCGGATAGTTCCAAACCTTCCGTCATCGTCGGGTTCCTTCCGTGCGTAAACTCGAACGCTCCTTCGGGAAGGGTTTAAACGCACCCGCAAAAATCTTTCAATCCATTCAAGATATGGATAAAAAAAGGGGAAATCCTCTCGCTCGTCGAATTCGAACTGAACCCGTTGCAAAAAGCTTTATTGGGATGATGGTTTTTCGGATAGGGTATTTTTTTTTTTCATTTCGTTTTATGAACCACTGGTGGCCCGGTTTGTAATGGCCGGCAGCGATGACATCAATACTCGTATTTACGACCGGCAATTAGCTCGTTTAATTTGTTTTCATTCTTTTTTTCCCTTGACGCCGGGGAGAAAGGCTGACCAATTGGGTGTAGACAGGAAGAAAGATCTTTCTCGTTGGGTTTTTAGTTTCATTTTTGGTCGATTGCTTTGTTTTTCGAGGCGTATGCAAGGAATGAAAAATAGATCTCATTGAGCCTTGTTTATCCTTTTCTGATAAAATCGTTGATTATTGACAACAAATTTAAATCAATTTTAGTTTTCCATTACACTCCCATTTTATCTTGTGTGTTTCAGAAGAGGAAATGTTTATTTCAAATTTTAAACTATGGTTTGAAGAGCATAAAATATTGTTCCCGAATATTACTAAAAACGGAGTTTCTTTATAAATGTCTACCGGCATCACGATTGATTGCAACTAACCAAAATAAGAACCTGGAAGAAAGTGATCACTAACATGAGCCTTGCGCTTCAAAAAGGAAACATAATTTGATCCACGCTTGGTGGATTATAATCAGTCGCCATTATTTAATTTCAACTTTGGACTGAAACTCGTGGGTAAAGAAAAAAGGCGGAGAAGTATAATGAATGAAATAAGCCAAGATAAATAAACAATCCCTTTCGCTCGGGATTTTTTCTCCACCTTCGCCCGCACTTTTGGGCATCTTCCATTAATATTCTCTCCACCG
The DNA here is from genome assembly GCF_943734765.1 of Anopheles ziemanni. NCBI lineage: Eukaryota > Metazoa > Arthropoda > Insecta > Diptera > Culicidae > Anopheles > Anopheles ziemanni. Next base: position 76,568,281 of record NC_080706.1, read on the forward strand.
AACTTTCACGGCGCGAGCGCGCGCGCGCGGACACCGTAACCGGACGATGCCGATGCTTATCGCACGCAGCAACGCTATCAGATCGGCCTCGGAACGGATTCGGATTCGTAGACGTGTGGTGTTTTTCGCGGTTTATTTTGGCAGAGAATGGCACTTCGACCGATTTAAAGCTCGCCCAAACGGAACGGACCGTTCGGTTTGTTGTTTAATTGTTTGTTTGGACAGTTCGGAAGCATGAAACATGACAACAACAGTTGATGAGGGATGTGGGGATGGGTCGAAGAGGAAAAGGAAGAGTTAAGCAAGTAAAACGACATATCATTCTTGCCTGTCAGGACCTGGGGAAGGCGAGCATATGATATAACGCATACTTACACAAGCACAAACACAACACAATTAGTGAAACATAACAATCCGACATTTGATCAGTTGCGAAAAGGTCTTACTTGATGTGGTGTTGGCATGATTGGCAGATAACATTGCAAATATCGCTAGTTTCAGACATTATGTCTTATATACGAGAAAAGCCTGTACAGTAAAATAAATCGATGTAAAAGTGTACACTAAAAAAAAAACAAATCAATCAAAATTGGTTTACAAAGAAGTACAAATTAACAATCCATTCTACTCTGTCGAAATAAAAAGAAATAACGAAAAAAATAAAAAGAAATATCAAAATGAATTGTGAATGTAAGAGTTGTTCCAAGCGCAAACAAAAATTAAATTATACCATGTGATCACTATTATGAATAAAAACAAAAGGAATCAGTAGCAATTATGTAGAAGTTCTTCCAAAACATGATGCAAACATAGGAAAAGACTAAAAGAAAGATAGAAAGATCTAAAACAAAGAAAAGGACATAGAAAGAACATATGACCTAGATCATTTTCTTTAAAAAAAACATGCTTGTGTAATTTTTTTTTCTCTCCGTCTTTTCAAACACATTTACAACATTCAAATTGAAGAAAAGTGACGGTTCAAATGGTTCAATCTCTTTTAATCGCAATACAATAAAACGAAACAGCAATAGACTTCTCAGGGTTCGTTACTAACACATCCTACGGCTGCCAGCTTGAAGCTTCGATGGGATAAGTCTTTGAAATGGTCAGGGATTATGACGTAAAGATGATGATGTGGCAGCAAACTCGCTAAGCCGTCCACCATTTCCCTTTTCGCGACGTAAGGAAAAACGGCCGTGTTCGTGATTTAATTGAAATATCTTCAAGGTACATTATCTAACGGCAAAACCCGGCTCGTTACACCTTTTTTCCTGCTTCTAGATTCACGAAGGCTTTTATTCACAGTCCCTGTTATAACACACACACACACACACATATACACGCGTGAATATGCACACCGGGAGTCCGCATGGCATGACTTCTTATCTCATGCGCATATTATGATTATATTTCTTCATTTGTCACTTTATATCTAAAATAGTTTTAATCTTCCGTTTTTCGTTTCGACAGCTTTTTCCCTCACTTCCACATACACACACTCCTGCTGCGTGGCGGTTGCCTATCTACACGCAATCAGCAGCAAACAGCAGCGTCAGGCCAGCAAGTGGGCCGGGAGTTTCTTGACGGAACTTTTTAAGAAATTGCAGAGCTTCTCATTCTCGCTCCAAATGTTCGACAAATCAGTTTTCTACAATAATTCGACGACGTGGTTTCTTATCCCAACCGAGACCGGACAATCAACTACACGAATGGACTAACTATCCACGGGCATACAGGGAAAAAGTCTAGTAATTCTTAACGGCAGGCATGACCAACATGGTCGTCACGCCATGAAAAAGAAGAAGGTTGTCCATTTATATTCCAATCAACGATTGTACATGTTTATCTGAATTTTCACTCAGTTTTCAGTTGTTTTCGATTATAAAACAGATGTAAACTAATATTTATAAAATTTGTTAAACATTTCTGCTTTTCTTTGTATTTCACTTTGATGCTTCTTTTAAACGAGTAAATGTGGCCCGGGTTGTAATTTTTTTGGTTGTGGCTACACCTGATACGCGCCAATCTACCTAATGGTTTGTGTTACACATTGCATACCTCAAGGAGCCTCTATTGTATACCTCAATATAGGAGTATGGAGACGAGGATCAGCCTGGCTTTCATTTTCCCAACTACCCTTATATCTCCCAGAGTTGCAAGTTCAGGCAACCAATCGTTAAACAGTAACTTTTAAAGCCCTGATACATCACCAACAAATTTCGAGTAGTTCCAAAAAACTACTGGCTTATGAAACTTCAAGAGGGAACTTTTTTTATACATTCTTCCATTTTTGGATTAGAAAGATTTTTATAAGTATTTGGAAATTGTCAATAGGTTGCCATAAAATTAGCTACTTCAAAAATTTACCAACCAAATTCACTTTTCAGCAATACAAAACATGTAGTAATATCTAAAATTTAGTTTTTTAAACAAAGTAACCATTTGAAAGAGCACCTCACCTTTGTGCATATTTGAAGATTTCTTATTTCGTATGGAAGAAGGATTTAAAAAATCGGTTTTATAAAATTTTCAACCAAACGACTGGACTGTGCCTACGTCGTCGATTGAGAAGCGCTGCCTTGCTCGCTGCGCAACGGCTGCATTTTCCCTGCCTTGGGAAGTCGCTCCCGGTCTGTACTATTTCTGGCCCGCCCGAGGGGAGGTCTGTGTTTCGTGACACTATCGCAAATCACACGTAGCCTTCTTTCCGCCAGGCTGCGTGTGGGATTTCGGGAAAGCGTTCAACGTAAAACCTTTGCTCGGGCTACGCATGCAAATGCTGCCGACTTCCTTGCCTTCGGACGCGTGTGCTGATACCTTCGGATCGGATGTGTCACGAGTCGTCGGTCTCGCTCGCCGCAAACACGGTTGCAATTGGATCAAATGGAAATTTTATTAATTAAAAGGATTAGAAACAAATCCCGCTGCCCTTTTCTCCCGAGCAGGCCTTTCCTCTGCTTCAATTTCTTTTGGTTAACGTTTGGACGCTTTCCTTTCACGTGCTTCACATAATATCACAAATCTCGGTGACACCGGTGCCCAAAGGTTGACCATTTCCTGATTTTCCCCACAAACAGCATCGGCTTCAACCGCGCTTTTTGTTTCACGTTGAGATGGGATAGGGATTTGTTTCATATTTAGACACAGGAAGCACATTCACCAACATCATCGAGCTACACCAAAAACACATGTTATTGGAAGGCAGATGTGTTGTAGACATAGAACTCTCTCTTATCTCCAAGAAGATTAAGATAACATGTAAACGTTCCGTTTTAGTAGTGAGTTGTATAATTTTGATTTGCATTCCACATTTTACTGCACGAATGATTTTTTTCAAAAATTCAAGATTAAAATTTAATGTTGTATTTGAATTAAATATCAAAAAACTCATCTCTTAATTCTTTTACAAAGTATGAAAAGCTGTAGCTTAAATTCAAATGATTGTTTTTTGGTTTGTTTTCTGTATAAACCGTTTTAAATATATATCACGATGCATTTCTTTTTACCTGCCATTGCAATGCGGGATTGATTTATTGGAAATCATAGCACAATTTGCATAATTTAGCGTTAGCCCGAGCCGTTCGCAAAGATACCATTTGCAACTGTGCCTCTGGATGACGCGATGTAAATGCAAATTAAAACCAACGAAGCGCACCGAACTCCTCCTTTTCCCGAATCGGTCCCATCGGTGAAGTTGGAAAAGATTTACGGCGAACACATGGTAAAACGAATTGAACCGGAATTAAAGTAATGCATACCCGTGGTTCAACCCACAAAGACAAAACCACGAAGATGAAATGAAACTAGTGTAAAACGAACTAGTTCGAAAAGGCTGTTTGGAGGCTGAGTACTAGTTTGTGGAGCAATGGATTGCAATTAGCGTCCAATGGCAGGATGGAGAAAAACTTCGATTGGATTGGACTTGATTACTTCATTTTACGGTGGGAAACCGGAGTGATGTCGCATGAGTTATCATTTTACTTATTGTTTTTAATATATTGGTCATAAAGCGAAAACAGTTTATAAAAGAAGAGTTTGAATTTCGCTTCAATTGACTTGAATTGAATTCTTATATGTTTCTTTAGTAAATCGGTTACAACACAAACACAACACACACGTAGGTTAATAAGATATCAAACTTTTACGTAATTTGTCAAAAAAAATCGGTTTTCTACGTTTAAACACTAGATCTATAGGACCATTTATTTTACAAGCATTTAATACGAACCGTTCTCGATACATTATAAATGTTTATCATTGTTTTGTGGTCAAATCTACACAGGGTGGGTCACTTAGATATTCTTGAATTCATTTAGAAGAGAATTAAATTAGTACAGAAGAAGTTCTTTATTGATAAAACGCCTCCTAGTTGTTTTCGAAAAAAAACTATCAAATCGTCTAATCAACAACACGTCGCTAACATGCCTATGCACCAAGCCGCCTGCAGCACGATCGTAACCCGGTGGAGAACATTATTACACCTTGATACACAGGACCCAATGACCTGCAGTTAAAAGCATGTAACATTAACCTACATTACAAAAAGAAGAAAAAAGCAGCACGGCGTCGACCCCAGTGTGTCACCTCACGTACTTGGTTGTTTGTGCCTTTGCATAATCTTTCGCTGACATGGAGCCAGGGGGAATCGGACAGGCAGCATAACTCGCGAGCCCTAGAGGGATGTGCAAGGCGTGGACACGGAAGCACATTTTCTCACCGGAGGCGAACACTGTGGTGCTCGTTTCGGTTCGGTTTGTTTATCCTATTTCGCTCAATTCACTGCGATCATTTGTATGATCGAGTTTCGTTAGAATTCCCGAGCCCAGTTACGGGGCCCTACGCACTGACGACGTCTCATAAACTTACGTGCGATAATTTAGTCATCATCTTTTATTTTTATACCCACAGGATGGGCTGAGATTAGCGTTCACCTCTGTCAACACAGCCAGAACTACACCCGAAGCTCGTAACCACCGCCGATGCGCGACCGAAACATGGCTAAAGTAAACGCTTGGCGTATGATAAATGTTGTCCTCATAATTATTCTCTCTGCCTCCAACCTTGGACACCCCGTATTTTTCACTGAGCGAGCGATGGGAGGAATTGCATGAGCTATAATTTTCACCTAACGCACGCATCCATCGCAATGAGGGATGAAAATAAAATAAAATAAACACCTGCAATAAAACCCCAACATATTATGGATGCAACGGATGCAGCACGACGAAGAGTGGAGAATGAAAGGGAAAAACAAAAGAGAGACAAATTGTTTTCAATCGGGAACCGTTGAATGCAAGCCATGCTTTAAGTTAAAATAAATGGTAGTCAATTTATTAATGAAAAGCTAGATTTCAGAGGCTGTTCAAGAAATTGCATAACATTCGTTAGTAGTAAAAATTACTAATATCTACGTTAAGGATGGTAATATAACAATTACAAATCTCCAGAATAAAGGAAATAGATCGGATTTTAAATCAAATACCAAGTTAAGAAGCTGTTCACAAAACAGTATAATCATCCTTTCTTCAAACATTTGAAAACTGCAAAATGTCTATAAAACAGAGCACTGCAAGGGTTTATAACGCCAAAGGCTTAAGCTTTCTTCGCGTATCTACGATCGGTTCACAAAACGGTCAACATGCAACAAGGAACAAATTCCTCCCGAACGGTGCGAAGAGTTTGCAAATGCCGCTGGTGCATCGTAACGTATCGCACACACGTAAGAGTGCAATATTGTTGTTTTCACGATGCAATTTTCCCGCGGCAATCTGCAAGCTAGTGTTGCGTTTGATCAGTTTAGTTTTAGTATTTCAAAGGAAATATTACATAAACTGATGAATTATCCACAAACTGACTAAAGCTGCATTCGTTGTAGGCTAAACATCAATGCTATTTAATACAAAACACTCTGAAGAACCGCACGAAAACGGCACAAATTTTTGTAAGTTGTTTATTACATAAAAATATTAAGCTCGTTTATCATTGAAGATGACGAGTGTAATTCAAGTTAATCAAATAATTACATCATCAACGCAAATCGATTATTAATCATAAAAAAAACTTGAATAAACCCAACTTTTCCGAACGAAATTCACAGTAGTGGAGTTAGAAAAAGAAAAATAAAAACAGATGCTTGATTTTAATAGAAAATAAAATAAAAATATAAAACCTTAAGGCTGTCTCCAAGTTAAGTGCACTTAACTTGTGCATGCAGTGGTGCACATTTGATGTGTCATGTTTGTTGACATCGACATCAAGTGAGGTAAGTTGTGCGTCCCGTGATGACACTCAGCGCGCGGACCACCTTACAACTTATCAGATGCACGAACGGGCGCATCTCGCGATGCCATCTTCGGTGGATTGTAAAGCATTCAAAACTTGTCAGATTGAATAAGCAAAACTGTCGAAATACAGCGGGGAGGACAGGGGTAGGTGATTTTGTTTTCATTTAATTTTTCATACCTTCAAGAGGATAGGGTTATGTAAGGATGAATCTTAAATCGTCATCAAGCTTGTAATCAATGCATCCTGGGAAACATTCCTATATTGCATCTCTATCTTTCTCTCCATTAAGAAAAAATCATACAAAGTCACATATTGTGTCAAATATCAAACGGGAAAAAATAAGAAACCCTAAACTTTATCCATATTACCAGAAAATGGCCGATCCACGGATGTCAGAGCAAGTCGTGAAAGAAGAGGTTTCCAGTAGGAGCAAGTAAAGGGATACATACAAATGTATACAAAAAAAAAACCCCCGATCGAAGGGGGAAAGAAGCGCGGGTGAAAAAAACCACATTTCGGTGTGACCCGATCCATAAATCATGATTTGTCACACCATGTCAAGGGAGCGTGTCTCTTCTAGGCGCGTAAAGGAAGCGGTCGGTGGATGGGCTTTTGATTCGAAAGATGATCATCTCGTTAGAAAGGAAAGGAGACACGAAACGATGCACTTTTCACCGCAATGGGTTCATTGAAAGGGAGAAAAGGGCGGTTAAACGTAACCACCGGAGGTCACGGGCTGAAGCAGGGCCGTGCGGGCGGCGGGTTTGCCACGGCAGCGATCAGCAAAACAATCAAAGTGAGAAAATCTGTCCCAGTGAAAGTAATTCTCGCCAGCTGCGCGGTCTGCGGTGGCCTCGATGATTAATGGCACGCCGCGTTGCATTCCCGAAATGCATAGTGCTCGCGAGTGCATTGCTTTTATGCTCGGGGTCGTGAAGGAGGGAGGTGTCGGTGTCGGTTTCGGTGCAGCTCGGGAAACCTTACGCCATCGGAAGGTACAACAAGCTAAAGCAAACAACCGACTGGAACCGGCCGGCGGCCAAGTGGCGAAAATAAACCGCCCATCGTTCGAGTCACCGAATGCATCATCTGCTCGGAGCTGCTCGGAAGATTCGGAGAGCTGACAGGCCACATCGCACGGCGAACCACATAATTAATTGATCAGCACCCAGCAGCGCGGGCAATTAAGACGGTTTATCTCGTGAGAAGGCAGTTCTTCATTGTCTATCCCGTTCATCACGAGGTTAAGTGGTGTTTGGAGTGTAAAATGCAATTAAACTCATGGAAATTTAATACAAAATGATTTGCAACAGAAAGTGAGATGTTATATTAAATAAGCGCGAGCATCATAAAAATTAACCTTTGAACCATGAACTAAATTTAATACAAATCAATCAAAAGAACTCTTGCGTGATTTACATTTTAAGTTTGTCTTTTTGATGTTTTAAATAACTTCCATTACACAGTGATTTTTGCAGAGAAATAAGACAAACCGATCTCGTTTATTTACCTATCATTTAATCGTTCGTTTTCGATGAATTGGATGCATTTGTCAATCATTTTCGCCTAAATAAATGGTCGTTAAAATCAGATAAAACGATCGTTACTCACTCAGGCTAATTTCAAGATCCTAGGTTTATGAAAATTGAAACATTTTTTCTACTATTGCGACATTTTTAGTATTGGAGCAAGGGTAAGTGGCAATACTTGCTTTAACAAGTTGAATCACCGCAACTTTTTAGTTGAATTTCAATAAAATAGGTTTCCTAGCATGAATTTGTATTACAAAATATTCTTTACAACTTTGTTTAGTTTGCCCGACGAAGAAAAGTTGGTTGGGAGCAGTTGATCACTATAAATATGTTCCATATCATGTTTCAACTATTTTATTGATACAAAAAAGAATTCAAAATTTGTTCAAGAATTCCAACATAAATTTTCTGTCAAATTCATCAAACCTATTGATATGTTGTACCAATATGTTTTTTTCAATAGTTTTTTCAATAAAGTGTCTAACAATATTATTATATTTTTCAGGTTAAACTGTGTTTTCTACATAAATCGTAAGGATTGGAGTAAAATTTTATTTATTTTTTTTTCCAGACTAATTATAATTGATTTGAATGTTTAAAAGGTAATATACGCCCACTTAACTCCATGCTCGCTCATTTTGTTGTCAAACATGGAGAAAGCCAAAGCAAGATCGTTAATCTGACAATCGATCCCCTAACAGGCTTATCCATTTGGCGCAGCTGCAGAAATTCGAATCAGTAAAAGGCCAAACAAGGCCCTCGATAACGTAAGATAGATTCGGGTACAAATTACTTTGCCCTCCCCGATAATGTATTGCTTGTTTCGCTTGTCTTCCTATGCGCGTGCCGGGCACAAAACTTATCTGCGGAGAAACTGCGGAGATCTGCGGGTGTATCACCGACTTTTGGATACGACCGGGAGTTACAGAGAGACCCAACGGTCGATCGATTTCCTGCGTTGTGTCGGGCAAAATCGACGTGTTTGTCATGAATCGATAAGTAACGCGAGGCCAAAGAACGCATAAAGACAACCCGCGATCGAGAGGCAGCGATAAAACATTGATCCTGACCCGCAAACGCAATAACGTGAACGATTCGTAACGGCCCGCTGGAGACACTTCCGGGCGAACTGCATGCGCAATCGATTGCGTACGAGATCGGAACGGCCACACCCGACGCGCGAGTAAAAGGACGGCGTGCACTGCAAGTCCACTTTTCCCAGCGGGACGGCATCCAGCTGAATCGGAGCGCTGGATGAGCTGGATCGGATAGTGAGTTCAAAGTGCGATTATAAATCATGCCCTCCGTCTGTTCCGGCTGGCTGGCAGTGCCGTTGCGTACGTAACGATCGTCTGTTAGCTGCTGCCGGTAAAGTTGGGTCAAGTGTCCACGTACAGCAATTGAGCTAAAACAGGAGAAGGATCGATTAAATGTAGCTTTCTTCCGTTCTCCGACTCATGTCCCCAGCTTTTTTCGTAATGAATGGCACCGTGCGAAGCCGATGACAGCGCGCCCCCGAGGGTATTCGAATACTCACGGGATATCAATAAATTGTGCGTCCACTGGATGCGTTTTCGAGTTGGGTTTGTTTTGTTTCATGCAACTGTTTTTCTTTCTGTATTCTTCAATTTTTGTTGAATTTTTTCTAGCCACACTTTTTTTCGCACTCATTGGATACTTTTCGATACCATTTAAATATTTTTGTTTTGTAGAAATCATTTCACTTTCTGTTCAGATATGGTTCATATTTTCAACTGCAAAGTTTACTTTAAGTAAAGTTTACTTAAAGGAATATAATTCATAAAATTCTATGTTTTTTTATCATAGTCTTTTGAATAGAGTTTGTTTTATCATTTGGCACTATAGTTTTGTATTCTTTAATTCGTTTTGGTTGTTCTGGTCTATTATTAGACTTTTGTACTTTTTTGGTGTTTATTTACATATTTTGTTGTATTATCAATAGTTCCGGAATTTTCATTTTACAATATTACATTTTCACTCTACTAAAACGTAATAGTTCGTCGACCTTTACTACTTCCATAAATTGTCAAACAAATCGTGTACTGAGGATTAGACTTGTTGTTCGTTGTTCCTCAACTCTTCCGTCTGGTCTCTATCTTTAGTAAACACCACCCAGTTATTCTTCCCTTTTCCACCTCGTTTATCATTCACCGTGAACCCCAATCGCAGACGCGGAACGGATGACACCTCCGATCCGGCGGCTATTTCGGACGGATTGGGTGCAGGATTTTTGCATACTCGTTATAACGACAACGGCATGAACCGTGGCTGCTGGGCGGGAAGCTGTCCGACGTGCACCATTGCAACCGGAGGAGGAAAGCATGAATATCCACTTCGTTATATGGTGCAGCATAAGTACGTACATGCATCATGATGTAACTGACCTACTCTCAAGCAAATCTTCGCAGTTTTTTCTTCTTGTTTTTCTTTTATTGCCCACGGATGCTTCCAGGTTTGTCTTGTGCTTCGCCGTACTCTACACAGTGCCGAATGGTTGAACTTATGTGGCTCGAATGTGGCTGACAACCGGAACTCTTTCTTCAGGACTGCTCCATGACGGTAAGTTCAGCTTTAACACGTCTTTAAACAATTTTCATTAAATATTAACCACCTAAATCTATCGAGAGAAATGTTTTATTTATAATTCATTACATCTTTTATCCCCTTGAGAATTGAAGAACCTGGTAATTGGTTTAACAAAACAAGTCCAGTGCGATTATAGGAACCTTTTTTCTCGAAACGATGCGGCGATATCGACACATCCTGCTTTCTTTTGCGACACGGTGGCGACAAACACCACATCCTTCCGATCGCATGGTGTGCCGTGACCGTGTCCGTGCCCACCCACCCATCGATTTCCACCATTTTTTTTTTCTCAATTTCCCATCGCATTGCAGCGCATCGTTACGTGGCGACCGATGCAGTTTGCGCACACACTGTCGCGTGACCTTTCACTTTGCGGCCTCGAAAACACGCACTGGGAAGTTACTGGTTTAATAAAAACTTTTATTTCCACCCTTGTTGTCCACTTGTGTTTTTTCTACCGTCACAGGACGACGAATAAAAATGAACAAGAAACGATCCTCAACTATTTTAAAGAAATGAAAACGAAAACGGAGTAAGTAAAGTTTTTACAAAAATGAAACAAAACTGCAAACACGCAATGCAAAAGGAAAGTGACTGCGGTGTGTGTTTTTGGGAAATTTCTTTTTTTCCCTCCTCCCGATATCTGCTCTGCCCTCGCACTTTTGAACTGCGTTTGTCACGCGTGCTGCATTCCACGGCGGACAATTTGTGCATCCAGCCTACGCAATCTGCCAGCGTCGAGTTCGCCCAAAAAAGGCGAACTGGAAGATTACCGACGCAAGGATTCCGGAATGAAGTGTCACCACATTCGGTGCAGACGGTGAGAAGGGAAACATAATTTAAATATTAACGAAGGCGCGCGAAAGCAAATATATTGACGGAATAAATGGCTGGCTAGCGAAAGAAAAAAAAGGGGAGAACTGCACAGTGCGACTTGGAGGAATGTGGTGTGTATATATTTTTTCCACCCAATCGTGTTCCGGTAACATCCACCTGGAGGAGCATAAATATCCTCCGAAACGGAGCCGAAACGAAACGGGGCGTCGTAAAATAATCAAGCTAATGGCGCCCAATCATGTGCTACAATTAGCTGTCAATGAAGTACTGTTTGCTGCTGCTACTACTACTTCACCTACTGCGGTGTGCAATTAGTGTCCGTTTATACTACCGTGCGTCGGGCTCGTGTGACGTTTAGTGAATGTTTTGTTGATGGCGCCTGCTGCTGCCAAACGATCTCCGCCGGCCGATCACTGACTGTTTCACTGTCAAGAGAACGAATGCGAAATTCGCCACTCACTTCGCGCGGGGGCCAGGAGTCGTCTTTCGATGCCGGAACGAGTCCGTTGCCGGTGCTTTGGTTTTGTTTTTATTTTTAACCGATGGTACTTTCGATTCGTGGACCTCCTCTTTCCTGGTTCCAATGGCTCGGGGTCCCGTATGGGATTGACGAAATCATTTAATCGTCAATAAACGATCCATTAGCGGACCCGTAGCCTCGAAGTCCGCACCGTATGGGTCGTAAGCACCGGTTGGACCCGCGTGGTGGTCACATATTAATGGTACCAGGAAGTATATGTGTGGGGACTGGCGAATTCCTGGCAGTTTTGAAGCAATCACGACCACTCACCGCCTGATCCGTCCATCAAGCCCGCATGACCGGGCCTAGGCTCTCGGTTCAACACCAGTCCGGCAGGACCTGGAGCTGGTTAGGCCCACACCTTGCGTCTATCTCGAACCCGCTTTTTCTGGGAGTGCCTCTTCCACAACGGAGGCGGAATGATTCGTTCTAACCTCGGACCACTTTGAAACAAACTGCCAACAAGCCGCTCGGTTCGACTTTGTTGACATGCCCCAGAGAGAGAGAACTACCGGACACCCGCCGCCACACGGGTGACTAATGATGGAATTTGTTCGCTTGACCGCTCGCCTCGCTCCTTGAGGGCCTATCCCAAAATCTAGCGAAGCCAAGTTCTCAGGTCCGATCGATCGTATCGGCAGCTTGTTGGAACCGTGCAGCATCTCGTACAGGTTCCCGCGCGCGCCTAACCTTGCTCCAAGCTGGACAATTAAGAGCGAACGTGTCGCGGGTGTCGAAGAATGTGCTCCATTTGGACTTCATTTCTCGCACGCGTTCGGTCATTGTTTTACCCCAGCGTCAGTGTGTTGGGAGCGTATGAACGTCCACGGTAGCGCACGGTTAAATGCACAACTGACCTCGAAAACTGTCAACTGGTGAGTCAAGAGCACAATGGCACGGTGTCCTCTGGTCAATGTAACCCGAAGTTACACAGCAGGGTTCCAGTGTCCGTTTGCGGCAGCCGATATGCACAAGCGATACCGAGTAACCTTACCGGAAAAAACAATTAGTTCATTTGTCACTCTTCCGACACACAAACTTTACGCTTGTTGCAGTCACCTCGAAACCGACCTAGGAGATGTCCAGTGATGTTTGTCAACCATACTTTGGACCCCCCGTAGGTGTCTGGGTCCTTAAACCTGGCATGTTTTTACCATTCTCAGGCATATTACACAAACTCGTAGATCAAGAACCAACTAAAAGAAAGAGACACCGACAAATCCGATATGCGGTTTGTTACTTCTGTGTGATTGAACCGATTTGACACTGACTCTTGACATTGACACACCACCGGACACGTTGTTACGGCTCTCCGCCTTAGTTCGATGGACCATGAAACGCACATTCCGGAGTCTGACTCTGCCAATCCCTGTGGAAAATGTGTATCGACGGCTTGCGAGGTTGACGAGTGTCAAGCAAGTCAAAGCACATCAGGGCATTAGGGGTGGGTGTATCAGGGATCTAGTGACAGAATAAGTTTCGGTGTGGTCTGGAACGACCCACAGGCTTGGGCCAATGTTTAGAACTTATATTGCGTAATGATTGATAGTTTCCCATTACAATTTGCCAGACCTAATTCTTTTATTCCCTAAACTCGTTTGACGTGTTTAGAATAATGAACACAATCCTTGGTTCTAATCCCACCCTGACTATGCACAACAATTTAGTAAACGTTGGTGCTATTGAATGGACAATTGTTGCTACCACAAATACTTTGTGAGGGACAAATACATGCAAAAGAATATTTCCTCTAACCCAAAATTGTTGTCTTTTATTTGTTGCTAACTATATCCAGTAAAGCCTCTAAAAGATCCAACAAATAATCACTTGCCGGACGTTTGTGAATTAACCACCGCAATCATTTCTGTTCCTGGTGTGTTCTTGAGCTCCCCACCGGCTCTAATTCCAATCGGCCACAAGCAGAATGTGACGAAGCGGTGTAAATTGATATTTCATAACACATGATGAGACCCAAGCCCCTACCCTCGCGGCCAGAGCTGTTCCACAAGCCCTGCAAAGGTTCAATCTGATCCTCTACCCTCGACTGCAGCACAATGACAAATTGATGCTAATGTCATAATTGGCTGTTTCGCGTCGTCCGTCCAACCCATCGGTGGGAACTCGTCGCCGCTGTCGAATGCAACACCCACTCCCGCGAGGTTAACGGCCGGGGTCCGAAAAATAAAAACGGGAGGAAAAGGGAAAACGGCGGCAAGAAAATTAAGTACACGTAAAACAAGTACTACGAACCAACCCAGGGCAGTGATAGAGACACCTTACCGTAGCGGAGTGAGAGAGAGAGATACAGAAAAAGGGTAAAGGAAAGGGCGATCGTCAAACCGTGGACCAAACGTTGTGGTGGAAAATGGGCACTAGCGAAAAAATACCTCCCGGACAATGTGGTTGATAATTATAACCAATTAATTTACAGTATTGCGCACGTTCGCGCCACATCTGAGCGGGCGACAAAATGGCACCGGGCACGCCACGGTTCGCCGCGGGAAAACTGGCACCTGCTGAAAAGGGTGGAGCGGGGATTGGTGGAATCTGGTTAATCTACTTTGCCGTGCTTCTCTGTGTTTTATTCTCTCATGTAATGACGAGAAAAAAAACATGCGCTATAAACCATGGAGGCGTCGAATGTGAATCAAGTTCAACCAAATGGAGAGCAGGGCACTGACTGACGGCGAAGGACTTTTTCCACTGAAGAAAGAGTTGAATCAACATAGTACTTGCAAAACGTTCAAGATCATACAGATGGTGTTGCGACGTGTTTTAACCATTGTAGTATGCCATTCGTTTTTCATTTAATTATAATGAAATCAGTATCAGCATCTCTTTTTAATTAGATTACTTTACATACAAAATTTTGTAGCATATGCAATCCCCTTCGTTTGTGATAACTCTTGATGTTGATCTTAGCTTTGAGAGACCCAATTGTAGTGTGAGGTTAAATTTACGTCTCCCGAACATTTTCTCACTCTATTCAGCGTTATTCGAACAACAATTGTATTTCTTCTGGGTAGGTCAGGAGCATTGTGTATTATCTTTCGATGCTCTGTCTACGTTATAAACCCTTCTCTATCACGTGAGCTAAATCACAAATGTCAACAAGTGATCATTACCCTCAGGTGGATCATATTTGTTTCGTGTTTCGGTTCATACCTATCAAAACCAATGCATTTCTGTCCGTGTACCATCCTTTGGGAATGGAAAATCAAAAATCATTTTCGCAAAACCACCGAACCGCTGATGATGACACACCGTCCAAAGACCAACCGTGAACTGTGTCAACCGGACAAGCGTCGTTTTGAGATGGCCATCACAGCAACCATTCAACCCACGCACTCTGATATCTCCCGGCGTGCGCAATTGAAATGGCAACAACACGGGATATTGCTCCACGCAGCGGGCGACAGAAGCGGCCTGCACGTCGATTGACATCTGACAGGTGCGCATTACAGAAGAGGGCCCCGGATCATGGCAGTGGACGTACAGCGCAGGAGGAAGAAGACACAACACAAACCGCCGTGCTGGAGCCAGGCAACGACCGAATGTAAGCCATTCTCCAATGCTCATGGCCTAGAGTTGTGACCCGCGGGATAGTTACGAAAGGACTGGCACACAGTGTTTACACGCCGTGTCGACCGGTGCTCACACGCCTCGTCACTTTACGAAAGTATCTTCTGGTGTCAACCTATTGTCTCCGGATGATACCGTTTGTGGGAATAGGCGCTCCCAATGGGGCTTAGTACTCCCAGCAGCAAACCACTTGAAGCTGGCGTTGAGGCGATACCAGCCCGTTGTTTGACTCATGTGGAACACGACTACTAATCGCGAATGACCTTAGTGGATAATTTTCCAACTCTCAAAGACTGGCGGCGGTACAACCAATCCAGGACACATTGTCGTGTTTATTTGTCGCTTGAAACCCCTACCGATGCTCCTAGGTGATTACATTTATTTCCCCTTTTTGTCCCTCTTTTTCGAATCTTCCTTCTGCTGACCCAAGTGTAACCCATTGTTTTCTTTATTTTTCTTCTCCTTGTCATTCTTTTTGTTCTTCTCCTTGTGTCCTTTCCCGTTACTATCTTCCCTGCTACGGATGGTGGTAGTTGTTGGAACCGGTTCCAAGTCCTCATAGTCGTAGGAGATCTCTTCGTCCCCGTAGGTAGTGTCCAGTGTGGGCGTTGTCGAACTAGTAGGTAGGTTCCTCGCCGTAGTCGTAGCTGTACTCGTCATTGGCCTGCTTGCGGTAGTCGTGTCAAATGAAACAGGCGTCGTTTGTATTACGCATGGAGTCGGGGCGGCCATCATGGCAGCGGAAGAGGAAGGGATGACAGGAGATGTAGTTTCGGAAGCCGTTAGCGTACTATCGAGGTAAATGGTGGTACTGACCTTGGCCGTTGTTGTTGTTACTGTCGTTGGAGTTGTCGATGATGCTGTCGGTGTTGTTGGTGTTACTGTTGTAGCTGCTGGTGCTGTTGTTGGTCCGTTGATGATTCCTGGACCGAAAAAGGCCCCGTTAATCGTAGCAGAGGATGCCTTCTTGCTGGCATCTGCAGTTGTGGTAACGGTAGATGCAGCAGTTGTTGTCGGCAAGGTGGTTGCCGGGTTTGATGTAATTCCAGCTGCGGTTGTGGCTGGTTTCGACGTGCTGGTTGTAGCAAGGATAGTTGTCGTTCCAACTGTGGTCGTTGTACCCTGGATAATTGTTGTTCCAACTGTGGTCGTGGCAGGTTTTGTTGTTGTTGTTGTTGTTGTTGTTGCCAGGGTAGTTGTTGTTCCAACTGTTGTAGTAGGTGATTTAGTAGTCGTTGTTGTACCAAGGGTAGTTGTTGTTCCAACTGTTGTAGTAGCTGGTTTAGTAGTCGTTGTTGTACCCAGGGTGGTTGTTGTTCCAAGCGTTGTAGTAGCTGGTTTAGTACTCATCGTAGTAGGCAGTGTTGAAGAAACAGCTGCAGTACTCAAAGATTTCGTCGTTGTGGGCCACATGGTTGTCGGTGCTGCTTTTGTAGTACTCGTAGTTCCTGCCGTACTTACTACCCCAGGCTTCTGCGTTGTGATACTTAACTTGACTGTTGTGTTCATCGCTCTAGCCGTAGTTGTAGTTAGAATGCCTCCCTTCTCCGTCGAGTTCGCAACTCCCTTCTTGGTAGTTATCGTTGGGAGTTTCTGCGTAGTTCCAGACATTCTCGTCGTCCATCCCATCGGAGGTCGTCGGGTTGTTACTACCCGGCGTGTGGTCGTTGTCATCTTCAATCGCTTCTTTAATTGCATTTTTACCTTCAAATAGATTTTCACCCATCCGTAGGGTATATCATCCTGCTCTTCGGAATCATCAAACTTCTTTTTCCCTCTGCCGCATTCTGCATTCGACACAAACACCGCTAGAACACACAGCACTACCAGACAAACCGACAACTTCATCATGGGTTTCAGGGATGGAATTGGCCAAACTTGTACGTTCCACTTCTAGGAGCCTTTATATACGATTCATCAGCTGCCTGTGAGTATTACTTCCCGGGGAGAGTTAATTTGTTTTTGATACTAATTTAATCACTTATAACCGAAAGCGGTATACCATTACATACCATTTTGAAGGACGTGTAAAGAGAGTAATTTGCAAACCAAAAAGAAAAAAAATGTTACGAGAATGTCATTATGGGAAAATCGTGAAATTCTGATACTCATTTTGTTTTTATTAATTTTTAATTGTAGCAATCATATTTAAAGATTGTTTAACAAATTCCTGACTACTACTCCAAATTATTTACACTTTAATTGTACTAAAAACTAGCATCTAAATAAGTATTACATAATATATTCAATACAATAATAACTAAATAATCATTAAATGTAATTAATTACGCATCAAAATCGTTTTTACTTTTTAAATTTTTAATTTGTTTATTTGCAAATGAATAAAATTGAATATTTATATATATTTTTAAGCAAAATAATTATTTCTCGTTCAACCCATAAACACCTTCGAGAGCAATTACATTGAAACTCGGATTTGGTCATATTTAAAAAAGATATAATACTTAGATTCTCAAGAAATAAATTAGGAGACAAATGTTTATTTAATAAAAACTGAGGAAGCTTCATCTAAGACAAACACGAAAAACAACTACCTGCAATTTGTAGTTACCGTTTGAATGTAGGGCTGAAACAAAGTTTTCTTTTTTACATCTTCGCTTTTGCGAGATATGTCAAGGGATATATACAATACAAAAAAACCATCTGCGTTTAGCAATATAGCAGGACAATCCATGTAGACTTTTGCGATTGCACATACAAAGACCCGATTCAACGAAGGGTGTTCCGCAAGTGTCCATTCCGCAAAAGGTTAAGCCAGCAGAGGGTGTTGGAATCACTCGAATCGCTGGTAAAATCACCATGCTCATCGCTCATCTGCACAAATGATTCCATTCCGAGAGAGGTGCTGGCATCGGCACTACCAACCCGGAGAAAGAAAGACCCAAGAAAGAAAAACAACCCCACAACCGATTCTCCAAAGGTTTCAAAGCCGAACGGCCTCGTTGTGCAAAAATCAAGAAGCTGCGCGTCCGTAACGACGACTTGTTTCGTTTGTGGGCGCATTGCTTCGAGGGTTGCTCTATAATTTTGCCCGGTGAACTTATCGTTTATTAATCGATAAGTGGCATGAAATAGGTATAACAATCCTAATCAAACCAACGCAGTTTGAGATTACGGTGGTTCAACTGGACCGTCCACTCTCAATTGCAACACCGCGCGTTCTTCCATTTCGACGACGGGTTTCCGAAGACGGCTCGGGGGATGATTTGAAATGGCATAGGGAAGGACCGCTCGAATGCAATCGCAATCCGCGTTATGGTCAAACTTTCGGCCCCGTTCAAGCATGACACGGAGATAGAGCGAATGTCTAGCATAAAACCTTTCACCCCTTTTTATCTACAGACAAACCCATCCCGGAACCAGTATTTACGTGGCGCATACGAACAAACATGAAAGTCACACGTTTCAGCCGTTTATGCAAACTAATTTTCATTGTGTGGCGGTATGGAAATATTATAGAATTACATCTACAAACGAGCATATTTAGAAGGCATTTTAGGAAGACCATCAACAATCAAACACAAAACAAATTTTCTTCTTCTTCTTCTTCTTCTTCTTCTTCTTCTTCTTCTTCTTCTTAGTCTGCGAGGATTTACCCCAATACGGCTGTTGAATCCAGCCTTCGCCAGCAAGCATGGTGATGTAGACCTCTGTTGATTAAGGACCGGCAACTAAGGTCATATGCCCCTACAAAACAAATCAATTGTACACTTTTGTTTGGCCTGAAGACACTTTCCTTCTTTCCTGTAAACGAACTTAGACTTTCTATTCATGTATCAATATTTTATCGAGCATCATTTAAAACATAAAAGAAGTATGTAAGAAGATTAAGATTTTTGCACTGATCCCGTTCATGGCGCATCATTTGTATGAGAAATTACGGCTTTCAAATAAACATACTGTCCATAAGGATGAAACATTTAAGGAAAAGACAAAACAATGAATCGTTTTCCCCTTTCTTCTATTTCAATTTTGATCGAAACACAAATCCAACGTAAACATGAAAAAACATGGAATTCCTTTCTAGCCGGGCGCTTTTCAACCGCGTCCACCACCACCACCACCACCACCGCCACCTCTACCACCACCATTACCATTGTTGTTGTTATTGTTTCCATTGTTATTGTTATTGTTTCCATTATTATTCGGTCCAGGATTCGGCATGCTTGGTGGTGGTGGTGGTGTTGCTTTGGTTGTAGTAACCGGCGTAGTCGTTGTAGGAAGGGTAGTAGTTGTAGTAGTAGCAGGTTTAGTAGTTGTAGATATTGTTGTAGTTGTAGGGGTCGTTGTAGTTGTAGCGATCGTAGTAGTTGTAGGAATCGTTGTAGTCGTAGGAATCGTTGTAGTTGTAGGGATCGTTGTAGTTGTAGGGATCGTTGTAGTTGTTGGAATCTTTGTAGTTGATGGAATCGTAGTAGTAGTAGGAATCGTTGAAGTTGTAGGGACCGCTGTAGTTGTAGGGATCGTTGTAGTAGTAGGAATCGTTGAAGTTGTAGGGATCGTTGTAGTTATTGGAATCTTTGTAGTTGATGGAACCGTAGTAGTAGTAGGAATCGTTGAAGTTGTAGGGACCGCTGTAGTTGTAGGGATCGTTGTAGTAGTAGGAATCGTTGTAGTTATAGGGACCGTTGTAGTAGAAGGAAGTGTGGTAGTTGTTGGGATCGTTGTAGTTGTTGGAATCGTTGTTGTTGTAGGAAGCGTAGTAGTTGTAGGGATTGCAGCCGGTGCAGGGAGTGTGCTAGTAGTAGGACGAGTTGTTGTAGTAGTCGTTGTCGTCGAAGGCGCAGTGGTTGTTGGGATGGTAGTTGTAGTAGGACGTGTTGTTGTTGTTATCGGAACAGTGGTCGTTGTAGTCGCAGTAGTAGTTGTTGTTGAAGAAATTATAGGCTTAGTCGTCGTCGGCCCGGTCGTAGTACTCAGTACAATCGACTTCAACTCAGTTGTAGGGGTAACCAGTTTTTTAGTAGTAGTAGTCCTTGCCGCAGTTGTTTTCGTTATCCTTGGCCTTCTAGTGCGTCTTGCACGAGTAGTTCTGGTCGTCTTCGCCGTTTGCTTCACCAAAGTAAGTTTCGCAAGAGTTGACTTCGCCTTTTCCGTCGGTAGACTTCCCTTTCCGAGCCATCCTAGGTCGGCAGGACGTTTGCCCGTTTCTTTGCCTTTTTCCTCCGACGATTGGCGTCCGTCGGCAGTCTGAGTCAAGCTCAGGACACACACAACAACTACCAGAAACCCAAGCGCAATTCGCATCGTTATGATGTTCGATGGCTTGCGCAAACAGAACTGCTTACGAAACGCAAACCTCTTCGACTTTATAGCATCTCTGCACTGCTCTCCGTAATTGCAAAATAATTCAGGAGCAGGAAATTATTATTAGCAAATTACTCTACAACGAAAAGTTTAACGTACCCACGCAGAACCACGTGGCCAGTATTAAGTATATTTTACGATATAATTTTACTATCTATTCGTTCTTCAAATTTTTCGCCAATCATTTCACATTTGAAATGACCTTGATGATTATTATATTTAAAATTTAATAAAATTGGTTTCAGTTTTTATTTGAATACAATATTCAGTTATAAAAAAAACTTAAAGGTGTTTAAAGTGAGTTGATTTGTTTTATAAACTCATACATAGTGTGGCTGAATTTTCTCGAGCTTTACACTGATGTAATGGGGCGCTTTCGGATTGATGATAGTATATAACTACTTGATAAAATATTATGCTTAATTGTTATTGAAATGAAATCAAACATGCATTAACTCGAACTATTAATGAAGTATAAAAAATCGATAAACGATTCCAACGGCTACGAGCTCTACTCAGAACGAACGTTTGACCAAGAACTTTCCATCGTGCACCGTAACTTAATCACTGCTGAGATTCATCGATTATTCGGCACCGATAATGCTCCATCATTTTACATCGTCCAGCATATCAGTTCCAGCATCACCAGCAGTATTCCACGGTGCGCAGGGTTCGATAATATCGGTTACCAAGGGCCACGCGGTGGGTTAAGTAACGCCTGATAAGGTAACGCTTAGATGGGCGGTGGAAATGGAAATCGATTAGGAACTTTATTTGCCTCCTTTTGTTGGCCGCTTCGTTTCTAAGGCGCGGAGCGGTAGTGTAAGATCGATCTGAACTCGATTTGCGGACGCGCGTCCGTCGTTCCGCGCAATGGACAAGCAATTTAATCCACGAGAGAGTGCGTGTTTTGCAATTGTTTGAAACGTGGCTAGAATAAAACTATCATGTGCTTATGTTTGAAATATTTGATACCCGATTCTGGTCATTAACATTTACTCTTATTCGTACCAAACTGTTGTTCCAAATTGATTGTAAATATTGAAACATGCATTTATGGTACTTCTTTTCATTTTAAATTGAAAGCATGCGAATCCAATACAATTAAGTATATTTTTTGTTTTGGTTTTGATATTTTCTTTTACTTATGAGTACATACAAATCGCATATAATTGAGAAAAATTTATCTATGCCATTTAATTTTTTTTCGTCCAACAAACTTATCAAACAACCCCCATCAAGCCAGTGATCCTTTTCGCCGGAATGGTCAACTGAACCGTGAAGAAGTGGAGAAAGGATCGCCGGCAGAGGAGCGCCAGCATCAGCGTTTAATAATAAATTGCAATTAACATGTATAAACGATTCAATTACCGCCCGGTGCACTCCGTAACGCGGAGCCGTTGCCATTAGAGAAGGCGAGAGGGAAAGGGAAGGGCATCAATCGGGTTGGCAGTGCGTGCCATTTCACGAAGCTTCCCCGGGCGCGTAATGCGTAATCGGATACTTGCCCACAATTCCCGCCCAACATGTCACGCGTGTGTCGTCCGGAATCGTTCCTGGGCTTTCGGTATACTGCACGGTGAAGTTTCCTTTATCCGAGCCGCTGTGCCCTGAAGACGGGGTACTTCAGAAGGGGCGAGTAAACCAAGATAATTTTAGCAGTATAAGAAAGGGGTCACATTTTTCAAATAGGATATTACATCTGCCATAGTCTTGAGTACATCTTAGGCCCCATTAAGGAGGCTTGCTTTATTTTTATTTTATGTTCTCCCCATAAATATACTTTTTACATCGTTATGTTTTCATATATCTTTAAAGCATCATCTATAATGTCCTAAAGTCGTTAAGTTGTTGTAGAACCTTTCTACATCAACATGTATATGTTTTAATGTTTGAATGAATTTAGTTTCTACTGGCTTTTGAATTAATGCAGTTTGTACATTTCATAATTTATAACAAATATTTTTCTATTGCTGATATTTAACAAAATGCTGTTATATTACTAATTCCTTCTGTTATTTATCCATACCGTTGCCTGGAAGCATGTCCATTTTTGCGGCACAAACTACCTTCCTTTCGAATGGTAGAATTTCCAGCATTTAAAAGCCACCCACCATCATCATCGCAAACGGACAACAACTCGTATGAAGATAGTTTATCTCCCGCCCAACGACCCCGCGCATTATCTTTCACAACAAAGCAGCGCCCATCGGCCAAACGTTTGAAACATCGCTCCACTCACCTTTCCGGCACACCATAACCACACACATTAACGGCTCGTAAAACGTGCGCATTTCGAATGGGTTGGTCGGACCTGGCAACACCACGTTGACGCTAGAGAGCTTTGCGTAACGAAGGCACGTCGCTTCAGTTTAATCGCTCCCGGTATGTATCCAGAAGGGATGTAAAGTATTTTACAAATGTGCAATAAAGTAATAGTTATCTCCTGTTGATCGCTTTCTGATGGTACGATGGAAAAGGCATGGAAACACTTTTGTTAATTTTCAACACAGTACTGAACATACGTCAACGTCGATAAACTATTACTTTATGTGCTACTGAAGTTAGCTACAAACGGAAATTAGGTTAAATTGTTTTTGAAAAGCATCATAAACCATTCAAAGTAAAAGTGTTCGGCAGCAAAAATGCTATGAACATATTTTGTACTTTCTGATGCAGACACCGAAGGATAAGTTTAAACCAAAACCTAAAACCCGTTAAACATGGAAGCACAAGTCCAAACAATTGTTCAGTAGGTCAATTACTTCAAGTATCGAAAACAGCATTCAATAAATGCTTCAGCAGACAGAACAGGCCGAAGAAAACGAACATAAATCGTAACATATCATACGGATGTTATGACTTAATTGGCAAAAAATATATTAAATTGAGACCTTTAGCCTCGTCTAAACCTTGCCAACCTTACTTCAAGACCCAGTCTAGCCCACGATGTGTTACGCTTGCTAAACACCGAAAATTTCACGCCTGTCACCCATTTGAAAGCGGGTGGTTGTGTCCGGGGCAGGTTTAGGAGGTAGGTTGCCATTGCATTCGTTGCAAATGCTCGTGTCCGATGCAACCTTAGAGAGATCCAGCAATTGTCCAGCATTATATGGGGCGCGCTGGTGGTATTGCAAAACCCGAATCTCGCCCGGTACGCCGAGCGACCTTTAACCTGTACGCCACCAGAAGTTACTGATTCCTGGGGCGGGGGTGAGGCCGACGGGAGGTCACCATCACGCATATTAATGTTGGGCGAAGTTTGGGCGAAAGGGAGTCGAACGATAAAGCGCCATTACGCAGCAAAATGGTATCGAAACGAATCGATTTCCAGCTGCACCCACCACCCGGACAACATCATGACAATCCGAGAGCGGAATATGTTGTTGTACCACCTGCATTCAGCGACGTGAAAAATTAATCCGCCAATCCCAGGTAGCCCTGAGCTACCAAATTTCATCGAGTTCGGTCCCAAAGCCAAGGTTTCACCGAAAGGTAGCTAGAGGGAATAGCATTTAATTAAAAGAACAGCATACCACACGGATCAAAGCCCCTACGAATGCTGCGGTACTGTGGAGCGGATTAAGCAGAGTATAAGCTCATAGCAATGCTGTAAGGAATGCAAATTAAATGGTTAGAATCATCCTTGGTCGGCAGCGAACTAAAATGGAACTTTGAAACTAAAACTTCTCCCTCAATAACCAAAAGGTGTCAGTTCAAAAAAATAACCGAAGTTCATTTGTACGGCCTGTTGATTAATTGCCTTGCTGGAATTTACACACCCTGCGAATGCTGCCGTTGTTGCTCTGAATGTTTGGCTATACACCCGCTCTCGATCGATCGGGTTGCTCCACAAAAAAAACTGCGCCATCAGAACGGGGAGAGTCCGGGCCGTCGGGTGGAGACCGACCGAAATGTTTACAACATTTTCCGAGGCAGTGAAATATTGTAGCCCAAGGTCTCCGCAAAGGCGCCGGCGTGAACCCTGGCTTGTCGCGGGACGGACTCCCGGGCCGGGTGACAGCTCTAGGCCCGACATGAGTCGAAATTTTTAAGGTCAATCGCTAGGTACGCAGACTGCACGACGGTATGGCTTGTGTTTTCTCCCGCCGTAGTAAGACGCAAAGCATTTGTAGCCCGTGAAATACTTGAACTGAACAGAAGCTCCAGCAGGTTTGGGGATTGAGACACCTTCAGTAACAGAATGACCGAAAAAACCTGTTGAACACAATGTGACGCATGGGATCATGATCTATGACATCTTGGAATGCGAATATAAAACACTTGTGAGACACAAGATAGTAAAAATATTTCCTTTGAGCATTCCCAAGCATAATTCCCCAAGAGATGCAATGTTAAAGGGTTGCTTGTGCAGATCGTAGCCCTGCGCCAACCATTGAGCTTATGTAACATCTTCGTAGCATGAACAGCGCTTGCAATACGGCTTTCGGGATGTTTTCCAATGTTTTCCAGCCTGATCCAGCGCGGTGGTGATGCGTTTTGCTGAGATACCCGATTGGTCCTACTAAAAAAACCTGCCTCCCGAACCGTCGACATCGGTGGGTTTTAATTCGATTGTCGTTTCGAATCGTTACGCAGTCTTGCAATGAGGTAGCTATCGTGCATTATCTTACTATCGTGTAAACCACTCGGGGCAGAAGTATATTCATGTACATTTCAGCGCTGAAAGGGGATAGAAATTACGTGCCGGATTATTTCCAAACAGCTACTTGCATTGCTTCAGGCATCGATGGACCCATTTTGGCGCATGTTCAGCATCTGTTCGACCGATTGGGCAAGATCTATTGGCTAAATCAAGAATGCTGTGTTCGGAATTATACATGCCCATCCGATTATCATCGGGTGGGATGAAGTCTTCGTTGCAGGGTAAACACGTTGGCATAGGATAGGGTGGATAAATATATGCTACCATTGGTACTGATACCGCTCATTGGAAAATGTTTAATGCATACGTTGAGCATCCCAATCGCAATCGATGGAATAGCACCTCGGAGAAAAAATCATTCACAATTTATGATCAATTCGATTCATAACAAAAGTAAAAACATGATTTTCATAATCGATACTAATATACGATTACTTACGGTTTGTATGAGAGAAGGCAAAACTATGATGCACAGATCATAATCATTCCACATCACGTATCTTCAATTTTCTCGTACAATGTACCAGAACACTTTTTTCGATAATTTAGGATGCAAAACTAAGGAAAAATGAGGAAAACTAACATTTTTAATTCACGACGCATGATCACAATATAAACAATGTTTTTTGATAATAAATCGGCAAACGTCAAATTAGGTGAATCGATTGATGATCATCATGACTGCCATTTTCGATAGATTTTGTACGAATTTAAAACCATCATTGGCCTATCGAACACTGTTGACCTTCGCTTATGTTAAGCATTTTTATTTATTTTAAGGAAGTTTCAGAGTATTCACATGCCTGCTGATCAGTTGTGTTTTGATCTGGATTTTTTTAATCAAAAAGCTTTTTTTTGGCTTAGACTATGTGGAAATAAGTTATTACAAACAAATTGCTTGTGTTCAGAATTTAGGAAACACCCACTTTTGTTCGACGATTTCGTTAGTTTTTTCCAACGGTTTTCATTGACAGTGATTTCAAAATTAATGGAGGCACCTTGTGTACTCAGCGAACATGCCCCAACAGGCAAACGTCAAATGTTAAGCGCGCGCGAATATTAAATGTTGTTTTGAAAAATAAAGATGCCCTGAATATTTTGAGGTCAAACAGCCGTATCAAACAGCCGTCTTGCCGCACAAGATGATCTACAGCCAAGAGTAAGTATTTACAAACGGCCCCTCTAAATCATGCTCTTCAAAATGTTCTATTTTTCTGTCTTAAACAAACAGCTACTCAAGAACGATCGATGATGTGCGCTTAATCGTAAAGCACGCAAAACTCGACCACAAGAACCTCACCAACACGGCGCAGGCTATCTACTACCCGAAGGAAGAGCCCGGGCACGATTTGGGCAACATCAAGCTCCTGGAAGTGGACGACCACATCCTGCAGGCGGTGGAAAACAACGATGAGGTGTGCTTCAAGGGAGCGCTCAATGAGAAGGTCGTGTTTTGCACTGAATCCCGCACGTACGAGGTAAAGGAGGCGGAGATATCGAACAGTTTGCTGCTGGTAAACGGGTTGAAGCTGGCCCAAGCGACCAGCCGGTCACCGATCAAAAGTCCCAAAGGTGGAGTCAACACGTCGATGGATAGCAGCATGGAGGAGGAGGATGAGTCCGAGGCCATCGACACGATCGATGCCGTTGAGCGCAAGGAGGTTGTAAAGGTGTTTCACGACTATTTCGAGCTGCGCCAAGTGAAACCAAAGTATCGGAAGATTATTGATTTGCTACGGTTAACACGATACGCCGGGCCGGAGAATGAACATTTAATCGATCGTTCGCTGCTTTTTCGGTTTGGCCAGCTCCTTGACACCGTGCAGTGTAGCAAGGAGGAATTTCACGAGGGTTTAAAAAAGTATCGTGCCATTGAGGTGGAAGATCGTGTTCGGATGCTTGACATAGAGTAAGCGAAGTTTAACAATTCTAGTCTTGGGTCGTTCTAAGCTAAATCAGCTTCAACTTTCTTTTTCCAGATACGAGTACCGCGTTCTCACGCTGCTGTTGGGTGTGATCCTAGAAAACTCCTGGGAACTGGATGCGATCGATAAGGACACAACACTCGAAGCGATGCAAGGAATCATACCGTACGAGATCGTAAACGGAACGTTCGATGTCTATACGATCCCGAGCGAGCGCATGCCGGACCGGTGGCAGTACCGCGAGGATATGGTCTGCGCGTTGTTTGCTGAGAAAATACTCCAGAACGGGCTGAAATTTCACATCGATGAGTTTCTCGTCACCTGGCAGGAGGCCCTTCCGGATGGTTTCGAAGTAAGCGAAAAGTATCTGCGTGGCATCGGCATCGTCGATCGGGAAGGCAATGTGCCGTGCGTGCGCGGCCTTAACGAAGCCGACCTACCGATGAACTTACTCGTACGCCTCAATACACTCTTCCGCACGAAGGAACGGTGGAATCTGGAGCAGATCGAACCATACATCGAGTGCTTTGCCACGCCGACGGTGGGCGTGACGTCGATCTTGGCCAAGTACACCCGCTCGCTGGTGGTGAAGGGTGTGCGGATGTACGTTTCAAAACATTAACAAGGGTAAGAACAAGAGCAAGACGACGGAAATGTATAGAAAAAATGGGAAAGAGTGGAACAAAATATTGCTCAACATTTAGCAGTTTTTGATTTAGATGATAGGTTAAGTGTTACTCAAACATAAGTATTACCAGGGATAAAGCTTTATTTGCTAAAAGAAAAAAAACCTATTCTTTACATGCACCCTCTTGCGCCGTTTAGTTTTGTTTCTTCTTCCCGCGCCGTTTCGTCGCTGCAATACGTTCCTGCTCGGCCTCACGCACCAGATTGATAGCCGACTTGCCAGTGTCCTGTTTCGGCGTCAGCGCAAGGTGTGACGTTGGGAAACGCATCTCGACCTTACGTTCCATGAAGAGCGGAGCGGCAAGCATCTTGCTCAGCTCCAACCGTTTCGCCTTGAACCCGCGCTTCCACTTCGACTGTTCAATCTTGCGCAGCTCCTCCTGCTCGCTGTCGACGTCCGAGTCGTTCTGGAACTCCTGCTCTAGCTTGTCCTGCCACGACCGCTCGGCCCCGGTACGGCGCTGCTGCAGATCCATCCGCTCGATTTCACGTGCCAAGTTGACACGCAGTTTGATCTGGCGCATCATCCGGTCGGAGGTCGGATATAGCGGAAGATCCTCCGAGCGCCCAAGGTTCTGATTCAGCTTCACGTAGTCCTTCATCTCGGCGGGCGAGATCAGCAGAAGGGCGAGCCCTTCCCGGCTGGCACGTGCCGTACGCCCCGACCGATGAACGTAGTTTTCGGTCGTTTTCGGCACCTGGTAGTGGATAACGTGATCCACGTTCGGGATGTCGAGCCCACGAGCGGCCACGTCGGTTGCCACGAGAAGCGCCTTCGGGTTGGCGGTGAAGCGCTCCAGATTCTTTAGTCGCTGCTGCTGCTGCATGCTTCCGAACAGACTCAACGGGCTGCAGTTGAGATAATCGAGCAGCGACACGAGCCGCTTCACGCAGTCGATCGAATTGCAAAACACCAGCGTACGTCCCGGATGGCGCTCGAGGAAGTAGTAAAGGAAGTAATCTTTCTGTTCCGCCGAGCATACAATGCGCGACTCGGTGAGAGTGTGCGCGGTGCCATGGTCTTGCGTAAGATCGACGATCTTTGGATCGGTCATGCCGACGACTTGAATCAGATTATTCATCCGCATTCCGGGCGTTTCTTTGATCACCTTCTTAGCTTTCTTGGCATTTTCTAAGAAAAGGAAACGACATTTTGTTATGTTATGGCATAACGAGCATTCTATCCTTGAAGACCTTACTCATCAAATGTTCCGGCAAATCGTGATCCATTGTCAGTGTCGCAGAGAAGATGTAGTTGCGACGACGATTTTTCGCCTCTTCATTGGAGTTGATTAGCTCCAAAAGTTGCTTCAGCTCTTCAAAGTGTCCCTTTTCCAGCATACGGTCCGTTTCGTCGATGACGAGAAATCTACAGGGGGTAAGCAAAAGACAGACAACTTTTAAATAACACGTTCAACGTTGTCTTCACATTAACAATGCGACGCTACCTTATCTGTGCTACTTTCGTGAGATGAGCATTGCCACCTTGAATAAGCTCCCACAGGCGTCCTGGGGTGGCGATCACAATTTCCGGACACTTGCGTAGCAAACGTTCCTGCTTCACCGCGGCTAACCCTCCGAATACGGTCGCAATGTTGATGCCGGTGTACTTTGCGACTGCCTTCAGGTGATCGTTGATTTGCACTGCCAGTTCACGCGTCGGCGTGAGGATCAACCCGTAAAGGGGTTTGTTCGGATCCGCACGATTACTCTGCAGTTTGCTTCCCTCGGTTGCAAACACCCGCCGCACGTCCTCCGGCATGTCGTCCATGTCCTCCGGTGGTGGCGTTAGCTCGTGATCACTGGAACGATGATCCTCGACGCAGGTGAGTTCGTCCTGTTGCTTCAGCTTCATGATACCCTCCAGCATCGGTATGCCGAAAGCCAACGTTTTGCCGCTACCCGTTTCGGCAGCACCGAGCAAATCCCGACACCCCAAAATCGCCACCGGCAGCGATTTGCTCTGTATCTCCGTCGGCACCTTGAAGCCTTTATCGGCAAGCGCTTTTACGATCGGTTCCGAGACGCCCAGCTCTATCCAAGACTGCCGAGAGGAGATAACAATATTGGGGTGAGTAACGTATATTAAATACATTCTACAAATACTTACTATATAATCTGCAGATGAAAAGGATTGTTGTGCTTCCGCTTTCTCACCCTGTTTCTTTGAAACTTGTTTTTTCATTTTTTCTTTTTGCTTGGGAGGCTTAAGCAGCATCGAAAATGGTTTGGATGGTTCCGCTTCTTCCTCATCAACCTTTGATTTCGCTTCCACATTTTCCCTGCTTTTCAGTTCCTTTTCTAGTTTCACAGTTTCCCGGGGTTTTAAAGATGTTTCCTTCGCTTTTGAGGATGATTTCGCCGATTCCGTGCGCTCAACTTTTTCCACCAGATCCACTTTCTTCGAGTCTGGTTTCTCATTATTTTTCTTCTTGGGTATGTCGTCGAAACCAGAATCGTCCTCGGTGGATTCAAGGAACGCGGACATGGTCAATTTCGGTACCTTCAGGTTTTTTTCTCGGCTATACACTTCCATTTCCGTTTCACTTTCATCCGAATCGCTGTGCATTCCTCGTTTGCGTTTAGGCTTCTTTTTCGTGTTTCCAAATTCCATATCATCGTCCAACTGAAACGGTAATAACATTGTGTGAGCAAAAATTTAACTAATGCAGGGGATAAATAATTACCACCACTTTCTCATTCCGCACAAAGTCGTCGTAGTTTTCCATCACCTCCAAACCGATAAAGCCACCGAAATCGGCACCATCATCGGCTATCACAGGGCCACTGATTTGAACCGGTTTCCAGCTGGGTTTTCCTTGGCCCTTTTTTTCACCCTCGCCCTTCGGCTTTGGTTTGCCATTCTTTGGCCTTTTCTTCGGATTGAATTTGCGGTGTTTTTGCATATTTACTTCAAAGTTAATTCCGCTGGTGCTTTTGTGAACCGCACTTTACCGACAACAAATGCACGTGTGTGTTTCGAATAGTGTTGACAGAATCGGGATTCGGAAGATTCGAAGATTCGAATCCCATTTGACGGATTCTAAAGATTTGATTCCATTAGGATTCGAATCAGATTTGATTGGTTTGGGACTCGATATGATTCGATTCAGACTTGATCCTAAACTGTTTGAATCGACTCACAATGATTTGAGTCGAATTAGTCACATAACCAAAACAACTTTGACATTTCAACGTTTAATGCCAGGTACGCAGCCGCCCGTGTAACGCACGCAGCCTGTCCCATCCAACGTTTGTCGTATACAGTAGATCCCCGCAGTACGCTATACTCGATAAACGCGATTATCGGAAAAATGGTAGTTCGTAGCGTTTACCGTTGTTGCTTGAGTTCCGATTGGTCAATTTTGCTTTTTTTTGGTCGAATGAAGTTTTTAATACGCATTTTTTAATAGCCGTTTAAAGGCCATGACTGCAGCGCCCTGAATTTCCAAGAAATTTTCAATTGTTTCTACAATTAATACTCATTGGTTCTTGTTTCGTTAAGCTGCACTGTATTTTTAAACCGATTAATATGGCTTCAAATAATAAAAGTAGTTGGAAGAAGCGTGGTATAACAATTTTAGGAAACCACCATCATCCAAAGCAAATATAATATGCGTGAAAATGCCAGAATGGCATCTGCGCGAATTCTGCGAACGGTGTTTCAATGGCTACACGGAAACGTAATGAGATAATAGAAGAAATGGAAATATGGATAGAAGATTTGTTAAATAATAATTCCTTTCAGTTTCAACTCATCAATATGAAGTATAAGCGATATGGCAGAAGAAATCCGCAATGCGCGAAAGCTCGATATATGCTATAGCGTTCGGTCTCAAACATTAGCGTAAAGGGCACGGTAAACGAAGCGTAATCGCTGGTCTCTCGTGTATCGTCGATATTCAGGCCAAGCGTATACAGTCTGTTCTCGAGTTACGCGGCTCTCGACTTACGCGGATTCGGAGATACGCGGTTTTCAAAATTTGACAGTAGATTGGGTTTATTACATCGATTTAAATTCCTGAGATGTACAACCACACGAATAAATATGTAAATTACGCATTTGCATAACTTACGCTGTTTATTTCGATTGTTGCAATTTATGTTGTTTGAATACGCTTGCATTGCATTCATATTAATGGACAAAGAAAAAAAATCAATATCCTATGATACATGTACTCGATCTCTTACCTCCTAGTATAAACTATGTGTCAAGCAATATTCGAGATACGCGGAAATTCGAGATACGCGGATTTCTCTGGTCCCCATTATCCGCGTAAGTCGGATGCTGACTGTACGCGATGAAACATACCAATTTTGTAGTTTTACTCCACTTTCCTGACTGATCGTAAGAGGCAAACAAAATTTAAACCAACTGTCAAAAATATTCCCACGGTTTTTGACTCGTTACGTGGTACGCTGCGACCTTTTTTTACATTGATCTTAGTCATGCCTAAATTTTGGTGATGACTAGTGTGAAAAAGCTCTCCGTTTAACGACTCTAAAAAATGGCATTTTCACCCTCGTTCAAGATGCTTCGCAATATTTGTCTCTATTATTCTGTTAGTATCAGAATTATATTCTTCTACCGTTAGAGAAGAAGAAGAAGTCATGGGGCATATGGCCTTAGTAGCCCCCTAGACATCATGAGATTATCTTGGCCCTGGAAGTAGGATTCAATAGCCGAATTGGATTAAATCCTCCCAAGCAAAGAAGAAGAAGCAGCAGAAGAAAAACACGTGCGAGTTAGCACGTTCAATGCGGGTCACCAAGATATGGAACAAACGGACACTTGTGTTTACTGTTCATACTTTTTTTTTTTGCGGTAGATGTTACCTATTGCACGAATTCCTTAAAAATTAATTTTTCGCACATCCCCCGTAGAAAGTATCAGGCCCAAGGATTGGCTACCTAGAAACTCAAAGCGATGACAATTGTTCCCTTAGTTAAAGTCGTTTTTATGAAAAAGATCGTTTTATGCAGTATGCGCTGCTATTCAATGCACACGTTAACAAGATCGGGGCGAATGTGCGTGAGAGTTTAAGAATTAACCTGAAACTAATAATAAGGATGTTTATTCTTTACTCGCAATCGTTACCTGAATTGATTAATAGTTTCGTTAAGCAAAGAGGTAATAGGTTTTACAACGCCATTCTGTTTCTTTTCTTTCTTCAAGCATATTGCTTACGTAATTGTCAGTCCTGGCAGTATTGAAAAATATTTATACACCATTGCTCACCGTGTTTTAATATTTCGATAAATTTTATTTAGTGAATCATAAGCTACAAACACTATTGCAGTATAGAACTCAAATGCCTCACTTATAACGATGACCATTCTATAAGGTATGCAAAGTACAAAATGGTATGGAACATAATTAAACACGCTTTAATGTCTTTTCACAATACCAGCGGTGCGTCAATACCGATATACCATATACCCGACATGGACAATCGGTGGCCGTCACTTCTTTACCACCAATTTGAAATCACCTCACGTGCAGGATAGCGCCAACTACCACGCAAACGCTAAATCCACTTCCGCCACCTCGCTAGGTCATTGCCGGACTTTCGAAAGCAGCATCTCCGGCAGCAACCTGGAAGGACGACCGGTGTGTCGTCTGCCTAGTGAACCAGACGCAAACATATGCTTCGCCGCATTGCCACGAGGTCCGTGACTTTTAAAATCTTCGCCCTCTCTGGGTGCAAAACTGCGCATCTCACATGGCGACTCCCACGCGCCACCGGTCAATCCATCACGATATCGTGTATCGACCTCTCGCACGCCGCGTGGTGCACTTCCTCCTCATATTTATGCGCCAAGATCAACTGTGCTGTTCGACAAAATCCTTTCGAGGCGAAACTCTAGGCGGACGTCACACAGCATGTTGCAGCGGCCACATGGGTTGTAAATTCAAACGATTCTCAGCGTCTGAATCCGAAGGGTGACTCCAGCAGAAGCTGATCGGCTGATCGCGAGGAGACCTCCGAGACGATGGAGGCTTTGACGATGTACGCTGGTAGAGAAAAAATAGCCGCACCGCTTCAAACGCTCCCGCTCGTCGGGGTTTGGCGATCAGAACATTTAAGCGAACCCGTTCACAACTGGCAAACAGTACGCTGTCAACCGAGCGACGCTACGCACGCACTTTCAATTTCGTAGTCCTCCGCGCTGGAGGAACAATACGGCGAGCCATACAGTGTGCTCATTTTACCTCAGGTGTGTCTGTGTGTGTGTATGTGCACTAGTACTCGTTGACTGTGGCCCGCGAAGCTTTCCGATAAACACTAGTAATTACCCTCAATTTTTCTTAATTCGTGATAGGACGCAATACACACACGTGAAGGAGGTAAACAAACTAAATCGGCAAGCCAATCAATAGACTGTTGAAGGGGAAAGGAAAAGAAACTGTGATTTGTTGCACGTGATTCGTGATCAATTTTAGTGTTTAACCACCTGCAATAGTTGATCTATTACAAATTGTGATAACAAAGTTGTTGCACTGATTATATGTTGATTGCTTTAGGACGTGTTATACAAAATGTGACCAGACTTATAGAAAGGTGTAGAAAGTCAAGGATTAAAAACTACTCAAATATACTGTCTGCTTTTTAATTCAATAATTTTTACAATCCAAATTATGTTTAATTCGATTGCCCTTAAAAACAAAACCAAATAATTTACTACAAATTTTACCAAGGGCTTAATTTAACAAAGCTATTTTTAAATAAGCAAGCACATCAAATAACATTAATAGGATATTTTGCAAACCAAACATGGACAACAATTTTAATTACCTCCAAAACGGTTTCAACGGAACCAGGCACGTGATTGCAATCGGATGCTGTATCCGTTTACGTTTGTTGGAGCTCGATCGGATAGTATACCTTTTTTTTATTTCAAATACCACGAATGTCAAGTTCAACTAGTTTTAGCCATTCAGTTGTGTCGGTTACGGGTCCGTTCAGTGATTGTCGGTTCCAGATTTAAATTATGGTTCGTACCGATCAAATAAAATCGCTCCACACTATTGCGCCATCGCCCCTCCCCCCGACGGGTAGATAGCGACGTAAAATTGAGATATTCTGTAGGGTACACCCATTTCCCTTGGACCGGGTTTTTTACGGTCGGTTCCAATGATAGCGATTCGATTTTTACGTTGAGAGGGTAACGGCGTTATCAGAATAAACATTGATCGCTTAAGAGAAGCCAACCTCCCTTCATTGGCTCGATGTGTGGCATATTTTGTTTGCTAACAACGCGTATCCATTAGTCGACTGGTGGCTCAAATTGGGCCCGCAGGTACCTAGACGTTGTGGAAGTGGAGTGTTCAATCGAGAATCATAGATCCCAGGGTGGGGATAAAGGGTGAAATGAGTGATATTAATTTGGTTCCGCAATCGATCGCCGCTTTGAAAATAAAAAGGAAAAGTGAAACTATCTCTAGGAGTATCTCAAGCTCCCTTGAGAATTTATCGCAGTGCTCCAAGCTCGATCCACCATATGTTTGACGGAAGAGATTGGTCTGTTCACACAGCGTTCGATTAGCTTCGAACCATGGACCGTGGATTGCAGTGTCAGCCAAAGGTGGCCACCAGTTCCAGCTCGCTATGCATTTCCTTTTCTGGCGTGTGAAAACTGCATATTTGACAGTGACACACATTCTGCAACTGTGGCGCATTAGCGTCAACATTGGCGACGATAGAGCGACGGAGACCGGGAATGAATGCATGATGCAACTGGCAGGTTGATTTTCTCGGTCTTCGATAGAGTGTATTAGGTTGTGATAGCCATAAACAAAGCAAAGAAATTGATGGTTAGCTGCCGAAGAATGTTAAAAACATGATAACTTGTCAAGCCAGTTCATTAGCAAAATGCGCTGGAAGTTAATCAATTTTTAACAAGGCCTTGCAACTCAATTATTAAACCTTTGACAAAATATAAATTGGTAGTGTGCCAAAAAAAATGTGCCTTAAATTCGGCATTGGTGAAGGATTTCCCTTCCATTTCATAGGTTCCTTCGAACTTCCAACTTTGTGGATGGAATTGCCGGAGGGCTCTTGCTCTCCACATTAGCAGGGAAAAGTCTGTCGCCGAACAGCTCCACCGCTACGTCTCGAAGGTCTCCCTTGTCGTTTTTCGGTTTCGGCACGCCCCCCCAGACCGCCAGGAGGGTAAATTAAAGTGTCCATGCAAAGAAGTAGAACCAAATTTGGCGCCCATTATTGCACCCTGGTCCAAACCGACAGCGACCCGCGGTCGATGACGAACTCTTTCATTCGCCTCAATTACCAACGGAACCAGAGTAATGCATTTTCTTCCTTATCGTGGAAACCTGTTTCGCACCCAAAAAAAAAAAAACTAGCCAAAATTGCCAAGCGTTCCATCACTGAATGCTACACAAATTTCCTCATTGTCATCAGCTGTCCCGGTCAGGCATTGATCGGCACTGATATCTTGAACCCCTCAGGGCATGTAGACGAGACGAGCCTCCGGACCGACGTTCGGTCGGTGGAACTGATGAACAAAAAAGAAAAAAAAAACAACACGGGCCATCTACGGTATCAACGAAAGACCTTCGCAAAAAAAAAAATAAACGAAACCTCTCGTATCTCGTTAATATTCAACATGCACGTAACATTGCCATCGTCAGATACAGTTTTCGGCATCTACAGCAAGCAAATTTCAAGGGTACGATCGGGTCTCTAACTCTACACCTGGTAGAAAGGTCAATGGTTTGTGCTTCGATCGTGGATACTCATTATGAAATGTGTTTGTGGAAAAACGAAATACGGTGGCACGGGTTCTTAGCCTGTTTTGTAAGAATGCGTCAATATTTTTATGCATTCATATTTTTGCCTCTGCTACAGTGGGCTATGTGCTACATTCTCGAAATTCTTAGTAAGCCATTGACTCCATCGTAGGAGACATGTACATACACATAAAAATGTAGTCCATTTTCTAGAACGGTCAAACACTCTTCGAACATAATTTGCTTAAATCGTGCGTAGGTTTATTGGGATAGATCATGCATTATCGCGATTCATAATAGACACCCTCTAATATACCACGGCACTCTCGATGTACTTGTAACGCGGTGATAAAAACCAAATCATCGGCTTATCTTTGATAACTAGTTCAAAATTATGTTAAGGTCAGCTAATCGCACTATCCCATATCGATGTTCCACTTCCACTTATCACCCTTTTAACGTCCCGAGAGGTGGTTGGTGAGGATTTCACAAGCAAAACAAAATGCATCTGATTCACCCTACAGATAACCCGAACCCGAAAAAGAATAACGTCGGATCTCATCACTGACCGCACAGGGAATGACAGATCGCAGCTCCCCATTCATAACCACTATCGGCGTTCACCTCGGTTGAGGCGACCTGACGGAAATGACGATCGCTTGGAAACGCAAGCTCTGGACTTGTTTATGGACACCGTTCGGAAGGTCTCTTTCGATAGGGTTGTATTTCAATAACGCAAGTCCCGTGACTTACTGTGTGGAATTCGGGCGATAAGTGTGCGACATCCCGCTACCGATTGCTCCAATCGCTACTGATTCGTCCCCCTTTGGAGAGATACAATCGCTGAACCGATTTTCTCCCGTCCATGTTGGCAATGGGACCATACTCTGTGGCCGGGCAAGGCAAGATACGCCCGATGACTGGTAGCAAACCACGCAGGTGCAATTGATACTCCAATAAGTCACTCGTAAACACGGTTCCAATTGTTTGACGCTCCCATACGCATCGTGTGTAATGGTCGCCGTCCTCCAAGCCATCCAAGCTTCTCAGGTGTATCTTATCTTCTATCGGTACAAGACGAGCTGCGGTTCATAGATATCGGTATTCTCCGGGGAAGAAGCGAGCCCAAGTTGGAAGTACTCTTACGACTACTAAGAATATTATCAAGCCTTCCGATTGTGCTACCCCTTTTCAGGGTGTCCCTGCCGTTCATTCAAACAATGTGCGCCCGATTTGCGCCAATTAATCATGGACTATTAGCCTCCCAGCTGTAATATGCAGCCCGTTATCGTCCATTTTGGAGTGTATGTGTGTAAGTTTATGTGAATGGATTTAGATTGTGCAAGATCAATCTTACGCTGGACGAGTAAGATTGATTTAAGGTTGATGTGAAATGATCTCACCGAACGATAAAGCCTTTGTCTAAATGATGTGTGTTGTTTTCCGTTTTTGCCATAATTACTTTCAATTGAAAAGACGTCTCACATATTCGGTTTGTGGTGCTTCCTATGCAAATTGTAACGTGTGTGATCTGCTATTTCTATATTTAATGAGTTGCATTTCTTAGAAGTTTGTAGTCAACTTAGTATTTTCTTTCTTACTCCTGGATTAAGTCCCAAGTCCTCGATTAAATGAACGATCTAACATGAATACTGATCACCGTATCGTAAGTGTAGTCGCAATGAAGGCATACAAATCGCCCAAAATAAACGCATAAAAAAAAAAGTTTGAAAAGAAGGTGTAGTGATGTACTCTTCGAAGCTTTCCGACTATCTTCATCAATGTGATGCTTGTTGTTAAAAGTACAGATGTATACACTGTGACGGGGTTGTAGCTGTTCAAATGTAGCTCTGTACGGCTTGTTTTCAATTAAACTGCTCTGCAATTGTTTGCACAGTTGTATCGTACATTCTACGGTCAGCACTAAGTAGCAGATAGATGATGACTTTCTCAGTAGATGTATCTATGTAGCCTTTTAGTCCATGCGTAGCTCCATCTACTTTCACATTGAAAAGTTTACCTCCTAATCGGTACATCCCTACCGATTGGTTGGTTGAACGCACTAAGCAACAATGCGCACGTTTCCTGATGCACTTGTATGCCTACTAATCTCTGCACCATTGATACAACGATGGCAAATCGTAATCTGGTCCACTTCAATGTATGTTCCCAGTGGGTGCGTTGACGATAACGGTGTTGAATCGATGAAAACGTGACCCTATTCGTACAAAACTTCCTTTTACAATGAGTTTGTATTCGCCAAATTTTAAATATGTTGCTCAATTAGACAATATTCTAATACATCAATAGATTTAAGTAATCCAACTGCGCAAATTCAGTAGACTAAGGCTTGATCCCTAGTAGTGGGACTATGGCCTGCAATCTTAGATCTAACTATTTACGGCCACTTCATTCGCTTCCCACTTGGTCTCGCTACTCAGTCGCTGTTGCCACTTCAGAAGTGCCCCCTGATTTTACCCACTCTTGACGCACAGCTAACAGTGGGAACAAGTCAACAAGCACCCGTCGGTTCAACGGAATGGGATGAATTATTTTGTAGAAGGAAAAAATAAACCAAATCGCAGCAGACAATCCGAAAATGTGACGTACAGTCGGAAGCAGAAACAATCAGTCCATCGATGGCGCGGATGGCGAATTGTCCCTACCGGAGGGAGATTGGGGGGGGCATGGTTAGATCCGTCGGGGTGACATATCGCAATAGATAACGGGTAATGTGCTTATTGTCCGATTGATTTCCAATTACTATCAGCTATTTGATACGTTCGTGGGCGATAAATCGTGCACAGTCGTGAGCGATCTCTTCAGTGGTGCACAACGCTTCGGGTGATCTGTGCAGTGTCCCCTGAATATCCTGTGACGGTTTGTGGTGTGTTGTTCCAAGTGATCTGTAAAACATTAAAGAGGTAGAGAGTTAGTATGAAATTTAAACAAAGTGGTGGTTCCTAGTGGGGCATATTAATTTAATTATCAGCGTCATTAATGCATTCTACCTAAGTAGTTCATTTGAGCGAGAGTCTAACTGCATGTTTTCAACGGTTTCAGTTGGATACGTCCACAGACGTTAGACAGGCATCATGGCAGATGAGAAAGTGAAATCAGACCCTTCGGCGCCTACATCTACGGAATACAGCGTTAGTGACTTCAACTCTACGTAAGTACTGGTAACTCCTAATACTAAAATACGAACATGTGGCAAAGTGCTATAGCACTGATTGAAATGAAATGATTTTCATACAACTTCATACTAAAATAGTTCTTAAAAATAATTGCTCAATCTAGTGTGCACTATCTTCGATCAAGTAACAAACGATAGTAACCGCGGCGAGATGATCAGTAATTTGTCATTTTGTCCTCCCTGACACCTACACGAGTACAGGCGCCTAATCATTTAGTGTCGATTGTAAATCTACGGCTAACGTCAAATGACGGGTACGATTGGCCATAAATTGGGCAATCAGTGGCCCAATCAATTAGCCAACCAAATAAATGAAGTAACTACCTTTGAAGAGAATCCCTATCAACATTCGAACGTCATTACCGCCACTCTGCTTTACGAGCATAAACGCCATCAATAACGATGGTCACTAAAAACGGAATGGCCCGGTAGTCTAAAAACGAATTGCGGTACAGATAACGACCCGATTCGTTTTGGTGAAACACACGACACCCGATAAGAGTTTTGGGACAACTTTTTCTTTGAGTCCACGTTTTCATTTTAACCCTTCGATCACTTTCACC
Organism: Anopheles ziemanni; assembly: GCF_943734765.1. NCBI lineage: Eukaryota > Metazoa > Arthropoda > Insecta > Diptera > Culicidae > Anopheles > Anopheles ziemanni. Next base: position 76,608,761 of record NC_080706.1, read on the forward strand.
CTTCGCAGGACGAAACTAGCCGACTCGCAGATCATCAGCGATGCCGAGTACAATCCGTTCGAGCATCGGCAGATCGAAAAGCCGAACACGACCACCGGCTCACTGATCCACCTGCTGAAGAGTTCGCTCGGTACGGGTATTCTGGCCATGCCGGTGGCGTTCAAAAATGCCGGCTTGCTATTCGGTGCCATCGGAACCGTCGTCATCGGACTCATCTGTACCCACTGCGTGCACATACTGGTAAGTACTGGGAAGAAAGATGGATGACCCCGGGTAGCATGATGTCCATTGTCGTCGGGAGCATTGGGGCGCGTGCCGGAGATGAATTCGGTTGGATGATTGATTCTGGTCGACCGTGCGATCATTTTCGACTCGATCATCTCACATAACCATATTGTGTGTGCTTTTGTTGTGTAATAGACAATCGAACATGAGTCACACGATGTTCGACTGTACTCTACCTGTCTCGGCAGGTACACGTGTATAATATAGAGATGCAAATTCACATTCAACGTGCCAACGGGCCCAATCATCGTACAACGTGCCAGCAATTTTTGAATATAATTTGTACAATGAGCGATAATGAGCTGATTAGAACAGCCCTTTGTTTCTGTCGGACTCTGATAGTGATACATTTGGTTTGTAGTACTTGATCTACTGATTAGATTTTTGTTTCCTCAACTACATGGTATATTTCTAAGTGTGTCCTACGAAACGTCCCATACTCGTTTATGTTTTATTTCCATGGTACCAACGAACCAATGAAAGGCGAATACAGGAAAGTTATACCAGTGCAAACCTGGTAAACTTACTTGTAATCCGGTTAGCCTTGAAAACTAGAGAGTTCCATCGGCTTCGATATCACACCGGTTCTATCCAATGTTGAGTTCAAGTGCACTGACTCTTAAACATCGTGCACGCGTATGCATCGCTCGCTGTATCCTTTCAAGGTGGTCCTTACGATGTCTTCGATTCGCAACGAACGGCGAATCAATGGAGTTAAAATCAACCGGATAATATCTTGTTATCGGTTTCTCTCTTTCTCTCTGTCTCTGCTGATTGCAGCTGATCGAGTGCACTAACCTAAAACATCCTTGAGGAACTGATGCACCTCACGATCGTATGTTTACTAAACGGTTACTTCACCGTAGGAAACATCACTGACAGCTTAAATTACCGTTTAAATTAAGTAGCCTACCGTTGTTGCTTCCTTCCTTTCACTAAGGCTGTTGGAAGCAATCTCCTAGCGTCTCTCCCTCGCCCTAGAAGTCGCTTCGATAAGGTTAATGATCGGTGAAACGCGGTTCACTTTATCGATGAATATGCGTCAGTATGATGAAGATTTCCAACCCTTGTTCACCCTCTCGCACATGATTTATGTCGCCAGTCATCGAGTGTGCCATCGAGTGGTTATTGTTGTTTTGTGCTGCTTATAAACAAGAAAAGAAAATGATTTACCCAGTTGCCGGAACAATATTGTGATACGGTATGGGGTCGTAATTATAAATTCCATCATTTATCTATGCTATCATAGTTCGGTGGGCAGGTTCTTATCATTTAGCCTGATGGTTTTAGTGGATGGTTTTGTTACTTTTATTTATAACACCACAGTTATTAGCTAAAGGACAATTAGGTGGGCGTACTTGCATTGAACCTTGTCTTTTCACTAAATTTGTATGTTATGTTTTTTTGTTTTATTATAAAATTAAGTAATATGCCATTATGAATAGAAAGCAAGGGCATATTGATTAAATTCATTTGCAAAAATCGAACCACCTTCTTAGATTTTGGTTTAGTAACTTGAAAGTAGAGGTCTTAGAGACCTGAAAGGCGTGCTAATTTGCTTCCAAATTTGAATGTAAATATTTTGCAAACGAACAAACAACGAACCGCCATTGTATGCTGCATGGATAAGCGATTCATTCTCACGGACTTAATTATTATACCGCCCATATACTGCATAACCGTTTCTAGGTTAAGTCCAGTAGCGAGTGTTGGACCTCGCGATTGTTGACATTTGTAGCCGATTCCCTGAACTTCCGATTCCCGGTGCGAAGGCCACTCGAACGCTTTCGATTTTGCATACGCCACTCATGCAGTTCCGCGGATGCAAACATAAAAAGCTAAATAAGCCTATCAAACAAACAACAATCATCCCACGCTTGTTGCCACTCGATCGGTGGTGAAACTGTGCCAACGCGAGCTCGTAAAACCAATCCGGAAGAAGTGGACGACACTGGAGACGTGCCGAATCAGGTTGATTTCCGGTAATCAAAACAATCCTCCCGGACGCTGCCCTTCGGGCGGCACGAGTTATGACATCAGGGTGGAGGTTTTTGGAATCGGGTTGGACTTCCCATACGACAAATCCCACGTGCTCGCTCGCAAATGATAACTGATGGCGTACGTTGTATCTTCTTCCGCCATTTCAGGTCAAGACGTCCCATATGGTCTGCCAAAGGACACGGGTACCGGTGCTGGGCTTTGCCGAAACGGCCGAACGCGTCTTCCAGTATGGGCCACCGAAACTACGACCCCTGGCCGGCTTCTCCAAGTAAGTACCCGCAGCGTAAAGCAAAAGGAACCTCCACGACCTTCGTTCGCCGCCTCTCGCCGCGACGAGACGTGATGATAAGCATTTTAATTAATTACACAACCGATCCTTGCATATGAATGAAGTGCGGCGTCCTCGGAGCATCATCGTCGGCTTAGTGTTTGTTTTTTATCTGACGGAACCGCCAGCTTAAGTCAACGGACCGCTGATCTTCTGGTGTGTGCCTTTCGATGGATATCTTCATACCGCTGAACCCCAACCGAGTAAACTAACCTAGACCCACCGACGCCAACTGTTGATCGTTCGCCAATTCCCATCCCTCCCGTGAGGAAGACGGTGGGACGATGTTTTATTTACGTCTATTTGACATAGAAAACACGACCCTGTATTATCTCTTCAGTATCAAGGCCGGAATTTGTAATTACCTGCATGAGACATTGGCGAACCTTACCTATTTGCCCCGAAACCAGAAAAGGTCAATCGATTAAACTTTGCCAACACTTTCATATCGTTTTTTACTGAAATTTTCATCGAAGTGGGATTATCTCACCAAAATATTGATTGTTAGTTAACGCTAAAATCCAAATAGTGGTAAATATTCAAACAAAACGTTTTTAAGAATCTTAAACTGTATCCAGAAGTGTGTTTTCCGAACTCTGAGAAAATACCGGAACCATGTCCGGATTCATTGAAATGGTCAATTTGATCACTCATAGTGAAAACGTTTTATTTTTTTTCATTTGAGTACATTTGTAAATGGCAAACATGAGCCCAATTTATGATCTTTTTTTCATAGTAAAATTATGAAATTTTAATTTTTGTTGTGTACTTCAAGTACACTATTTCGGGGTTAATACTTTTTCTTTGTAAAATCTTTAAGTTGAACTGAAATTGGAAAAATTTACGACCCGATGCTGTGGGTGATGACGAGGTGTATCAAAAAACTAATCACGTAAAAACATAGTCAACTCCATTGATTGGAGTTTGCAAGGTATAAAGAAAAATCTTAGAACTAATTTCAAAAGTTACGAAGTAGTAGTGTTTTGAACATGATCGGTCCCAATGCAATGTATTTCAGTTAGGAGGGCAAGGGAAATTTTCTATTTAAATAGGGTGGCTTCTCTTCTGACATACCTTCTCGATATTCCCGTTTTTCACCTCAAGAGCATTCGTCGACTACGCACTGATGGCGACGTACTTCAGTGCGGGCTGCGTGTACATCGTCTTCATTGCCACATCCTTCCACGACGTGATCAACCACGAAACCGGTAACGATTGGAGCGTGCGCATCTACATCCTGCTGACGATGCTTCCGATCCTGCTGATCGGTCAGATCCGTGAGCTGAAGTACCTGGTGCCGTTCTCGGCCCTCGCCAACCTGTTCATCGTGGTCACGTTCGGCATTACACTGTACTACATCTTCAAGGATTCGCTCAACTTCGACGATAAGCCGATGTTCGCGTCGTTCGGTACGCTGCCCCTGTTTTTCAGGTTAGTTCCAGAAATTCTTCTCCAACTTTGCAAGCAAATGCTAACGAACTTTACTTTGTTTACAGTACGGTTATCTTCGCCATGGAAGGTATTGGTGTAGTGATGCCAGTGGAAAATTCGATGGCTAAGCCGCAGCATTTCCTCGGCTGCCCTGGAGTGTTGAATACGGCCATGGGAACCGTCATCGTGCTGTACGCCGTCATCGGTTTCTTCGGTTACGTTCGGTTCGGTGATGAGTCCAAGGGAAGCATCACACTCAATCTTCCGCTTGAGGACACGTAAGAAGATCGTTCCAAGTGTTAGTTGCGTACTAAATCACAGTTCGTACTAAAAGAGTAGTTACTTTCTTTCTCAGGTTGGCCGTGGTGGCACAGATCCTGATCGCGCTCGCCATCCTGTTCACCTTCGGACTGCAGTTCTACGTTCCGATGGACATCCTGTGGCGCAAGATCCACGACAAAATACCAAAGAACCGGCACCAGATCTCCCAGATCGCGCTGCGTTCCGGCATCATGATCATAATGGGTGGCGTTGGACTGGCAGTACCCGAACTCGAGCCCTTCATCGGCCTGGTAGGAGCGGTGTTCTTCTCCAGCCTCGGACTGTTTGTACCGTGCGTCGTCGAGACCGTGTTCCTGTGGCCGAACGAGCTCGGCAAGTTCCGCTGGGTGCTGATCAAAAACGTTATTTTCGGTGCGTTCGCCATCTTTGCGCTGGTCGCCGGTGCGTATGTCAGCATTAAGGATATCGTGGAGCTTTACACCGACGACGACGAACACGAGTCCTAGGGCTGGAGTACAGCTGCAGCCAAAATCAAAAAATATTTCCACAGCACAGACGCCACTCGCACAAAAGGTCATAGTGTGAACGCACCCAGTGTGTATCTTAAATTAAGATACTGTGCGACAAGACCAACGTCTACATGCACGATACATCGGCTTCCTGTATCGTGACCGCCTCGGAGCACATTGCAAGATGTCATTGCATTGTTCCGGGAGCTGCCTCAACATCCTTCCTGAGAGAGTGCTTAGAAAATAACGGCAAAGGCTATTATTTATAAATAACACGTGTTTTTATTTACTACTGTATAGAACGACTACTTGTTTTTGTGAAGAATACATTTGTTGATATAGAGATAATAAAAGAGTAATCAAACCCATTGAAGTGCGTCTAGTAACGTGTGATACTCAACAGCTCTATTATTTAGTTATACTTCACCTTGTTCAATAATCGCTCAACGTGGGTAATGCAAACTAACTTTGTAGTTGTTTTATCTATGAGATATGGCTTCTGAAGCATGTTAAACAACTCCAAATGATTTTTACATATCGAATACAAAGAAAATTAAATAAAGCGTTTGAATTCCTATTGTTTGAACGATTAAAACTTTTCATTTGTCACGTGTTTTAGCAAAAATGCGTTGAACGCCATCTAGTGCTCAGTATCTGGAACTAATATCAATTTCATCGGGGCAAAAACGTGCCTTTTGAAAATTATTATCAGTCCAAATTCCTTGGACGAATTACATTATCAGTGGAAATAACTATCAGCACCAATGTTAATGAAATTCAAACCATGGTTCATCTATATCCACAACTGTAAAAGGGTTCAGTGTATTTTAAAGGCAACGTATTATGGAATTCACATCACCGATAACACCGATGGAAACCTATACTTTTCAAAAGAAAGCACTCAAAAAACCATTCGTGTGGATGCAAAGGAGGAAGTTTGTAACCTAAGATTGTCGCACCGCATTGCAAAAAAAAATCGAGGGATTCAAATTACCCCTCAACAATCGTACACATCTTATCTCCTAACAGCTTCCTATCTGCTTTATCCGGTGTATATTGTTTCGTCTCGCACAGGCACGCGAACCCACGCGATCAGACGAATGATTACATACCGGCTGTCAAAGGCGAGCCGCAGTTCGTGCGTGCGTGCGTAACAGAATAGAAGTGCATCTATACTGCAATCGGTGATCTTGATCCTCCCGCACACATGGTTTTCAACGAGATGGAACTCCACAAGGTGGATGGCGTTGAATCAAAGTAAGCGGCATTCCGACTGTCAAACGTTGTGCGTTTGAGCGAACAATTTTGTTTTCTCGCCATCTCTCTCTATTTTATACCTTTTAGTGGTCTGGCAGAGGATAGCGAGTATGATCCGTTCCGGCATCGACGTGTGAAGAAACCAACCTCGTAAGAACATTGCCGAATTTCGTCATCCTGCTTCCGCTGTGGTTTTGTTTCTTACCATTATTCTCACATTCCAGCACCAATGGCACGATCATTCACATGCTTAAAGGATCGCTCGGGACCGGCATCCTGGCGATGCCTTCCGCTTTCCGAAACGGTGGACTGGTGTTTGGGGTTATTGGCACGACCCTGGTGGGACTGATCTATGCGCATTGCGTTTATCTTTTGGTAGACATTGTTTGTTGATTTCCTTTGGATATTAGTAATGATCGTTCTTAACTGTTTGTTCTAGGTATCGACGTCCCAGAAGTCCTGCAAACGAACCCGGACACCACTGCTCGGATTCTCGGAAACAGCCCAAAGTGTCTTCCGGCACGGTCCCGAATCTACGCAACGTTTTGCAAATGCGGCAAAGTATGTATTCCATTCCCGGTGTTCAATGGAGAGAACGTAAACGACTCTGGGTAGAATCTTTAGATGTTCTTTTCACCCCGCCTTTCCATACCAGAGCGTACATCGACTACTCACTGCTGATCGTCAGCTTCTTCTCCGTCTGCGTGTATTTGCTTTTCATCGCCACCACGCTGCACGATGTGGTTAACAGCAAGCTGGAAATCGACTGGGACACCCGCATCTACATCCTGCTGACGGCCGTTCCTCTGATATTTGTTACGCAAGTGCGCGATCTGCGCTACCTGGTGCCATTTTCCGCCCTGGCCAATGCGCTCATCCTGGCCACGTTCGCTATCACCCTGTACTATATCTTCCGAGAGCCGATCAACCTGTCCGGGTTGCGACTCTTTCCCGAGATAACCGCACTGCCATCATTTTTCGGGTAATTCAGAAATCAAACCCCAAAAATCCTCGTTGGCCAGAACGCCCCCGAAAAGAACTTTCAGTCGAAGTAAGCGAACCTCCTCCGTTTTTTATATTCATTTTCAGAACGGTTGTGTACGCAGTCGAAGGAATCGGAGTAGTTCTTCCGGTGGAGAACAAGATGAAACATCCGGAACACTTTCTTGCTTGCCCGGGCGTACTTGGTGTCGTGCTGAGCTTCATCACGGTGCTGTACAATGTGACGGGATTTTTCGGATACGCACGCTACGGAGCTGCCACTCACGCCACCGTTACGCTCGACCTCCCCAACGATGAATGGTAAGCGTTTGAAGCCAATTGAAAACAAACCTGTCGAGCACTTACTAATGTCTCTCCCGTTTGCCGAAAAGGCTTGCCTTGTCCACACAGTTACTTGCTGCCGTGGCCATCCTGTTCACGCTCGGCATCTACTACTACGTACCGATGGACATTCTCTGGCGCAAGGTGAAACACTTATTCGTACCGGAACGTCACAACTTGGCCCAGGTAACGATACGATTCGGCATTCTAGTAGCCATGACGGGGCTGGCGCTCGGTGTGCCGGAGCTAGAACCGTTCATCGGACTCGTCGGATCGATCTGCTCTGCAACACTCGGACTGCTGACGCCAATCGTTCTCGATACGGTGTTCCGTTGGCCCACGGCCGGCGCTTTCGGCCGCTACCGGTGGAAGCTGGTAAAAAACCTGATCCTGATGGCATTCGGACTGTTCATTCTCGTCGTGGGAACGTACTTCAGCATTAAGGACATCGTCGATATATACGGGTGAACTCTATCATGTTTTATACGATCAGGGCAGCTGATATTTTATATGTTTATCAAAGTTTTCACTTTACTCAACAACATATTTTACTTACTATTAGTTTTTGTTGCCAATCTGGTGACTTTACACATGTCGTCGTATTTACGTGGCATCTATTCTAGACGTTAGTTTTTTTTTCTTGTTTCTGAAACCAAAATATTTGAATTTATATTGAAAAGTATATGACAAACATTTGTTGTTTGACAAACGACAATGTTATTGTCGTACGAAAAGATATTTTACAGCGAATGGGAAAACAGAAAATTTGTACAAAAACCGAACTGTAACATTAATTCACGTGCATAACACCATCCGTAATTTACATAGTAATATCATTAATGAACATCGGGTGTTATATGGGAAAATATGATATTTGTCTTGATGAACTTTGTATACCACTTACTAGGTATAATCATGGATTTTTCATCCTAGAATTTTTTCAACGAGGACAACAAACAAGCACAATAAATGATCAAGTGGATTTATAGATTTATTAGCGTTTATTAGCTTTTCCGGCATGCCGTTGTGCAAAGCGGCCGGAACAAACACCACGTCAAACGATTGTACACTATCATGTTTGCTTTTATCATTTCTACAGAGGATTGTAATAAATACACGCATTGAGTAAGTATGGGGACATCCAAGGAGGCGGCTTAGGGAAAGTGGCGTTATCTGATGATGATTGCCGTGTGCTGCAGCGAAATAACAATCGCTAGGGATAATCAATCTAAAGCAAGCAAACTGAAAACAGAAAGCTTTTGGCTATCCAGAGTGTGTGATAAAACCTGGGTTAAATACTGGATGATTATTATCTGTGAGTGTGTGTGTGTGTGTGTTTTTTAAATCAGTTTTCCTGTTTTTCTATTTCCGACACGTAGCAGGTTGTCATTAAAATATATTTTTTACACTATACTTAAAATAAAGGAGAACAGAAAGACATCCACATCCGCCCTCTTGTGTCACCCTAGCGTCTTACATTTATCCTACGTAGCTAGTTGTTGGGTTGAGGTTATGTTTCTAAAGTAGTGCAGTATCTTCAATTGGCGCTGGAGGATAGCAGAAAAAGTAATAAAAACAGGACTAAAACTGCCCAGCTGCTCTTCCGGGAGGGGAAACAGTTTCAAAGATCATCATAAGCCCGAAGCCTGGTGGCGGAATGTGTCCACTTCTCGCTCGTACGTACGTATTTCCCTCCCTAACGATACCCCGCGCATGTGGGTCGGGAATTATGTTTCCTTTCCTTTTGAGAATTATCATTATTTCTTCTCCTTCGTTCGATTCAAAGGTTCAGTCAAATCACGTTCACGCATTCGCATCATCGAAACGTTCCCTCTCCCTGTCTCTAGGCTTTCTTTTTCTTCTTGTTCTTATCGTTCGCGGCGGGTGCCGTTTCCGCCTTGCGCTTCTGGTTGGACTTTGGTGTGCCACCGCCACCGGCCCCAGCACCGGCCCCCGTGCCCACATTCCCGCCGCCCGTCTTTTTCTTCTTCTCGAGCCGCTCCTTCTCCTCCAGCTCCTGATTTTCTCGCTCGATCAGTGTGATCAGCGTGTTGCAGCGGCGCTGCAGTTCGAGGGCGGTGCGCGACTTCAGGAACCAGTCGAAACGGAACTGGGGCGCGGAGCGGACGGCCGCCCGCAGCTCCTCGTACACGTTCTCTTTGTCGAAGCCAAGCTTGTGCAGCATGCAAACGAGGAACCGGTCCTCCTCCTCGGTGTAGTTCTTACCCTTGTTGTTCGCGTACGCAATCCGCAGCTGGTGGAATGGTGCGCGGTATCGGGCCATCTGCAAGAAAGTGAATGAAAAACGGGAAAACGATGGTTGTAACAATTCCACTGGCAAATTAACTTGTTTCCATAGAAACAAAAATTAAAAAGAATTTTCAACGAAAAAAGAATTGAAAGTAGAACCAGGTTGATGACTTGAAACTTACCTTGCTGTCCAACGCACGCTTGATAGATGCACGACGCTGTATCTTTGCCTCACCGCGCTCGATCTGCGCCATGATACGCTCGATGTCCTGCAGCTCATGGCACCGCTCCCAGAACACCGCACTGTACTCCATCACCTCGTCCGGCGACTTGCCCTCGACCTCGCGCGCAATGTTCTCGATGTCGTCCCGGCCGTACTTCTCGTTCGCCTTGATGAACTGATTAAAGTCGCGCTTGGTCCAGTTGGTGAAACCCTGCGTCAGCAGCGACTCCTTCTCGACCAGCTCCTCGTCGGTGAGCGGTTCCGCCTCGTCGATCTTGCGCTGCTCCTCGCGCTGCACCTTGTTCGCCTCGGCACCGAGGTCCGGATTCTTCGGTACCTTGTAGTTCACCGTCTTGCGGTAGTGGTAGATCTCCTGATCGAGCAGCTCGAACAGACGGGGCGGGAAGAACTGAAAGTCCTGCACGATCGGTTGCTTCGGTGGGCGCGGGGCTTTCGGAGCTTTCGGTTCGGCCACACGCAGTGCCTCCTTGAAGTACGCATCAACCGCGTAGTTTGCCTTCCGTTCGCGCTTCGGTGGCTCAATCCACGAGCCGAGCGTCTGCAGCTTCTGCTTCTCGCGATAGTCTTCACCCTCGAACTGGTAAACGGAGCGATTTTCCGGATTGTCCGTGTCGAGCGTGAAGCTGCGCAGCGAGCTCTCGCCCATCTTGTCTAGCTTGGCGTTTTGCTCCTGCGTTTTCTCCTCGCCCTTCTGCAGGATCGCGTCGATGTCCTCGTCGGTGATCTCGGAGTCGCGCGACTGAAACACGTGGTTCGCACCGAACCGGATGATGTTCAGCATTTCGTCCTTGTTCAGGTGGGTCGTTTTGTTGTCCACCAGCCGACCCTGCTGGATGACGAGCTTGTCCAGCTTCAGCTTTACCTCCGCTCGCTCAACGATCTTCTCCTCCACCGTGTTCTCCGTGATGAGACGGAACACGCGCACCTGCTTCTTCTGTCCGATACGATGGGCGCGATCCATCGCCTGCAGATCCATCTGGGGATTCCAATCGGAGTCATAGATGATGACCACATCGGCCGTAGCCAGATTGATACCGAGACCACCGGCACGCGTGGACAGCATGAAGATGAACTTGGTGCTGTTCTCCGCATTGTAATCGGCGATCATGTTCGAACGATCCTCGTGCGGCGTCTGCCCGTCCAGCCGACAGTACTGATAGCCGCGCCAGTGGCAAAAGTCCTCCAGGATGTCCAGCATGCGCGTCATCTGGCTGAAGATGAGCACGCGAGAGCCCTGCTCCTGCAGCTTGTTGAGCAGCTTGTCCAGCACCACCATCTTGCCGCTGTTCTCCAGCAGATGGTAGTCGGTCGTGTACGGTGGGCCCGGTTCCGCACCGTCGAACAGATACGGGTGGTTGGTGCACTTGCGCAGCTGCATCAGGATGTTCTGCAGGCGCATCTTCTCCACCTTACCAGCCCCGTTCACCACATCGATGTCCTTCATCAGAATCTTGGTGTACCATTCGCGCTGCATTTTGGACAGACCGACGAAAATCTTTACCTCCTTCTTCGGCAGCAGCCGCTTTTCGACCTCGGACTTGAGCCGCCGCAGCAGGAACGGTTTCAACACGGCGTGCAGACGCTCGATCAGCGAGTTGTCGTCCATGCACTGGTTCGCGTCGAACCAGCTGTCAAAGTCCTCGGCGCTGTTGAAGATGTCCGGCAGCAGGAAGTTCAGCAGGGCCCACAGCTCGTGCAGGTTGTTCTGCAGCGGCGTACCGGTCAGCAGCAGCCGGTTGGCGGTCTTAAACTCACGCAAAATTTCCGAAAGCTTCGATTTTTCATTCTTAATACGATGCGCCTCGTCGATCACCATGTAGCGCCAGTTGAACTTCTTGAAAACCGCCTTCTCGCGGATACACATCTCGTACGACGTGATGCAAACGTCCCACTCACCCGGCATCAGCACGTCCCTGATGAACGCATTGCGCGTCTCCTGGTCACCGATCAGGCACACGGCCCGGATCGATGGACACCAGCGACCGAACTCGTTCACCCAGTTCTGCAGCGTCGACTTCGGTACGATGACGATGTGCGGCCCCTGGTTGTTGCGCACGTTCTTCAGGTAGCCGAGCAGCGAGATCGTCTGTAGCGTCTTTCCCAGTCCCATCTCGTCCGCCAGGATTCCGTTGATGCCGTTTTCGTACAGCGAAATCATCCAGTTTAGTCCGCGGATCTGATAGTCACGCATCTCACCCGCCTTGATGTAGGGCGGTGACGACTCGAACCGGAACACCGTTTTCGCCTTCTGGTTCGTCTCGGCCAGCAACTCCTCGTCCTCCTCCTGCTCCGTCTTCCGGTGCCGATGGTCGCCCGGGTCGGCATTTTTATCCACCTTCGGTTTGCGGCCGCGTGGTGCCTTCGGTGGGCTGCCCTTGTTCGGCGCTGAGTTCATGAAGTGAGCGAAAATTTCCGTCTGCTTCAGCAGAAACTCGAACCGCCGTCCACGATCCGTCTCGAGCGTTGCATCGTAGTCCGGTTCCTTTGTGTTGGACGACGTTGTATCCGAGTTGGATTCATTCTATCGGAAGCAAACAAACCCACCGGACCACGTAGAAAACAAAGAAATCAATAAAACTGAAACATTGGTTGCCGGACATGGCGCAATCCTAGCGGAAGGATCATTATCCTCGGTGCTCGCCGTTTCTTTTTTTTCTTTTTGGTTAGCATCATCTTGGCAGCGATCTGTCAGACCTAAAAGCAAGCGTCCAGCCGCTTGGCAATAGGCATCACCGATTCTTTGCTTGCACATAAGAATGAACATGAGCTACACTGCATACCACATACGTACCGAGTTTTCATTTGTGTCCGTCGCTTCGACGGCGTTTTCTTCCTCCTTAGACATGTTTGAAAACACAATTTTACGCTAGTAAACACAATTTTTCTATTCTCGTAGTCGGTCTGAACTTTAGAAACCAAACATCAAAAGAGCGGCGAATAGGACAGTGCTGCCAAAGACGCCTAATTTGCCAGGCGATGAAACAGTGCTGCCAAACGCGCCTAATTCGCCGGTTCGCTTTTGGGGCGAAATACGCTCTTTAAAACAACGGTAAAATGACTTTGAAAGATTCGAACTCGATGACCTGAACCGGAAAACCGATGTTTCCCGCCAAACCCGTTCCAACATAGGTTTTTTTTTCTCAAAACAAAACGAAACGATAGTTAGTAAAATTTTACCTTGGCCGGCCTCGTCCCATACAAAAAAGAGTTTTTTTGTTCGCGCTGAGGAGTTTTGAAAGAAACCGTGTGAATTCATTCTAGTGGTGGGTGAATCTTTTCCTTACAAGAGGCACTCGAAACCCCACATCCGAAACCCTATCCATGAAGCAGTCGCGATATGATGTAAAACAGTCAATGTCGGCCTGGAATTCGTTTATCCTAATCTGAATCCACATCAATTCACAACTAACAATTCGCGGGGGTGCACGACAGCCGAGCGGTAGCACCGGTTAGAAAATCGGCCCATGAGCGCCGGGGCTCACCACCTCGACGACGTGGGTTCGAATCCCAACCGAGACAGGATCCTCCCCTGTACGAGAGGACTGACTATCCACGTACAATAGAGAAAACAAGTCTCGTAAGCCCTTAACGAGCATGCATGACCACGATGTCGTTACGCCAAGAAGAAGAAGACTTCCCAAGGAGAACCCTGCTGCACTTGCCTACCAAAGGTATCCATGCCTACCTAAAAGAACCTTGCCGAGTGTATTTTTGGTAGGCATGGACACCTCATAACCTACCAATAATTTGTTTTGGGAGGCACCGCAGTGGAAAGAGGTACTGGCTGTCAAACCTTTGTTTGTTTACTGTTTACTGTTTACTGTGCAAGTCTGGCCAACTAGCAAGCATTCGAAAACAGGAAGGGACGATGACCCTCATCGACAGGTATAGAAACTGCAACGCAGTGTAAATAGTTGGTCGGTGGCCAACGGACTTCGCGGCGATCATCGGTTGTTACCGGTTGTAACATAGTATCGGTGGCCAGTGTTCGATAGCAGCGCTTGGATTGACCGACTCGGGGTGGTTAACCGGGGCCGTGTTAACTCGCATCAGACAGTAAGTACGTGTGTAAGAACCCACAGCAGAGAGTTCTTACTGATGATGATTTGTCCGTGCTTTTCACACATTTCAGTGTCTCGACAAGGAGGAAGAAGCGGCTTGAAATAAACATGAATGCATTCTACGTGTTTTCACTGGGCATGACGGAGTGGTGCTGCACATCGTACATCGAAGGAGCCTGCTACGATCCGTGGTCGCTGTTTGCCAGCACGAACCAGAGGAGGCGTCGGACGATTTCTGAACATTTCCCCTGATTGCCTACCGAACCGGACGATATATATATATAATATTATAGATGTATCAAAATAATAAAACAATCAAAAATATTTTCCTGTATGAAAATAATTATTATGGGAAAGAAAAGATATCCTGAACCCAGCTCATATAATCTACTACGAATGGGTATACGTTTTTTACGCGTATAGCCAGAAATAGGTGTTATAAACACGTTGCACAGTCACGTTGTCAAAACAGTTCTCTTTTGCGGTGTCCCGCAAGTATCAAGAGAATTGTTTTACCCTTCTTTTCAGAAGTGTTTTACATCCAAAATTGCATAGCAAATCTGCTGCAAAAGAAGGTGTAAAACACTTCTGAAAAGAAGAGCGATCAGGTCTCAAGAGAATTCTTTTACATCAAAATGACGCCAAAATTTCTCGTTGGGTTGCTCTTTGATGCTTTTTCTAATCCCAAATGAATCAAACCTGATCCAAAATTATCAAATTAGATTCAATCCTTTAGAACCCCTTGGGGATCGAGTCTTCAAATCTTCCGAATACCGATTCTGCCAACACTACCAAGCAACCATTTTCGCGCCAAACCTCAGTTGTCTTTTGCGTTGCTTGTTCGTACATGATTTCACAGTTTGCTGCAACTGCTCTACTAACATGGAATCGAACACGGTAAAACATGATCAAGTGAGTGTAGTTGTATGGATATCATAAAATTTCTTCTTGTTTCTTAAACAGGATATTCAGGAAAATATGCTGCCGCTAGAGAATGCCTTGGAAAACGTTCCGCAACCATCTTCCATTGAACAGGCGGAGGCCGAAAGGCGTTTCGTGGAACGGAAAGAGTTTCAGGACGATTTGTATAGACACCGGGCGAAACAGCTAGAATTTCTCGAAAAGAAACTGTCTGGTTTTGCTGGTTTTATGCGGGAAATTAAGAAGAAAAAACCTGGATTCCAGAAAAAAGCCGGTGTGAAACCATTGCAAAACATAAAAAATGTCCGCAGCAATTCGCCCGATGATACCGTGTTCGATGAAACTCCTTCGTACATAGAAGGTACGATGCGGGGTTATCAGGTAGAAGGACTCAACTGGATGATTTCCCTGTACCAAAATGGTCTGAATGGCATCTTAGCCGATGAGATGGGGCTCGGGAAAACCATTCAGTCCATTTCCATGATCGGTTATCTGATGAATGTTCGGTAAGTGGTGTGCTTATAATTGTTGGGGCGGCAACGCTATGTGTACTAAGTTTGAAAATCATTGCAGTGAACTAAAGGGTCCTTTTCTAGTGGTTGTGCCGCTTACTACAATCGATAATTGGATAAAGGAATTTGCAAGATTTCTTCCCTCAGCGAATGTCCTGAGGGCGCACGCAATTGGTGACCTGAAACAAGAGATCTTTAAAAAGCTAAAAGCTACACGACGTTCATGGAACGTGGTCGTCACGAGCTACGAGTTTTTGGTTCGTCATAAATTTTACTTTTCAAGAATCAACTTCCACTACGCTATCATCGACGAGGGCCACCGGGCAAAGAATGAGAATACACTTTTCCCTCGAACGTTGCGTGTGTGCCACATTCAAGGTATGATCATGCTGACCGGTACACCAATCCACAACAATCTGCATGAACTGTGGGCCCTGCTGAATCTGCTGATGCCACTGTTCTTCAACAGTGCTGACAATTTCGATAGCTGGTTCAAGGTGGAGGACTGTATCGATCCGCAGCATGAGCAGACGCGCCGGTTGCAAAACCTCCTGAAACCACTCATGCTACGACGGATTAAGAGCGAAGTGTGTCCCGATATTCCACCCAAAGTTCGCATAACTCTGTTCATTCCACCCACGGAAGAGATCTGCGTGTGGTCGAAAAAAATACTTGAGAGAGACGTTCAGATCTTAAAATCTAATGGCTTTCTCGGGCAATACCGTATATCCAACGTTTTTCCGTACCTTAGACAATCGACGCTCCATCCGTATCTAATTCCTGGAGCCGAACCGACCGAGCACGGCAATGAAGTCACGGAACAGATTGTGGAATACAGCAGCAAAATGATCGTGCTGGATAGGTTGCTAAAAAGGCTGAAAGAGCGGGGATCGAAGGTGCTTATTTTTACGCAGTTCGTCATGATGTTGGACATTCTGATGGACTTCTTCGACTATCGCGGTTATGAGTACTGCGTTATCCATGGAAGCACATCTATCGAGGAACGGCAAAAACGAATGGACTCATTCAACCACCCCGATTCAGACAAGTTCATTTTCGCACTGTCAACGCGCGCCGGTGGTCTGGGCATCAATCTGGTTGCAGCCGACACCGTCATTTTTTACGACATGGATTTCAACCCGCAGGCGGATTTCCAGGCGGAAGATCGAGCGCATCGTATTGGGCAGCTGAAGAAGGTGCACATCTTTCGGTTGTTCGTGCGCGGCACCATTGAGGAATCCTTAAATGCTATATCGGAGCGCAAAAAGCAGTTGGATGAGTCCGTCATTAAGCGCACTTTGACAAAGCAGCTTCAAATAGCAGCAATCGAATTTCAGCAGAAGAATCTTTGGTCCGTTGGAACCATCGATCCATCGGCAGTGGAGAACGAATTGGATGCTGTGTTTCGTGAGATGGACACGGATTCAGGACTGCAGGAGGACTGTGCCATCGTAGTACCCGGAATACCCCGCGAAAATAATAATATTGTTGTTTCGCAGAAGCGCAAACGCGACGATGAATTAATCACCTCCAGCAAACGCAAGCGTGTAGCTGTAAGTGAGATTTAGAAAAGCCGTTTGTTCGCTTCACTACGTTACCTGATAACTATTATTACCATTATTATTAACATCATTCAGGGAAATTAGTTCCATCACTGTTTTGCTTTATGGATTATTATCGTGTTGGGTTAAACACAAAACTTCTTTTTTGTCAGCTTGAATATAATTTAAATATGACCTCATAAATACTCATTCCCAAATATTGAACTTGATCGTTTTGTAACATGATGCATGATTTTCGTTAATAAATGTATTCCTTACGTAATTTCGTTTGCTTTCTGTCGTCTTCTTACGAAAAGCCAAATCCTTAAGTTGAATAGCTACAATTCTTAATTTATTGTATAAACTGGAATCTGATGATACTCAATCAGAAACTTCCATTTCGCTTTCATCGTCATCGCTCGCATCTTTTTTGTGAACCCCATGACCATTCTGGCGTAACAAAGGCGTAGTACCGTTCCTGTTGGCTGACATTTTGTCTTCATCGTACTCTTCATTGTCATCGTCGTCATCGACATCGTCGACATCCTCGTCATCGTACATGTCTTCGTTAGATGACTCAGGCTGTTCGATACCTTCCTTTCCCAGCATCGAATCCACATCGGAATCGTCACCCTCCTGGTACACAAGCACGTTGGTGTTGGCCTGATCTTCCGGTGTTACCGTTTGCTTGTTACGATCGATTTGTTCAAGAAGTAATCCCAAACGACCGCGTAGTCTAAAAGGAACAAACAATATTCGATTCAGACAACATGTGATAAAACACTTAAAGCCCTACGTTACCTGGAAAGGGAGTTCAAATGCTCCACGCGATACTCGATGATTCCGAGGCAGGTGGCGAATTCACCCAACAGGTTTGATGACCCCAGTGCCATCATCTGGCTTGAGTGGATGCTGATAAGATGTTTAAGCCAACAGACGGCCGTTTGAACGCTACAAAAATGGATTGGGTAGAGTTTAGATACGGATAAAGTTAAAAAAAATATGTATCAATACGTACTGCATCGTTTTCATTTGCATCATATGCGAAAGCTCGTTCAAAAGAGCGCTCACATATTGGGACGGCATGCGCTGGATCGTTTGCTGAATTACTTCTGGGTCGTTGTTAGAGAAAACTAGCCGTAGCAGGTCGGCATCTTTGCTGTGGAGTCCCTGTACCAGCAGATGAATCATATTCTTTTGCCCCGATTTCGTTTTCGTTCCGCTGCGGTCCGGCAGCAGAGAAAGGTTCTCCAGTCGCACTTCCATTGGAATTTCAACCTACAATCGTATTGAGTTTATTAGAACATTTGGCGCGACAAACCCCACCTGGCGTAACGTTACCTTTTTGACCGACTTTTTATTCGCATTCACCGGGTTCAAGTACTCCGCATCTTCGACGAGAGGCGTTTTCGTTTTAAGGTCCCCGTCCTTTGCTTTACCGGTTATCAACTTGACCGGTTCTCGGATAATAACATTCCACTTAACGTCGTCCTCGATCGTTACCTGCTCAAAGCGTAAGTGTGCCTCCGTGCCGTACCCGAGGAGAATTTGCTCTTGCTGTGGAGAATATTGCACCGTGGCAACAAATACGGGCAACCGGTCGACCACTTTCGTTTCCTGGCCCGTTGAATCGATGGCCACCTCAAACATGTGCGAAGCTTTGTACGGTTTCTTGGTGCTCAGTTTGCCCATATCTCGCACGAAGTAGTGCGACACACCCGTCCGCGATACGGCCACTAGGTGAAGCTTGTTACCGACGAGCTTTGGGGATAAATACTCCGGAACGTCGTCCAGCGCGAAGTAAGCGATCGGATTCTTTTCCTCACCGGTAATGGACCACAGGGACAGGTTGCGGTCGTTTGCCGAGCCGGACAATGCGTACACTACTGCGTCTTCGTCCACACCGACAATGATAGGGTGCAGTAGTTGTGTGTTGGAAGTATGTCCGACGAGGGTGCGCACCGTTTGATCACTTTCGCGATCCCATAGTGTTAGCTGTTTCGCGCCGGTTAGAATAGATCCAGCGTGCGCCATAACGCAGGTTAACTTTTCCACCCCAATCTTGTGCACCTTGCGCTGGGCGCACTTGCTGACGCTCCATTCGATGACCTTTCCGTCGGCACCGGCCGTGTAGATGCGATCCGAGTCGTGCTCCGCGTTGAAGTATATCGCCGTGATGGGAGCCGTATGTCCATCGCCTTTACAGGTGTGTTCTATGGAGCCTGTCGCCAGGCTGTAGAATGCAACTCCACCCTTGCTGGTGCCAAAAGCCACTAGTAACTGTCCTGCCAAGCTTAGTCGTGATTTCTTCGACTTTCCTTTTGGAGTGGTTCTCTCGTTGTTGCCAGTCTGGATCCATGCGAAGCTCGTGCACGGTGCGTTGAGGTGCAAGTTCGGCGTGTAAACCTGATGAACGGCGCTGGCTTCCACATCGTGCACGACGAATTTACCTTGCTGACCGATGTATGCACAGTACTTGCCGTCGGGGGAAAACTGCCGCAATGTAAGAGACATGGTTGGAGGCTAATTTATTGTGTTATTTCTAGTGAATAAAAGCATGGGAACTTCAAACGTGAAAAACAGCGTGCTCGGTCTTTGATTGTTATGTCCACGGTAAACGTCAAAATATATGACATTTCCGAATATCCCTTTGAAAAGCCCTTAGTTTTTCCGTGAAAAAAAGCAAAACATTGTGAATTTATCAACCAAACAAACGATGTAAAATATTATAATAAATAGATGATATTTAAAATGTATGTTTTATAGCACTTTTTACCTGTAGGGTACTATTTTCAAGAATACCTGATATCTTGGACGGTTGTAACGTCTGAAAGACGTTTGCCATCAGACGTTTCCCAGCCAAAACAAATTAATGGAACTTGGTGCAAGGATTGGACTAACAGAGTCCTGAGGTATTTTCAATAACAAAATGGGCTCGAGTTGTTGTTTGAAGACTAGACAGAACGGATTTTATATCAGCGTTCATCAACATTTCTTGATTTTTATAAAACTAATTTATCAGATGAAACGTACGTTTGATTTCCAGTCGGCGCTGGGTCCGATACTGAATAACTGGAATTCGGCGAACTACGGGATCAGCTGGGTGCAGGTCGGCTTACTCACCACTACCCACACCAGCCAAAATCGCCATTTTTGTCTTGCTGCTCAAAGAGAAACTGCATCGGACGCAGGTTCACGAACCAAAAAGGAAGCAGCAATAGTGGAAGAAAGTAAAACATTTTAACTCCCGTAAATCGTCGCTAGTGTTTGTCACCGATCTGTGCTGTGTCCGGGTGGTCGTGGAATCAAGTTTCTCCTGGGAAACCGATCGCGGAAGGTGCGTTGCAGTTTTTGATGGACAGCTAAGCATACACCACCGAGAGTGTGAAGCAGGCGGAGCATTCTAGCGAACGTCAAACGTCTACCTTTGCACCTGCGATGACGACCGACACGGAGGACGAGGTGGTGCCAGTGATGATGGTGCCGGTCGGGGCAACTCCGTCGACCTCGACCGGGCGAACCCGAAGACTACGCAATCGAACCGTGCTGGCGGACGAGGACGACAGTGACAACGACAGTAGCGGCAGTGGGCCCATCGCGGGACCGAGTCGGCGACGCACCGTCCCCGTTGCCAAGCTCGACCTGGCATCGGAAAGCTCGGAGTGGGAATCGGACTGGAACAGCAGCGAGGAGCAGTTGCTGGAAAAGGGTGACAAGGACGCGGTAGCGGCCGTGCTAGCCAGCAAGCTCGGGTACGCCTCGGACGAGTCGAGCGGAAGCGCCAGTAGCAGCGATTGCGAAAAGTGTCCTATCTGTCTCCTATCGCTACACAACCAGCAGGTCGGGGTACCACAAGTGTGCGAGCATATGTTTTGTGCGCCGTGCATCAAAGAATGGTCAAACAATGTGTCCACCTGCCCGATCGATCGAAAGTCCTTCGACGTCATCAACATTTTCCGCGACACGGACTTGCAGAAGGGAAGCGTCGCAGTGTACCACGTACCACCGAAGCCGTCCGGCGATGAGGAAGGAGTAGATCGGTTAGGTGACGCGGCGGCAACGGCGGGCGTTGCTGCCGGAGGAGTGCCCCCGGAGCCGGACGAGCTGACGTACTGCGAGGTGTGTCGACAGGCGCACAGTGAGGAAACGATGCTGCTATGCGATTCGTGCAACTTGGGCTATCACATGGAGTGTCTCAATCCGCCCCTGCTCGAGATACCTTCCGGCTCGTGGTACTGCGACTGCTGCTTCGCGTCCGGCTCCGACGAGGACGACAACGAGCTGCAGGATCTGCTAAATGATCTGAACGAAATAGGTGGAATGCGTGAGTCCCGCTTGCGCCAGCGCATACACAGTCCGGCCCGGATCGTCCGCACACGTCAGAGCGAACGCATACGAGCGGCCATCCTCAATCGGGCAGCCGCCGCCGTCCGGTTGAACGTTGCCCCAAGCTCACCGGATGGTGCTGGACCGTCAACGGTGGCCACCGCTCGGACACGCCGCCTGGCAGCTGGTTCATCGGCACACGGTGGAAGCAGCAGCAGCAGCAGTTTAGTCGCGGTAGCAGCTGCACCCCGGGCGCGCAAGACGGTCAAGCGGAAACGACGCCGTCGAACGCGGAGGAAAATTCTCAGCATGATCATCTCCGAGTACGACGTGGACGACAACGACGACAATGGGGGCGGCGGGGGCGAGGGACACAAGTTTGCAATCAAGCGCAAGAAACTCTACAGCACGCTGCGGAAACTGCGCAAGAAGCGTGCGAAGCGCCGCAAGTCAGCCTCCACTACGATCCTCGGAAACCGGAGCCGGAACCGCTTGGTGGGTGCACTGGGCGTTACGGTGGGAGCTACAGATGGTGGGGCGGTCGGTGGTGAGCTGATCCGGGTGACCAACATGGATAGCGATGGCGTGCAGCGGCAACGGATCAGCGCCGGTATAGCGCCGCTAAAGATTTTCGGTGGCCGCAACGATCTGGAATACTTCAGTGACGATGACGATGATGAGGAGGGTAGCAGCACGGGTGGTGGTGGAGGTTTAGGAGGCGGCGGATCTACCCTCGTGGCGAGCAGATCGTCTGGACCGCGGCTCCGCAATGGCGTTGGTCGATGGCGAGCGTTGAAAAGTGGATTCGAAAGCTTCAGCACACCAACACTGAACCGGGCAAGTGGTTCGAGTACCGCCGGGGACCTGCTTGGTAGCATCCTCGAGAGCCAGGAGCGCTGGCATTCCCGCGAAGGTCTACGAAACGTTCGTATTGCCGGTGGAAGAATTATTTTCCCCACATCCTCCAGCTCGACGGGGAGGCGCTCAACAACCACGACGGCAACGACGGCGACGACTGCGACGGGTTCCAGTAACGGCGAGGGTCAGATAACGTCGGCGGCCAACACGTCGGACAGTACGAGCACGCAGCTGACGGCAAACAGCACACCGGGAAGCTCTGCTGGACCGGGTAGCAATAATTCTTCCTCTTCCACCAGTCACCAGTCCATGAATGGTACGGGAGAACGAGAAAGTAGCGGTGCTGGTGGTGCTGGTGCTGGCCCTAGCAGCTACTCAAACAGTGGGCTTCCCGGGCCGTCCGATGCAGGACCGGTGAGTAGCAAGGTGGCGTCAACGACAACGACCGTTGCCAGCGGGAACAAACCAGATGAGGATCAGCAGGAGGATAGCGATCAGGAGAACAAGAACAACAAGACTGTCTCGGCCGCGGGTCGTTTGCCGAAAGGGTTGGCACATGACGATGCCAATGCGGACGCCGAACCACCGCCACCGAGCACGAGCTCGTCTTCGTCCGCGGCGGAAAACAATTGTCCGAACTTTTCCGTCTACTCATCGGAAACGCTCCAGTACGCGAAGGGTGGCGACGACGGCAACCAACCGTACGATCCGCTCGATGCCGAGCAGCGCACCGACGACGAAGGTCAAACGGAGGACGATCGGTTCGCGGGCGAGCGCGACGAAGATCTGGTGCAGCTCGACGATGACGATATCGACGGGGAACCGATGTACCCGGGAGCGGCGACACCGCCACCAGCAAGCGAACCGCAGGATCATCAAATGGCCAGCTCGAATAGTAACACCGTGGCGGCAAATGGCGTGGAAGCTGGGGGAAGAAGGGTGAGGAGGAAAACAAGCCAAGGTCAAGACGAAGAGGAGGACGAGCACGAGGAGGAGGATGACGACGAAGAGGACGACGGAACACCGGCCCGGGATGAGTTCGACTCAGAGAGCGATGATGAGCTGAAGAAAATCGAAGCCGATTCCAGTCGTGGCCTCGATGGGCGTCCAAATCGGGTGGACGGGCTCGATGCCCTGACGCCACCCCTCACCACATCGCTCGTGGCGGCACTGGGGGCGTCCGGGGCCGCAATGGCTGCGGCATCCGCAATCGCTACCGCCAACTTTGGTCCGCCGGGCCGTGTAGCTAACGTGGTTACTAACAACTCCGGCAGCGGTCCGGCAGGGGAAGATGATCGTAGTTACACGCCCTGCCTGGACGAGAAGTATCAGGAACGACGCGATCTGATCGATGCTGGCGAGGGTACATCGGGTGCGGGCGCTGGCGGGGGAATGCTGTTGGCCGCATCGTCGCGCTTCCGAAGCCAGGGTAGTGCCATCGATTCGGCTGGCATCGATGGAATGGACACGGAGCTTATTTCGGAGGACGAAGAGGACAATGACGCGTTCCCCGAGGAAGGAGGGGTTTCGGTGGAAGCCTCGACCTCGAAAGCGTCCGGTTCCGGGGCGAAACGGAAGGAGCTGACGTTCAAGAAGGTCACGAAGCGCGGTCGCGAACGGAATTACCGTGAGAAGGACAAGGAGAAGGAGAAGGAGAAGGACAAGGACTCCGGCTCGCGGAGGCGTTCGTCGGGACGACGGGAAGGTGGCGACGAGGGTGATGAGCAGCAGCGGGAGAGCGGTGGCGAAGGGAAATCCACAAACACCGAGCGTCGGAATCGGCAGCGACGTCCGAAGCGAAAGGAACTGCCTCGGTACGACATTCGCTCGATCATCGCCGAGAAGCGGCCCCGTATCTACAAGGACCCATTCGGGCGGGACATTACACCGAAGCGTCGTTCGCGGACACGTTCGCCGTCCAGGAGCCGCTCTCGCGATCGCACCCGTCGTGACGTATCGTTTTCCCTTTCACCCGAGCCGGTTCCAGCGGCAAGGGCACGTTCACGTGACCGCGCTTACGGCGGTTCACAGAGGAGACGCTCACTTTCCCCACTGCCCGCGCGCCATCGTGGCCGATCGCCGGCTGGTGGTGGTGTCCGATCGCCGCTTCCCTTCCGTGGTCGCTCGTCGTCACGGTCGCGCTCGAGAGGAGTTGGTGGACGCCCGATGCCGCTTCGATCACTGTCGCCTCATTCTCCGCCTCCGATGCGCGGACGGTATGGTGGTGGTGCCCGATCGCCACGGTCGCTGTCCCGCTCACGATCGCTTTCGCTGGATCGCCGACCTCTCGCGGGACGCCGCGGAAGCTTGCGACGCTCGTTCGCCGCCGACAGCAGATCACGGTCCCGCACACGATCACGCTCACGTTCCCGCTCACGGTCCCGCGGATCACGATCCCCTCCGCCGAACACGGATCGAAGGATTTCGCGCGCGAAAAAGAAGGCCAAGCGGAAGAACAAACAACGGCTCGTGTCACCCGGGGCCGGTCGGAGTCGCAGCAGAAGTCGAACCCCTCGCAGTCGAAGCCGCAGCCCGGCGATCGGTGTGCGTGGCGGACGTGTCCGTGGTGGCCACAAAGGAGGCGACCCTGGTGGCGGTGGTCGGAAGAAGAAAACCAAACGTCGCAGTGTGTCTCCCCCACCGCAACCACCGCTGCCGACGGGAAAGAAGGCCAAGAAGAAGAAGGATCGTAAGCGGACGTCCCTGTCGCCGGTCGGTTCCCGTTCGCGCTCGCAATCGCGCAGCCCGCCTCCAACTTCTTCGTCGTTGCTAGCGGATCGGTACACCAAAGGCACCACGCAACACCACCATCGGCAGCGATCGCGTGATCGAGACTCGTGGACGCCACCGCCCCCGCCACTGCCGAAAACGAACGGTGCGAGCAATGCCGTCGCGACGGCCGCCGCCGCCGCCAACCTGACGGTGATCCTCACGAACGAGGAAGCGCTGGCGAAGAAGAAGCAGCAGCTGAACGGGGGCAAGGACGGCCGAAGCCGCAGCAGTAAGCAAGCCCGCAAGGAGGCCCGACGTCGGGAGCGGGAGGCGGCACGTGAAGGCGGCAAGAAGAGTGGCGGTCTGCAGCCCTCGAAGGAAGTATTTGCATCGGGTGATAATATTCTTGTAAGTGTTAGCTTTAGCGAAAAGAACAAAGACGGTGCGGCGACGGGTGGGGCGAGCGGATCAACGGCGACGGCCGGGTCGACCGCAGCGGGTGGAGGTGGTGCGGATGGGAAGGGATCGGATTCACGGCACCATCATCACCATCATCACCATCATCATCATCACCAAGGAGAAGCGGCCAGCGAGCGGTTGGGATCGTCCAAGCAGCAGCGTCAGAAGGAAGCGACCACCTCCTCTTCCACGTCCTCCAAGCGCCAGCGGGGTACGACCGCCACCGAGTCGACAAAGACGTCGAAGCGCTCGGATGAAGCTGCTGCAGTCAGGCGGAAGCAGCGTGCGCAACGAAAAGCTGGTGCTGGGGACGGACCTGGTCCGAAGCCGGTCGTCATTATCGACCTCGATGGGTCACCGTTCCGCGTGCTTACCCCTTCGCCTAAGGCCGTCATCGTGCTATCGGACAGTGACACCGAGAAGGACAAGGAAAACCGACGTACAGTGGGCACTGCGGAGGGAGCCCTACCGTCCGGTCAGGGTGGTACTAGCGGATCGCAGGAAAAGCGCCCGGAGGGAACCACCACCCTCGGCCAATCACTGGGACTGCTGCTCGGTGTTGATGGTCCGCTCGGACCGATGAATGCTGGAGGAGCGGGCGGTGCCGGAAATGCAGGTGGTGGAGCCACGGGTGGTGGTGTTCGTAAAACAACGCCACCGGACGCACGTCGGCCATCCCCGGACGATGATATGTTTGGTCCGAAAACGCCACCTGGGTTCCCCGCCGGTGGGGGACCGGGACATCTTTCCTCCAAGGCGACCCTCCAGCAGGCTCCCAAGTTTTCGATGCAGGTCAAGACGAAATCCTCCAACCTGCGTCCCGTCAACCCGCTGTACGATCCGGGCGATCTGGACGAACCGAAGGACGACAGCCCGGATCGGCAGGAGGCGGCAAATGCTGCGGCAGCGGCGGTGGTGGGAGAAATCACCGGCTCGGCATCGTCGGCCCAGGCTGCTGCAGCGCTGGGGATGGTCGCTACGTACGGTGGGATGCTCGGTGGCGCCGGTACAACCACCGTCGGGCCAAACACTCCACCCGAACCAGCGCCCCAATCGCCATCACCCGACGTGTACGATCCGTTCGAGCCAACCAAGTCACCGTCACCGTCGCCGCCCCCTGGCCAGGGACGGGATCGATCGGATGCGCTCTCGATTGCCCGGCTCTCGGACGAAGAGCGCCAGGAGAAGGGTTCGGCCGGAGTTGGTGGTGGTGCGGCCGACGGGGAAGGCATGGGCGACTCCGGTGCCTCTGGCGTTGCTAACGATGGCTCACTGAACGGCGGAATGATTGAATCGCGTACACCTCCTCAACCGATGACGCTAAAGTCGACCCGCCAGAACAGCGGCGCCAGCGGCGGCAGCAACAACAACGCAGGACCCGGTGTCTCGAACGGTGGCGCCGGTAAGGTGACAGTCCTGAGCAACCTCGTCCTCACCGGCGGCGGCTCGTCGAACGTCGTGAACAACAGCGGCTCGGACGGACGGCTTGACGCATCCGGCGCTAACTCCGACTCGGACGTCATCTTCGACGACTTCATGTCGGCCGGCAACAGCCTCATCTCGAAGCTTCCACTACCGGGCTCTTCCTCCGCGGCCCAGGCCGGTGGCCCGCAGCAGCAACAGCCAGGCACGACCAGCAACAAATTCGTCGGCGACTTCCTCAATCCCACCGACTCGCCGTACTCGCCCGGTGCGAGCGACTTTGACGACCTCTTCGAACCGCCCGGCGGTGTGGATCTGCTCGACTCGCCACCGCCCCCTCCTCACCATTCGCACGGCGGCAAGCAGCAGTCGTCGGCGGCCAACAATGGGCC
This sequence comes from Anopheles ziemanni, assembly GCF_943734765.1. Classification (NCBI taxonomy): domain Eukaryota; kingdom Metazoa; phylum Arthropoda; class Insecta; order Diptera; family Culicidae; genus Anopheles; species Anopheles ziemanni. The sequence goes on from NC_080706.1 coordinate 76,635,875, forward strand.
CTCGGGCTCCCAACAGCAGCAACACGGTTACAAACCATCGACCTCGAAGCAGATGCCGAATACGAAGGCGGCCAAAAAGTCCACCAATCAGTTCGATTCGCTGTTCGGTTCGTCACCGAACCACAACAACTCTACTGGCGCCACCGGTCGGAGCAGGCGGGAACGCAAAGGAGGGCAGCACAGGCGCTCGAAGGGAGGTACGTATCGGTAACAGGAATAGTACACATGTCTTCAAATACTTTAAGAACAAGTTCCTTCATTCGACTTCTATCGTTATTGTTTCACAAATTCAAAGGTTTGCGGCATTCCATTGGCATAAAGAGGACAGTTTTTGCTTGTTTTAATTTGATAGTACATATGACACACTCACAATAATTCATTTGATTTATGTCTGCTGAACTAAGAAGCCAGGGCCTTTCTGGATAAAAAGGTAGCTAAATATATCCAACAACCATTTTTATGTCTTGTGCAAACACCACAGAATATTTTAAAAAATATGTAGAAAGTAAGGTTAATGGAATGACGTTAAGCGCTACGTCGGTCCCATGGGGCCGACAGTGTTCTTTCCCGTAAACCGGCGTCGGTCTGCTTGGACCGACACAGCCCGTTAGGTAAGCCGGCGTTTCTACGAATTGCTTGCAGAACGGAAAGCGGTGCAATTTGCGCATAGCGCTTAACGTGTTAACCGCCGTTGCGACATGGCTAATGGCTGTGCATTTATATTCCCGTAAATCAAGTTACATAAAAATCAATCCGCTCATGCCCAAACTTCTTTACAGGTAAAGCAAACCAAAAAACTGACGCCGGGGACGAGGAAGATCCTTCGAAGCTGACGGTCAAGGAGAAGGTACGTCCGGGGTGTTGTTTGTCTGTTTGTTTGTGCTTATCATCAAAAAAGTATTTATTAATCCGACCCGCTACTGTTTTGCAGTACCTCAAGAAACTCAACCGCCTCGAGCGTGTCGTCGAAGAGGTGAAGCTGGTCATTAAACCTTACTACAACAAGAAGCAGATCAACAAAGACGAATACAAAGACATAATGCGTCGGGCCGTACCGAAGGTAGGTGTATTACTTTGCATTCCATCGCGCCCGATAGCGTTCTGACCTTTCTGACCTGACCAATTCGTTTGGTTTATTTTCGTGCTTTCTGTTGTTTTAGATCTGCCACAGCCGAACCGGCGAGATTAACCCGATAAAAATACAGAAGCTCATCAAGGCGTACGTGCGTAAGATACGTGGCAAGCGGCGCACCGGCAAGAAGGGTCCCGGGGTGGGCGGAGGAGGTGGTCCCGGTGGTCTGATGGCAGCGAGCAACAACGCGATCATACTGTAGGAAAAGAGCTCGGGACGTGCGTGATTCCGTGGTTCTTCGAGCAATTTGATAGTTTTTATCAGTATCTAATACATTTACAGCGTAGGGATACACACTCACACACACACACTCACATATGCATAGTTTGTAAAAGAAACGATGATGCTTCGCGGAAATTGGAGTGGGAAAGTGGAACAAAATTCTAGGGTTTTTGGAATGCAACCGATAATTCCACACAAACACACACACACACAGAGTATCTAAAACCCCACTACCTATCGCATTGAGCGCCCTTCAAACTGGCACTGTTCTTCGACGCGGGGATAGTGGTTAGTTTGTGTTGGGTTATAATGAACTGTATAGAAAAAAAAAGTAAAGAATCGCGACCTATATTATTATTATTATTATTATTATTATCGCTTAACTTGACCAGGATGTAGACCGAAGTAAAGGTCTGCGCTCGTACCGTGTACCATTATAGCAAAACCCTCTTATCTCCCCTATTATGATCATGTAATCACTCACCGATTGTGTACCGTTCATTGCGATCGCGAGAGAGCTAGTTTTAAATTAATATTATACATACTTATGTTTATGTACAAAGTAGGAAAAAAGAACCCGAAAATTACGACACCGGAAAGCTGGGGCAATCAGAGAAAGAGAGAAAGAGTGAGCGTATGCGGTTTGTACAACAGAAACAACCGGCAAACGGAGCACAGGTTTGGAGGGATCAGTCTCAATCTCTCAGTGTGTTTTTAGTTATGTGAATGTCTGTCTGTCTTCTGTATGTTTTTTTGCGTTAGGATGTATTAGGTTCGATTATTATAATAAATTTAACAGAACAAAAGAAACAAAAAACTCCCCCGCACGTATGGGTAGCAATATCTCGCGACGCCAAGTAACGGATGAGGACAGAAACCCGGTCACGGAAAGAATACAATTATCGACCACCACATCCCCGAAACTACGCGGAGAGGAAAGTGCAAATTCGGAAGGAACACTGTTAAACTGTTAGCAAAACTTCCAACGGTGGAACGCCCCTTGCAGGGAGTTTTCGAATGTATGTGTTTAGTAAGAGGCCAATCACCCGCGAGTGGCGTTTCCCCCAATTCGCGGAAGGAATCGATAACAAAAAAAGGATGATGCATGCGGTGCGGTAACATTTAAGTCGTATTTATAGATTGAGTGTATTATAGAGAAAAACAAAATTAAACAAACAAACAAAACAATTAAACTATTGCTAACGAAAATCGTTAGGGCTTACAAAAGTGAAGAGCAAGATCGGAGGAGTACGAGAAACTTATTCACTTCTTGCAAGCATGCGCAATCACATTAGCACACACACACACCCATGATTACACAAAGTTGCTCTTAAAACAATGGAGCACCAAAATATTAAGCGCGCTATATATGAAGAAAGGCACGGTGGGATGGACGGATTGAAGGAACTAAAAATGCCTCCAACGATGGCACGTCGCCTAAGGAAGATTTAAGGATGGCAAAACACTAGCCGTAACGAACAAATTATATTTATTAACATATAAATACTATTGAACACGGCAGAAAACAAAAAGAAAAACAACACACATACAAAACATTAATCACACAATCTCCTTCTCCTCGTGCGCTCGTTAAGTGATAAGCTGAAAATAGTACGCTGTTAAGTAGACACAATGATGCTGTTCCGCGCGTCAATGGTTCCAAATTGTGTGTGTGTTTGCGCTCTCCGGATGTGATGTTTTTATGCTGATACAGGGGGAGGGGAGCCGTGCCCTACACAAGGGCCGCTGGGAAGGACCTCTTGCATCACCCGTAGGAACCGCTCTAAACTCTAAAGGAATTTTTGATTGTTTCCTCTTCCCGCTCGGGCACGCCTTTTTCTTAAGATTCCAATTAAAATCATTTTCACACACGCAGACACACATCAGTGCGTCGTACCAGGTCGCGGATGCTCTTTGGGGGGCCAGTATTTCCAGAAGAGCTTCGTTATCCTTTACCGTGTGCTGCTATGGCATGCGAGGGACACCGTTCCCCGCATAACGATAAGCCCTCGTTTTGGGCGAGAGGAAACACGGAACGTTCCGAAAACGCAGGCGGAGCAACCCGCACATTGCATTGGGCCAAAACGGATGGATGTGTACCAACAAAGGCAGATAGAAGAGAGGAAGGATGGCGGTTGAGAACCAGAGAGAAAGAAATTCAAATAAAAACAATGAATCATGGTTTAATAAAATGCTAGCTACTAAGTGAAATGATTCATTCTTGTGTTTTCTTGTCTTTTTCGAGCTCTGATCGTTCCGGAAAGAAATCATGCTTGGATTCTCTTCGTTGATTAATATTACTTTATTCTACAATGAATTTCTACACCGGTGTATTTCTAGTTGCTGTAGCCTGCACATGTGCGCAAAACAAAAACAATTATTGTGTATTTAAATTAAATTACTATAACAAAATTGTAAATATTTTTTCGTAAACTAACACACAAACTGCTAAATGCGACAGATTTGGCGAACCTGATCGAAAAAGGAAATGATACCATCTCAACAGCAAACGATGAATGCGTGGAATGAAAGTACTGATTGATCGTCCGCTTTTTAGTGGAAGCCCAGCTGCCTTGGAACGGCGGAGGTTGAAATTCACGTTCACGTCACATCCGTCTGATCCGGAAGAAGTCCGTTTTTTCGAATGGTGCAGTGCCTGGTTGCTGCGTTTGGTCGGCTGGCGTTGATGGAATGCGCAGGGTGCACGCCGTGTTGCAGGTGTTCTGTTAGTAAGTTCTGCTCCGGATTTTCGAAGCTTCATTTTTAGCGCCAATTTACCGACTATCGCGGATTCGCTGCAGACGCTCTCCGCCAACAATTTTCAGCAGGCTGTGAAAACAATCGAAGCAAATGTGATCGTTATTGAGTGATCCTCTGGTGTCGGTTGCTAGGTTAACACCTTGATGACACACTTGTTTTTAACACTTTGTTGACAACACTTCTTGATACCCACATTCCATTGCATTATTTTAGCATTTCGTATTGTCGTTCGTTACCGATTTTTCTCGGCTTTATTTTTCTTAATAATACTCGTGGGAAACGGACTAGAGTAAATCGATACAAGCATACTTAGATCGCCAGCTGCAGCATGTTTTTGACAGAAAGTGCCCGTCAACAAAGTGTTAATTAATGTTTCTTTAAATCGTTACTTACAGCCGCTTCAAATTCGGATAGTAGAGCGCAACGTAGAGTATCATATTGACCGGGAATGTGCCGACCCAGCTCAGGTGGGTCTTGTTGGCGATTGCCATCGCGTACAGGTGGCCACAGCGTTCACTCGTCATGCGTCGATCGGTCGGCTGAACTCGTTGGTTGTATTTCTATCCAAAGACACGGAAGAGAAACTGTCACGCAAAGGGTCCTCGTGTCGTGAAGAGCTTCCCGACACCATCGGCGTTTACTTACCGCGCCGGGCGTATCGGTGAAACACTCCTGCAGAAAGTTGGTCGCCGTCGGTCCGGGGCAGAACATCGTAATGTTTACGTTCGGGTATTCGTTCCGCAGCGACTCGAAGTAACCCTGGTAAGGGAACGAAAACGGAGAGTTAAGGGAAGTATTGCAACGAGATTGAGATTCGTCCCTTCGTTCGACATTCTTACATGAAGCGCATGCTTGGCACCGGTGTACGTGCCCGAGTTCGGGGCACCGATCAGACCGGCCACACTGCTCGTCACCACTAGGTGGCCCTTCATCGAGTTGCGCACGAAAAAGTCCAGCGCTATGCGCGACAGGTTCACCACGGCGAACACGTCCAGCTCGAACAGCTCCCGGTCCACCTTGATGTTGATCGAGCCCCAGGCCGCGCGCTGCGACCGGCCAGCGTTGTTCACCAGCACGTCCACCGTCTTGAAGTGGTCGAGAACCATGTTGAAGTAGTCGTTGTGATGGTTCACATGCAGCATATCCATTTCCAGCACGTACACATCGTTCGGACCGAGGCTTCCGTTCGATTGTGCTGGTCCCGCGATAAAGATAAAAAGAAAGATATCTTAATGTTGGCCATGTGTTCTGCTACGTAAGGGAGAACACTTACCTATGCAAGCCTGCTTCACCTTAAGCAGCTCCGATATATTTCGTGCGGAAATGCACAGCCTCACACCGTTCCTGGCCAGCGCAATGGCCAGGTCGCGCCCAATCCCACTCGACGCACCCGTAATCCATACAACTTTCCCACGCAGTGAAGCTGTGCGATGTTGGGGGAGAGATAGAACATTGTAGAACGATGGTCCGCACCGGATGTGCCGATGGCTACTTACAGATCGGTTTGCCCAGCTTCGAGAGCACAAACAGTTCAATATCCGAATCGAGGGCGGCCCACAGTATCAACCGAATCAGGTGGTACGTGAAGAAACATATCGTTACAAAATAGACGAAGAATGCCATCTTTGGGCGGGACACTATGCCACACACTTCCGTCCGGTTTCAACCCAAATGGCACACCCTTTGGTATGGCGCGTGCTGTTGCGGATCGATGATCACGAACTCCTCTTCCTCCCTAAAAGTATGATCGCACGATGCGGCTGATGATGACACACTATCGCTGTTGAGGGTGAAAAAATCCGATGACACTGTCAACCGCTGCAGACTGTCTCGACGGGAGGTGGCTTCCTACGTCACGGGTCACGGCCTAAGAAAGAGCCTGCCATCTATAATCCATCGTACGGAACGCAAACACTGGAAACAGCAAACTGCGATCGACGTCCAAAAACGATCGGGAACAAATTCGCCTGGTTTGTGTTTTACTTTGGATCTTACTAGGCGAACGCACAATGCGACAGGTGGGCACACTTTCTTTTCCCACCCCGCGGTGTTGGGAATATGTGTGTGTTGTTGTTTTTTTTTTTTTTAATTATTACGCGATATCGCTGACGGGCGACGTTTCCTACGCGCACACACGGGTTCGATAGTGCGTTTTTGCTGACGCCGCCACAATGCCGCTTTTTGTTTCCCCCTCCCCTGCCCAGTTCGACCGGTTGGTCTGGTTCGATCGCGAGTTGCCAAATGTGTCGCGAAATCGAAACTCGACGCTACCGTCCAGTGCCGCGCATCAGTTGATTGCACTGCGCCGAGGGTTATATTTATTTATTTTCGTCTGTTGTTCCGTGTGCGTATGGACGGACGGTGACGCGAGCTGAGTGACCCCGCGACGCTGTCAAGATCATGACCACCGCACGCGGCATTCCATGAATTCATTCATGGCGGTCCAGCGGTGAGTGTTCGGCATCTCGAGATGTGGAACTGGTCGCGATGCGGCCGCCCGGATGAACACATTGTTTACGATTTTAAAGCACCAACAGTACAGCTTCATTCGAACCGTTTCATTTGAGTAGGGAATTTAAATATGCATCTTTTTAAATGGTTTAATGGGCGAATGTGTGTGTGTTTTTTTTAATGGTTATATTACCTAAATATTATTATTATTTTTATAATTATTAATATACCAGAGGACACCACCATAAAGTATGTTAACAGACAACCAAGAGTAAGGTGATCGTTATTTAAACGTGATCGTGTATAGCGCATGTTGGGGTATTGTGAGCTGTCAATATATTTTAAATACAATTAAATGTCCTTGAAAATTTGGTGAATTTGAAATGAAATAATCTAAGAAAATTGTACATGTTATTCTTCTCAACACAAGTTAAAATTTTACACAAATAAGAATGCATTATTTTGCAGTATGCTGATAACAGCAAAATTTAGTATGGTATAAAAATAATCAAACTGTATATTTAACTATCCTAATTTATCTTTTTAGGTAAGGGTTTCATCAAAAATTTATCAATTTCTTCTTTGTCGTCGTTAGCAGTAATAAGATCAAAGATTACGCGAATGTAGCACATTTAAAATTAAAATGTTCATTCCATATTAATTACATCACATACTTGTGATTAGGAAGCTTATGAATCTAATCTAATCGAATCTAATAACATTAATGTTTTAATTGGAATTTTGCGTACTGTTCGTCTCGAAACATCAATAGAGTTACACAAACATGAATCAGGATGGGTGACATTATTTCGAATAGTTTAGCTGGGTCCTTAGCATAGACGCTGATCTCTGATGTCCCCAAAGTCTTCATCGATAGAAGGATTTCGCAGTAGTTTATCATTGTGATACAAAAATGGCAAATAAATTTAACTATAATCCAGATTTTACTTTATTTCCTATTGGTATAAACGTAACAGAACGGAAGAGTGATAGGTAGAAAGTAGAACACCCTTTCGAGACACGGGGAGAGAGATAAATGTACAAAACACAGAATCCGACGGAAGTTGCAAATGGCGGTGGAACCACTTGTTTGACGGCCGTCCGGCAGGCTCAGTTGTCCTTTTTGATCGCACCCATGTCGATGCAGTTGATCTCGAACTGCTGGATCGGTCGGCCCTGCAGGTACGCCTGGGCGTAGAAGTTGCCGAACAGCACGATGAACGAGATCATGTACCCGATCAGGGTGTAGTGCATCCAGAGTGGAAACTCGCACCCGGTGATGATACCGTTGATGCCGAGGATCATGGCGACGGTGAACTGGATCTGTGCGGGGAGGGAAGCAAATGAAGTGCAGGGGATCAGTAGGGTTGCTCGGTTTGTGGAAAGACGAAATCAATCACATACCAACTGCAGAATCGTGAGGTACTTCTTCCACCAGAGATACTTGTTCATGTGCGGCCCGAGCGCGGCCAGACCGTAGTATGTGTACATCAGCACATGGATGAAGGAGTTGACCATCGCCGGAAGGAACGCTGCAAAGCAGAATGAGAGAGTGTCGTAAATTGTGCCATTAAATGTTATAAGATATCCAATGTTGGGCGTCCCTATCGCACCAGAGAAGAAATTTCGTAGAATATAAATATACGAACAACGAAACGAAGCAAAGCATTATCATTACACCCCAGAAATAATGTGCTTAAACTATTATTAATAAACCTTATCGCCCGTGTTCAAAGGAAAGGATAATAGGTCGGTTCATAATGAACGACCATTTATCTTTGCGGTAATGATTTCGTACGTTAATGCTTCCGAATGATCGTCTCGAGGATGTTGGCAGAGGATTAATGCGTGTATTTTAACTTCGTAGCGGCAATTTTCCTCTTGATTGAACTGTGTACAACATCAATAACAGTAAAATTTTATATTACACATATTTAAATATGGCTATCGAAAGTTAGTGTTGCTTTCAGCTTCTGTTGATTGAGTAGAGGATGTGTCAACAATGGTCAAGTCGTTGGTGAATATTTATGAAAAAGGAACGTGTCTGGTTTCATATGCAATTTTATCATTTTCTCACCATTAAATAGATCCGAATATGATTCGATATTCTTTAAAATGCATTATTTATATTGTATTAAACAATAACAGTTTTCACTTCACTACAATGCATTACTTACTGCTTCCGCTGGGAACCCATTTGACCCCGATCCACCAGAAGGAAAACATCGTGCTGTGATGGTACACGTGTAGGAACGTCAGCTGGTTGTCCTTTTTGCGCAGAATGAAGAAGAATGTATCGGAGAACTCCAGCACCTTGGAGAAATAGTACCACCAAACGGCGTCGACGATCTATAAAACGCAGTAAGAAATGAAATGCAAATTAGTCAACTAGTTTGCAGCGTTACATTACAAGCGACTCAAGGAAATATCAAAGCAGCCTTGCGAACGAAAAGTGAAACCATCGCCTTTAGCTGATCGGTGATCGCGTGAGAAACTACGTAAGGCGAAGGATCAGAGTTGTTTTAGTAGGAACGAAAGTGAAATCCCTTTTCTAAAGGTTTGAGTTTCACCCGAAGCTCCCAACCGAGGATACCGAGGGGAGGAGTATGACGTATCAGATCGGGTTTTTCCTTTTAATTTCTCCTTCCTTCCTTCCTCCCGGAGGTCAGGTACATGCCGGACGAAGGTAGGAAACTAACCAGACATTCGATGGTCCGGTTCAAAAGCGGAACCGGAGTCCGCAGAATTGGGATATCATGCCCGAAAAGCCGCAACGTATGCGCGTGATAATATAATAAAAGCGCAACCGAAACCGAAACCCTGAACCGGGCGAACAGGTTGTTCAACACCAGGATGAACTGATAAATCATGCGCTCGGTTTCGCGGGGCCAGGGAAGAACAACACGGCAGTAGAAGAAGCTGAAACTGGCTAGCCAGGTCCTGACCCCTGCACGTCGCACCCGTCTGTCAGGTCCTTTTGGGGCGGCCGTTTTCGTCGGTCAAGTTTGATGACCCCCTTCTTCGTGTTTGCCATGCCTTTCGACGGTTCAACTGTACGTCATTAAGAGCTTTCGTTTTACCACCAGCAGACGAATGCGTTTCGGCGTACTCGTGTATAATTTGTCGGCTCTTTTGCGTGTGGTTTTTGACAAGTTGCATGGAAAGGGAATTTGCAACCAGATCTACATTTTCGGGGATATAAGAATACTATTAGCATAAGTTTATTGATTGCTTCTAATTTAACTTGTCTTGCGCTATTATAGTCTTCTAAATGTATTTTTAACATATGATTTAGCTACTATTATTGGGACCTTGTGTCGCAAAATGTAAAGCGAAACTCTAAACCTTGCTCTTTTCAGAGTTCAAGAAAACAACAAATATTGTTGGTAGTGATCCTTTGCGAGAGTCTCTTATTTAAAATTATAATGATACAAACTGATGGCACCTCTACTAATATTTTAGCGATTGAATAACAGCACAAGAAGGTAAACTTACTCGCAGTTCGGCCGGATTGAAACTCTGCCGGCAGGGCTCACAGATGTAACTGTACCGGCGCATGGTCGACCCGACGAACAGCTGCAGGCAGATATACAGATTGAGCAGGGCCATCGCCAGGTTGTATGGCACAAGTAGCGACGTCAGATCGAACGGTTTCCGGCTGCAAAGAAAGTTGCGACGCAACAAACGAGAATTAAATTCGAACCTACACTTTTCAGAACTTTCGCACAGAACTTACTCTCGCATCATTTTTGGCCCGATCCACACGAGAAAGAGGTATATACAGACGCACACGAACGTGGGCATCGGGGAGTCGACCATCGGCCAGCCTTTGGTGCGCGGATCGGCCAACGTGAGCGTCCATTCGTAATAGCCGAACACGTCGTAGAACGGGATGCTTTCGCTGATGTTTGCGGAGGCCATTGTGGACGGTTTTGTGGGAAGGAGAGCACACAGTGTCCTAGCCCTGGGTTGAAAAGCGAACATAAGCTTAAGACTATTTTCAACGAATCGAGAAAATATGGTTACGTATTTGAAATGGAGAATTTTACACACTAATCCACCCTGGTGTGAAACAAGTTACAATACATAAAGTTACTCCTAAAAACTGTAGGTACAGCATCTTATCCCAAATATTGTGGTAAGTTTTAAATGATGGTCGAAACTTTTAATGTTTCGTTGTGGAAAAAACATAAAACCTATCAAATGGTCGTCAAACGAAATTTTAACAGCTATTTTTGCTTAGACTTAAATTTAACTATTTACCCAAAACTAATCATTCCCTAATAAAACACCATATTTGAAAGTCATATAAGTTTTCGTACACCATCAGAATTCATCAGAGATAAACTCTGCTAATCAAGTAGTCTGAGGCTACTAATCAAGCAGTCACTGATATTTTCAAAACATTCCATTCTCGTAATACTCACGCAAAACAATTAATGACCACTTAGCTTATTCAACATTCAATTCGCTAAGTTTTATGTTCCTCCAGGACCAGCTATAAGAATTTCACAGATATGACGAAAAGTTGGGTTTAAACGTGAAAATTGTCACTGTACTTTCACCTCTGGGAGTAACTTTGGTAAAAAAATATTTGTTTGGTTTAAAAAATGTTCGAACATGCACCGCTCTGCGCGCTAACAATTTTAACGGGTGTTTTGTTTGCTTTCAAAAAACTACACAAGTCAAACTAAATTTTGAATACAATACATTTTTCAGTGAGCTTCGAACGATGTTATAATTTTTGCAGAAATTTAATTTAATTTAATAATTTTGAACTAAACTTAACTGCAACCCCTTTGGGACACAAAGTATTACTGTTCATATTTTTTTTTCCTAATTGCCAAGAAAGCAGACATGCCCCACGTTTTTCTCCTGTGGTAAGCATAAATTACAATTCGACCGACCTGTGATCGATGTTGTTGGTGGCGGTTTTTTCAGACAAAGCGCGGAGAACGAAAAGGTACAATAAATTACGGTATCACTTTGCACTTTCCACCCGCTCTTCCCCTGCCCCGGCTACCACCGGCTGCCACGAGTTGAAGCACTTTGGAAAAAAAACACCTCCGAAAACTAAATGGCGAAATTGTTTTAGCTTTCGGTGCAACAACAACTTTTGTTAGATTGCTTCTTGCTATTGGTCTTTTTACAACAGGTGCACTACAAATTTGAGCAATTTTCCACGAAATTTCCTAAGATGTTCTGGAAAAATAGCAGCAAACCGGAACAAACACGCACTCCACACGGAACGTGTGGACACGGTGTGTCACTTAAAGTTTCAGCGGTTCTCAACCGGTTGTTTTTGCGTTCGGTTTTGCGCTGCCAGCACACACGCGTGATGCACACGGTTCGGCGTGCGAAGGAACAGTGAGCCCAGCGACGGCCAGCACGTTGACAGGAAAGCTGCCGCTCGATGCATATTTTGTTATTGTTTCTTTTTTCCCCTTTCCCGCGCCGGTCGCTGCCGATCGGGTTCGGCCCGTGTCCGGTACGCCCATGACCTGCGATTCGCGATGAGAGCGAGAGTGACAGGTGGATGACAATTATAGGCAGGCGGGGAGGCGACGGAATCGACGTCAGCTCACACACCACCGCGATCGTGAGGTGCTTTATGATCGATGGGTTGAGTTGTTTTTGACGGTATGATCGTAGGAGTAATCTAGCTCTGAAGTACGGGAGAAATTTCCTGTCAACCTGTATTGTTTTTACACGTTATAAAAATTGATTCGTTCGTTATATGTTCTCCAATGAAACTTTAAGTCTCAGCAAAACCACTCCTCTACAAGTGGGAAATTTCCATATAAATCGACTTGTTCATCATTTTGAGAGTGTGTATTACAATCTATGCAATGATAATTCGTCATCAGCGAATACTGAGGCCCTCTCAACCTCGCATATAGCCCAACCCCCTTACAAAGTTCTACTAAGAGTAGCTAATCTTCTTACCCTCTATCGCACGACGCAAAGTAGATATCAGAAAAAGTAGAAAACTCACGATACCTGCTATACAGGATCAGCTGAGTTCGACGGAGACTACAATCTGTGAGACAAACAAAAACATTATAACTGTTCAACACTTGAGTAAGATAACGGGAAAGGAATGAAAATGAGATGATCTTCAAGGATAATCAAGTCGCAAATAAAAAATCACATAAACTTATATAAGTAGCTAAGAGCTAAAAAGTACAAGAATTAATATGATCTTTAACTTAAGGTGAAAGTGTAAGCAAAATAGTTTAAAATGTAACTTGATTTAAAAAATGATAATCATAAACAAAGACTATAGTAAGGAGGGCAATGTCAATGAATAAATGCTACCTGATGTAACGGAACAAGGAACATACTAACAAAAAGTAACGAACACATTTATTATCCCTTATATGTTAGGTGTAGTGGGCGTGCAACACCCACAAGGAAGTTTGTCCCTTATGCGTCGCTAGAACTCTTACCGTCTTCCTTATTGTGGACTGGTTCGAGCAGGAAGAATTTTGGAAATGCATAAAACGCTAGTGCTGAGTACAAAGTACTCCGCTAAGCTACACTTCACGCGATCCGGCATGGAATGTGGTTGCATTCTGGTACCCCATGATTAAAGGGACCTCTAATGCTGCACTACGCAGGAACCGCGGCCTTTAGCGGGAAGTGAGCTCCATGTAATTTTTTTTTTGCGGCTGTTCTAATGAGTTTCATAGTGACCTAGATGGACTATACAGCATCCTGTAATTAAGTGGACCTGCCTAGGCGTACAATCGATTACGGACACGGCGGGGAAACCTTGAGGGACGCACACTCGACCCTGTGGTGAACCTGACCCGCGGCTAGGCAGGAGGAGCCAGGACGGAGAAATCGGAGTACCCGCGACGTATTCGTGACCTTTGGCACCAGTTGTACTGCCTTCCCGGTTGAGGTGATTTGAATAAAGCTTACCATAACATATTGCACGCAGGGATGTCTCTCTGTTGTAGTCCTTTATAATTAAAAAGTGTAATGTTAATGAATATGTTTTATTAAGTTAAATTGATCATTTTTAACATCCTTAATTTTAATCAAGGCAAAATTGTTTCTAAAACAAAATTTTTCTTTACGCCAGTTTTCTAATCGTTCTTGCTAGGGTATTTTTGCAAGATTTGAAGGACAACCTAATCCTCGACGAGTTTTACAAAGAGTTAGATAATAATTGCTCCAACCCCTCATTAAACAATACATGTCATGCTCGTATCCTGAAGCAGTATGATCGACATAAGTAGGAAAAAGTGAAAATATCCCTGCCCTATAATTGTTGTGACCTTCGTTACTTTCTTTCCGCTTCACTTTGGAGATCCCGGGAGACGAATGTGTGAAGGGTTTAAGACAAAAATTCCGAAAAGAAAAAAGGAAAGTACATGGGCTTGCATCTTGTTTTTTCGCACTCTGTTTTCTACTTTTCTTTTTCCCATGTATTTCCTTCCCGCATAGATTGGAGGATGTTTCGCACAAAATTAAATCATTTATAGATGATGACGGCAACCGGGGCTCCTTTTTTGCATGCTTCGATAATTGATCGGTTAAAAATTTATTTGCGATGCGCTCGAGCACGCAATCCGGATGCGCACCGGTCATCACCGTCACGATGTGATCAATTTTCGACAAATTTCGGCGTCCATAAGGTTGCGCCTTGTTAAACCGGGAGGAAAGGATAACGTTGACATTTTATTTAACTATTTTACAAAACATGGGTGTTTACTTGAGTATCTTTGCTAAATAATTCCTGAACATGTCTTGTCAACCAGCGGTGGTTGTACCAAGGGATGTTTTGTTAAAATATTGGTTGTGTTTTCTTTAATCAATCCCCAACAGAAAGCGAAACCGATGCGTGAAATGGAAAGTGAAAATTGCATAGCACCACTTCAACCGCGTCGTGCGTCTTGAAGCATGCTTCAGGATGCCCTGAGACGAATGGCAAAACGGACAATCCATTGATATGGAGGAGAGATTTTTCTCTTTTTTCTTTGTCTCGCGCGTCCCATTAACAAGACCAAGGGTCAGGGCTCGAACCATTTTTCCCTCTTTCTTTTCGCCCCACGAATGGTCGCCAATTTTAAGATGAAGATCTGCACATTACTGTGGCGCGTCTTCGGTGAAGTTGTGTGCATATTGTTTCTCCTTGTTTGATTTTTGCTGTTTTGGCATGTTTTCTTTTAGTTGCTGAAAGTTTGCAGTCGTTTGGTTTTATGAACCAAGTTTTCTCCGCCGGTGGTACACGCCCTTGCTCTGTTTCATTGTCCTTCACGCATTGTATTGCGTGCGCCGGTTTTGGCAGTTTGCAATGAATGCTTAACCCTTAATTAAGGGTTAATTACAAATGAGGAATCATTTTGAACCATTTTCTTTTCGTATTTCGCTGAGGAGCGCTGGTATGCGTCAAAGGAATATTTGAAATCGATCAACTGAAGGATGTACGGCTCAATTAAAAAATCAGAAACACCTCCAAAACAATGACAAACCCTTAGTAATCTATAAAGATTGTTTTTATTCCATTCGGGGTCAATTGAAAAGAGCAACAGGGTGTGAAAAATTGAAGCTTTTACCTGAAGGAATAAGTTATCCTATGTTTCACCCGCTTTTACTTTTGTTCCTGTTTTAGGCAATCATGTGACACGGTTGCTTTTTAACGCACATGATATCAACTCATCGTCGGCTTGGGGTCGAAAAAAGAAACGACAAATTAAGAAACGACCCTGACTGTTCCGATAAATCTTGCACGTCCATTTACTGTGTCGACAGGAACGACCGAGGGAGTCGTTTCACTTTATGGGGATGCACTTTGACCGAACGAAACCGAAAAGAGACGCGTTCAGAGGAGAGGGGCTGCTGGGTGAGGAGAATTAGTGGCAGATGTTTTCGAAAAATTTCTCCATCCCAAAAAAGGAAGACAGCTCGATGGCTGGATTATGCATCTATTAACTCTTCTTAATTAACTTCTACGTCCCAAACTCTATTTTTGCTTAAACAAAGATTTAAATTTTTACTAAGACTCTTTTAAATATAATCTAAGACCTTTTGAAAAAATAAATATTTCGTACAACCGATTACAAGAATAGACTTGTGGGGTTGAGTCGTTTGAGGTTATATTTAAGAAAAAAAAGGCTGAAAGCCACTTTAGAGAAAATTACCATTTGTAAGAAATATTTAGTCGTCCTATCTTATCGATCAGATTTTTCATAATTAAAAAAGGGTAAATTTATAAGGATTCTCGATTCTAGGTGTATTTTTCTCTGATTTAATTCTACTAGCAATAAACGCAGTCTTTTATACTTTTTTGCACAGTATTGCAAAAAAGGATATAAGAAATCTAAACTTCTACTCAATTTACAAAACTAATCCATCCAATGGAGACCATTGATCCCTTTGTAGATTGATTGTTTGGTGTACGAAGAATGGAAAAAAATGCTATTTTTCCCATGCAATAAAGAGAAAGATAAAGAAAGAACGAGCTGCTGAACGATGTGGAACCCGCTCGATGAAACAGGTTTGCCGTTGCGGCGCGGAGTGAGTATCGTTTTATCTTGCCAGCCATTTCCTTGGAAGCCAATATGGGCTACCTTACCTTGATTCGTCTTTGCGCGTATTGTTTTAATTGAAGGATTGTGCGCACCGGGCGCGTGTGGTGGTAATCATTAGGCCTAAGCAGGGCTGGGGGGAAGGTCACGAAGGATGGTGTGCATGATTAGTAATCACCCTCATCAGTGGCAGTTGCAACTCTTCCTGCGTATGGTTGCGTCTAGCCATGGAGTTTCGGTCGAGGAGCAGGGCGAACGTGGACGTCCCTGATGGCGGAGGATGGTGCCTACGTCAGTCCCTAAAGAACCCTAAACGACCACATCTGTGCAGTTGTGATGGTAATGAGTTGTGGGAGGGACAAAAAGGCATATTGCCTGCGAGCAAATGCAACTCGCTGCACAAGCGATTGATATCTTTGATGGCAATGTAGGCGAGCGATTATAGTTCGATTAATGATTGTGTTTGTCCGCAATCAAAGCATAAGGTACGGCGTGTCTAAACACTCCCGAACTGGGCGACCTTGACGTTGGGCGAGAAAACTAAAAACTTCAACAGACAAGCAAGCGACGAACCCGACTCATTGGCTTTCAGTCTCGTTGAAACGACATCGTACGAGACGATGAATGAAAATTGCACTTCAAACAATTCCAGAGTTCCATCTACAGACTGTACATAAACCCCACAATGAAAGAAGGAAATAGATTTATCGACCTGAGCCCCCACAAGACCACAATGTTAAATGGAACACCGCAGGCTTCGGCCCTGGAAGTTCCCATTTTCTTTTCCGTTTCGTTCGTGTGTGATTGCATCACCTGCATCTCTGCCACCCCATTTTCCCCTGCCCCCACAGACCAAGAGATGTTTGACAAAGGAAAAGAGAAAAAAAAAACCCGGGCTGATCGGAAAAGTGGCGTTTGCTTCCTCATTTTCTCCATTTTGTCATGGATACCGACCACAATGCCTTTTAACGCTGGACGTTGAGAAATGATGTTGTTATGGAGCGAAAAAGTTAAAAACCGAAGGATCGTTTCCTTCACCGCACGATCAAAACAGGGAAGAAGCGATTGTTAGAGCTCGGTTTGTGGTTTTCCTCGCGAAAAAGTGCAGTCGCAGCAAAGAGAAGTACGTGTGTGTTGTGTTTTAATCTTGTGTTTGTTACTTTTTAGCTAATAGAAAGTGTTTTGTTTTCATTTTGTAACCCTTGTGAAGACTAATACAATTGGAAAATGTTTCTAAAATGTTGCTCTTTGCTTATGTTCTGGAGGATTGGCTTAGAATCGGAGTGAATTCCAAACCAACACACAACCCAAACGAAAAAACATCTTGGTAAGTAATCTAACATAAAACATTCAGCCCTTCGGGAAAGTGTTTGTCGCTGGTACATCAATCAATTGTTCACCAAACAATTTGCATCTCTTCTCATTGCTGCTGCATTCCTTCCGACAGAAGCCCCCACATGGCATCACATCGATCCCAGGCGACTCCATTAACCCTTCGCGTCGGCCACGACGCCTCGCAAAGTGATTCAAATGGGCTTCCTTTTTCGCGATGCGATGCAAAGAGGAAAGGATTGCACTTGAACCGTCCGTGGTGGGTCGAGGGAGTAGGCTCGTTCCCACAGCATCCACTACCACCATCACCATCGAGAGGGAACAAATGTTGGCGAAACGAGTGAGGGAGAACGCTTCCGATGCGCACACGCCAGCAATTTGTATTTCTCCATTTCAAACACGCCACGGACGTACGGGCGAAATAATTGATGAGCAGGTCAAATGAGGGCGGGCTACACGCGGGTGGGAGTCGCAGGGTGGAATCGAGTTGCATAGTCCGAGGAGAAAGAGAGAAAAAGGGAGAAAGAATGAGAGGGAAGAAAAATACTACCCCCGGACACTCGACGTGGCTCATCCCATCCGGGAGGCTGGTTTATTTGAATTTTTACCTTACGATGCATTGGGTGTTGGCCTCTCGAGGGATTAGAGGAGTGGACGGTGAAAGGTAAGGTGGTGGAAAGTTCGACATAGTTCAAGTGCAGCCGAGTAAGTGCCAGTTGCGAATGCGAAAGGACAAACTGTGGCGTGCGAGAAAGGTTAAATGCAATCGTAATTACGAATGCCACACATTACCGAAGGTAATAAAAACGAGAATATTTTTCGGCATGTGGAGAATCAGCTTGTTGTACAACATGTTAGACTTCTTATTGCATCAGAAAAAAACCATTTCATTATTCAAACACACTGTTGTTTGTTTTGTTTGCTTTTTAAAAGTTTTTTAAATTTACGTTTAGCATATTAAGTCAAGTTCAACATCCCGTGTCATAATTTACACTCTTCTTATATTCCACATTTTAAGCATTGTCCATTCATTTTCTGTCTTCAAACATTTTGACAATTTATGAGTTTTTGTAAATAAGTCGTAAAACCTGTTTCGTGATATTTTAAGGAAATATTTCTTGTTTTCATCGACGAAAATCATAACAAAGATGGAGCTTAAAATTGAAAACCAGTTTGTAATCAACCGCTCAACAACATTAGTTTAAATTTTTAGAGAAAGAACACTAAAAAGAGAAAGAACGCAAAACTTCAAAGTGAATTCGAGAATGATTTTGGGACGTTATTTATTTTCTAAATACCATGTTTTAGAATCTTTTGATACCAATCTTGCTTAACAGTTCTGGCCAAAACAATGCTTTTATAACAGTTGGTTTTTTCAAGATTTCGTACATTAATTATTTTTTAAAATGTCTATTAAAATTTAATTGTAGATATTCATTAGCCTAATTCTCTGTTGTTTGCACAATTAATGCACCGATCACAACATTTACAGTAATTAATCAATAGTCCTCTTCAGCTTTTTTTAAAATGAATTTATAAATTATTTGGATCCACTTAAGCCTTCATGTAATTTAGTTACATTTTGACAGTTCTTTTGAATTTTTCTACACTCTACGTGTCTTGTTAGTCATGATAAATTGTTATTGTCATGATAAAAGTTAAATTGAATATTTTTCCACAAATGAAATTTATAGTACGGAAACCCCCCCTAAAAAAGAAAGTAAACCACACCTTTTAACTGACAGGAATGTAGGTTGATAAAGAGATTGGCTTAGCAATATAAGAATATGACTGATTTTCGCGTGTAATATCATCCCCATTTTTTTAAATGTTAACACTACAACAAGTAGTACAAGTATGTAAGTTTATGGATGTTTCTGATATCAAATTGAATGGTGGATGAAAAAACATATTTAATCTAAGGAAATTAAATTTATTCATACTTGGTCTGAATTGCACAATACAAATCTTTACGTCACAATAAATTATTAATGACTGTTTTGTGTACAGCTATCATGGAAATGATAACAATAATTCAAAGTTTTCGTTGAATTTGGGTCCCACAAACCTAATGTTAATATGAAATGAAAAAGGTGGTGTTATAAGCGGGAAAATACGATAATTTTAGGAGATTGCAACGACGTAATAGTTCAGCTTTAGATGACCGTTCAAACAGCTGGGCAGAATCAGCGCATCATTCCAAGCAACTGTTCGCAAACCTTCGGTTCAGTATTTCGCTTTCGCTCCGGGAAATCCCCGCAACGGTTAGGTGGTTTGAAAAACCTTTGAAAGCAGCATGGGTACCTTGATGTTTTCCCCTTTGCCAAACGAAAGTGAATCCGACATCTCATCACTTGTCATCGTCATCCCGTCGGCGGACACTTCATTAGCCCGAGCGGTGCCAACAACTCCGCCCAACCTCCATTAGGCGAGGGTTTCCTTCCAGATGATTGATTTTCCGCTCGTACGACAACACCTTCTGTATGCACCAGCCGAAGGGAACGCTTCTCTGAAACGCCGCCGGCCTCCACAAACAATAGGCGATTTTCTCCTTTTTCCATTGTGCCTGGCCCTGCCGATGCCGAGGGAAGGAAGTGACAATCATTTGTTCGGCTCGGTTCGGAGGACGGCCTGAACATCCGGCTGGAATCGCGCGAGTGTATTCAAGCGATGAGTTTTTCTCCCCACCCTGGAGGAAGGCACCGATGTTTCGCCAGTGATAAAATGCAATTAGGATTAAATAACCTTTTCCCTATTGTCCGACGCTGTTGAGGGCTGGTTCACGATATTTTTCAAAGCCTTTGCTGCAGACACTGCGGTTGGTTTTATAGCTGATTTAATATTGGACAAGAAAGTACAAGTAAGAGTGTAGGTTCTCCTTTCTGTAGCGTACTTTTCCCTCCAGACGCACTCGACACTCTGTCGTGCGTCGAAGTCACTCGACAGAAGGTGCTCGTGGACTTGAATTTGCCATCTCACGACACTAAATAAATCCACCACGATGTTGATTCTGCTCCGCTCTGTTCGGACACACGCGTGTGTCACTCCGTTGTCTCCAATTGCCCACGCTGGTCCGACGTGCGCCACGGAGTCACTGGGTCACTTTCGTTTGATTTGAGAGCAAATATGCATAGGTGCAAGATGCAAGTGCGAGCCAGCGTCTTGAGTTTGCTCCCGGTGCAGGCCCGGAACGGACGGGAAATCAATGCACGGTCCAGTGTTTGTACTTTTACCCTGGGCCAGTGTACACTTTCCTGACCATCATCATAGGCAGACTTTGCACAGTTTAAACACAGCTCGTCTATTCGCAAAGTTTTCCTCCGATAAAGATAATTCATCACCGTATTTTGAATGTGTTTTTAACATATGATTTGTAGCCTATTTCATGTTGCTGGTTATTCTTTTTTAAGAACATCTTCCGGTGTCCAATCTATATTATTTTTATATCAACGATCGATTACGACTTTGATTCTTCAATGCTTCACTTTAAACATCACTTAGGCTTCAACTTGTCTATATCTAGTATAACTTCTTTGGTCTACTTTTTCTTCTGATGAATGCATCTTATCATGGCGCTATTCCGACCCTTCAATTTACTGTTTATAGCCTGAGTTATGGTTCAGTTCTTAGGTCCCTGTTGTTTGTAAATTAATTTAGGATTTTTTTACCTCTTTGTAGAAAACAGCACAATAATGAAGATAAAAAATAAGAAATGAATAAACCAATAAACAAACATGCATCTTTTGCAATAAAGTCCGTTTCATTTGCAGAATTGCAGAGTGCACTGCCAAGAGAATTGAGTATTGAACATTTTATTTTTTAAATAGAGTTTTATTTGATTTCGTTTTTGTATTTATCTTTAAAAATGCTCCGCACGATTGAACATCGTATTACATGATGAGAAGATCAATTGAACTGCAAGAACACGAAGGTATAACGGATCATTCGAAAAGATTACTTTCATCGGGCAAAAGCTTGTTGCGTTGAGCTTTTTGTTGAGCTTTTCATCCAACACGTTTTTTAAACCTAACGATTCCATCGCAATCGGCAGAAAGTGATCTAATATATTGAACTCTTCTGATTTGGAAAATCCCGAGCAAGTGAGAAAGTCTTTAAACATATTTGTTGAGTATATTAACATGAAAGATGAGCATTTGAAATAGACGGAAGAAAATATCAATTAACATAACATTTAACCAGTGTTAGATCGAAATGAAAATGTAATGAAAAGATCTACATGGATCCTTTGTTACCTTCTCCTGTAAGGCAGTGCTTTTCATGCAAGATGTCCCAAAATTCTCCATTAATAAAAGTCAATATGCCAACAGAAACAAACCCACCATTGTTTGCGTTGCACATCTTTGCAGACCCCACGAAAAAAGTACCCGAAGGAAAAACAAGGAGAAAGTAATTTCCATACATCAATTTACGTCCTCTCTTTCGGACAAGGTCTTATTGAAAAAAAAAGCTCCGGGCTCCCCTTTTCATGAGGCAGACCGAGGGATCGGTGGGAAAACACTAACCGGGTTTTCCGCGCCGTTCCCATTAAACGTATCTATTATTCGTTGGCATCAGCCGGTCAACCGTTGGACAGAAGTCGTATAGAGGTGGTGCTGAGGGTGATGAGGTGCCGTGATTTGTTTATCTGGACTCCATAATTAAACAGATTCAGCCGCGAGCTGGTTTATTCCTCCCCTCCCCCTCACCGCTTAAGCCCGAATGTTTTCAATTTCCTTTTTCTATGGTCCGGTTTGTCAAACGGCTTGATGAAGAGGGTTTGGGTGGGGGGAAACGGGTAGGGGAAGCACAAGTCACGAAACCTACCTTTCGGGAAGGGCAGGACTAACCACACACACACACACATACACACGCTGCTGTTGGTTTTTGTGTTGTTCGAGGTCCCAACCGAGGGAAAAGCGACAACATAACCTTCATTCCCTTCCCCCAGCGGTTTTCGCGGTCAGCTGATCGTAATCGATAATCTTGATGATAATGTTTGTTGCCCCTCAGAGCAGCAGCCGCCGCTGTAATCATACCTCAGTTCCCACCCCCTTCCGTTCCATCGGATTGCATCGTCACAAGGCTACTGTCATTGTGCAGCCGTCCAGGGCCGTTTGGGGTCCCGAGCTTCGTTTTCGCCTGACAGTAATCGATGGCGTTTCAAACAACGGCCCGGACCCGGACGCCGGATCGACCCCGCCATTTGGGGGGGACCTCCGACGCCGCTGGGGACATTTTTCATTCATTCGTTCCGTGGTGTGCGTTCCCCCTTCCCTCGTCATTCGGTGGGAGCACGAAAAGTGCACCATCCTCCCGTGCTCAAGGACGCGGATCGAAGCGGGTCTCTGTTTTTACTCCCCCCCCCCCCCCCCCCCCCCCCCCGACACCTCCGCCACCCCGTTGGTGAAGGTTGTGAAAAGCTCGCACGAACCGCTCGACTAACTGCATTTACCAGTGCGCCGTTGCGCCGCGGTGCATTTGTTGGTGGTGCGGGACAAATACACACACAAAAAAAAACCGCCTAGCTTTAACATGCACAGACCTCAGCAAAAGGGTTTCAAGCGGTTTTCATGCAAATAGGTTCCTTTTAAATTCAATCACAAATCAAACCCATTTCAGAAGCATCGAAACTGAATGCCAGAAAAGTGCTAGTCGTTGAGTGAAAAAAAAAACAAAAAACTTCACCAAAACCATGTCATAAGCAATAACCTGTTTATTAATAGCTTACTAACTTAAAAACATTTGTTTGAATACTAAATAAATTCTATTCAAAGAAGTTTTTGAAAAAAAAATCCAATCCCAAACCAACAAGTCCGGAAGCTTTAGAAGAAATATCCAAGTTCATATTTACGTCTACTTTAACAAGCATTACACTCAGCAAAAGCAAAAACCTGTTCAAAACTACGAAGCTTTACTGTATCCAAAATATGGTATGGATGCAATTTCAACGATAACGTTAATCTCAAATTTGAAGAAAATCTGACGTTTGAAACATTCTCTATTTTAAATACAAATATCCTCGATTTAAAGTCCCACATTTAGATATCATTTTACTTAAATGATCGCAATCTCAATTGGTTAAATCTCGAAAAAGAATGAACATTTCTCAAAAAATAGAGACGATCTTCCATAGAATCCAAAAACGACTTACAAATATTACATACATTGTTTGTGTTTAGGTAGGTCAAAACTTAGCTACTCCCTAACACTTAAAAGCGATGAATTTGAAACTGGAATCATAAAAGGTGCTAGCATAAGAGAGTATAAGCTAAAAGCTCCACAAAAAACATGCCATAAGCAATAATGGTTTCACAAGATTTTTCAAATATTTCATCTATCTTCTGTTCTGTTATTTAGTGCACAATTTCAACTCAGTGTTAACTTAATGTGGATGATAACATAATAAGCGTCCATATCAATAGAATGGTTTAGTTTGAGAAATAGTTAAATGAGTTTCCAACAAATATTTAAAAGGAAACATTTGACGTTGTAACTGCTGTTCGTTTTGAGTTTCATAGTTCAATTTGACAAATAATTTCTAACAGGGTTTTACTTTCAAACGAACAGTTATTAATACTTGAGTGATTTCATGTAAATTAGAATGAAGTTCTCGTGTTGAAAGATGTACAATGAAACACATCAATATATTTTTTTAAATCTTTTATGTTTCTTTTCATACTAATAAACATGATTGCAACACACTTTAACATTTGATATCGACCAAAACTAGTATTTTTGTTAGCATTCTGCCTCCACGAACTCGAGCCATTGCAAGTGCACAAATCATCAACCGGTTTACACTGGTGCGCGCAAGATTCGCACCGTACGTCAACACGCGATCATGCTTCCCGCCCGGCAGACGACACAATCGGCAACAAAGACGACCAATCGCACGTCGACGACGGCGTTGAGCACGATTCGCATCCGACGAAGTTCGCCCGAACCACGCGGAAAGTTAGATCCCCGCCGTCGCCGCCGATGCGAAGCAGTGTGTGTGTGTGTGTGTTTGTTTTCCTTTCTTGCTGCTCGCGGTCCCGCTTGGGAGGGAAAAAAGTGCATCCGCGAACGTCAGCCGTCAGTTGCTAGTTGCCCGCCGAGACGTTCGCACGCGTTCGCCCGAAGGACCACGGACACGGAAAACCCAACCAGGGAAAAACCCACCACGCAAAGTGTATGTGTGTGTGTATGTGTTGTGACAAGCGGTGAAGAAGAGTGGAAAAGGAGGAGTGAGTGAGTGAACGATGAGTGAGAGAAAGTGTTCAAAGAAAAACCCACCCATTTGACGCCACGTGGAGTAGATTTTGGCGTTTGAATTTTCACGGGTATTTTCCCGGTTTCCGGTGCAAGTGTGGGTTTTGTTTAAGGGTGAACCGAACCGTTGGTCGATGGTAATTAAATACTATCATACCCGGATGCTCAAACCCCTTCTCCCTGTCCCGTTGTTGGCACCTGTCTATTCGAAAAGCTGAAAAACGGCTTTTCCACGATGGAGGCGCCTGGTGCCTGACGTAAGCATGTGTATGCGAGTGCGTGTGTGTGTGTGTGTGATTGGTGCAAAGCTTCTGCGTGCGGTGAGATGTGCGTGTTCGGTGGCCGCATTCACCACTTCCGGTCACCTTCCGTCCGCCCTCCCCCACCCAAAACCCGAGTGCCTTTTCTTTAACGCGACGATTAATGAGGTGAAGCCAATGAGTGTGCCATAAAACAGACCATGTGCGGGGAAGAAAACAGGGTGGGGTAGGAAAAACACCCCGAAAGGTGTAGAAAGCAAACAAAAGTGGCCCTCCTCGTGGGGTCTTTGATTGGTGGATTGGAATATTTTCTTGACACTGGCCGCTTAAATCAGGGAAATCATCGTGGTCCCAAACGTGCTGCTAACCCGCCGTGCGGGGCGCGAAACCTACTTCCGGCTGCTGGTGCTGAAATGATGGGATTTGACGATAAGAAAGCGGAAGGAAACGGGCGCATAAAGCTTGTGCGACATCAAAACGGCGGTCAGCGAATGTTTTGATGAGGATAATGAGAGGCGCTATCGGGACATCGATGTAATTCACTGTATCACTTAGTTACGAAATAGGTTCCATTATGCGAGTAGCCAACAAAAAACAAAAGTTAAGAAATCGTGCTCCCCGACGAGTGGAAGATATAATTTCTTAAGCCAATGGTAGTTCTTCACAAACGTTTCCTACAATTTTTTCACTTTAAACTAACCGTTAAAAACAAGCAAAAAACAGCGTGAGAGAGCTTGCGTTTGTAGGAAGTGCATCGAAACCGCATGCAGCTGCAAACCAATTGGGCAACGAAACGGTGCATCAAACGCAACCACCGGAGCTCCATTTGATATAATAAGTATTGATTGGTGGGGCACTAAAAATAGGGAACCTATGCGCTGCCCGCACAGCCCAAAACCGACATCGTGACGCCATTTCTTCCGGACGGGTTTAAACGAGCTTCGGTAACGAGGGGAAGATATTGAAGGCAGTAAAGTTTTGCTATTGAAAACTATTTTTTTAGCAAATCACTGTAAAAATTTCGACACACATCGAGCACATGTTTCGATGGCGCTGTTATGATGCAGACAAATATCATATTACATTCCTTTTTCCCATATGCAACCACCGTAGCTGGATGCGTTGAATCGTGCGGACGGACTTTGAAAAACCCTCAACAATCCAATCGAAGCGCAAAAAACAAGAAAAGAAAATCCCGTTCCATGTTCGGTGGCACTTAAACGCTCGTTCGCGCAATCGATGGCTCCCCATTGCGTTGATTCATGGCGGCGTTGAAATATTGAACCACTTTCGGATGGATGGAAGCGACGGCATCAACCCTAGGTGTCCCTGGTGCGCTAAGAGACGAGAGGAAGGCGCGGAGTAGCGGGGTTCGCGACTCGGATTCTCGAGGGCTCGGTTTTGTGCTCCACTACAGCTTCCGCAGGCTGGTAAATACAATCTCCCGCGGGACATAATTAGCCGGAAACTGTAGAAGCACACTCGACTACTCGACTTGCGGAGCGAGTGACCGGAAGTTGAGAGTTTGATCCAATGGGGGAGATGGGAAACTGTGGTCAGCGAAAACAATATAAAGAGTTGGTTTAAGATTGGAGAAGCATTAGACAAATCAAAAACAGTGTCACGGTGGTTTGTTTATACACAAAGATGGTTTTAAGCAAGTCGCGTACGCAAAATACTTTGGTATATAACATTTGAGACCATCAAAAATATAGTGAATTAAAATAACACAGTCTACTCCATAAGACAGTAATCAAACTTAAAGTTAACCTAAAAACGTTATAGGTAGAAAAATGAAGTCTTAGCACAAACATAAAGCTTACAGATAATTATTAAAATGGCTCTATCTTCCGATGTTTTTTGTTTCCATTATTACTTACATAGAAGAGTTTTTAAAGTTTGTTTGACTACTACCCAATACTAAATTAAGTTCAAGAGAACTAACAAAACCAAAACACCAAAACATAAATATTTCGATTAATTGAGGAAAGATTGATTTCACAAATTGGCATCCAAATTTTGCTATTATAAACCTGTCTCAAACTTGATGTTGCAATGCAATTGTACCAGAAGTTTTAATTGTCTCAAAAGGAACACATTAACTATTGAACAACAGATTGAATAAGAACAAAGAAAGAAAATACCGCGCAATAGTCCAAATTCGTTAGAAGTTAATATAAATGGAGTGTTTAGAAAACATTTTCAAATCTAATAATTAAAAAACTGAAGAAAATACAAATTTTTGCTTCCAAGGAAAACATTAAAATACAAAACAACGTATCATGACGCGCTTTGCAACACTAAGCAACATACATGATTTAAAGCCGAACTGAAACATAAAAAAGAAACCGACGTGAAAATAATAAAATTGTAAATCCTATGTTACGGAAAAATTAAAACACACCCAAAGTTCAATATGAGTGAATCTTGTGTGCTAGTAACTCTACAGCATATTTTCATGGCATTAACTTAAACAAAAGGATAAACAAACACCGGGGAAAATTGATTTAGTGTAAGTTTATAAAGAACCGTTGCGAGTTTGATCCAATTCGATGCCATTTCACAATGACGTAAAGCCCACCAGGCTTTTTCGTTGTTGCTGCTCAAAATCGACCCCGAACCAAACCGAACCGGCCGTTCGCCCTTTTCATTTATTAAGCATTTACCACCCACTGCTGTCCGGCAAATGGCACCGAAAACACATGTTCCACCCACGGCCGGTCCGGTCACGGAAAGATGTCGGGGCGTGTCGTCCCACCCGTGTTCGGATCGTCGAATCGATCCCTGGCTCCAGCCATGTGTTGATTTTCTTCGAGGTTCGCAGACATATTTGTACGCTCCTGTGCAGTCGTGGGAGCACCTACATAAGAGTCCCGTTCCTTGAATGGAATTTCACTCAAGGATACCGTTGAAGAACAAGGCTTGGAACTTTCTACGAAGTGATGTCATCTTAGATACAAACATGAAAATAACCCTGGTTTTATCGTAAACTCACAAAAGTAGAAAGCTTTAGGTGAACGCCAATGAATTAAATTATACGTACCAGCAATAACCTTCCCTTGTTTGACCCACGAAGCAAACGAACATGAGGCGATCTAATCGAGTTCTTCGTCTGCTTCAAATCCCATTCGAGGGTGTCGGACGTTTCGTGCAGCCATCTGGTAGACCATGACCCACCAGCGCTTCGTCGCACGCGACGCCCGGACAATAAATTCCAAATAATTAATAAATTAATCAATGTTCACCCTTGCTCGTTCGGGTTGCATTCCCTGCCCTGGCATACAAACGTCAGAAACGTCAGAGCACGTACGACAAGTCAGACGCCCTGACATCCCTTGCTTCTGTGCGCTGGATACGTTTTCGGTCCGTTGCTAAAACTGCAAGTTCACCTGTTGCATCTAACGTTCGGGAGATCATAAACAGTCACCCGTTGTAATCGGGGGAAGGACATCTCGGTAGGTGTCGCGCCCAATGGTCTATAACTTCCACCCGGCTTTATTTGGCCGGGAACCTCGGACTCGGACTCGATGGCGGGGACGCATTTTTGCGCAATAGTGTCTCCCCGGGGGGAAGACATCCTCGATTATTATTGCTATTATTTGCTGTCTAGCTAGACGATAAATTATGCAAATCTGCCAACCCCTCCCGACCTATCGCCCGTCCTGCCTTCCACCATAAGAGACTCTTCACCTGTTACGAAACGGCCAGAGAAGCCACCGAAAACCGAATCCGAACCCTGAAGTCAGCACCTCAAACTGAGTGCCTGTGTGTATGTGTGTGCATGTGTGTGCCCTCCCCCTTAACAGATGTCATGTCAACCTATCAACCTTCATCAAATGTTTGGGGAGACTGCTCTCTTGCTGCTGCTTGCGCTCGAGTGCTTTGCAGCTGATGCAAATCAGACTACCTTCTTCCAGTTCCAGACAAACGGCTGTGTGTCTGTGTCTGTGTGTGTGTGTGTTTCCAGTTGTAGCAAGCAGATCATCAGTCAATTAAAGCGATCTGCCGAGATGGCGGCAAACTTCAGTGCAATGGGCATCGGCGAGAAGACTACAGTACGCGACATGATTAGTTCACTTCCGACACGTGCTACGAACTCGCGCGTCTCCGAGTAGGATCTCCGGAGCGGAAGCACCGTTTAAGTGTGTGTTTGGGTTGGCGAAGAATCGGTGAGTGTGGAACGGATGATTGGAAGGTTCTCTAGCGAACTCGCTGCAGCTGTACGGTGTGTTCAGTGTTCGGTTCAGTTCCATCTCTTCGGTTCGCTGATCCTAATAGAAATTAAAACCACCACGAAACGTCGGGGGTGATGGTGAAGTGAGGTGAAATATCAAACAGAAAAGGCAAAACAACAATTGCGACGACTGCGGAGGAGTGTGTTGGAGTGGTCGAAGGAGGGAAGGAGACCCGGTGTAGTCATCGCTACACGCAATCCTCAGGGCGGCTAGCGCAGACGTGGCGCTGCGTGCCAATCTCTAAACAACCATGAAATGATTATAAACCCCTGCCATCGGAACCCCGGAACCCCAGGACCAGGACAACCGCTCGGACGACGAGGGCGCGGGCGGCGACGGCGGCGGCGGCGGAGGCGCCGAAGAAGGTCGCCTTCGCAGCGCAGGGTACTGGTGCCCGAAGCTGGACACCAAAATGGCGCCCGGTGTGGCCAGAACCATGGCCCGGAGTACATCGATCGTGTTCGCGGTGCTGCTGCTTGTTGTATGGTGAGTGTAGAAGTCGGAAGACGTCCTCTTCAGGGCCTCTTCAGCGCTTAATGTCAGTCCAATATGTTACCAATATGCAGATGCCATCATCAGCTCGAATGATTCACTCAATCTCCAAATCCCATCCCGAAAAACGAAAATCAATTACACACCTTCACCTTGTGCGTCGGGGGGACTGTCAACTCGCAATCCCTTCTTTTTTAACGACCTGCAAAGGTGGTTCATAAAACAACAAACCTCCCATTCGTGTGGCGCATTGTGGCGTGATGCAAACGCGGACAAAGCCGGCCCGCTACGGCCATAAAACGTAAAGTCATGAAAATCCTAACCTTTCGGAAAAATATACCAACGATGAGGGGCCGGGAGGCTGATTGGGTCGGGAGGTGCGAGAAATGGGCTGATTATTTATTGAGACTTCATTCGGCGGGTTCGTGTTTGTTTTGTTTTCGAACTCAAAGCTGCTTTTTATCGCTTCTCATGGTTTTCCACAGTTCGTCTATGAGAGCAAGAAAATGCGAATGTTTCATTACAGACATTAATTGAATTTTGATATCGGATCCTAGCTGATTGCATTTATGTTATTTTACAATCATAGTGACAGTTTTGAATTTTCCTTCACATTAAAAAAAAGTTTATCTTTCACATGACCAGGTGATAATAATGAGTATTTTTCAATACGACTCACAAACCTATATAAAAGACTTTTGAAATTCTGAAATATATTCCTATTTTACTGATGTACTTTCTTTTTGTGGCAAATGGTATAAAAGCATGAACTTACAATAAATTTTTATCACTCTGTTTGATAATCTGAAGCCCTACATCAAGATTTTAAGTGTGTTGACGCTGCGTTTTTAAATGCGAAACACCATGTGTACCTATTTCCCTTCAATTTAACTCAAACACACTGAAATATAATCACGTTTGGTCAGATGTGCCATAAAATAGCTTTTTACGAGAATTACAAATGAATTACAAGAATTACAAAATGCATAGTTTCATTCACAATTCCACTTTTACGAACATAAAAGATATTATATTGTTCGATTATGTACATTGCGTACAACATTAATTCGACTAAAAACTCAAAGCCTATGCCTTGGCGTAGAACAAGCTGTTAACACTGAAGGTTTTCTAAATTTATTGTATTGGATCAAAAGACACAAATTTCTGGTTCGTAGGAGCGGTTTTTGGGGAATATTTAAGCCCACTTAAGTAGCTCTTAGTAATATCATAAACGTAACTACAACCAGTTTACATACTACGAAAAGAAATAGTGAAATATCAACTACCTTTTCGCAATAAAAAAAAACTTGAAGAATAAACCCTTAAATAAGTTTGTAAAAGAGCAACAAAATACCTCTAGAACGCACGGAAGAAGGATTAAACATCAATTTCCACCCTCATTTTGGACCCGTCATCCCAACATTCTTGCTTTTCCGACATTTTTCACTACCGAAGTGCTACTAAATGCAGCTGCAGCTGAAAAATCACCAACATTCGAGATGGCGTGCCGAAAAGGGAAAACTTTTAAAACAAACACAATTTCCACCTTGGTTGAGGTGGAGGTTTGAGGCTTGAGCTTACTTTTCCGCATCGCTGGGGAATGCAAATGCCTTACAATGCAAATCAATAGCTTTGTTTCGTTTGATTAGAATGGGTATCGATCTCCGGTCGGTCACGGTAAAGGCTACGATCCGGACGATTGGCGGCGAACTGACCTTGACGATGTTGGAGGAGGTGGAGGCTCACGGAAAACTCCCCGAGAAATCTACAAACCGTCCCCCAAAACAATGCCAACGAGCATCGAATGTGTCATGTTGCGGAAAGACGGCAAGCGGGAAATAACGGGAAGAGGATAGGACATCCTGTGTTTCGCGGGTCGGATCGAAATCGGTTTTGATGTTGCGATTATCAACCC
Source organism: Anopheles ziemanni (assembly GCF_943734765.1). Classification (NCBI taxonomy): domain Eukaryota; kingdom Metazoa; phylum Arthropoda; class Insecta; order Diptera; family Culicidae; genus Anopheles; species Anopheles ziemanni. The sequence continues at coordinate 76,667,464 of NC_080706.1, forward strand.
ATCGGACCATCGAGTGCGGGCTCTTATATGCTGATGGCGCGAAGCCTCGGGCTTCCACAACCGAAAGAAAACCACACCGCCTTGAGGGCTTCCGCTCGATTGGCCGATTTGATGTCCCGTGTCCAAAATTGCCCCCCTCGTTCCATCCATGTTCAACCCCCTCCGACACGGGTACGAGCCGACGTGATTAGTCTGAGTGCTTGGTGTTTGGCCGGAAAATTCGGCCACTTTAGCCGATGAGAGAGAGAGAGCAGAAGCCCAAGAGTGGTCGAAGTGGTAACGATTTGCGATGTCTCGAGTGATACAAGGACCCAGATAAGAAACCGGGCACCACGTCCAGACTTGGAGGAATGCTCCACTGCTGCTGCTTCCGTACACTGCACAATCCGCGGAATGGGTTGGTTGAGGTCATTGATTTTCTGTCAATTTTCGAACACTTCAAACGGAAGTAGGTGGGGCGGGGATCGGTTGGACGCCGGTTGTGGGTAGAAATTATGAACGCCGCTCGGAGCGAAGTGGGTGCGGCCTGATTCGGTGCAAATCGGTTCCAAGAAGCGACCCACCACCGAAGTGATCTAGCGGTTTCACGCCGAAGTGTTTTAGGCAAATTTATGACCCCGTTTCGGCGAAAGGCAGTTAACGGGGCGAGTTAGAAAAAGGAAACGAATAATTCATATCGACATTTTTGAAAGAGTGTAAATGGATCCTTTTTTCAGCTACAATCTTTTTATGATAAAAGAATTGCCTTTGGAAGTGATTTGAGGAAGAAGTAAAACAAAGAACGGTGAATAACTTGAGATGAAGATGACCAAGTGGATTGTAATGAATTTAAAAACCGATTAGACAGGAGATGATAAAGCATGTTGAGGCACAAGAATATAACAATTTGAACATTTTCACTTATGTAACGAGCATATTTTCACCTATATGACAGTTTTTTTATATTGTTTTTCAACCTACTAAATTTACTTAGTTTTAAAGTATTGTTTATGTCATAGTTGTAGAAAAATTAGTTTTTTTTGTTTACCTATCACTTTTGTTTGTTCTCTTTCTCAGTACCCGTTTTACATGAATATACTGTTCCGCCAATGCTATTGAACAGATTCGATAAATTCAGCCCCCGGGTTTCTTTTTTAAATTAAACCATGCATATTTTAAGAAAATTATAGATTCGGGATATTCTCCTCCTAAACAATAGAACCATTTTTAATCATACTTTACAGTGTAAAATTTACACACATGTTCGTTACACATGAGAATAGGTTTTTCATTATATTTCACACTTGGAGATTACATTCTATTGGGATTAATTACGATTTTTTATGTATATTGGTTTGTTTGTTTGTTCTAAACTGTCTGTCCAAGTAACTTTTTTTTCTTATAATACAACAAATAACAAATAACTTTATCCTGTCATAAGGACACAGAGTTTAATTTAAATTTGTGCATTCCGCATATTCGAGCTACTAAACACATTAGTGGGAAAGTAAAAGAATCCTAATTTTAGATCTGTGAGAGGTCCCATTTGAAAAACATGCGCCTGCCTAAAGAGAGGGTGTTAATAACCGATAAAACGCTGACGAGGACTTTAGCGCAAAACATCCTGCATAGAAGGAAGCTCGGCCATAGGCTCGGAGCAGGATGATGCTTGAGTGGTGTATGGAGAAACAAACATTTACTAATGCCCTTAACTCCCAATGCCGACGACGACGCATTCCATAAACAAACGGCTGGCAGTCACTCACTTCACGAGTAGGAAACGGAATAGGAATCCCCCACCGGAAGGCGGCCGGGAACGAATGTAACGGAAGAAAGTAACGTGTAACACTACTGCACTATTACGGAACACACGCACCAACACAGGTGGCGGAGGCAAAGGAGAATTAAATGTTCTCATTATAAATAATTCATGAGCATATATTCGGAGCGAGTTCCCTACCGTTGTTTTATTTTTTTTTTTGTGTCCATTCCCTTTTTTGTTTTGTTTCTCAACTTGCAAAGGGTGCAGCACTTCCCAAGACTCCTTATTTGAACCACTGAAGCGAAGGTGAACTATTTTTTGTTTGTACCTTTTGAGGTTAGGTCAGCCACCAGAAGTACCAGAAGCTCGTCCTAGTTCGCGCGCACATATGTGTGTGTGTGGGTTTAAGTGGTTGTGTTGAAAAGTTTGACGTTTTCTGCATGCGGTGGTGCCCGGCTATTGGATTATGTTAAATTCTTCAGTTCGCTTTGTTGTGGCCCAGAATGCCGGAAGTTCCCGGAAGTTCGTCCCGTGTTTTATTCGTGGGAGACGGGGACTGTGGAGAGCTCAGAGCTCAGAGTTCATTGACGAAGTAGGGTGGTGGGTGTGATTGTTTTTCCACATGTTTTCACAGCGGAACCATGACCTACCAGAATGCGTAGTTCGTCGCAGGAAGCATTCCCTTTCCGCTGCCGTTTTCGCCAACGCCGAGCCCAATAAATGGTGATATAAATATAAAACAACCCATTAAACGGACGCACGGGGTGGCAAAGGAGGAAAGGGAAATCGAAAGAAGGCGGAAAAGCTCTGTCTGATGTCGCCAGTGTTGCACTGAAGTCGGGCTGGCACTGCGGTTCTTTTGCAAGCCATCAAGCCATCGGATTCAATCAACCGGCGAGATTAAGTGCGTTTCTTGCGACCTCCGCACATCCGGTGGCCAAGAAAGCAGCAAGCACCTTCTATCCCACCGCCCGACCCATTATCCCACCGGTTGATCTATTTTAGGACATTTGCCAACGGCCGAACAATGGTCCTCTCCGGGTTTTATAGAGGAAGTTTTAGAGCTTCCAAATTTCCCTTCCTTTCCCTCTTGGCTGCATAATTCAAGTCACGGAGCGAAAGTCTTCGGCCACAAATTTGACTTTCGGTGCCAAATTTAACTCACCGGCGCCTTTTCGTCCATTCCAGCGGTCAATGTTATATTGGATTGCAATAATAAAAGGACGCAGATGACGAGAGAGAGAACGAGGAAGAAAAATAGACATGTTTTTTTTTCAAAACCTAACGGTGAAATATCCTTTCTGGCCATTTTTTTCGCAGTTGGTGTTGGAGTGTTTCTGCTTTCAAAAGCCGTTGTCTTATTTAAAAGCCGGTGAGAATGTTCACAAATAAAATAAAATAAAACCCCATGGAACTTGCCATTCCGTAGACATATGTTTTCCGTAGACATAGAAGAGCTCCTAACGCACTCAGAAAAAGGGACGTACGTTTTCTGGCACCCGTTAAGTTATTTATTTTTATTTTAGTTTTCGTATCACAGTGTGCAGAAAGGTGAGCCAAATGGTATTGTGACATATTTTTGGCAATCTGACCATCACTTGAAATTTGACGCTTCTTGGTATTGAATTAAAAAAAACTCAAGAGGTTTTTTATGCCCAAAAAAACAGGAAATTGTAGATTGAAACATGGGAAAATTTAAAAAAAAACAACAATGTTTAAAACGCTCTCGCCCGAGAGTTTCATACATGGTTCTGGTTTCACGCTGTTTAAGAACTAGAGAAAAGTACTAAGGAGGTGTTGGGAAAGATGTCGAAAACAACGTCGATGGTCTTCTATCAACCGGCCCGGATTTTTAACACGAAAACAAGCAATTAAGAAACGGATACAACCGTAGGAATAATCAAATCAGAGCATAATCCCCGTAAACTACCGTTCATAACGTGACAAAGGATGTATGTTTTCGCTGTTTTTTAACTTCTGTGTTTGTTAATTCTGTAAATTGTTAATGACGTTTTGGGGGACACGTGGGACCTTTACATCAATAAACGTAAATAAGTCAACACCCGAAACGGAATCAAGATACTTGCTTGGATATTCAACCAAGCATCGAAGGTGGATAATCATAGCAAAATAGCGGAGGTTGCAACACGATTGACATCCCTTTCGTTCCGGCGTGAAATCAAAAACAGTCCTCAAGAAGAGGTTTGTAACGCAATAGCTCACGAACAAAATGGTTCAACCTTTACCCTTACGAGGAAATACACGTCAATGTTGCGCCTCCACAAAACCCGTGCAAAAGTTATTTATGTCAACAGACCGTGGTTTGCTAGAATTATTCCAGATTAAAGAGTTTCCAAGAAGGAAACGTAAACTTTAAAAGTTTATTTTTTGCTAGCTTGCAGTGCATTCGAAGATAAACAGGGAACCAACAGCATTCCACCAAGTGGAAATTATTTTCAACTGCACCAAGCAAAAGCGATACCACTTTCGCTACGAGCCCCGTGGTGCTAATTTATGGCTTCAAGCCGAGTCATTTAGCCTCTCCGTTGCGCGTCTTGGAACGATCTACAACAAAACCGGTACAAGTTGGAAGGCTTATCTTCCGATACCAACCTCGAGTGCATGCAAAGGAAACATACATCATGTAGCCGTCCATCCGGGACGTTGTAGGATGAGTTTTCCTTCCATCTTACTCGATTCGCTCGAATTCCGATCGCCCGTTGTAGATTCGGGGCTGCAAATTACAAACTACAAAGAGCCGGTATATAAAAGACACAAGCGAACAAGACGTATTCCTTGCTGTGGAGCCGAATACGGCCTCACTTTTCGGTTGCTTTCTGCCGAAGGTCCCTTCCGAAGCAAGGGCAAGCATTGGGGAATGAGGTAAAGAAAAGAAAAAAAGGAAGCATAATTGTCGGCGGTTTTTCCTCGACGGGAAAAGAAGGATCATTTCCTGTGTTCGTGCACCGAAATGGTGGTGGTTTAAATGATTTTTCGGGGGACCAATTTACAGCACATTGCTGTGGGAACTGAGGAACTGATTGTTGAACGATTTTTAATGTGAGGGGTTTGTTTGGAAGGTTGTTTTCACTCAAGTCATGCAATAGCTGAGTTTAAATAATGTTCAGCTTTTTAAATTATAACATAACCTGTAGCATTGATTTAGACAAATAGACGATAATAAATAATGAAATAAAAAAAGTTGCTAAAAAGAATAAGTTCAACCAATGCGCAAACACTAACCCGTAACATACACATTCACATTATCACATAAACTAAACATGGTTAGCTGAAAACGTAATGGCGACTGCGAGTCAAATCATAAATTGCACGAAGACGACCCCGTAAAGAAAGTGATCCATAAAAGGCTACGGAAGACACAATGCCGAGGTCTCGTGCCGAGGGACAATTATTTTAAACTACCGCCCAACAACTTCCCCCCAGCATTCCCACACACCCATATGTGTCCGCGGTACTGGTTTGTGTGCTGGGCAAGGAAAAATAGCATCGCTGGCTGCCGGCAAAAGTTTCCCAACGACAAGCGCATTCCCGACCGGCGGCCTATAAACGATTCCGTGGCAGAAATTTGACGAAATTAAAGTCAACCCCAAACCTGACAGTCCGGTGACTGGCGGTGTAGTTTTGAGTTTTACTTCCCTAACGAAAAACCTCCCGGTCTTTCGGGCGAGCGAAAAACATAAAGCTCGCCGAAACAACAACAACAAAAAAAAATGAACCGATGCACGCGATCGATGGTTACCTCGGAGTTTTACTATCCAAAAGAAGTGGTAAGAGTCTCTATTTCTCTTGCTCGGTTCCCTTTCGGTTGTGTGATAATAAAGATGTTTTTTGGTGAAATCGTACACACGCTGCTGTCGTGAACGGTCGAAGTTTCACCTCTCAGGACGATCGCTGCGCTGCGCTAGGTGTTATTTATTGCGGCAGTGTGCAATTTAAACGAATACTAGGCGACCGAAAGTGGCAGGAAAGCGTCCATAAAGCGGCCACAATTATGGCAGCAATGAAAAGAAAAGGTAGATAAATAGAAAGGAAATTTGAAAAATTATGGTGAAATCTCAACGGTATATACCAGGAGTCGGCACACTATTTCCAAAAAAAGCCGGATGATTAAAAGAGAAACCAAAAGCGCAGGCCCGATACCTTAAACGATGATTTAATGATTTCAAAGTAAAACTATATCCTTTTGAATAGAGTATTAACTTTCTAAATAGTAAAAATGAAGCTAACATATTGGAGCTTATATGACTTTTTATGTAGGTTTGAAATTTTATCGTTGGAATGTTTAAACGTTTTCATACTTATTTACGTTGAATTTCGATTAATATATAATTTTTGGTTTATTATACTGTTCGTTGCTGTTTTTTGAAATTGTACATGAAGTTAATCCTATCCACAAATTATTCATAAAAATGTCATATCTAAAATAACTCAGCTTCGAAAATTCTTCAATATTGCAAGCCTTATTTTAGTTCGTAATGGGTAAAATAACTTTATTCCTTAAATGTAGCTATTTTGGATGCATACTAAACGAGTTGTGGCATAAGATCAATAATGCATATACGAAAGAAAAAGTCTAACAAAAAGTATAAGAGAAAACCACCTTGTAATGAACAACTCGTTCAACAATTTTAATCTCTATTTTGAGAAAAAAAAAAACAATTTGAGAAATTGAGATGGGTTTTTTTGTATGAAGCACTAAAATGTTATTACGGGTCGGATAAAATCAGCTGGCGGGCCGGACTTTGTCGACGCCTGGTATATACTAACTCCGTTGATGGTAATAACGTACATTTTGTGTAAAATGAATATTACAAAATTTATCTTATTTCCTTTCATTTCATTTGATTTTAACGAGAAAAAATAACATTACAGATTTCCAAAATGCTAGTTTACACACGAGTCGACAAGTGCAGATTGAATGCAACGATTGGCATTGACACATTGCGATTGCATAGCTTCAGGCGTTTCCTTCGTAATCGAAACGCATTGCGCTACATCGTTGTTGAAGCTTCCCGAATGCTAATTTGTAAAATAACTGCACAAAATCTAAGGCCCACACAATGTAGAGAAATCAAAACACTTCTCCCGATGTTCACAGAGTAGCTTAATTGCAACCGATTGCTTCCAACGAAGTACGACACATGCAACATAGCTTCCGGGCGTGGAATAATTATTCCGGAGACGATTCTGTGCGTATCGGGTGCACTTATCATGCCCAACTCATCTTGCCACTTGGCGTCGGTCTCGAGTGTTCCCTCCCTCCCCCCGATCCTTATACACACTTGCACACTCATGTGGCGTTGATGTGGGAAATACGGAAAAAACGGATCCATTTGTTATCGCCGCACATCAACGCTGGCGTTCTCGTGCCGGCGATCTGTTTCGCGCAAAAGTCGCGTGTCGCCTCGTGGTGGCGCATTCCCTAGCCTAAAACACATAAACTACACCGTTTTCCTATGTCTCTCTATGTCTATTTTGTTCTCTGCTCACCCTGCCTAGTTCCCCCGTGCAGATTAGTTCACCCCGGTTGCGTTCAGCTAGTTGACATTGGTTTGCAGTCGTTCGCGTCGTGCGTGGTAGGGTTTTTGCTCCCATATTTTATAGTTTAGGTTTATTGGCTAGTACTCGAATCGAACCGGGTTGCTCTTGACACTCCCTCTGCGCAAAATACACGCCACCATGGGACCCTGCCTTGCCTTTCGCAAATGCGCAAACGAAATGAAATAGATTTCTACATCTGATAATACAATTTATTTTGATTAAAACCATCACACAGCCCTTTTAACACTCGATGAGCATTGGTTAGGCCTGGGTCGGGCTAACAGTGTTTGCCTTGGCCGTGGCCGATCGCGTGCAGTTTGTTTACTGTACGACATGCTTGGAACGGAGGGGAATCATTTTTCCGAAAGCAATGTAAAATATCAAATTCTATTTAGATAAACTTGCACATAATTCTACAGATACTTACTATAACATATTTTTAGACCATTTTACCAAACATCTAGTTAAAAGCTTTGAGCAATTTTAATAAACTTAATCCACTTACATATCAGCGCCCTTCACAAATGTACTAATAAAAATTATAAATCTAATTGAAGCATAGTGAAATGGGAAAATAAATGCGATATTTCATTCCCCTCCAGCCTTTCTTGTGATACCCGTCGTTATCTAATCGATTCATCTCTGTTTGAATAACCTAAGCTTTAGCAAACCAACCTGTTCGACGGAAGGAAGGAAAATCCACAAAAAAAACTATTTCCCTGTTTACGATTCATCATCCATCCGGTTGGTCATCGCGGCGAAATTCACCAAACGCCAGTCATGACGACCTATTATAGTTGGATTTGAATATCCAGCCGTTTCCAATTTTTGCTTTAGTAGTTGTCCCTTCTCCGTCACCATTTTTACCGCCGATGGAGCGATTATGGTCATTTATGTACACCTTCCCGTGGGTAGTTCATTTGGGTTGTGTAGGGCCAAGCAATCGTTAGCAATGCTAATGTTTATTCATCACCATTGCATGTCTCCTGATTTTCTGCTGTACAAAACAGACTATGATCCTTTTTCCATCGGTTTCTAACAAATTGGTGTGTTTGAACTCGTTTTCTGCTCCAATAATCTTGCAGAGGAGATTCTAATGGAGCTTAAGTTGTACATCTTATTTAAATTATGTCATGAAAAATATTTATTGAAATTGCTTTTATAGAACCGCCTATCAAGTTTGCAATTGAGGTAAAGTGATGGATCGGTTTGTTAATCTATGTTATAAGTTGAACATTTTTTCTCACAAGCTGCTTTAACCGAACAATTATAGTTTGCCACTTTCCCAAACATCTACAAGTTTTTACTCAACGTTTCTATTTCGCAAAGGCTACATACGACTAGAAGCGTGCTCGATTCAACTCCACGTGGCTCACGCTGCGAAAATACGCAAACATGAACGTTTCATTGCCATGCTCCCGTATCATCGCTGTATATGCTAATTCATTTCCCATCGGAACATGACGCCGAAGCGCTTTCCCGCAGGGAACCGGGACGCAAAGGTACACACACCCTCCCGGTCGATCATGAGGCTATTTCCCTTAATCCTTCATCCTGACATGAGCTGTCAGTGGGACTTGAGCCGGATAAAAATGGAAGGCGTACCATCGGGTATCAGCAGTTCTCTAAAAATATCCACTCCCATAACCGCACCAACCGCACCCGAACCCCGATCGGGGGAAAACGCATGTGGACACAGAAATACATTTGATCAAACACTCCCTGCAAGCTTACTCCCCGGAGAGAGCGCCCTTACCACCGCTTCGACATAATAATAGATTAACGCCATTAGTAATGAAACTTCCTGCATTTCGTTATCCGATTGTGCTGCTTTTTCCCACCGATCGTTTCTCGCAGTGGATTTACTAACATCTGCTTGTTGGTTCTTCTCTGTTTTCCATTGCAGCATTCTGAAGGAGGTACTGGCGGCCAAAAATTATACGCTCAAACCACGAGTAGTACTGCCAGAAGACTATGTGAAAGGTAGGTAATTATACGATCAATGACGTTACGAGTTATATGTTTATGATCTTGAGACAGTTTTAAAATAGCGAACGTTTAAAACTATGATACCATTGTTAATGTTTGAATCTAATCAAAGCAGTGTGGCGATGCTTTTCTCTATAATGAATTGAATAATACAGTATACATTACATTATTCAAGAGCACATTTCATTTCCTAGAGTGCACCTTGCAGATCTTGTCACACTTTAAACATTTGCTTTTGTGCAGTTGGGAAGTGACGGGATCATGACCAGCATGAAGCGAAAAGCTCCATTCGCTAAGCAATGACTTGCCAAAGAAGTTGGTTTCGGTTTAGCTCTATAGTTCTAACATATCTTTGGTGTCATCGGTCGTACGGTTACAAGGAAGAGCTATTCCTTCCTGTCTGGAGTAGGACTTACCTGCACAGCGACGCTCCCGTGGCTCATTATCTGTTGAAACTACTGCAACCGATTTGTCGGCATGATGAAGTGTACCAGCTTAAGTTCTTGCGCCACGGGGAAGATCCGCAAGCAAACGACATCCTGGGTTCGGTGTTGACCGCGCTGCATGGGCCATCCTGTGCACGGCAGATCACAATGGAGGACGACGCACTGCAACAGTTCATGACATCCAAGAAGTACTTCATCATTTTCACCAACAATTCGCCGAATGTGAGTTTGTTTCTACCAGCATTCGAGCGCACTAAGTGAGACATTGTCTGTACCTCTCCAGGGTTTCCAGACGTTTCCTTCGTTCCTTGCCTCGAAGATCCATCGATTTGGAAGTGCCCGATTCGTCGTAGTTGTGCTGCTGTTATACCCGAACATTAATGCTTTTCAGATGTTTCGTTTCGAAAAGTATAACCAAGCGTTTAACATCTTCGTCCTGTTTTACGACCTTCGCGGCCACTTTGACTGTATCTCACTGGAGCCGTTCATTCCGGCTATTATTATGCATCAACCAGAGCGGGCCTCGTTCGGATCATTGGAGGAACTTTTCCGCAGGCAGTATCGAGATCTTCATGGTTACGAGCTTACCGTTTACTTCACTCGAGGTGATCAGCGATCCCGGGTGTTACCGACGAACCGATACGCGTACTTCATAGATATAATGGCGCGCCGGGTAAACGCCCGGTACCGTATCCACACAACAGATGTGCGCAGTTGGCGTCAGCACAACCAGATGGATTTTGGTATCGTCTATGACACATTCCAACCTCATCCAATCAAGCGAATTCCACTAAAGCAGTTCAGCTATCACTGCGTCCTTGTGCCACGGAGCGGTCGTGTGCCTTTCATTCGTCTGCTACTCGATCCGTTTCACTGGACGTTGTGGCTTGCCCTTCTCCTTACCTCGGCAGTGACAAGTATCCTTCTGTGGCGCTTAGGGTATTTCGAACATCGTCGTCCGACCCTGATGACAGTACACTTTGGCATCTTTCAGACGTTTATCAACGGTCCCGCACGATCCGTACTCGATACGGGCGCCGGAAACTGCCTGCTAACCGCGTACGTTTACGTCAGCTTAATCCTGCTCACCGTGTATCAGTCGGTTTTAACAGCACGTCTCGCGCAAACACAGTTCCTACCCGAGTTCCGTACTGTTGAAGAGGTCAACCGGTCCGGTATGCCAGTCCTCATCCAGGAGTACATCAAGCAGATAAGCCACATTCAGTTCCAGCGCGAGATCGACGTAAGTTCGCCCGACGCCAACCCGGGACAGTATGCTCAGGTCCTACCGTGTGACATCGCCGAACGTTGGAGTCGTACACGCTGGGATGCGGTACATCTCGTCCCGGAACGGCTTGCCCCGTTTCAGGATACGTTCGTTCTGTTCTACTATTCGCCGTTCGACGAAATGCTCGACTTCCACTGGACGGCATTCATCGAGGGTGACCTCTTCCGGTACTGGAACGTGCGACACTCGTTCTACCGGGAGGAGGATGTTGCGGGACCTGGCCCCAAGCCAGTCTCACAAGAAGACGAGGCACGCACCTTCACTCTGCATGATCTGCTGATCTGTTGGGGAATTCTGGCGGTCGGCTTGGTTCTATCTACCGTTTCCTTTTGCATCGAACTCTTATCAACGAAGCGAAGGTTTTGCTTCGACAATCCACTTCCTTTGATTTCCACCAAAAACTGGAAAGTACTTCATCGCTTGCTGCGGTATGTAAAAACAAAACAAAAAGCAACACGGTGTAGAAAATAAACAAAACACGGATGTGCGTGGCGCCTAAATGTATGCAATCGTAGAATTTTTAAAAGGTTGTATAAAACTACCCAACTGAAAAATTTTGCGCTTCAAATAATTAAAATTAAATTATTCTATCATAATTTTACTAGAATAAAATAGAAAAGTACCTTTTCCCCTATTAAATGCCATGTTTTTAGTAACAAGCATCCATTGTCCATGAAATTAGCAAGAAATACACCTTTTTCACAAATTTGCTCGCAAAATGATCGAAGGATTAAACGCTTTTGTACCGATTCGCCTTTTTGGCGCAAACATGTCCATCTCGTCTAAGGCGATTATCCTTACGGGCGGTGAAATACATTTTCATAATCAAACACTCCGAAACCACAAGGCTCGACCGATTTTCCCCACCCTAACCTTGGGTAGTTGACCTCCGCGTCGACAAATAAGCTGGCGAATGGAGGAAACACCCTTTTCCTCCATTCTGGAAAATAAACCTACAAGGGTGAACTTTCCAACAGACACCTACAATCCACCGACCGGACAGCAGTTACACCAACAGCGCAATAATCCATTCGTCTGCATTGCATCATTTATTAATCAAACGTCCTAGGAATGTTGGGTGAGAGGGCACCTGACTCATTTTGGTGGGAAATTTTGCCAAGTCCTTCGCCAAGCGCCTGAACAATACTTACACCACACGAAAAGCTACCGGTGCTGCGGTGGAGTTGTTTCATCTCTGAGGGAAAACCCCCGAATGACCCCGCGGTAGGTAAAAGCATCGCGTGTTGGAAGAAAACTCCTTTTTATGGCGCGGATTTCCCCATCGAACAGCAAATAAATGCGGCATGTATGATGGGAAATATCAACCATTAGTTCGGTGTTGCTGTAAAATAACAAAACCAAAAATGCTTATAATAGAATAATAAAAGCATTATTCTATAATTAAATAATTAAAGGACAGAAAAAAGACTTTGATTATATGGTTTATTTCTGCCATTTCATACTTTATTCGGTTTGACAATAGATATTTTATAGACTTATAATTATATCTTCAAATACAAGAAGAATTGTATTCAAACTCCAACAGTCCTAAATCAATTAAATAATTGGATACGAACATTTGGAATCGCTATACAGACCAAAAGCTTCAATCACCAAATAAATAAAATCGTAAATTGATCCAAATGCTACCCGTCAAATTAGCTGACAATTAGTTAAACAACACGGCTGATGGGCCTGATAAAAAATGCAACAAGCGCAAAAAGCATATATCGACAACACGAAAAAACTATTGGCGTCCGATGTTGCGTCCAAAACGGACAATGACTGACGTTGCAGCTATAAAAAACTAAAAAAAAAAACAATCGCGTGCTGACGAAGTGAGAGTCCGCGGCTTCAAAATAGTAGCTCTTCAAAAGGTCCGACGGAAGGGAGTCCGAAGCGTCTGCTCCGCGGATCAACGACAGGATATTAAGGCTGAGGATACGTGGTCGTTTCTTCAACCTGAGCATTATAAATGTGCACCTTGGGAGCAGTGATAAAGACAAGGACGCTCTCTTTACGCAGCTCGTGAGGAAGTACTACCGCTACCCACAACATGATGTAAAGATCGTCATCGGAGACCTCCGGCTCATAAACTTCGCATCCCCGAGGCACCTACTTCCAGCACAAACCTCGTTTCAGCTACACCTGGAGATCACCACAATAGACATATTCCCAAATAGACTACGTTCTTATAAACGGAAGGCACTTCTCGGACATCATCGACGTACAAACCAACAGGGGCGCAAACGTCGGCTTGGACCACTTCCTAGTTATGGTGAAGCTACGACAGAATCTCTTCCCTGTCAACACACTGCGTCACCGGCCAACCCCACGACTAAACAACACGACCGGCACAATGTCCCACGATGACCACTGGCGTATGGCGGAACGAGAAATCATCAGCAGCACAGCTGAGCAGACAATAGGCCAAGCATCGCGCAAACAAAGTAGTTCGATGACGAGTTCAGACGGGCACTATACAAGAAGAATGCAGAGCGAGACCCGTCAGAACGTGGAACACTACAGACGACTAAGGACTGAGGACTGAAGTTTACACCAAATGTCGCAATGTGTCAATACGAGGAGGGCATTGAAAGGTGGAAGTACTACTTCGACGGGCACCTGAACGGAGCAGAACTAGGGGAGTCCAGCAGCAGCGCAGCCAGAATCAAGCAACACATTAGCCAGGAGGTAGCTGATGATGTGCTCCAACTGTCCTTGAACAAAGTCACGGGTGCCACAAGCAGCTGTAACAGAAAAAAGCAGCTGACAGCGATGGGCTGGTGGCAGAACTATTCAGGATGGCGTTGGTAGAGCTTGCAGTCAGCATGAACCAATTAATCGTAAAAATTAGGGAGCAGGAAAGGATACCGGAGGACTGAACGCTGGGTGTCATCCACCTTGTGTATAAGAAGGGTGACAACTGTCGAGCCATCACAGACCTCAATGCTGCCTGCAAAGCCCTATCCCAAATACTTTTATGCACATTCGCGCACCTTGATACAGATTTTGTCGGAAGAGACCAAGCTTGGTTTGTCGGAAGATACCAATCTGCATAAGTATCGAGAGCACCAGATTCCAACCCACGACCAGAATAGAATAAGAGTATGCGTGCTAGGTTATTGATTTGATAACATTAAAAAAATTGGAAAAGTAGATTGTTAGCTAAACTCTACTGGATTATATTCAACCAACATCGAATATTCGTACTGCACATTATTCTACCGATATTATCATTCTTTGGAACGGAATATGAAAAATACTCAGACAGTCTGGATTCATTTCATAATGGAATAAAATGTAGAAATAAAAATGTGACTGAGATTTCATTGTCCTCCTTCGTTTCGGCCTTTATTATCCTGTTTACTCCCCTAGTTACACAAATTTTTGGCAACCTGACAATGAAACCATTTGCAGCAATTACTGTTTGCAATTGCGCGATTGTTTTGGGAAATGGTTCGTGTTTGAACATTGAAAAAAAATAGGTTATGTTTCGCACCTCTTTGTGTAAACAGCAAACAAGAGAGATTTTAAGAAAATCGTCTGACAATGATAATGACAACCGAAAAAAAGATTCATTATGACAATAGAAAAGTAGTTGGAAATTGTTTTGATCAAATAAATAATAGTTCCTTTCTTGAGCGTTTCCACGTGAACGTGAAATAAAATTGGAACATTACCAGTCTAATTAGGCTCATTAAAATGAAGTTTCACACTTCGTTTCACCTTTCGATCGGGTTCTTTCCTTTTTTACCTTCTTTCTTTATTCCATCGGCACACGGAAATGGTTTACGATTTCGGAAGTGCAACTGCAATTGCAACGCAGTGAAACACGTCGGGCCGGATCTAAATAATGGGCCGCCCGGATTTACCACCCTCCTGTTTGCCTATTTCAAAGCTTTCCACCGGGCGATCGGTAATAAGTTTTCAAGGCCTGCCTATGTTTTAGCTTTCTTTTGAATTCCACTTCTATGCCGGCATCCGAACGGCGCAGCCTTCGAAGTGTGCTTCTTGTGATGCAAATTTCGTGCCAGCAACCGTAAATAACCGGCCCGCCGGTTGTTAGCTGGTGGACCGTTGCGTTGCGACCCTTCCGGAACCGGAAGCGTTCGCGGAAACGAAACCAACAGCAACAAAATCAACCCAGACGCATTCCGGTACGCACGGTCCGGTGCCTATTTTTAGCTTGTACTAACCAGTTCATCTACAATAAACCGGAACGGGGTCGAAAAGAATGGCAGAATCTTGCACCGTTTTTAATGGGCCCGTAAATGGGCTACGGCATTCGTTTTCGCATCGCATTTTCATACATATCAAAGTACATGCCAATTAATTGCCCATCGTCTTATTCACCGTCTCTACTCGTTTCCATTGTTTCCCCCTATCGTTTCAGAGGTTCGGCCACCGTCGGAAAAGGGCAGCCCGGTCGTGGTAGAGTTCAGTATATTCGTGGTAGATATCAATTCCATAAATGTCGAGGATATGGACTTTAGGTATCGAAAGCAGCTAAGCAAACAATGACAAAACAAATGGAAAATAAATCAACCTTACATACATTCAGCAAACACACACACACACACATTACAATCATAAAATATACACCCATTTTAAAATTCGTGCAGTTAATCATCAAATGCACCTTTATAATTTCATGCTTTGCTCTCGTTTTTCACCTTACGAAAATAACGTATAATGTTCGTAAATCTAACAAAAAAGTTTTGTCAAAACGTCGTAGGAAAGTCTATAAAAAAAAAGCATGGAGACGCCTGGTTGTTCATTAAAATCGATTTCTACAGAGTTGACGATGGGGACGCATGGTATTTCCTATAAAAATCTATTTTGTTCACATGGGAATGAATTTAGTTTTTAAAGAAGGAATAAGATTGAAAACAAAAGTTTATTGATTTTCAAAGCTTTTTCCTATTGACTATGCTATTATGGAGGCGCCTGGTTATTTCTATAAAAGCGTAGAAATAACAGTTTAATTAAACCTGTTTAAAGTTAAAAGCATAAATATATTGCCAAGGTATGAATAATTTTTAAGCCACTTTAGGCCAATAAAAAATAAAAAGAACACTCCATACCTCCATGGTAAAAACATTATCTTTTCCGCTTATTGCATACCTTTAGCAGCAGTGACCATGGAGAATAAAATGCACATTTATTTTGTTTGTCTTTTTTATCTTTCAATGTGCACCCACATCGCCGGTCGACAGTCATCGATGCAGTTTGCGTTTTGTACCCAACCCCGGGCGAACCCAACACCTCCCCCGGGTCGGTTTCAGACAGGTTGTTAGATGGTGGCACCAAAATGGCGCACCACAATTCGGGTACCCTCAACCCGAATGTCCTTCAATTAGACGCCCTCGAGGCAGGAGGAGTATTTGTTCGTTTGTCGTCATCGTTTTTGGTGTTCGATTTCGATTGTCACTGCTACCGAACAACCACGGTTGGAGGGGGAAGTGGGAAAGGTTTGGGAGGAAGAGCGATATGAGGGAAATCAAATAATGGTACGAACGAAAGAGATAGCGCATGCTGCAATCAAATCCATCTAAGCTTTGCCTGCTTTGATCTACACTGATTTTCCGTTTGACATCAGCTCATACGAAAACGCGCTTAGATTACAACTCACGCTTAAGTGTCATTTACACGATCATTACTCACACAAGCGTATACTATACGGTATGCAAATGTTCCTTGCCGCTTGAAATCCTAGCTTTAGGTGCATTTGTCATATACTAAGCGATCAGCTACCATCTCTTTCCGATTAAAGTGCTTTCCACCATCTTGAAACACTCAATCACACTACCGGCACAACCAAAAACAAAACCGAACACCTCTACCACCCCCATACAGGATGAATAAATAATCGATTAATAATGCAACTTTTCTTTCTACTTCTTCCTCTGCCCCGCTTTTCTTCCCACCACCGCAAATCGACGGCTTCCGTCAAAACCGGCAATCGAAATTGATGAAAATAAACACAAATCAACTTTGAAATAAACAACAACACAACTGCAACTGCAACCTCCACCACCATCACCATCAACCCCCTCGGGCGCCGCATATCCACAGAGTAGATATGTTCGTGCACCAGAAGTGGGTCGAGTCGCGGCTGGATCTGCACGACGACATTTTCGAGGACGGCGACGACCACGTGATACTTCCGCCGGAGTTTTTCGATAACCTATGGCAACCGGATCCGTACTTTCTCAACTCGAAGATTTCAGGTAAATGCAGGTGAACCGCAGATGAGCCGATAATACGCGCTACCTTCTTTCATACCGATGTTCGAAACCGGCTTTCTAACCTCACTTCTGTTACCGGCATGCTGCCGCCGGTTGTCCAACGTTTTGTCTGTGTTGTATATTCGTATCGTTCTCTTCTTTGTTGGTGTTTTTTAAATTGTGCATTTTGTTATCGTTCTTGACGTTTTCTCTTGTCAGCGATCAATGTAATTGAATTTTTATGTGCTTATGCTTTTTCTGTGTGTAGTTATTAATTCAGCAAAATGCCGCCATTTCATTCCAACTTTTATTTGTTTATCGCGTATGAAAATACTCCTAAAGGACCCATATGAAACGAAAAAATACTGAGTTTGTTATAAGCATTTCCATATAATTTCAATGGTTCCTGTAAGTGTAGAAAAAAGAATATAGTTCATTTCAGCAACTAGTTATCGAAAATTTAATGGAAATCACCCACAGACGGTGGAAAATGGGTCCATCCCGATTCGTGGCTCCATTATTGCTTTACGCTCGTTACAATCGCGATTGATTTCGACCTTCCTTCCTGCGCTTTACGTTCCGTCGGGTTGACGGGGTGGGAAAGGGAGAGGGGGAGGGTACAGCTCTTTTCTCGCGCGGCATGTTTAGTGTAAATACCCCCTGACCTTGCCTATCATTGGAGTTAGTGGCCCGGAGTTGGCATGCCAGATGTGCGCAGCCTTCATCCGTGCTGCACCGAAACATCCTTGAGCAGGGCCATTTTCACTGACCTTGTGTCCCGGTAGGACCCCAGAAACTTCACCCCACTCCCCCCATGTTATCGCGTAATGGCTGCTTACCTTTAATGGCCATGTTCCCGCAATCGTTCCTCGGGACGAAACTTCCGGTAGCACGTGCTTCCGTGCGAAAAGTTGAACACTGAATAGACCGGATGGAAACCGCGCCACAAGTCTTCAATTTCTCATGACTCCTTCGTGTGTGTGTGTGTATATGTGTGTTTGGGGGGGTTAGGCAAACGGTCGATAGAGGTCGATGAAATACCCCCGATAACCTTTCGGTGCAACTCGACAGGTTTCTCAGGTCTTTTCCACCATCTTCCCTCAGGTAAGAAAGTATATGATCGTACCATGACATTATGGAAAGAGGTGAGGATAGTTACCCCAACGATAAAGCAAGTTCTGGGTCAAAGGACGAAGCTCTCTGAATATCTTCCCCTTCGGTACAGCGATATTGCCACGGACCAGTATTAAGTGATGTTCTGTTATCGCTTCTACTGCTTACATGTAACTCCAGCCTCCAGGCATAACCCTCGTGAACACCTTTTCGAACTGCAACAATAAAAGCAACAGCAAGAGCAAGCCATTAGAAAGAACTATTTCCAAGCCTATTTCCAGCACCTTCATCGCGACGCTTCAGGGAAGACACAAGGACCCAACGAAACGGAACTTCCTCCCGTGTTCCGATCAAAACTTTCGTTACTCAAACCACATTTTTAGCAAGCCCTAGCAGCAGACACAAGTGCACACGTTATCTTTCCTTTCGCTCCCGCTGTCTTTCTCTATTGTTTCGTCCTTTCCCTCACTACACGAACACAAAACACACCGGTACACCGAAATCCCAGCACCGTCCCCCCAAACAGCTCCCCAAGTGCTGTGGGAAAGGAAACAATAGTAACCGAGTCACACACACACACATACACCAAACACACACTAAAACTAGTCGATTGAATTCTGAACGCTCATCACCGCCATACCTCATTGCAGGTCAAACATTTATTAATGAAGGTATGAATAGGGTGTTGTGTGGCAAGCTCAGTTGCATGAGATCCATGCGGCAACAAGGTGAGTGCGATGGTTTCGAGGGGCGAGTGTAGGCCGAAGCCGAAAGTCGGAAGCCTCACACAAGAACAACCACTAGCGCATCCTCGAGTGTCATGTCACACTCATATATATCCATACTAGCAACAACAACACCACAATGATCTCCACTAACATTATTAGTACACCCATCGCTACCCCCCCTTCCCGCCAGTTGCATAAGGAACAGGATTGTAAAGATGTCTTGCCGGTGTAATCATCACAGCCTCAACCAAAATCCCTCCACCAGAAACCACAATCACACATCAACAAGCAGTGACATCCTTCATCGATTTCCTTCACTTCATGTACCTTTTTGCTATTCTGTTGCTGCGTTTTGCTGTTTTAAAAGGTATTCTGCTGTTGTGCCGTTGCTGGTCTTAATAGCCGCTTCAATGACCACCCCGTACCCACAAAACACACGCACACTTCGGGACCCACACCGACTTTGCCAAGGCGCACCGCATAGATTTGCTGTTCGTTTGCTGCATTCTCTCAACGAAACGCGTAACGATACTTTCTGTTGGTTTCAATGTGCTGCTTGCGTGAACTGTTAATTGCTTCGTTTTATAAGTTAGTAGTTGTTACGAGGTTTACTAAACGGTTCCCTTCGGGTATACTATCTATGCAGAACAAGTAAGCAAAAATGTGTGGGATATTTTCTCAAGTGAAAGTACTCGGACAAACAACGGTCAATAGAAAGTGGTCCATGCATTAATAATAAATTGAACATGTGATTTGAAAATGCGTTTACGAACAGAGTACACAATAGACTATTGTATACAATATTTATGAAATCGAATAGTAACTGAAAAAGTATCTAAAATCAATTTCAGTAGTAACGGAATCGAATTCTTATTCGAATCGAAAGTGACAAAAATAGGAATACGAAAAAAAATCATCAAACAATTATTGTTTTTTTTTTTAATGTGGATTGATTTTACCAAAATAGGTGAGTGGAATGAAAGTACTCGGACCAACAATTGTCTTTACAAAGTTGCCATAAATTAGTACTAAATAGGACAATGGATTTAAAGATGTTTTACGAACAGATTACATAACAGAGCTTATTTATAGCCAGAACCTTTCAGTGGAAAAAAGACTATGAAGAATTATTTTTTAAATGGAATGGAAAAAAATGGAATTTAAAATCAATTTCAATAGTAACCGAATCGAATTGTAGCTACCGGGAAAGACGACCTAAAACGAGTATAAAAATACTAATATGAATAATTATAAAAGTAATAATATGAATAATTTTGTTAAAAAAATTAATAGATTTTTCGCATGGGAATGAATTTACGTGAAAAATAGGTGGGTGAAGTGTCGTCCAGAGTTATTTTATGTTTGCAAATTGCATAGTTTACGATCTTTGCGCAGAATGTTATGCCACGAGTCTCAAAAATGGTATAAGAATGTCGGGTTTTCTTCTTACTTGAGCACATCCTAAGCACCATTAATCGATGAGATTGTCGTTATATCATCGGTTTAGCTTTGTAACGAGTACGCAATCAAGAAGCGTCACAATGGTTAAGCGATAAATGTGTCCATATCACCGATGACTGCTATAATGGATGTTCAAGCGATATTTGTTTTGTTTTGCGTTTTGCTCTATTATTTCTTTTTGTTCTGTACATTCTCTCAACCCTTGTGTCAAACCCCAAAAATGGATCATTTCATTAACCACCCAAGTCGCGCAAGCAAAGCCAAACTGCGCCAACATTCCTAATGTACCTCTCCCGACTACTCATGCTCGTTACATGCTCCGGTCCATCCCGGTGGTTGGTGGGCACTATTCGTTCGTTGCAGAAATCGCCACCCTCACGCATAAGTTCTCCTCGGTGACGCTGTACAAAAACTCCACCGTCCGGTACGCGTGCATGATGCACGCCATCATCGCCTGCCAGATGGAGTTCCAGCTCTACCCGATGGACATCCAGATCTGCCCGATCTACATCGAGAGCTTCTCCTACCACAACCAGAAGATCCGGCTCAAGTGGGCGGACAACGGTGTGACGATCAACCCCGAGCTGAAGCTGCTCCAGTACAACCTCGGCCGGCCGCTCCAGCTGGAGGAAACGGATGGCTACATGCCGGAGAAGTATGGTAAGCAGTTTGCTTGCGTTCCGCGATCCACTTGGTATCTTTGTCTCTAGCGTTTTGCCCCCTTTTTATAAAGGTAATTTTTCCCGGTTGGCTGTGTACTTCCGGTTCGAGCGACAGATAGGGCACCATCTCATACAAACGTTCGCACCGTCCTCGCTCGTGGTGATGCTGTCCTGGTTTAGCTTCTGGCTCGGGCTGGACGCGATCCCGGGACGCGTCACGCTGCTCGTAACGTGCATGCTGACGCTCGTAACGATGTTCACCGGGATGCGGGCGGACATTCCACCGGTGGCGTATGTCAAGGTGAAGTTACCCCATTTTTGGTCAGGAAATCAATAAACCCATGCTCACGCACCTTCTTTACCCCGACAGGCCCTCGACCTATGGATGGCCGGCTGCATGCTGTTCGTGTTCTCGGCCCTCGGCGAGTTCGTGGTCGTGAAGGTGCTCGACGTGCAGTACCAGTACCAGGTGAACAAGGTGCCGAAGGTACTGCCGATGCGCATCAGTGCGATGGAGAAGGGACAGAGCATCGGCACGGTCGCGAACTGGGAAGGTGGAACGGTAAGCGTGCGGCCCCGGAAACCGACCCAGACGCCCACCACACCCGGGCAGGTTTCGCTACAGGGGAACGGTGGTCCACAGCCTCCACTTCCTCCTGCCAAGCAGCCGACGCGCCGGCAGAGCATCCTATCCGTAGCCTGGACCGACACCGACACCGGCATCGAGAAGATCATGTGGCGCGAAATCGACAAGATGTCGCGCATCGTCTTTCCCGGCCTGTTTCTCGTCTTCGTCGTGCTCTACTGGCCGATACTAATCTTCAAGACCTCCTAATGCTGCGAGCCCGGCATCAGCATCATTACCACCATCATCATTATGATCATCATCAACGGCATGGTAACCGTCGGCATCGCTTTCCGGTACCGCTAGAGCTGGAACGACATGAACAAAGTGTCCAAAAATCCACCCACATAAGCCACTTACGCCACTTAACGCACGCAAGCCCTTTCCGCCTTTCGCTGGAAGTAACGCCGTTAAGGACGGGCCAAGTTTACCCAACATTCCCACCAGCAACGGCGCACGGAACGGCTCAGGAGTGCTTCAATAATAAAACTAAACCAATATTCTAAACTTTGCACAAAGGAAATCGAGAAGAGCAGAACAAACGACACCGGTTTCCTCGGTTTATAAAGAACGAGCAACAACAAGTTATATACATAAGGCAACCAGAGATAACAGAGAACAGCGTAAACCACACGTGTAGGTAGGAAGGATAAGAAAACGAAAAGAAAGCTTTACTAAACTTATAAAACGAGCAAAGGGAAGAAAGATAACAGAAAAGTGTAACACACTCCCATTATCGAGCCTGTTGGGCCATGTTGTTTTCGTTATCGCGAGCCAGTTGAGATAGTATGTAAGAAAAAGAGACAGTAAATCAACAAAAAACAAAAAAAAACACATAAAATGCAGCGTGTAGTTATTTTTGAAAACACATTTGGTTCTCTTTTTGTGTCTCACATTCATTCGAAGGCAAATAATTTCGCCTAGCTCCTCTCTCGCTGCAGCTGCATGGACAATATTCTATTAGCAAAGTTGAACGATTTCTCTCGCAACGGCAGAATCTATGTAAAGTAAAATGGAAAAAAGGGAGGAAACAGTTCCAAGCGTGCTTTGCTAGGCGGGGGGCAGGGATAAAAGAGCAGGAAAAATCAACTATTGCGATAGAAAACGCACCGCGGCTAAGCTGCATCAGAAACTGTAGTGCATTAGTACCCGTTCATATACAAGTCGTAGAGTTTAAGCAGCTGTGAAAGCAATAAGTACCTTATATATTTTAAGAACGACTAGTGCATTAACAGAAGGTAAAAGGTAGCGATGCAGTAAAAAGTTACAACACGTTAAAATAACAAGCGTTGTAAAGGTACGTGGGATTGTTAAATAGAAGAGAGAACAAATGATAACAGAAAACAAAAACAAATCATAGACCATACCAATGTTCCACCAAATAAAAGGAAGCGAACTTCATACAAAACGAAACAAGCGGTATCAGTTAGAACGCTGGAAGGAGGGGAACAAACAGATAATACAATTAAACCTAAGCATAAACGCTGTGCCTTTCAAACAAATAAAAGGAAAACTTTATTCCATTATCGAACCTTAAGCTAAATCGGAAACTGTGCGCTCCGGGTTCCGCGGGACACGATAGAGGCTCACTGAACAACTGATACAAGCAAAACCCAAGCATGCAAAACCACAATTCGTCAAAATCCCACTACAACAAACAACGAATTCGAACCGCAATCGGGAACACAAGCTGCGAAATAGGAATCGAAAGAAAATGCCTTCTCAAAAGGACGGTGTCCTTTTGCCTCCTGCTACTGCTGCTACTACCACAGCTAATACTACAACTGCGAGTCTTCGCGAGAGAAAAACGGTTGCATCGCATCAAATTGTGATAATAAAAAAAATTAGCTAGAAAAGAAAATTGAAACGAAAACAATAACTAACGAAACGCAACGTCTTCTCCCTCTTTTGGCGTATGTTTTTTGGCAAAAAAAATCGAGACCTAGATGATAAAACCGAAACGATTCATTAGCTGATGGCAAGAGGTTTCAAGGCAACAGAACACAAAAGAAAAATTATTATTCGAACACATTTCAACACCCAAACGAGTCGATGATAACGAGTTGATCTTGACTTCAACATCGATTATTTTGGCGATTGTTATCAGAAGATGAGAAAGGAAAGTACATTTAAAGCATTAGCAACTTTCATAAAACGCAGTTTGCATTAAGCGAAATTTACTACCGTTTAAAAAGGGCTTAACACACCCTCTCTTACATCGGATACACCAAATTAAAACAGGTGCACATTGAACATGGAATCGTTTTAAGCAAAACAAGAAAGGAAAAACTCAATAGAAAAAAAACAGAAAGGGAAAGGGAATTTAAGGTTGGAATAAACCAAGAGAAACATAACATGACACATGCACCAAACCCAAAAACGCAGCTGCGCTCTGACTCTGCCTCACGACGGCGTGCCATTTATCGCTGGTGCTGAATAAAACTGTAGTGTAAATAATTGTTTAATTAAATAACTAACCAAGAACAAAAAGACACTAGAGTCAGAGCTTCAGATAAGAGAAAAGATGCTGCAAAACATGCAAATGTGCTACTAAAATAACTGAATATAGCGTAAGGCAGTTGTAGATACAACTGAATTTGAAAACCCGATTAGCAGACGAAGGATGACGATGGTTAGAAGAGGCTTATTATTGTATTGCAGTTGCAGGTTTTGGTTCTGCATTTTTACATTATAATCAAAATTCTATTTCTTCCCTGTTTGGTCCAATTTTTTAACGACAGCTCTTTCGTTACTTTTATGAAATGATCATCGGCCGATACTGCATCCACTTCCCAGTGGCTTCGCACCACAAGCAACATCAATCAAATATCATTTCCAGATCGTTGAAATTCGTTATGGATGGCCAGGAGGATTTAATGTGAAACTCAAATAAAACTAACCGAGTAAAAGTGGAAGGATTGAAAATGCGAAAAAATGTTGAAGGTTAAAGAAGTGAGGGCAGAAGAGAAAAATCGAAACACCTAGTGCAGAAATATTAAAGCAAAAAACAAAACGATCGATTGCAGTGTGTCGGTTAGTTGTGTTAATTTGTTGTAAAGTTTGAAAGAAACGTTCTATAAAACTCTCTTACCAAATTCAAGGGAACAGCGACCACCATGATTAGTTTTCTTTCATTGCAATCGACGGTGATCGTTTCCAGTACAATGTTATTATTTTATTGTACGTAACGAAATTTTATCCTGGGAATATTTCCCATTCTCTTACCTACGTGTTTTATCCCCCTTCATCCTTCTAGTTGTCGTCCTCGATCTGATTAGCATCATCAGAATCACTTTCGCTTTCTGCAAGTTGCCTTCGACGTTCGTTAGTGTCGTTCATCAGCATCAGGTTCTGTTCGTCCTCGTCATCCGAGGGCGGTCCGTTATCATTCCCATTCTTTTCTTCATCGCTACCTTCATCGTATTTTTTTAATTGCTTTGTACTCGTACGGGAAAGATTTGACAACACTTTCAGCGTGTACTTGTTGAAATCGCATCTACGTAAATTAGAAAGAAAACAACATATGTTTTAAAATAAAATAAATTGTTGGATAGACGAACACAACTTTTAATACTCACATCTTGTTCAGCTGGTCATACTTTCGGTTAATGTTCTGATGCAGTGTTACGAGCGTCTGGGTATCGAGGAGATCGTCGACGTTTCCGAGTCGTGTCAAAAGCAGGTTGGACCAGCGCAGATAAAACTCAATGTGCCGGGTGCCACCGACGGTTTTCGCCACGAACTGCAGCGTACGAAGTGCGAACTGATCCGGTAGCGATTGGATAACCAACTCGACTGAAAGATCGAGACGAAAAAAAAGGAAAATGCAAAAGGCTTGGACTTGAGGAATGTCAACGGTTTCACTCACTGTCCTCGTAGGGCACATTCTCGAGCACCTCCTGTATGAGACTGGCCTCGTTGAGCTTCAGTGCCATCAGCAGCGCCCCGCCGTAGTTCTTCTCCTTCCGGAGCAGCTGGCGCGTTGCCTTCGGGGTTACCTCCGTCGACAGCTGGTACGGATCGAACACGATGCCTTTGTGCAGGGCGTACACCAGAAGACCCTCGGTCGAGACGGCGGCCCACGATTGACCCGAGGGTGAGAAGCGGACGGCATCCACCCTCACCTCCGGTTTCACGTTACGCGCCGCCATTTCGCCCTTTTGGACACCCGGCAACTTTATCGCCACATTCCCGCCCTCCAGCTCCTCGCGCTCTTCCACCAGTGCCATGTTGCCGAATTCTGTCAAATTGCGACGATTCATATATTCCTACGAAAAATAAAAGGAATGTGAGAAAAATGCAACCGTTTCTCGTCTAGCGTGTTCTCTTTTTGTCCGCCGTTACTTACATCCATTCCATCCAAGCTGCGGTTCTGTGTGATTTGGAACTTTTTCAGCAAGATCGCCTCCTTCACGTTGTAGATGCACACGTACTTCGATCTACCACCGGCTAGCAAACACTCGCCATCCGCCGAGTAACAGATCGATGTGAAAGCTCTAAAATTTTCCACCAGAAGAAGGGTACATCGTTAGTAAGATTCATGGTTTATGGAGAGTTTACTCGAACAATAAATTTAAAAATTCTAATTTTTATTAATTTCAAACAATTTTATAGTCTTTCTTTGATGCTGATGCTTCCTTAGGTGTGAATGGGGGTGAATTTTGCCTCAACCAGATTCAAATCTATCTAAAATTGAACTTTTACGAAAATGATCAATTCAAATAGCAAATGTTCCCCCACAAGTAACTAGATTGAAATTTAATGAACCAGATTGATTAATAAAATCAATAATCCCTAGCAAATTTCATTGCAAATTGGTTAGTTCTCCTGGACGCTTTGTTGGATGTTTCCTGAACACTTTGTGCTTCAAGTAGTTCGAAGCACGCTCAAAATAGAAAGCAGAAAAAAATCTACGACGTAAAATAAAAGTTGCATTTCAGATAACTCCTTCTTTCTTAGTTTTAGCGTAATATAAGCTATCCTTCTTCCACCAGACGCACAAAACAACCAAAACACAATCCAGAGCTCACTCCGTTGGACTCTACGTGGAAACAGAAGGAAACATTTGGTAGAGTTTTTCGGGCCACTTTAATTTTAAAGTTGACTATGGGACAGTTTTGATACTAATGGCTAACCAAATGTAAATTTCTTCCCAACTGAAGCTTAGAAAACCTTAGAAAATGCACAGTGCAGCCCGTGTAACCGGGTAAGTAAGCTAGTAAACACACAAAAGGTATTTCTTACCTTGCGAGCAGGTTCTTTTTGGCCGTGTTAAGATCGATCTGCGAAACGCTTCCCTCCATATCATTCCGCCCTTCGATCGATGCCACCTGGTTGGCCGATTTAGCGTGAAACACCATAATGGTTCCATTCAGTGTTGAAACGGCGACTTCCTCACCGTCCGGCTTGAACGCGACGCACAGCGCATCCGACGCAACCGATACCGCCTCCTGCGAGCTCGACACCTCCAGACAGTCCCAGATGCGTATCGTTTGATCCCACGACCCTGATACCAACGCCGACGACGAAGCGACCGGGGCGAACGCCAGCGACACTACAGGCGCCTCGTGACCGCTCAGAACCTCCAGCAGCCGGCCGAGCTTCATCGACCAGA
Source organism: Anopheles ziemanni (assembly GCF_943734765.1). Lineage (NCBI taxonomy): Eukaryota > Metazoa > Arthropoda > Insecta > Diptera > Culicidae > Anopheles > Anopheles ziemanni. The sequence continues at coordinate 76,694,923 of NC_080706.1, forward strand.
GGTAGATCTCGAACACGTCCTGACCGCCGGCGGCCACCAGCTCGCCCGAGTAATCGATCGCAACCGACCCGAACTGGGCCGGTTCGAGCGAGGTGAACGTGCGGAAGTTTCGATACCGCACGACGTCGTACGCCCGAACCGTGCCATCGAGCGAGGCGCTCACGAGGAACTTTTTGTTCCGGCTGAACTCGACCGCCATCACCGGTGACGTGTGCTCGCTGAACGTCACGATACAGAAGCCGTTCGCAATGTTCCACAGCTTTACCTTACCGTCCTGCCCGCCGGTCACCAGCTGATGGCCATCGGGCGCGTACGACACGCAGCACATGCCCTGTGCGTGTTCCTGCTGCTTCATGATGTATTGTTCGCTCTGCCACTCCCAAACGAGCAGCTGGCCCAGCTGAGACACACCGAGGGCCAGCCAGTCGCCGGTATTGTTGAAACTCACCGAGCAGATGCTCGCCTCGGAGATACTCAGCGAGTGGATCATGTTCACATCCGGCAGCTCGTACAGAAAGAACGATCCGGTGGAGAAGGCCACGACGAGCATACGCATCTGCTGATGGTACGTCGCTGCCGTGACTGTCGCATTCCGGTTCTCCTTGCGTACATCGTCCGCGAGGAAGTGACGTGCGAGACGCTTGTAGTAGAACGGGTGCCGTTTTTGCTGCACGATCAACTTTCCCTGCTTATCCCGCTCTTCCGCTTCACAGTCCACCAGTCGTTCCATTTCATGCTCCGTGCCGCCACTTCTTTCGTAGTCTTTTTCGATGCCAAAATTCTCTTCCTCATCCTCCTCCTCACTGCCTTCGGAGGACGTGCGTTTTTTCTTTTCGGGCACCGGCTCGTCGTGGGCTACAACTCCTTCCCATTCCTCACCACCTTCGGTAGGCGTGCGTTTTTTCCTTTCCAATTCCTCACGCGTACAGTCCAGGCCACTGAGAGTCATTCCACACTCCCACAGAATCAACTGACCGTCTTTGCTGATCGTGTTAACGTCGAGCGTTTTCGCCTCGAAAAAACACCCAACGATCGGCTCGCGGTGTCCACCGAGCACAAACGGACGAAACGTCTGCAGCCAGGTGACGTTCTGCAAGCGCACCGTGTTGTCCCGCGAGCCGATGGCAAGCACGCGCGAATCGGGTGCCCAATCTAGGAACACCGTCTCGTCGTTGCTCACTTCGAACGCCCGGTGCACAACGAATGAACCGTACGAACCGGATGCTTCGCCGGGAGCCAGGAACACCAGTACCACCGATTCCACGCACGCCGCCAGATACTGACCGTTCGGGCTGAAGCGCAACCACTTGACTTCGCCGCGGAATTTGTACCGGTGGATGGTCGTCTGCGAGATCATGCTGATCATTTGCGCCTCACCGATCTCGTTCACCACCACGAGGAGACATCCGTTCGGCGAAAGCTCGATCGCGGTGTAGTTATATTGGCTTTCGATGCTCAACGTGTTGGACTTGTTGCTACACAGAAGGGAAAATAAGAAAACATTTACACCATCGTTGCAACACTCATTCGGTTGTCATTATTTCTCACTTTTTCAAATCGAATATCGTAATCCGATTCCCAACGGGACTTATCACCGAGTAGCCATCCGGGGTGAATAACAGATTTCCCTTTCGGTACACCGCCCCGAGCAGGTTGCTAAACTACAATTCGAAACATGGATAGGAATTAAACCAAAGTTCGTACACTGCTCCGCCGGGGATAACACTTACCTTGTAGGCGAACTTCATGGCGTATAACTTTACCCCTTTGAGACGGTCGAACTGAATCTAACAACACATTTACGTAGCTATTTTCCCGGCTATGATATTGCGCCCCGAACATTCATAAACATGCTTGATCCGCGTGGAAACCAATGCGGCGAACATTTTGACAGTTCTCATTGTTGTGACAGCAGACGCACGTGTGTTTATGGTTTTTTTTCTTGGTGTCGTCTGGCTTGGGTGATGGTCACAGCTTCACTAGAGCTCAGCGCCGAGATTTGATGATCTGTTTTATACTTGCCATAATTCGTCTTTTAGATTTCTTACGTCATATACAGGGATTTTCAGATGATATCATAACAGCAGCAGCATTGTTTCTAGTTGTAGCACATGATGTTCCAACTGATAACTTCGATAAAAGCAAAAAAGTTGAAAAAGGCCGTTCCGTATCAGAACGCCTTATTTATAGTGGCCGTCCTTATCCCTATTCCTAATCTTAATAATCCTACTCCTACCTATACTAATGCTAACACTAAAACATAACCGTATCATAATTTACACCTACCTTATCTATGCCATAATTAATTATTCAAACCTACCTTACCTAGCTATCTAACTTTAGGCGCTACAACCGGATTCAACCGAGTTCAACTGGGTTAAACCGTAATCAACCGGATTCAACTGGAACTCAACCCGATTCAAACCGAATTCAACCGGGTTCAAACCGGATTCAACTGGATTCAACCGGATTCAACCGGATTTAAACCGGATTCAACCGGACCTGATGCAGTTGGAATAGCATGTGCTGCAGTTAGAAATAATGCTGCTGCTGTTATGATATCATCTGAAAATCTCTGTAACTTCATCAAGTAACTTCACTACACAATAATAGTTCAATTCTTACTTCATTCTTACTTACTTTACTATTCCGCAATGTTAAATGTGAAACTTATACACTACCATTTCGTAGATAAGTGCACCTTTTTAACTAATAAAATTGAATTCGTGATAAATATGTTTTGGTATTTAGTCCAGGTCCAAAACGCTATGCTTACTAAGTCTGAGTTTGGGCATGGTTTTTCAGCCATAAAATGATAAATTAGTTTCTTTCACAATTCATTTCGCACACTCATTGAAAAATAAGTCAAAAAGAATCAGATCCATTTCTTCTGTTTTCCCTTTTTATTTTTTCACATTTTTTCATTGATTTATTACTTCTCCCTGTTCGTCTCTCTCTCTCTCCCCTTGCTCTTCCATGATGTTCGCGTTTGTCATTTTGTTTTCGGTAGATTTTCTTTTGGTTATTCCCTTCCCTTTCATATTTCTAGAAGTGTTGTTTTTTTTTGTTGTTTCGTACCTCTGAAAGGGTCGGGTAGATTTAATGCTGATGTTTTGTTTGTTTCTCTCTCTCTCTCTACTCTCCTTCTTACTTTCAGAACTTGTGTCTAACGGTTTGTTGCTCCTTTTTAAACTTATCAGTTAAAAGTAATTTAATGGTATCGGTAAGGTAGTAGGTATTTGCGTGTGTTTTTGTGTGTAGATAGATTACGCACTAGTAGCAGAATCTTTTCTCTCCGTTGTCGTTTTGTTTCCTGCTTAAAGCTTCCACTTTCACAACAAAAAACGCGGATTTTTTTTCTCGAAACAGTACCAATCTAAATACACGTTTCCGTTTCGTGCTTTTACAAACCCCTTTTCGGGGATTCGACATCCCTTTCTACTGTGGTACGCGAATATGATGGTAGTTCGCTGTCGTCGCCAAACGGGATGCGGTTTTCTTTTCGCTGGCATATTCGTTTAACTACTAACCATTAACTAATTTCCAGCGTCCAGGTGGTCGGGGTGTGCGACGACAAGACCGAGATGGGAAAATGGCAAACGCAGCCAAAGAGAGATACTAGTGCCGGAATGATCTTTTCTCGAAAGGATGCGGGGTGGTGTTGTTGTTTGCGCGTTGGATGGGACCAATGCAAGGGAAAATTAAATCCTCCGTGATCCACTTCCGTTCGTCACAGCATCTAGACGCCCGGAAGAGACCACATACCCAAACAGGAGCGAGCTCCCAAGAGTGGAGGATTCAATTTTGCCATTACTTATGCTACGTCCGCTCTTTCTCACCGCTCCCCCCCTTACCTAGGACCAATATCCTCCATAAAACTAGCGATTGCTTCCCTCTCGCTTTCTCCGCGCCTGCCCTCCTCCTACCCTCTTTGCGTATGGGTGGAAAAAAAGTGGGTGGATGTTGGATGATAACAAGGAGCGGCACAAAGCACGGATAGTCTGATCTTTGAATGTTTTGTTTTGTATCGTTTTGTATCGGTGTGTGTGTCTCTCTTTCTTCCTCTCTCTCTCTCTCTCAATCTATCTTCAATTTCCGGCCTTCTAGATGATCTTCGCTACTGGTCCGGGATGGTCACTTTCTGTTTATGTACAATTTACAATTGCTTGATCTTCTTCTTTGTGACCCAAGAAAGTGACTACGGTTAGCTTTTGCCTCCCTGTTAAGGAAGGGAAACAATCCGTGTGTCCTTTCTGCCAAGATATAACCCTCTGTCTGCCTTTCTGCAAAACTCCGTATGATAACGAGCGATGGTAATTTGTTATCATACATTGTAATTGCTTGTGTGTGTGTTTTGTGTCTTCTCTCTCCTCTTGGTTTTCCTTATTTTCCGAGACATTGCTGATTTTCTGCAAATGGCCCACAGCCAGACTCCACCATCTGACGGAAATCTGACGGGTGTCGGCAAAGGTTTGTGGTGAAAAAAAAATGCTCGTTCAACCCAGTCTAGTTAAGTCTAGCTTTTCCTTCTGCCATACAGTGTGTACAGGCGCCCCGGAAGAGAAATGTAATACCAGAACAACAGGCTGTTAGTTGCTCTACATCTTCACACACTGGGGCGCCCTAGAACCGAATGTTTGATGTTAAATCGGTTTTTATCTTCCTTTCTTTTATATTCTGCTGTTTTGTTGTTCATCTCTCCCTTAAATTAATTATAGTTGTTTATCGTCTCTCGGTGTTTCTTGTTGGTTTTTCTACTTCCACTCTCCCCACGATGATGATAATGATCGATAATATTACATTAATGTGTAACGAACGCATGTGATTGTTATGTGTTGGTTGTGTGATTGATTTTCCCTTCCGTTGTCTATAGGTTCCTCTAAAGTTGGGCAAGGATAGGTTGGTTGGTTGTTTAGTCCTTTAGCCTTCTAGATAGTCCTCCCTTCTATTTTTCCCTTTACGTTATGTATTTTGTTTTTCTGAGCGGTACAGCTCGCTGTTGAAAGCTCAATAATAGTTTTCTTTTCGTTTTCCGCGTTTTTCGTTGTCTCCGATGCCTGATTGGTCGCCCCCGCGCCCAGAACGTGTCAGCAAAAGACCTTCTTCTAATACTTCCTTCGACATATTTTGCCGCTCGATTGGATATGGGCAAAAGAGGTTGAAACGGAAACTTGTATCAAGGGATACCGGAACAAAAACATTAAACGCGCCTTGTTATTTACCAGCACAAGGAGGTTTTTTATTCTTGATGATCGGTTTTGGTGGTGAGTTTTGTGTCTCCCAAGATTGCATATGTGTGTACCTTTTGCTCTTTTTTCTCCTGCTTTTGTGTGCTATTTTCATTCATGTGTTTTCATCTACCGTCTGTGCAAATGACGTACGTCGTCGCTGTGTGATGATGGATTCGCGTGATGGAAGCTTTTATCACAGACTCCAAAAAGACATTCCCTTTTCGCTTGGTTTAACCCAACACCGGAAACACTACGCTTCACCATACACACTCAAACACACACTACCGTAACCACCAGTGCCCAAAGAGGCACGCTGGCAATGAGATAGGAAGCAGTAACTAACAATAAAAACCGATACTTTCTTCAAACGAGACTGATGGGAATTGAAGATATCTATCCCAACGCAGTTCTCCAGTGCAGAAAAACTACCACACGACTGTGCATTCCACTAGAATCTATATGAGAAGGAAAACCCTTGCTCTCCTCTTTTCAATACTAACGGAATGTCCTGCGATTGTTTGCGGTTTTCACTTACTAGTTCTAGATTTTCTCTCTACGGGTGTGTATGTGTGCATTAAGGGTGTTTGTGGGTGCGTGTGTTCGGGGGGGTGTGTTGGTGTGGAAAATTTACATGTACATAAATTAAGTTTACAATTAAATACACGTTATTTTACATAAATACAAATAGTCTTTTGCTGAACTTCCGGAATTTCAGGAGGGGGGGAAGGGGATTATGCTAACTTTATCCCATTTTGACAACCAACGGACAAAACCGGGCAACAACAAACTCGTGGTCGACGACTCGTGATGGTGTATAACGAGACAAAGATGTATATTATTGGACCTTGCTGCCTGAGGGACCCACAAAAATCCCTCCACCGCTTTGTTCCACATGTTACGATGTTGTTGTTTTGTTTTTCTGCCTTTTTGTTTACCCTAAGGATGTAAGTTATGTTCAAGATCTCTTCTCTTACGCCCAGAAGCACTAGCCGCCGTGTGATGATGTTGTTTCTCGTGTGTGTGTGCGTCAAAATTGCTGCCACACACGCGCGTAGTGTCTGAGTTTATATCTGCAACGTCTTCAACGTCGGGGTTGTTGATCCGATGTTGCGAAGCCCCATTTTCCAGCTGGTATACAACACGACGTGTGCTCCGGAATGTTTACTGCCTATTCCGGTTTTTCGGTGGTTGATGAAGGTTACATTCCAAGACTTGATGCAATAATTCCGCTGTTCTTTGCAGTACGTTGTTTTACTCTCTCTCTTTCCCTCTCTAATTACGTTAGCCGGTCTTTTGATGTTACTAGAGGCCGCAAAATCCAGCGACACCCGCCGGGTGGCACCAGCGTCGGGGGGGCGGAAAGCATCGACGATGCTTGCTTATTTCGTGTACAGGTAGATGGCGACGATCAGACCGTACAGACCCAACACTTCGGCGAAAATGAGGATCAGAATCATACCGACGAACAGTCGGGGCTGCTGGGCGGTACCACGGACACCGGCGTCACCGACGATACCGATGGCGAAACCAGCTGCCAAGCCCGAGAAACCGACGGCCAGACCAGCACCGAGATGGATGAAGCCCCTGCAAAACACACAGAGAGAGAGAAGCGTGTTAAAACATATGTTGTTTGACAAAATTGAATTATAAAAGCTTGGGAAAAAAAATCTTTACACATATTTCAACAGTTGTAATTGTAATATTTTATGTATCACAAATAATATGTTAATTTAGCATGTTTTTCGATCTGTTGAAGATCTACAAAATGTTCATTTTCTTTTCCTGAACAAATTTTAAATGAAAGTTTCGACAACTCAAAAGGCATATAAACTAGGAACAAATTTCTGGCCTCTCCCACAAAAAAAAACCAGAGTCAGTCAATAATGCGCACACTCATATCGCCCACGAGATACCGGGGAGCGCATTTTCTTTCCGTAGCGATTTTGCATGCTCTCATTTCAGCCGCTGCTTCCTTTTACTTGTTCTCCCTCAAACAACCGAAAAGGACATTTCTGGAAGCAAGCGCGTCAAAGTATCTTCTCTTCCCAATGGACAACACTAATCACCCACACAAATCCAGCAGCAGCAAGCAGGTGGGGCCCCCAGAAGTGGCAAGCATGACCCCCCCTACACATTGGTTATATTTGGATGCTCTTGAAAATATGCTTTCAACCCATTCTATTGCAAATTTGGGGCAGAAACGAATTTAGATAGGACCGTGATGTTGCGCAACAACAGACCTACAGGAGTCCTCCCTATGAATCATTATTGAACGATACGAGATACGAATGATATTTACAACGTAATACTTACTTGTACAGCGGGTACTTCAGCGGCTCATCCAGGGAACCGGCGATGAGGACAGCGACGACCAGACCGTAGATGGCAATGATACCCGCCATGACAACGGGAATGATGGACTTCATGATCAGCTCAGGACGCATCACCGACATGGCGGCAATACCGGTACCGGACTTTGCCGTTCCATAGGCAGCACCGAGAGCTGTGGATAAGATCAAATGGAGTAATAAGTATAAGTAAAACTAGTGATTTACAAGTCAGGATTGTAAGAAAGTATTGTTTTCGCAACTGAAGAGCAGCAGAAATCTTCGTGGGCTGACGTGGTGAAAGACAAATCAGACAGGGAGCTGTGACAGGGAGCATATATGGGCCAACGAACTAGTGATAAGAGAATCGCCAGAGGATGTTGTGTTTGAGAGGAAAGCAACAAACATATGTTAACAGCTTGCAATACTGTACCGTATGTAAATGCAATGGGGTTCCTCGTTTTCATTAGAACACAACCATTTGTTTTACAAGATTTTTCTCCTCATTAATAGTTTCATAATGAATTGTTTGTACGGGTCGCTTGAAAGGTAGTTTAAATTTGGAAGAATTACGATTTCGTCAGTTATAAATGTAACTAAAATCCCTCTGAATTTAACGATCAACTATTTCGCAACCTGCTAAAATAGCGTCTCGACTCATAGATAACACGATGTGTTTCTCCCTCGGGGTGTGATGTCTCTGGTACATCCAAATATCTCTGGAGTAATAAAAAGTACAAGTATTTTAAAATTAAAAAAAATGAAAGTGAAAACTTGTTGCTGCTATTATTTGTGACTCCTGTGGCGTTGAAAGAGATAATGGTTCAAACTCGTCCAAATGAAAATACCCATGTCATTTAAAAATGACGTTGTCGACGTTTAAAAGGAGTTTATATATCTCTAGCCTATCAGGAGGAATTGAGTTGATATGACAGCGAATGAAATGGCGTTACAAAATCGAACAACTTGAGATAACTATTCCATGACTACCTGACTTCCAGATCGATCATACATCGTCGAGTGCCCGGAGCCAGGGCGGGAGGGGGATCACATGACGAAATTTGCTTCGCCGCTTCAAAATACTTTGATTTCCAGCGCACAATACAATCGTCGCGGAAAGTCGCGGGCTCGCGACTGTGACGTTCGCTAGGTGGTTCTGTGGTGTGGGTTGCACACGGATCACGTGAGGATCGCCGTAGTAGAAGTGCAATGCCAATAGGGCGCCTCTGTACTATACACTGCTCCCCCAGGTGAGACCGAAAACAATCGTTCCTCGCGAATGGTTCTCCTGGTGTAAATGACTATCACGAATGCAAAGGTTTTCATGGTGGTTCGCGAACTATCGGCAAATGCTTGATGGGTTTGCTGGTGCTGGTGTGCACGCGACTTCTATTGCGTTGTCATTGATGATACAGGTGGTATAATTGGGGTTCGTTCGTTCGGTTCCGTTCGCGGTTCGTTCACATGATCATCAATGGCAGCAAATCGACGGCGAACGCGACGAAGTTCGTCGTATCGCGGTCATATGACTTCCGAGCGAGAACACGGCCGTCAATTGTGGCGTGGAAACGTTGAGAGAACAGATAAGAAATGGAGTATTGTGCATGTTTGCGTTCGCTTGCTGGAAGATGAAATACACATACCAGCAGGCCATGTTTCTGAATCATGTAAGTGTGGCTCCAAAAGGCTGCTGAATCATAGTTTGAAGCAACCAAGCAGCGGGGCAAATATGTTTCGCTTTTTTAGAGCACAAAATATGGAAGAATGTTTTAAAACATGGTAAAAACACAGTTGGTATTGCGATACAACGAAACAAGGGTGTTGCATTTCAAAAAATACTTCTGCGCGTTTCTGCTCATCATGCTTGACGTTTCATCAGACCGATCATTCTCATGTGACAGCAGGTAATTGTGATTCGCGGAACAACCCTTGGCGACACCTCGTCGAAACAGTAAGAAATGGTATTTATCTGCTAATGGGATGATTTGGGTTACTCACGCTTCTTCAATTCTTCGGGATTACCCGAAAAGAATGAGGGTAAAATTCCAACATAAATACAAACACCTTACTACAGCATCGCAAAAGACAATCGAACCCTATGACGTCACATGACCTACTGCCGGACAACCGTCTCGCCGGCCAACCTTTATTCCTTCCAAAATCGGAAAATAGACCAGAAAGATTTTCGCTTATGCTTATTATACGTGCAAAGAAAGATATGCTGTCCATATCAAAGATTAACATCGATAGAGTTACTACATTACGAAGTGAGGCACATCATTTCATTGAGAGAAAAATCGATAACCATCGTCCTACACAAATTGTCTGATTCTGGGATCCTCTCTCAGCATTAGCAAAACCTTAATAGTAAAGCAAATTATTTTGTACAAAATCCTAACTAAAACATTTAACACTAAACGTTTAGTGCTATCGCATTGTGTGGGGGTAGAGAAAAGATGTGCTCATGTGGCTCCAGTGATGGATCATGTGACAGAAAATTACACTTAATGGTGCTATTTTTCCATCGACCGCATAAATGTCGGTGCAAATATTGAAAGTAAAGCCTTAAATGATCGGTGAAAGGGATTGCGACGAATAAATGTCCCGGTCACACATGTTAAAAGCTACCACGGGAGCCTCATCTGTGGCAGACATTTCTTGGGTCATGTGGTCATCAAATTCCAAGCACGTCGCGTGATAAGTGTTCACAATGAAGTTATGTTTGCTCTACTACGATAAGACGTAACATTTAAACACTTTTGATCCTTTTGTAGTACTGTTTTCTCTTCAAAAAGCATGCAAAGTTTACATTATTAATGAAACTTTTTCAAGGAAGCATAAGGATCGCCAACATCCATGCTGAGCATGCTCGTATGCGTGTGTGTGAATGAGGGGTTTTTAAGCAGCTTTCCTTCTCTCGCAGGCTACATCGCAGTAGTCCTTGGCACCAAAATCAATAATAATCAAGCATCAAATCTCCAGCAGCAGAAGCAAAAGCGCACCTTCGATATAAAAAAAAAAGAATAGTGTTTTCCGCATCGCTCTCGCTCGCTTATGTCGTCCTGCCTTATATTTTTTGCCATTTTACTTGCCACACTTGCAATTCGGAATCTCTAGAAACTCTCTGCCTCTCTTCCTTCTGCTATCTTTTGCGACTCCCGGTAGAAGTGGTTGCTCCTTTTCCATACGCACTTGCTTCAAGTGCATTTTCCTTCCTACGCACGTTGACAAGCCATTGTAATCGTTGCAACCTTTCCGCCTTGCTAAGTGCTGTTTTCGGTCACAATGCAAGAAATTCATCATCATTAGCGATGCGAAACCTCCGTCTGCAAACGCAAAACACCGAGTTTTCCTACTGCGGGTGGAACAAGGTAGACAATGGTGGTTAGGATTTTATCACAATATGTTGAATCCATCCAGATTAGTTTCGGGCAGAAATTTTATCCTCCATTTCGAAGTGGGGTTTTCCAGTGATGCTGACGAAATATTAGGATGCTTGGTCGCTGCATTCGCATTATTCGCCAAAGAAACTTCTTCAGATCCGCGCCTTAACATGAGATTCGCGTAAATTGAGAAAAAAACCGAAAAGCGAAAAGTGGTCACGAGGGCACTTGCGCGCTGATACACATACACACAGGCGAAACGCACCAACCACACACACACACACATACACACACTAAACCACGGGGACACGAAGAGGTGCTCACATGACGATGATGGTGTTCCGAACGGCAGAAAATGACGGCGAACAAGGAGATTACGCATTTTCAGCAAAAATACGCCATGGGGGCAATCATTTTACGGCGAATTCCGAGAAATTCCGTTACGATGGTGTGGAAAAACGGCTTCTTTTCGAACCCTTTTCGCAGATGTGCGTGTGTGTCGGGGAGGAAATCTTAGCAGGGCTGTATAGGGCCTGGCAGCACCGTGTGTTGGGGAGGACAACTTTTCTTACCGCTGAAAATGATAGCAGCCGCAGCGCCCATCACTCCGAAGAAGGGCGAGTACACGGGATTCTCTTCCGGCAGTGCCATTTTTGATGTGTGGTGTTTTTTTGGGGGGCGGTCAAGCTTTCTCCGAACGATAACTGTTCCAACGGCAGAAGAGGAGACGGTCTTGGACACACGACTGACTCGACACACTCACGGTACAAAACTGATGTGCGGATTGGTCAGCGTTCGAAAAATATGTATCGTCTAGCAGGCTGTCAGTCCCTCTCGCTCTAGACGTATCGTTTTCCCGTTCACTCGCACGGGGATTTTGAACCGGTTATACCGGTTAATATAACCGCAAGCTGAATTCAAACGCATGCTATTTTTTATAAGCGACTTTCTTTTCAAGAAACCGCACAGTGTGAATAAGGACGGCGCATTTTTGAAACAAACATTCGCTACATACAAATTGAACACATGAAAATGAGCTTTTTCTTCTTTACGAAAAACCTTTTAAATGAACAGATAATTAATAAATGGCAATAAGTGACACTTCAGTGCATTTTTTTAAAGCAAGAGCATACTTTTATGACCCATCGTTGTGAATAGTGAATTTCTAAACAATCATACCCGACCCAACTTTTTTGCATATTTTCGATTCAGCATCATTTGCCTGGTCAGAGCATTGAGATGTATGAAATATGGTGTATTATATTCAATAACTGGCTCATATTCATACTCCACATAAACTCGCTCTATATCAGCTATTTTTTCCTTCACAGATACAATGTAGTAATGTGATGTACAAACCACCTTTCATTAGCATGTTTCACGGAGATATCGGTGAAGATCGCTGCTCACATGTTGCGGAACTTTCGTCAGTTCAGAATATAATGCCCGGTGACCACCACCTCCCTTCCCATTTCTCAATCCACAATGGAGGCCGTCCAGCGTACCCCTTCTTTCCATCACTCCCACGTTTTGACCACTATCAAGAGATAGATTCGACCGGCGACCAAGTCATCCCCACCTCATGGTCGGAAAGATTACGTTTGGAGCCCGAAACGGAAGCTCCCACCGCTCGTAGCGTTCCAGCTGTCCATGTGACGGCCGGTAGATTCCCCCCAAAGTGTGATGCGATTACGTAGAACACTTTTGCTGTTGACTTTGGCGTCATATGACCCGTGCAGCGCTTTTGGTGCATGATTAGATACAGCTATCGTTTTATTTTTTTCTTCTGTTTGTGAAGACAATTAAAGCCTTTATTGTTTTGGTTGTGATATTTTAAAGAACCTTTATCACATTGATTGCCAACAATCTACTACAGTTTCACTCATGAAAACGTTTTCAGAAAACTTGATAAGTTGATTTATTAATATAGACCCTTTTTTATGTGCTTCTTACCCTACTTTAAGATGGATTCCGTCTGTAAATGATAAATACACCCATTAGATAAGAAAGTTAATACAAACTAGCGCCACAATCACCATGTGATCCGTTGGAGGGCGTTCCCGGCCCAGCATGCCGTTTGAAAGATATATGGATTAGCATCTACAGTTGGCTACGTTACGTTACGGATCTGCAGATAGCAAAAAGATAACAGCAATATGTAACCACTGCATGTGATGCATTGTTCTGCGGGAAAAGTTTATCGGTAAAAAGAAAAAGTACATTCATTTGAATGCCTAAGAATTGCATAAAATATAACTCCAATTACAGTAAAGTCTACAATGAAACAAAATATCAGAAAGCAATAATCGAATCTCATCATAAACGCAAATTAATCGAAAAATGATAAATGAGTAAAATTTGAAATGGTATCAAATAAAACAAGAAGCGGAAAATATTCCGCAAATCATTTGTGAGTGGAAAGTACGTTGGTCAAGGCTTTTGAAAACAAAATTATCATTATCAAAACCCTCGACGTATACTCGAGGGAAGATATTCGAGGCAATGATGAGCTCTTATCAGCAGTCACACGCGTTGCCGTTCTACTTCCACACACATTAGCATTCACGAGGAGCGACAGAGTTCATATAAAAAATGTTTTTATTTTTCATTTTCTTCACGCTATGTGTAACTCCGGCCATCGACATCGTGAATCAATGCTCAGATCAATTGATCTCGATGTAAAATCCTTAATTGTTATTTATCGTTTCCAAAAATATGCTTTTATCAGATTACATTTAGATGAATTACTAATGCAAAAGTTGACCCAATTATGAAGATTTTTGTGAAACGACATAGCCTTGTCCAGAAGCGTAGAAAAAGAACTCACATGTGCATGCACATGAATGATGTTGAAGCTTGTGAAGTGAAATGACAAGGTTGCATACTTTTACGATCAATTTTAAAGACGACTTTGGATCCCAAAATATTGAATTCCGAGGGAAAATGTTAAACCAACACAAAATTCAGCTTTTCCTTATGAGCAACACTGTATACTGTAATTCTAATCTTATCTGCCTAAACTAAGCCAGAGTTTTACCCACAGAGTTGACTTATGTTTAAATTCCAACCATTATCGCATATCAATGTTTTGGCGTAACTGATCACGATTTTAGGCCCAAACAGAATGCTGCAAATTTTTTGCGAACCCATCTTTCTTACACCGATATATGTAAATGGATCTTTTTCTCAATAAATTCCACTGCATCTCCCACCGACGTCTGTTCAGCGTTAAACATTCCTAATTTATTTATCCGATATCGCCTAGCTTAGAAGTAGAAAGGAAAATAAGAAACAAACCAAACAACAGTCCGGCATACCGCCCCATGCGTGCCTTTTTAGTGCTTGTCAAGTACCTTCTGGAGCAAATCGTTCATGCTGGTCAACAGCATCCGCGGGTCGTCGACTAAACCGGCCCCGACCATGGCGTTGGAGAAGAGTTGATTTGCCAGCAGTTCTGCTAGCTCCGGATCGCTGGTCGTCAGTTTGTGTAGCTTTTTGATAATTGGATGTCTGGAAAAGGTACATGAAATGTTTATATTAAATGTTGGTAATATTTAAACGTACCGGCGGCTGGTGGAAACTTACTTAGGATTGATTTCAAACTGAGGTTGTAGAAGTGCGTAGCGATTCTCTTCGCTCATGTTATGGCTTTGCGTTTTGATGAAGTGCCGTGCGGCGGCCATCTCCTCGACCGTTACTACGCACGGGTGCGAATCGAGCTTGCCGGTTGTCTTGACGTTCGACACCTTGCCGGCGAGCCTCTGCTTAATCCAGGGCAGCAATTCGTCGATCTGAGTCTTCAGCAGCGAACCCTCGAGCAGTCCATCCTGGTCGGCGGTGGAGGTCGCATCCGAACGACGCATTTCCTTCTCGACCGAGATGAGATTCTTCCCGAGGAACATGCCGAGCTGCATCAGAACCAGCTCATCGTACGCCTCGTAGCAGAAAAGCACCTCGATGCCGCGCTTCTTGAGTGACTCGTAGTACGGGGATGCTTCGGCGAGGGTTCGGTTCGGTGCGGCTAAGTAGTAGATGTCCTTTTGTCCTTCCGCCTGGCCCTGGCAGTACTCGGGTAACGAAACGGTCCGGTTTGGCTCGCGACTCGTCTCGAACCGTAGCAATTTGGCGATCTCCTCCTTTTCCTGCTGCTCCTGGCTGGTCACGATACCCTCCTTGAGGAACAGTCCATAGTCCCGGTAGAACTTGTCGTAGCTTTCCGGTTCCTTCTGGGAACGATCGTGCAAAAAGCGCAGCGTACGATTCGTCAGCGCAATACGCAGCTTGCGGATGAGCGAACTGTTCTGCAGCAATTCACGACTCAGATTAAGCGGAATGTCCTCCGAATCGACGACACCCTTGAGAAAACGAAGCCACTTGGGCAGCAGGTTTTCCGTCTTCGACTGGATCAGTACCTTGCGCGTGTAGAGTGCCACACCACCGTCCGCGTCCCGTGACATCTCGAACAGTCCCGGTTTACCCTCGGGGAAGTAAAGCAACGCGCGGATACTCAACGGTACGTCGGTTTTGTAGTGCAGCGTAAAACGTGGTGTGTCGAACGTGTTGCCTACGAACCGGTAGAATTCGTTGTGCTGCTCGGGAGTGACCTGCTTCGGTTCCATCAGCCAGATCGGTTGTATCTGATTCGCCTGCTTGCCGTTCAGGAAGATGGGACTACCGACGAAGTTGCTGTACCGCCGGATTACCTCCCGGATTCGATCCTCATCCGCGAACTCCCGGCAGTCCGCCTTCAGGTGAATCACAATCTTCGTCCCTATGGCCACTCCTTCCGCTTCCTGAATTTCGAACGTACCGGACCCATCGGATGACCACTTCAACCCGGGGGAACCGGTGCGAGCCGAGCGCGTGTACACATCAACCCGGTCGGCCACCATAAACGCGGAGTAGAATCCGACACCGAACTGGCCGATGATGTTCTGCACGTTCTCCTGCGATCCACGACCGCTTTCCTTGAGCTGCTCGATGAAGTGCTTCGAGCCGGAGCGCGCGATCGTTCCCAGGTTGGCGATCAGTTCCTCCCTTGTCATACCGATACCCGTGTCCTGGAGTGTCAGCTGTCGATCCTGCTTGTTGGTGCCGATGTGTATCTCTAGCGCCCGGTCGCACTCGGCATACTCGCTGGCCCCTTCCGGTGACGATTGCACGAGAAAGCGGAACTTTTCCAGCGCATCGCTAGCGTTCGAAACAAGCTCGCGGACAAACACTTCCTTGTCGGAGTACAGGGACCGTGCAACGATGTCTAGTAGCATGCGCGTTTCCGCCTGGAACTCGTGCTTATCACTCGATCCGACACCCTTTTCTCCGTCACGGATGATCGAGTGGTAGCCCTCCTCGGCCACCTTCGTGCTAAGCGACCGATTTACCGATGTGTTCCATCGCGGATGACCGACGCCTAGACCTTAAAAAATATTCATAATCAACCACAACTATTCCGCGACCCTGTTGCATAACTTTCCAGGACATTCGGGAATGCTTACCGGGCGGTGTGCTTATCGTCCGATGCGAAAGATGGCCGGTAGCAGGAAGTAAGCACCGGGCTAGGGTAACCGATGGGCGCATTAACTTCTGCACCCGAAAGAACCCGTTTACAATGCTCATTTTGTTCCACACACAGACGGTAAACAATAGTTAACCAGAGATTGCAGATTAGCCTGCACGCGGATTTGTAAAAAAACACCACACCGCCCTTCGAAGAAAGATTGACTTTGCGGGAGAGAATATTTTGACATTCTAACAACAAATTGTTTACCTTTGAGTATACATTAAAAGCAACTTAAATCAATATTTTATGTTCAGACAATGAATCCTTTTAGTTTTTTAAGCTTAAATGAGGTTTTTGTATAATTTTCATACCATTTTCAGTACTTTTATGACGGCGGTCATCCACGCGACCTGACTTTCATTACAAGAACATTTTGTCACTTTCTGAACTGTCAACCGGCCTACCCAGGATATTGTTTTCCAAACATAAACAAAATACACGTGCATGCGGTGCATTGCCCGGCAAGGAAATGGCTAAAGTACAGAAAAACTTTGTAAAAATAAAGAAAATTAAGCCTAAACAAACTAAAAGTGTTTTGAAGAAGAAAGAGAAGCCAAAAGTGGTTAGCGAAAAGCAAGCAGCAGCAACAGCGGCATCGAAGAAGAAGGAAAATGGAACCGACCGTATAAATACCCCCCGTTTGCCGATTGTGTTTATTTCCCCGAAAACGGAGGACACTGACGAGGAGGATGATTCGGAAGTGGAGGAGACAACACCGGAGCAGACAGGGCCTAAGCTGCCCGTTGTCGAGCCGATCCCGACGGACGTTCCCGATCCGCAGTTGTCCCAGCGATTGCAAAACCTGATCCGACCGCTGATCGCCTACGTTTATAACGAGGATCAGATGACACTGAAGCTTAGTTTCGAAGAGGCCGGCATGCTGCTGGAGCCGGACTACAACGAACAGACGAAAGTGTTTCGCTTTCTCGTCAACACGAAGGAGATTTGCCAAGCAGTCGGCGAGAAAGCGGAAGCCCATTCGGAGGCGCGCGACAAGCTCGTACAGATTATTCGCTACTACTGCTACACCGTGAAGGTAGGCAAATACTCTTGTTCTGTTTGTTTGGTTTTCGTTAAATTTATACAATGTTTTACAGCGCGTCAAAGATTTTCACACACGGAGGAAGATTTTCCATGCACGACCACCGAATCCACCGAAGAACCAGCGTGGCCCGGAGGCTATCCAGGAGGAAAACATCGGCTTCAAGATGTTGCAAAAGCAGGGCTGGAGCGGTGGAGCACTCGGTGCCAACGAGGATGGTATCATCGAACCGATCGCGGCCAAGCAGCGCAAGGGCAAATCGGGACTGGGCACGGAAAACGCCACCAAGGACGCACCGAACGGCGACCGGTCGGAGAAGGTTAAGATCCCGCTCGAAGCGTTCTACATGATGATGAAACAGTACGCCGGGGTGAACGCACTGTACGATCTGGTTTTCAGCACACAGTTCACCAAGCACCAGGTGGTCAAGTTGAAAGCGTAAGTGTACTTGATACACAAGCCGACCCAAAACGATCACTAACGATTACACTTTCCTTTCTCTCTCGCAGCTATGCCGAATCGTTGAAACTGGTTCCGCGGATGGTTGGCCAAAAGAAGAGGCTGGTCGTAAGCAGGCCGCTCACTATCAAACAGATCAAGGAGGGTGTCATGAAGGGACATTCCGACCTGTGTGCGAAGTACGTCGTTATACCGCCTGCTGCTGGTATCCCTGAGGAGGACAAGGTCGTAATAATCAAACCTAAAAAGGAGAAAACATGAATTTGTACCAAGTAGGCTAGTCTTACGAAAATACAGAAATGAAATTCAAACTTTTCTATTTACAATCATCAAAAGAAGGAGAAAAACCACTTGACTTATTCATCACGATTACATTTACTGTCTCATATCGGTAATATATTTTCAATAATTTCATATCGTTTAAACATACTGATACAATGTGTTATCTTGTTCGTTCTGTCGGTCATTACGATTCGGGTCTTTTAATGATTTCTTTTTTCTCCTGTTTATACTCTAATAAGCATCTTGTTCCGTTTACTTCTTCCCTTTCCTATGCATCGCGTGTGTATGTGTTTTTGTTAATTGTAGGATTCTTTCGGTTTTCCCTGCTAGTAGTCCAGTCCTCGGTTGGTGGCAGCCAGTTTCCCCTCAGGCGTGTTCTGCACAGCCGGTCTGCTTGTGTTGCGTTTAGTGTTGTTTGTTTGTGTGTATGTTTCCATTGTTTGCGCAATTGTTTCATCGGCGTGTATCGTCATACGTTCAGTTTGTTTTAGTTTGTTGTATATTGCATTTCTGAAATTCATACTTTCCTTCTACTTCTATGCATTGTTCCTTGTTCAATTCAATTGTGTTTGATATTCTTATAACGTTTCTACCAAAATATGTATACCTCCTTTACGCTGCAGGATTAAGTTGATTTTTTTTATAATGCTTTCTTGATAGTACATTCATACCGATAACCGTTCTAATTAGCTGTAAGACTCGTACGTGCCTGTTTTTGGCTTAGTTATAAGGGTTTCATTAATTTTTAAATTGTTCGTTTTCAATACTCCCGTTTTGTGATATAAATTGTTTCTTTTGTTTTATTATCGCCTCAAAAAGTAACCACTGTAATGGGTGAAATGATGGAAAGGTGACTCTAAGGAAGTCTTTCAAACAAAATGAGACAGAAGCGATTTTCCCTAATGGAGGTTAACACGATTCCAAAGCTCGTTAAAGGGTTGCCGAAGGGAAAATAAAGATCCATCTAAAGCTGATCTATAGAAGGTTAGGAAGAGAGAAACTGCACAAAGTCCGAGTCATGGGGATTTTTTTTAGATATTATTTTGGATTCTTTGAGGCTAGAGTTTTTCTGTTTTATTTTGGAAATTGGTTAAAACACCTAGATTATTCGACCATCGTATAATACGTGGTCATGTATCCCTTGCGAAGTACGTCATTTTTCCAAATTTTATACAAATGCGTGTCTAAAAATCTGATACAGTAACAAAATGAACGATAAAAACAAATTACGAAAAACTGTAGAGTTAATAAAAATGAGCTGTTCATTTTTTAAATTAAATTTTCCGTTTCTGTTATTCGTATTCCGCAATTTGATTCCTCTGCTGCTCTGCACTTTCGGTACTATTGTAGATTTGTGGATTCTTTTCGCTCAAACAAGGGGGCCGGCTGTAACTCCTGTTTCTTATTGAATTTCGGTTTCGATTTGCTTGCTGTCCTTATATTTTTCTTCAAAACATTTCGACAATCGGATTTTGCGCCTACGCTTTCCCGTTGTCCGGAGCGTTTTTTCTAAACATTAATGAGGTAGTTTTATTTTTGTTTCTTGTTTACCATTTCAAAACTATTTCGATCGGTTTTTATGTTACGTTTGTTTGTTTTCATATTTTTTCATTTCGCTCATTCAGTGTTACATCTCCCTAAACCACCAACCTTGAGACTCAAATTTGTTGTAGGTGCACTTTCTGGTTTCTTTCTGGTTTTTTGTTTCTGAAAAATATTCTCTACTCTTCAATCGGAATCGATTTCCTTGTCCTTTCTACTTGTATCAGTTGTTGATTCTGTTTTCATAGTCCTGCCTGAATATATAATGCTGTGAATTATGTGTGTTAAGTTGCTTTCGACTGTTTTTATTTGTTGCTGTTTTTTTGTTACCATTATCAATCATTAAATCTACCCTAAACCTGAACTGTGTGATGTTTAGTACCTTTTCTTTTGAATTTTTTTTTCATCTTTTTAGGTTCACCATTGTCCTGCTGGTGTTTGTGTATATCCTGAAGGTTCGTAATTAACTTTCCTGGTCCGTTTTATTTCCAACGCCTCTCATCCCTTCCTTTCTCGTGTATGTTTGTTCATCGATAAATAATACCGTAACGATACAGCTTTAAAACCTTACCGAACAAAACTAGTTTTTCTATCGGAAAAAGCATGTTTTTAGAAATTATGAAACTTCAAAAAATGAAAAAAAAAAACATTAAAAGCGATACTGAGCAGTACGAGATGCCGATGCGAGTATTACAATCTTATGAAACACACTTGACTACGTAAGACTAAACTCTGCTTGCTTAACGCTGTTGCCTACTCTGTTACCTACTCTGTTACCTACGCTGTTACCTTCTTCTCTTCATTTGTCATGATGATGATTTCGCGGGTTCGTTTTCAGCTCCCCTCCAAATCCTACTAATTACAGTAGTACGACTCACATTACTTTCCCTAGCAATTCTCTGACGTTTGAAGCTTTTTTTCCTTTCCTTACCAGAATAACATCTACTACACACTTTAATGTACTCCAGCTAATAGTTAAATCCATGTGATTTGTTTGAAAAGATCGCACAAAGGCAGGTGGATTGAACTATTGGTCGGTTAATACGTTGCCATGTTCTTATGCTTTCCTCCCGTAGAGACAGCCACGCTTTCTATCTATGTACAATTTCATCTAAACCATTGCCAACACTAACATCCAATGCATTTTCCTGTGCCGTGCTTTCTGCTGGTATCCAACCAAGCGACGCTTATGAAGTTATAGAATAAGCTACTTGCTAAACTTCTTTCCTTGCATATCTCTTCTCCCACTTTCTCTGTGAGGTAAAGGTTTTGTTTTCATCTCCTTCTCCTCAACCACAATCGGAAGCTGAACCAACTTCACACAATTGGGTTCTGTGCAATCGTTTCCAGCTATCCTTTTCTTCCTTGTTCTAGCTCTCTACAAGAATACATACTGAATCCAACTAATTATTCCTAGTTCACCAACCGACACGGTAACCGTGCGGTTGTGATATATCTTTGGCCTGTCTACAATCGGTTATCCTTCCTAGCCTTCTAGTCCGTTTGAATCCTTTGCCTTCGTCCGTTTGAATGTCTCTTCGCGTATTCTCTTTCATGTTTTGTGTCTTCTGCCAACTTACGTCAATAATCATACGTCTTCACGAGCTTTAATCCTCAATGATTTCTGCCATCACCCTCGCCATATTTTTTCTTCCCCACGCAGGCACGTTTCAATCCAGCTTTGACCGTAGCCTTTTTTTGTTGTTGTCCGTATCTCCTCGCCATTTATTTAGCTAAATCTTCTTCTTTACTTATCGTTTCATCCTTCAATGCGACTGCTCCACCAGCGTTTTTCTTACACTCCATCATTCTATCGCTTTCACCATCATTGATCATCCTATGAGCTTAGCCCGTTTTCCTTCCATTTGAATTAAGCAACATGCGAATTCTGATGTTTGGAAACCGTTTCGTATTCATTTTGCCCTCGCTTTTACGCGAATCTCGATCTGACTTCATTTTCGTTTATCATCTCTGTATTCCATCTTTTTGTTATTGACTATCCTTCTCTACAAACTTATAGGTAAGATACAACGGCAAAGGAATGCATATTTGGTAGCGAGAAAATATGAGACTGTAAAACATTAGACTCAGGAAAATTGTTACGAATTAGTTTATCGGATAAACATTAAATCGACCCCTGAGGTTTTGTTTTACTTTCATTCCTATAAAAAAGAAAACGCAACACCTATCCTCTGTGCAAAACAGAGAGCGATTTTAGATAAAGTGTTTTTGTTTCTACACGTCTCATCTTTGCTTCACTCAAAGGCCATTTCTTTAGCCCAAAATTGTTCGCTCATCATTGTGTTCCGATTTAAACTACGGTTGACAATGTCTCTTCCCACATCTATAAACTAGCTCACCGATATTATTATGCTTACACTTAGTATCACCTACACGGACTTTATACACTATGCTGCTGATCATTTCATTGAACTGCCCCTTCCCTCATTACTATTCCCATGCAACCTATTCCCGTATTGGCAAAGTTGGCACACATGCACACAAACATACACATACAGCCTTTTTTAAAATTGCAGATTGAAATTTAGTTAATGCCACCAAGAGCCGTCAATGAACATTCAGATACATTTGCCAGCCTGAGATACATCAATGTCAGGTGAGATTTAAACTTGTTTGCCTTCTGAAGCGGTAGGAGTGAACTAAATCTGAAAAAAAAAACAATAAATTGGACAATGAAAGAAAACTTATAAATAATTGTAAATTCGACATAAAACATAGTTTAAACAATATAAACTGAGAACAATGAACATACCTTGATGAAACAAACTCTGGAAAACAAAGATAAATTCAAAACCATATAATGGCATGAATAAAATATTATAATACATTTCCTAAGGATAAAAATATTACCTATTAAATAGACAAGAAAATGTAATAACAATCACGTACCTTAACGTAAAATCAGTTATAAACCAGACAGACCACAAAAGAAAAGTGAATCAAACCAAAACGCATAATGGACGAAAAAGATAAAAAACACCAAACAGACGAAATGCAGCCGAATGTAAATGCAATGATACGAAGAAATGAAAAAATACAAAAAACGGGTTTTTCATTTTTCAAAGGATTGGTTTTCTTTTCTTCCGAATAAAAAAAAAAGTTTTCCATCATTCCTTCGCGCTTCCTTGTCTTTCCAGCTGCCGGAAGCGAACGAGCACCCGGGCAGCGGATAGCGGAAGACAACGATCTCTCGGTCCCACGGTGGGGGTGGTGTTGCACTCTTAACACTAAACGAACTTAAAACGATACTAAGATCGGCACACGTTCCGATGCGAAGGAGCAAAAATGCGAACCGCACTTGATGACAATAATTGAAATTAGTTAAATCTATAATTACACGACAGTTATTTCTTACTCTTAATGGCGCGAGCCGGTAAAAACTTCGTCAGGTCGTTCGTCCTCGCTCTCCAGGATGGTTTGCTGATAGTTTGCAGTAAGCAAAAATTATACTAATGATCGAGCGCGTTGCGACAACTATGGTAAAATATTTATACACTAAATTACACATACTTAGAGGAGAGCTTTCGGGACTAAGAGCGACATCGATTTATTTTAAAATAAACACAAATTGTGGCTTTCTTTTAGCAGTGCAGTTGTTTAGGTCATTGCTTTGTGTTCCACTTAATTTGTTACATTAAGCTAAGACACGAAACACCGAAAATGGAAACGAACACAGTTGTGTCTCGATGCGACCAACGTTGTTGTGCCTCCTTCCAGTAATGTTGGTAGTAGGTTAACTGTTTGTTGTTGTTTTTATAAATCGTTTTAAAGCAAACACCTAAATGACCATTTCTATTGGTATGAACAAGTTTGGCTTCTCGTAAATGCTACAGGTGCGCACGGTGGCGCCATCACTTTCAAGCACACAAATCTTGGACAGATTTTCACCTTATCACTAGGGGAAAAAAAGAACAAGAGTTCTATCGCCGGCCTGGGCATGAACACATTCGTGTTTCGCTTGGTTTGACGATCGAGACGTTACTTAAACTCTACGTATAAGAAATCTCACTACAAAAATTCAAAACACACAGATTAGGGAGGAAAAACGATAGGCTTAAAAACGAAGGGGGCCCCCTCGCCTTTACCGGGCTGGCAGTGACGGTGTGTGCGCGCGATTTGTAACACTTCCCTGGATGGTCCTCCGGGGGAGTTCAGACAAATCCGTGTTGGCAGTGAGCGCAATGTTCCTGTGTGGTGCACCGTTTTAACTTCCTGACACAAAGACGCAGTGTAAAAAAAAGGATATTACCTATGGTTTAGGGCTTTTAAAAAAGTATTTCCTATTCGTGGCGCCTTCCAGTGTACTTCCAAATTCACTTAAAAAGTGGTCTGATAAGTTTATTACCTAACGTCCTACGTCCGAACACATCCGCGCGCTTCATTTGCACCATCTTTTTATATTAAAAAGAGAGCGATTTATTCTTGTCCTACTTCTCCCATTCATCGGATGGTTTGCTCCGCCACACCCCGCTTTTTCCTAAAATGTATGGCTGGGCGCGTTTTAAAATTTATGCGAAACGTTTTATATTTTATAAAAATCAGTCCAAACGTAAATTTCTATACGAAATAATTCGCAGCCAAAACGTGCAGCCATTTATATTTAAAAAAAAACCAGGGATTCCATAGGAAACATAAGTGCGCCTCCCGTATGCAGCACCCTCACTCCCTGTTAGTGAGCTATTTTTAAAGTCTAAAAAATAGACGCACTTGAATTTAAACCCTACAAACAAACCCTCGTTAACGGGAGCGCGCGTCCACTAAAGCGTTATTGGATGGTACTTGAACGCAAATTGGATGGCAGTCGGGGCAGGATGATGTATTTTGCTAGTTTCCAGCTAATCGTAAGAACTCAAACCAGCAAACCCAGGTGTAGAACGCGAGTCCTGGGCGGCAATGTGTTCATTATTGCGGAAGAGTATCTCAAATCTTCAAAAATAAAGTCTTTTCATGAATTTAAACTACATTGTAACCTTTCTTACAATGATATTTTTTTAGGTATACCAAGCAAGGAGAGTTAGCTAGGAAGTGGATGGACCAAGACATCATATAGAATAGGTTAAATTGTTTACACCATTTTGTATCGACAGATATAAGAAGAAACACTGGATACTAAACACATCAAACCAAGTATTGATTAGCAATAGCGATTTAAAAATTAAAAGAAACAACATAAATAGCAGACATTTGGGAAGGGATGTATTAGGAAAGCGGCAGTTTCATTTGGCAGTGGCTAGTTCTTCCTAGTCCCTTATGGGAGGATATGGGAACATTCTCGTGCCCTATTAACCTGACGTTTGCTGTGGCAATAGCTTTATGGCTGACATATCTTGAATTTCCCCATGTTCACTTTCTGTGTACCGGAAATTTAAATATTTTTTTGAAAATTTTGATTGCTCATACATACATGGATTCATCCATGTACGTTAACTAATGTTGTATCCCGGTTGCTTTGACTAATTCAAGGAAGATGCTAGGTGTATGTGTACATATGTGTTTGTGTGTGCCTGCTAATCGTTCTAATTAATTACGCCAAACTCCGCCAAAACCATTCATTCTGAACTTCTGTCTGTTCTGTTTCTGTTCTTTTTTTCGAGAATTCGCTTTAGCATAGATCAACCCCCTCACGCATCATCTCGTTTTAGTGTGACACAATCATTTCGTTTCCCCATTCTTCGCAGCATAATAAGTCCAATTTCGTTTAATCAGTAGTTTTTTTTAAAGTGATTTGTTATCAGTCAGCTTAGTTTTTCATTTCTTGTTTCATTTTTTGGCAGTGATCATTTCTTTGCGCGATTATTTACTCCTCACTTCCACTCCCCCGCCCTTACTCGGTTTCCGTTCGCTTTTCAAACTATTTTCCTAGGCTTTTTCTTCGACCTTAACCAAATTTTAAACCACAGTGTAGCATTTGAAAGGAACGGAAGTAGCCGGATGAAGGAGAAACTCGCAACTCGCGGATAATGCAACCAAATGAAACAGGATCTGTTCTTTTATAACTTTTTTAAATTACAACATGTTCGACAGGGTTATTTGTAGCTTTATGCATGGTCTCAATGTATGATCCAGTTTTTACGCTTTAAATGCACATTTAAATACATGTACTCATTTATGAAAGTATGAAATGCATTAGTATGTTTGAATGTTAAATGTCCTGTTATGGTATAAACGAATGTAATGAGTAGCCATGAGTCATGGAAATCACGAGTTGGGGTGATTGAAATAAGATAAAGAATTTTCAAACATGATTGGCGAAAACAAATTCTTTGTTGTTTGTTTTGTTAACTTATTGCTTAGTATACGGGCACATCAAACTGTTCGTGTATCGTAGAGTAGATACGCGATTTTGGATTATTACTTTGTTGCATTTCGAGCGAGTGTTGCGAGTTTATATCGCGCCTTTTTCCTCCTTCATCACTCTCTCCCTATCTTTTTCTTTTCCCCTATACGTTCCACTGTACACAGTCTAATAAAAAAATACATTTTCAGTCTTTAGCCACCGCAGTGTTCCCTTGTAGGATATAAGATTATCCTATTTTTCTTGCGTGTGTGGGGGTGTGAATGTGTATTGTGGAGAGTAGAAAAGAAGAAGATCGAATGCGTTAGAGAATGCATTTTGTGTGTTTGTTTGTGTAAGGGTATCTGTGCAAAAATATCCCTCGCTTTCGAGACACACTTTCCTTGCACACGTGCACGTCTGATTATGGTCACAAAGTTCTATTTCTAGTTCTATCAACTATCGCTACGGTAGTCCTTCTATAGTTTTACTTGTTTGCGTACCTCCTTCTCCATTCTTTTCCTCGCAACTATTTTATTTTACAGTTTTGCCGCACTACCAGGTGCGTTTTGGGGGTGGTGGTTGGTATATAGCTCCTGTAAGGACCTTTTTTCGATTGTTACTCCCTTTTACCTACACCATTTCTCTGTTCGCTTCCTTCGCTTATCACCTACGCA
Organism: Anopheles ziemanni; assembly: GCF_943734765.1. Lineage (NCBI taxonomy): Eukaryota > Metazoa > Arthropoda > Insecta > Diptera > Culicidae > Anopheles > Anopheles ziemanni. Next base: position 76,721,721 of record NC_080706.1, read on the forward strand.
GTACTACTTTGAGATCAACGGATTTTGAAATAATTTTGTATCGTCACGTCCCTATGTTTTTCGGCGGACCCGATTTTATTCACCCTTTCACGTCGTGTGCTCACTTCGAGTACCACTTCAGTTCATGATTTTAAAAACAAATCTCTAGTCTTCCACACAAGGTCTTTACTACAGCTCTTCCCCGTTTTGTTTCGTCCATATAAACTATATCCTTTCATTACACCTATCCATTGCATTGCTTCTTTATGTTGAGTTGTACTAGATTGTAGATAGTTCCAATGAAACGTCAATAAACCATATGAAATGTAAAAAAAAAAATAGTTCACACGCATTTCATGGTCATTTAACTAATTTTCCTTATGGAGAAATAATGTTACAAGTTGAGGAAAAATATTTCTAAATTAATCGTGGATAAAAAAATTAAACTATTAGAATTTCATTCACACCCCGATCGAAATCGGTTCCATGGCCACTGGAGGGAGACATTTGCCATTCGCAAACGAGGGGCGCACCGCAACGGGGGGGTTTCTTTTCCTAAAAATGTGTTACGTGGTGGGGTGTGAATGTTTCTGTAGTGTTTGGTGGGAGGGCTATCCATTCTTGTTTTCCCATGCGTATGCATGATTGTTTCGGTTTGCGGGCGTTTTACCGAGGAGGCGGTAAACTGTTTGCGAGCGGGCGCGCGCATCCCCGAACATTAATCCCACGATTTCCCCTCTTGGGAGTGTGCATTGTTGTCTTAGATTACTTAAACCTAACCTTCCATCTTTCTATGCATTGCTCTTAGTACTGATTGATGTTCTTTTTACAAATACCGAAGGATTAGATTACCTCCGGTAGATCACGTCAACTCCTTGTTCGTGCCTCCTTTGCTTACACTGCTTTTGCACGCGAGATCCCGGTGACAGTCGCACCTTACCGGCGCCGATTCTTGGCCATCACGGAATTCCGTCGACCGATGCGTTTCTGTGGTGCAGGGCTGACATCCGGTTGGTATGGCGGGTGTTGTAGCGGTTTGACCACCTCTTTGCGATTGGTTTTTCTTCTTACCGGGGCTGACGCTGGTGGATCACCATCATGCTGCCAGTTGCTGTTGATGTTGGCTGAGGAGTTACGCTTGGTGGTTCTTGGGGGATGCTTCTGTGACGCCACCGAAGGTCAGGAGGCCGCCTTCGGTGGGCAGTTGGAGGCAGAAGGTGACGACGTGGATGAAGATGACACCGACGACGAAGACGACGAGGAGGAGGAGTAGCAGGAATTCGATGAGCCAGAGGAGGACGACAGTAACATTCCGCCGCCACAGCTACCCTGACTGCTTCCATCACAGGACGATCCACCGCCGCCGCCACCGCCGACAACACTGCCACTGGTCGTCGTACGGGAGGTTGAGAAAATCGACGAAAATCCAGTCCCGCCCGTCACCGACGAAGCTGGTGACGAGGAGGACGAGGGCGTCGAAGAGATCGACTGGAATCCGGATGAGACGGTTGTCGTGCTCGAGTTTTGTTTAGGTGGTTTTCGCTGCTGTTTCGGCGCCGTTCGACTGTTGAATGGAGCAGGGGGTGAGTTGAAGCTACTCCAGCCACCGTTGCTGTTGCTACTGCTACTGTTGTTGCTGCTGTTACTGCTGCTGCTACTGCTGCTGCTGCTACTAATGGCGCTAAGGTTTGAACTGCTGCCACTGTTGCCACAACCGCCGATCGATGCTCGCTGTTGTTGCTCCTGTTGCTGCAGCATGAGGCTGAAGGTATGTATTGCGGCAAACGAATTCGCCTTTAGCAGCGACTTCTGATTGAGCCTATCTTCCCGGAAGAAGTCGGCCAGATCGTTCCGCTGTGCCATCGTGAGTTTATGGATGCTGACCTGTTTCTCGATCTTGGACGATGCGTTGATTGTGCTCTCCGGGACCCATTCATCTGGTAATCTATACAAACAAAGAGCACAGAGATATGGGACAGATGACAAACAAACATTCGCAACAAAAATCGTAACGCCACCTTCGATACTTACATATCCGTTGGCCACCAACGGACGAGAATTTCCGGCTCGGAAGAACCCGGTGTTTGCCGGCGGGCGTCCAGTTTGCCCTGGAAGACGATGGCACCACCGGGTCCGCTGGCGACGGTTCCGATTCTCAACAGTCGATGCTGCAGTCCTTCCATTACGCCGGCGTCGAAAAAATCAAAACGGCGAGCTGTACGTAGTCGGAACGAGCGGGAAACAATTGAACAAAACGGAACGATTAGTACGATCGAAGCAACCCATCTGTCAGCTGTACAATTGGAAATTGTAAACAATATTCTAACGAAAAAAGGTTGTAAATGTCTTTTGTTATTATTTTTCTCCCAATCTCTCTCCCTTTCTCATGCGTTTCGCTTGCTTTTTTTCGATTTAAACTGTGACTTGAAGCCGTCTGCTGCCTTTCGGGGAAGGTAGGAAGTCAATCGCAACATGGGCCTGTAAACTGCTAGGCCGTGCATTCGACATCATCAGGTTTGCTCGTGTCGAAAAAAATCTGTGGAGCAAAGTAAAGCCGCGTCCTCCACACGCGCTTGCCGCCGCTCTTCTCCCATGGTTAGAGAGCATGCAAATGTTCTAAATGTTCTTGTGGTTAACGAAACGGAAACAACAACTTACAAACGCACTTGCCAATGATAAGAGAATCAGTAAGAACAGAAAGCATTTTTTACTTGATAGAAAGACTCTCTAGGAGAGAATAGATGAAATGGTGAAGAAATAGTGGGTAAATCATAAGCATGTGCCAACTTCATGTGTTGAGGTTAAGGACGCAGGAGCAAAAATGCGCCCCTACGCGAGAACCCTGTTTCAGGTATTAGAAAAAAAATGTAACAAACGGACAAATTGTTCTTCCTTTCTTCGTGATGCAATTATAATCATTTTCCGTTTTTCGAAGACAAAAACGAACGGAAATCGTTCATAGGGAGTCATTTTTGGTCCCACATCCTTTTGAAATCTGTACTACCAAAAAAGCGCCCATTGATTTTAAAGCGTATGTGTTCTAAAACAGCGATAAATTGGATAAAAGTTTATAAAAGTACACCGAGAAGATGAAAGGAATAGGTGTCACAAGGACTACAGCTGTTCAGCAAAGTTTTCGTACAATTATGCTTCGTAATGAAGTACTTTGAAGACGGTTCTTTCTAATCTATTTCGACCAGTAGCCATGTAGTTTAATTTAATAAAATATTTTACAAATCTTTATCGATCCCTGATAGTTATTCCCTTTAATGTTGTAAAACATATGACTTAAATGGCAAGCTGCAAGGAAAGTTCTTCACCCCAAAATAGAGACCTGGAAAACTTGTTCCTACTGAATAAATAGGTGAATAGGTGGGAGTAACAATGTGACTTGTGGTAGATGTTGTGAATAAACTTGTTCAATTATTAATTTCAATTCTTAAATTGATCTAAAACTGTATTTGAATAATTGGGAGAACAACCCTGGCGCTATATTTTACTGGAAGTCCGCCGATCCCCAGTTCACCTTTGGTGAGGTACAAAAAATATGAAACATGGTCTTGCATTGAAGATATGCGTTGTTTTTTGAGCATAGAAACAAAAACAAAATCGGAAAGCTGCCTTCGTTTTAAAAATACATTTGAAACTGATTATTGTTAACTGAAAGAGACGTCAATAAAGATGTGTTGATGTTGTGCGAAGAATTGTACGAAGAATTGTACGAAGACTTTATAGAGTGACTGTACAGGCAGCATCAACTAAGAAGATAGAATCGACACACATCGATAGAAGTAGTAGGAAGAAGGGAATTAAAAAAAGGACTACCCAAAAAGCCATGCATAATCAACTTATTAACATCACTGTAGGCGGAGTAGTTCACGAGAAAGATCGTTCCGAACCGTTCCGTTGGCTTTCTTCGAGAGAGGGGTAAGGGTTGACTCCCAATGATCTTTAATTTTGCATCTATTTTTTTTGCAGCGATCTCACTACCCTTCACTTGCACTGCCAATTCACCATTCGTTCACTGGAAACCGACCACACGGGATACACACGGTAATGGGCCCTCTTACCTGACCACGGTTGGCGGCGGTAGCGCAGTTTCTTGCCCGTCTTCCGGAGCACCTTCGGCACGGGCGGATCCGACGACCGTTTGCTGGAGCTGGCGTTGTCCGCGTTCGCAAAGTGACTGTTGACGTGCTTGAGCAGGGTGGGCTGTATAAAAAAAAAAGACCAGTGGAAAGTTAGGTTGGGTGATAAAGTGGCCTCACCCAGGGATAAGGGGCAACCAATGGGCTCGTTGCTTACCTGCGAGGCGAATCGCATACCGCAGCCGGCCACGATGCACTTGTGCGGTTTGCTGCAACCGTGCGACTGCACATGCTTTTCGAGCCAGTTGAACTTGGTGCACTCCTTGTTGTGCACCTTGCAGCCATCCCAAAGACACGCGTACCGGGGGCCCTTCTGCGTGTTGACGTGCGCGATCTGTAGATGGTCGAGCAGCTGGGTGCTGCTGTCGAACTTGGCGTCGCAATCGCGCCAGTAGCAGGCCCCGTACAGTCTACCATCGCCCGACCGGCGGAAGCCTTTGCGACCGAAGTTGTGATGTGGCGCGGTACCGTTCGGTGCCGGGAAGCGAATCGTTTTCGGCTGCGAGAGGATGGGACTGCGGGCGCACGTCGCTTCCGGTGCGAGCGGTCCCAGCAGATCCGTTTCGATGCTTGGCGGCGAAAGGTTCAGCTGCTCGAACGGGGTAGACTGTTTCTGCTCACGGTTGGCGGCAGCTTCCATCTGCTGGCCATCCGATGGGCTACGGGTGGAAGTGCTGGTGGTGTAGTCCTCCTGAAGATCGGAAGCACCGGTCGCGGAGGAAGCGGCCGACATGGACGACTCTTGCGGTTGCTGCTCATCTAAGGTCGATTGATTCAACCGTGACGGCGGTGCCTTCCGTTGGTCATCCTTGTTTTTCGCCGAAGAGCACGTTTCATCCTCGTCCAACTCCATCGAGGTGTGCTGCTGCCCATGGGGCTCCTTCTGCTGTTGCTGCTGTTGCAGGTGCTTTTGGCGAATAAGTTCCATAACCTTACTCTTCGGCGAGTGTTGCTGGCTCGGGTTTGACGAGGAACCGATGCTGGGGATCGTCAGTGCCGCCATCGCTTGGAAGCGTCGCTGGTGGATGATGGCAGCCTCGACCTCGGCCGCCGCCACTGCCACGTCCGAGAGAAGCCGCAGCGGGGGAGGGAACGGTGAAACGGCCGCAACGGTGGACGCCACGCCGATGGAGGGCGCGGTCGCTGTTGATGTGGTGACTTCCCGCAACCCAGCCCTACAATCGTCATCGTCGTCCTCATCGTCGTCATCGTCGTCATCCTCGTCGAGCGGTGGTGATTGGGATGGGGTCGTGCGAGACTCGGAACCCTTGCTCGAGCCGGCCCCACTGGTACTACTTCCGGCCTCCTCGTCGTCTTTCTTCCCCCCGGTGGACGAATCGTCCGGTGATCCGGGCGAGCAGAGATCGATCGTGAGTGATTTATCTTCGCTGTCACTCGAGTTGGCCACGATACCACTGTCGTTGCTGCTGCCACAGTCCAGTGTAAGCGGGTTGAGTGCGGGCGGTGAGGAGGCGGCAATCGGTTGCGTCTGCGTCGATCCATTGCTGCGTCCCAGGGCCGTCGTCGCCGAACGGATCAGCTTTGGAAGGTTCGCCACGCTGGTCGGTTGCTGCTGCTGCTGCTGCTGCTTCGGAAGTTGCACCGGAACCAAGCCCGGTGGTTCGCCGCCGTGCAGGAGCGTGGACTGCTTCTGCTGAACGGCTGAGGACGAGGAGCTCGTCGTTGCAAGTAGCATCGTCGACGCCGTGACACCGTTCGGGATGGTGGCGTTCATGATCGGTTTCCCGGTGGTGGTAAAGGTGGGCACCGTGGCGACGAGCGGAGGCGGAGAGAGCGATTGCGTTGCCGGCGCACCATGATGGTGGTGATGATGGTGCATCGGATGGTGATGATGGTGGTGCGATAGGAGACCGGCGGTGCTACCCATCGTGCCCGGTGGTTGTTGGTGTGTTGCCGCGTAGAGCGTTGTACCGTTACTGAGGTGTGCGGCGGCAGAGATTGGCACAAACTGAGGACCCGCCGCTGGCGTGGAAGAGGCGGAGGAGGTCGTGACAAGCTTACCTGCGGATCCATTACTTCCCGCACCACCACCACCACCACCAACAACAGTTGGTCCTCCACTAACACCATTGGATGAGGCCATTGCAGCCGCCGCTACCTGTTGCAAGTTCGAGAGGATCGCAGGAGAAATGTTTGCCAGCAGGGAATTGTGCTGCGGTGTATGATGATGATGATGGTGGTGATGATGGTGTTGCTGCTGCTGCTGCTGCTGATGTTGTTGCCCTGAACCGGCACCTCCGTTCTGTTGGATGATAGCTGTAATATTTGGTAACTGTCCAGCGGTGACCGGGTTGTTGCTCTGGGCAGACGGTGTGGTATTGTGGCTGTTGTTGTTGTTGATGTTCGGTCCAGCTGGTTGCAGTGGATGCAGGGCGGGGATGTTTGCCGTCGCCTGGGTAAAGGCACTCAGCTGCGAGCTGATCATGGCCGGAATGGCGGCCGCATTCACAAAGATTCCCCCGGTCGGGGTCATGATCAGCTGCTGCTGCTGGTGCTGCTGTTGCTGGGCAAACTGGCTTAGCTGCGCTGGGTAGAGCGTGGTGGTGGCATTGTTGGTGGCCGCCCCGGTCCCATTGACGCGACCCGGCTGGCACGAGTACGGCACGACGGTCGTCGTCGGTTTGGCGAACATGCCACTGAAATTCATGTTCATCGCCGACGCCTCCATGGTGAAGCTTTGCTGCTGGGACGCGGTGGTGGAGGTGGCCGCCGCGATCAGTTGCTGCTGCTGCTGGGCGGCGGCCGCTTGCTGCTGCTGCTGCTGCTGGTGATGGGCCGCCTGCTGCGCCGCGGCCGCTGCTGCCTGCTGTTGCTGCTGGATCTGGTGGATTTTGATGAAGGTGGCGTTCATGACGAGTTGGGGCGTGCTGGTGGAGGCAGTGGTAACACCACCGACAACACCGTTGCCAGCTGGCGCGACCGACCCTTGCAGATGATGATGCTGATGATGGTGTTGGGCGCGTGCATTCGCACTGACTAGCAGGTTGGCGGTTGCGGCAGCGGATGATGGCGTTGCTGCACCGAGGGCGGACGCGAAGGCAAGGGCGGCCGCGGCCGAGGTGGTCGTGGTGGAGGATGTTTGAGCGGCGGTCAGTGCGAGCGAGACACCGCCTCCCATACCCAGTTTGCTTGCAATCGCCGCCTGCTGATGTTGCTGCTGTTGTTGATGGTGTTGTTGTTGTTGTTGGGCCGCCAGAGGAAGCAGGTTGGAGATCTGCACCAGATTCGGTATCGGAATCGTCGTCTGACCCGTTTGCTGGTGGTGAAATTGAAACAGGGCAGCAGCTGGAACCGGCGTGCTGGCACCGGGTGCGCCGTTCCCAACCGTCGTTAGCTTCCCGGCGGCCGACGGTGCAGCCGGCACTGGCTTCGTCTGTTTAAACTGTGCAACCCCCATCGAGGCGGTGGCCGGTTGTTGCTGTCGTATGGCAGTGAGAAGAACCGGTGGTGGTGGTTGCGGCACTTTACCGATCATCTGGTCAGTCTTTTGCTGATGAAGCACACTGCTATTGATGCTGCCGGTGCTGCTGGAGGTGGTGGACGCCACAATCGATTGGTTAAAGCTGACCGTGGTCGTACTCGAGGATCCAAACACGCTGTTGTTGATGTTGTTAGCGCTTGCGGTACTGCTTGCTGGCACCTTCGGCTCGGTGTTTGTCGCGGTGCTGCTGGTGGTCCGCGGTGCAATGCAGACCGGTTTCTTTCCCTGGGCCTGCCCGGTGGCAGCAGCACCAACCGCGAGGCCACCCTGCACCGTGTGGCTGATCTTGCGTGTGGCCGATACGGTCGGTGCGATGCGAGCCGTCTTGCGCTCAATCTTCTTGCCGTTGTTGCTGTTGTTAGCGTTGGAGGATGCTGCTGCGACCAGGGTGGCCACCGCCACCGCTTCCAGCGCCGTGGTGGTGGGGCTCGCCGTGCTGGTGGCCACACCTCCGTTGCCACCGTTGGTTTTTATCAATTGCGGCGTCTGCTGCTGAAGTCGCTTCAGATACTTTTCCACATCGGCATCGGAGAATGGTGCTGGTTGCGGCGCTGTGCCGGATGAACATGCCGATTGTGGGGCTGGTGGTGGTAGTGGTGTTGGTGACGTACCGTCCGGCTTTTGCTCGCTGACACCGTTTGCCAGCAGCTGCTTCTTCTGCTGCTGCTGCTGCTGCATCGTGAACGCACGTCCCGCTACAGTTTTAATATTTTTCTTTAGATTATTAAAAGTATTGGTCGTTTTCATTTGAGACTTGAAGTAACCTGTAATTTTGGTCGCCTTCTCCGTTGGCAGGGGGTTGATGCTAGTGCTGTTGGTAGCCGTGGACGCGGAGTTGGTGACACCGGCCTTAACCATCATCATGGACGCCGCCGTTGTCGTTGCCGTCGCCGTCGTCGGTGCCGCGGTCGTTGTGCCGTTCTTCGCGGAGGGATTCGCCGTCACGATGGCCATTTGGGTGAGCTTCTTCTGGGTTGATGCAACCGCGGTGGTGAGCAGTGGTTTACCCGCCCCGACCGCCACCAGTGCCGGTGGCCCGCCGTTCGCGGTACCCGTGTTCGTGCCGACCGATTTGCAAACGATCCGTGCGCCGCCGTCCGAGCTCGGGCGGGCACGCTTTGCCGTCGCCGTGTTGGCCACCGGCTGATTCGCACCGGCGCTGCTATTGCTACTAGAAGTATTGCTTTTTCCTGTTCCGTCCGTCTGAACACCGGAGGTGGTGGTCGGAGCGGTCGCCGCGGCCGCACTCGAGCCCACGGACGATGCGTTCGGCTGGAGACGCTTCAGTTTGTTCGAGGGACTCACGGCGACGGCACTGTTCCCGCTTCCAGCGGCGGCGGCCGCCCGCAGGAGTGCGGCACCGGCGTTCGAGCCGCCGGCAGTCGAAGGCGATTGTCCGGCGACCGACGCGAAGGCAGTGATGGGTGGTGGCGGGTTGAGGGCGTTCGCTTGCGGATCCACCTGCGCCGTCGCAGAAGTAGATGTTCCATTGCTTACAACACTATTGTCATTGCTTATACTATTGCCATTCATTGTCGCGCTGGCGCTGTTGGTTGTGGTAGTGGTGGTGGTGCTGGTGCCCCCCGTTGTTACTCCAGCTCCCGTTCCGTTTGCGGGCGTGGCCCATGGCCATTGGTGGTGTGTGGGCTGGAAGGGTTGCTTGATCGTTATACCCCCACCGGTGGCGGTCTGCGTGTGGGGTGACATCCTCATTCGTACTTCGTCTTCTCCACCCTCACCTCCTCCAGCTCCGTCTCCGCCTGGCACCCCGTCCGTGTGTTGTGCTCCGATCGCGATCCGAGGGCTGCTGCTTCTGTCTGTGGCTGCTGCATTGGCGGCACCGGTTTGCGACGAAAGTGCGTTCTGCGTGTATGTGCGTTTGTTGTGCGCTTTCCTTCCGGGAGGTACCACCTGTCGCGCTAGGAAAAGCTGTCGGCCGTTGGGAAAATGCGGTGCATCGCGGGCGAGGCGCTTATGTAGTCACCGGTAGCGACATTCTTCTTAGAAGACCTGTTTCTTTTGCTGTTTCTGCTACCCGGCTACAAGCACCTTTTGTTTCTTGGTGCCATGACAAGAGGGGATTCTCGTTTAATGCTACTACTGTCCACCAGAGAGCGACACCATGCGATTGACTGTTGTAGAGTTCCGGATCCTATGCTAATGCGAGAAGTCCGTGTTGCCCGATGAAGCTCTAGAAGAGAAAAGCGAAAAAAGAAAGGTTATTACAACGAAGATCAATTTTAAAACTCCCAATCAATATTTTTTGTACTATTTCAGGGTTGCGAAAATATTAAAACTTAATAAAATTTAATAACCTTTTATGGGATAAGTTCGAAAGGATAAAATAAAATAATCAATCTCTATGTTTACTTTTTTTAGAACAAATTCTCGCATACGGTACGAAGAACCATTTTAAACTAAGATTTTATAATTTAATAGAGACTTAATAATTTATTAATTAATATTTAACTGAATAATAATTTTAATATAATTTAATTAATCAATGATATTTTGAAAGTAGATTAAAGTAAATTATTGGATCAAACCAGACAGAACTTAAACAATCTTTTGTCTTGTTTATGGAATATAATGTTGGAATAAATTGAAACAATTATTTGCCATTTGCAAATACAACAAAACATACTATCAATAAAGAATGATCTGATTATTAGTAAACTTTGTAATTTATAACACGTTGACTGCCATGGCTATCATTTTTGATACCCAGCAGTCATTAGTTCTAAAAACTGGCAGTCAAGGTATTAACGGTTTTGAATTCAAAGTCCTGACCAAGTTTTGGAACGCAATTATTTTCAAATTTTTATTTTGTTATTCCGACACGCAAACTACCACCACCAAAATGTTTTCGTAAATCTTGTCGCAGGGGTTTTCAACCCCTGAAATTTACAGTAAGGTGACAGAAGGGGAGGAAAAAAAAAACACACACACCCCTTACCAAACCGGTACGATCTTGTGCGAAAGAAGTGAGAGAAAAAAAACAACGAAACGTTCAATCCGGTTTCTGAAGATTCATCTTTAAAACGATTCATTCAATTCCAGTTCCTTATGCTGACTACTCCTTGCCGCGTCGTCGTTGCCGTCGTCATCATCACCATCATCATATGGTCAACCCTCTTTCCACCCTCAACTCAGTGCACACCTCACTCCTTCACCCTTTGGTTTATCTTTTGTCGTACATTGACCTCGTTCTGGTGTGTATGTTTTTTTTTGTTATCCTTCCTTCGTCGCCTGTTTTTTTTCGTTGATCTCTTTCGTTCCCTTTCGTCTTGGATGTTGTTACATACATACAAGTATATACATACTTGTATATAATTGAATTTTGTAATTCCTTAATGCACCACGGTGGAGGAAGCGGAGAAGACAAATGGAGAAAGAAAGCCCAATCTGGGCTTGGAACCGACTGACCGACCGACCGACCGATCGGCCAAGGCGAAGGAGAGGCCCAAGAAAAAAGGTATCTCCCACCGGGGACTTGGGAAGCAGGCAGGTCCGCGACACACAGGCGGCAGGGCTAGCAGAAGAAGTCGGATTTAAAGAAACAGGTTTCTCCGTACATTCGCTGGCTAAGGGTGACGGCCTCCACGGGCCAACTCTTGCTTCGCGATCAAACACTACCAGAAATCAATTTCGCTTTTATTCCGCTTCAAGTTCCCGCGCATGCCCCCCCCCCCCCCTTTCCCAGCCGTTGGTGAGAAGTAAGATGGGGAGGAGGGTATGTTTTTGCTTCTCTTTCCTTAGATCTGTGCTCGCAGCTTCTTGACCTCCTCCTACGTTGGGACGTTATCTGGGGTGCGGGATTTCGGAACGAAGGCATGGATTACACGCGCACCTTATGCTGAACCACGAGAAGAACGTGGATGATTCAGCGCGCACAGGCTTACACACCGAACATAACCACGGCGAACTTGGAGAAGAGATTCCACCGGAAGGTGAAGAAAATGGAATCTCCATCGTTCGATAGAGGGAGAGAGAGAGATGGGACGAGTTAAAGAGATCTAAAGGAAATGAAGAAGTAGGAAATGGAGAAGTGAACTTCATGGCAGCGCAATCCGGAAATGTCGGGGTGTGTGTCCCCCCCTTATAGTGTGGAGGTTAAGTTAAGCCACCAAGGGGAGCCCAAACTCCTCCGGAATCATCATATCCCGGGTGTTCCGGAACACACCTTCGGAAAAGATAGAAAGAGTACGGGAATACAAGCGGAGGACACGCGTGTCGACGCGGAGGTTTTAGGGCAAATATGGGTGTAGAATGTTTCCAATGTTTTATTCATGAAACATACCAACTCTGCACCATGCCCGTCCAGTGGGGAGGCGGCTTGCGTCCCCTTGTCCCGGCTACTCTTGTGCCCTTCCCGATCCAGCTTTTTCCCGGGCGCTTTTCTCGTTTGCTTTTCCACTTGGTTGGGTGTTTTTTTTCTGGCTCCCCCCTTTTCCTGTCCCACCCGAAACCAACCGGAGCACGAAAGTAGCCAATGGTTATGCGCATGACTCCGACGTACAGCGTTTGGGCTATCGTCAAAAGCTGTACTATTGCTCGGGACTTTGGTGAACTTCCGGTTCTTTCAATCGACGCACTGCGTTTGAATGTTGAACGCCTGTGTGACTATTTCATTAGATATTCAATAACTTGAAATTATTACACCTCTTTTCGTTAATTATGATTGCTTATAACCTGACCCGCTAATGAATTATTGTTGGACATTTTGGTAAACTAAGGTCACAAACTTCCAACTCAAATTGAAAAGCATACGCAAGCTTGACAAGTAGCTAAACTAAATCAAAAATGCTTTTCACATGCACCAGGAACAGTCTTAAAATTGTTCAGATGTTCCTGGTATGTCCGGTCTTTACAAAATATCCACCCGTTAAGACCGGAACTCCCGAGGAAAGGATGAGAGCTCAAACACATTCCCTGTGTTTGTGCGAGTGAATTAGTTCGCGTTGTCGGTAATATCCACGAGGTACAAAAATGGTAGTTCCATCAGCTTCTCTCTCTTTTCCATTATCGAGCAGCCATCTCATCTTATGCGACGACGCTTGCCTACTTCCCGTGAACCTCTAAGCGTATTTCATAAGCCGGTTCCTGTTCCACCGACTCAAGTTTTATACTTCCTAGGCTCCCCAGCCTCAACCAAATGAAGAAGGGAACCAGACCAAACCAGACACATAATTCCCCTCTAACACTAGCTCCTTTTCCCGTGAACCTCTAAGCGTATTTCATAAGCCGGTTCCTGTTCCACCGACTCAAGTTTTATACTTCCTAGGCTCCCCAGCCTCAACCAAATGAAGAAGGGAACCAGACCAAACCAGACACATAATTCCCCTCTAACACTAGCTCCTTCTCCTGCGTCCTGCGTCACCTGCATTCCAGAACTCGCAAAACACACAGTTCCGTGGTCGTCCGTGCGAATTCCTGAATTCTGGAACCTCTTTTGGACCGGCCGACATGAGCCGCGCTTGGGGCTGTGGTTTTTCGTGGAGGATGTCGTCCACCAATTCATTATAAACTGTTGGTGTGTTCCAGGTAATTTGTAGTTTGTTTTCACCGTTGAAACTAGAATGTATGTTTGTGGTTCGTTCCCAAATTTAGTTGCAGGAACCAGACCGACTACTGAAACGGTCTAGAAGCTATAACGTTAAAACTTTCATTGGTTTCGTTTGAGTTTTTTAAGACAGTACGTGAACATTCAACTGAAATGAAAACCGTTGGCTTTCGAGAGTAGAGTAATAAAATAATGGTTAGCGAAAACACGTGAGATATTCTCCTACGGACTTTGATGATGAGGAAATAAGAGACATTCCATTCCTGTGCCTGTAGAAAGCAGATTCGACCCACGTACGTCGTCCCCCCGCTCCGGGGGGTTTGAATGAAATTACACTTAAATGAAATTCTTACCCGTTTCGAATCCATTCCTTCCCCACGGAATGGGAATTTCACATTCGTTTCTACCGGAATTCCTGTGTGCTCCCGGAGAACTTCTTCTCCCGACAAGTACATTCCTTTGTCCGGTGAGGAGGGGATTCTGCTGCTAGTTTTCCGGTCTAGGATCACTCCCCACCTCCATCTCGAAAACCTCGGGTTATATGAATTGGGTGTTTCGTTCCACAGCAAGTGCATCGGTCTTCTGCCATATCCGTTAGTGGCTACTTCGAAGAAACTTTAACCCGAAACGTAAAACCCCAGCTTTTCGAAAAGGGATGACTGTGCGTCTTGCCCAGACTCCAGGTCCCAGAGTCCCCGTCCCGCGCGGAGAGAAATATATTAGGTATTCGAGCCGTATCCGTTTGGTATTGTCGAAACCACGGAAGGAATTTATAGCGGAGGGAGATTACCACCATCACTGCCACCACCGCGTTTTCCAACCCCGGGCGAGACGCGATAAGTAGTTCTCAGAATGAAAACTTCCAAACACCATTTGCTCGAAAGCTCATTACGCGGGTTGGACGGGCAAACGAAATGGAAAATAAGAAAATACACACACACACACCACGAGGAGAAAGAAACACTTACCGACCATTTATCATCTGGCGAGCAAGTTTCAGCTAAACTCCACCGGGAGAGACGAAGAAGACGATTCACGGTGATTTCGAAAAGTTCATTATTTATCTATGAGGTTAAACTGTTTCGCTTTTGTGAGCCCTTCCACCTTAATCCTTCGCATCCGAGGGCTGGAGTTTTTTTTCTCTCCTTGTTGCCATTCCCTCTAACCGTCTTCGGTTTCAACTTCTTGAAGTACGCAAGCGAAAAAAAAGTACCTCATCATCGCTGCGATTATGATTACCAGAAACGTCTTTTCGGGCCCATAATTAGCATCGGGAGGATTTTTCGCTGGACGCCACTCGATAGTGAAGTGGGACGCACATTTTTCTTGAAGGGTCTAAACACCGAAGACTTAAAAAAAAGCTATGGCAAATTAACCCTCAACGATCCTTTTGCCGCCTCCTCCTTTGTTGGAAAATTCTACAATGGGGTTTGTGGGTGGAAAAGTGGGGTATAATCTGTGTAATATCTAACTCTACATTTTTCATAAAGAAATATAAGGCATTTGGTCCATGCATGTAACTTTGGCCTTGATAGAAAGGAAATAAATTATCTTCCTGATTTTAAATAGAAACGCGCGCTAGCCTTTTTTATAGTGCTAATATCGTTTCATTCTAATTAGATGCCAAATTTCGTTAAAATCGATGATGCTGTCAAATTTTAGGCCGATTGTGCTGTAGGCGTAGAGTTCGTCCGCTACCGAAAATCGAAAGTAAATACTGCATAAAAAACTCTGAAATAATGTATTTATTAAAGTCAGAGGGATGTTAAAAATCATTAAAACGTTGTTTGAATTTAAAGAGCTCGCAAAATATTTTTCTCCCGCTGTAAAGGATTTTTTTGCGGATTATTTTGACGATAATTTAACCTATCAAAAACATAGAATAAGCATTTTTTCTACATGGCAAAAATGAAAGAATCAATGTAGAATACTAGGGGATTAACCAGACTTCTGATAATATCTTTGATACCGAACAACGCATGCTTCATATGAAAGAGTAAAATATCACGCCGAGTTCCATTCCATAATGGAACCATTTGATTCGGTTAATTTCATGCGGACCAAACGCCAGTCTGCAGTCAACTGCACAGTGATAGCTATATCGAAATAGACGGCCACATGTGGACATTGATTATCCCGTCGATTCCCGTCCTTCAAACATTCCTACGCATTCGAGTCACATTTTTCCGTTTGCTGCGTTTCAACGCTGCCCACGGTGTGGCCGTCCGTGCAAATTATGATAGGATTTCGCCGGCATTCCTCAGCATTATGTCAACCACATCTGTTGGGGACGGCGGAGGCGGGGAGGCACAATGACACTAACGAAAATGGAAAGACGAAAGTGGTGATTCGATTGGTGATTCCGAAGCGACACGCTCGCATAGCATAAGCATACCCGCATCGTATAAAATACCCCCGAGGGTACGCCCGTTGGCTCGGCAACAACAACTATCACTAGAACCCACGTGCACACACACATAGAGACACACACTCAGATAAAGTGCCCCCCAAACTACCCCCAGGAGGATGCGTGCGTGCGTGCGCGATGTCGCCCGCGAGGATGAGGGAGAATTTATGGTGAAATGAATTTAATTAATTTTATGCTTGCCCATTAAAAACATGCTTTTACCAACGGTCCCCCCATCACCCCATCGGGCAATAACGAAAATCCCCCCACGTGGTGGAGCAATGTTGGCTGCGAGGTTTCGCGTGCGGAGCGCGTAACATAATCGGCAAGCGAAAAATAAAACACGGAAGTAGCGAGTCGAAAAAGCCATAATACAGAGAAACGGTCCAATTACGGTCCGTGGAACATATGTACGAGGGGTTTTTTTGTTAATCTCTGAAGTTAAACACTGTCGAGAACCAATCGTTGAGAACTACAATAAAGGCACAATTGTGATAATTTTGGAAAAAAGGTTAAATGCCCATTTTATCCACCATCAGTGGACAAAAGGGAAAAGAGAAATAACCAGTTTTATTTAAGTTGTAATTTGATCAATGCGATAATAGGTGTAAAAAGGGAAATGAAATTAGTTAGATGGCATCTCATCTCCACTAAAATAATTTTGAGAACAATATGTTCAAGCACTTTAATTAAACCTTCTATCAATATATTGTGTAATATAACGTCACACAGATAGTGGTCGATTAGTGTCGTTCTAATTAAAGCCAAATTCTAAACATTGCCGAAGGTTGTTTTTGAAATCCTTTACAATCTTTCTTTTACAACAGTTAACAGCGTTGTTTAAAAGAAAGTTTAGTGCTGCAAAAAAGGATTTAATTGAGGTCAATGTTGTCTTGTTCTTCTTATTCCTCGTGTAGCAGGCATCGTAATTTAGTGGCCACTAAGCGATAATAAATATAAAACATCGCGCCGGATTACGTCACGCAAGCCCCGCTGCTCTGCGCGTCGAACCTTCTGACCAGATAATTGGGCTTAGGTTGGCATTAAAAAGATAATGTGCCCGATTAGAGTTAGCGAAATTTGTCCGGATTGAAGGTAACATAAGTTGAAAAAGGGGAGGGAAAAGCAAAACAGCAAATTCACTAACTATAAAAGGTGCCGCGATAAGATACGCCGGATAGAGAGCGGGGCGGTTCCACGAATCGGGTTTAAAATTAAACTATGCTAGAAAACATACTATGACCGAATACACACTCACCAACAGAGAGACCAACGGTGTTTCTCGAGCGGGAAAGAATGCCGTGTCAACCGCTAGGCGGTTGACATAAAACTATAAATTATGTATCCGCCAAAAACCGCGGCGAGGAATTTCGGAAAATTTGGCGGGAGAATTAGCGAGTGTAAGAAAAGGGCGGGAAAAAATGTGGCGACATATGTAGAGACGGCGAACGGCGGGTGGATAACAAGCGAACGGATCACACAAAGCTACGGTTCGACGAGTGTCTATGGCGGAATTAAAGATCTTAGAACACCGTTGGCTATCATATGTGAAATCAAAGCAAAACGCCCCAAAGGGTAAATAAGTAAGAAGCGGAAGAAAGGAAAAAGTGAAAGAAAGTTGCGCTCGAAAGAGAAGCGCACAAGGCAGTGAACAAAATGTGGGGCCCACGAAAAATCCATGCAAAACGTGAAACGAGCCATAACAAAGTGTCCGCGATTAAGCAACGCGAACGAAAATGTTAAATAAGGCATGGGAAATAAGGAGGAAGATGAGAACAGGAGAGAAGAATGAAGCGATGGAGGAGGTGAACCGCGAAGTGGCATGCGAAGAAGACGAAACTATAAGGCAGGAGAAAAGGAATGAGGAGAATGGAGAAAACGTGGTGGGGGTTATTTTCGCGAAAAAAAAGAACCAAGAGAATGCCCGTCGTAATGATTGGAATTAAGCGAAGTGAGATGAGAAGACACAATGAAAGATGAAAAGTAAAAAAGAAAAGAATCGAAAGGAATGAGAAAAGACACAGAAACCGAATAACCGTGAACCGTTGTATCCCCGTTGGCCGCGACAGTGAAAGATAGAAAGAAAGGCATGAAAAAAAAACCTTAAGCACAAACACAAGCTGGCTGGTCGCAAGGATATGCAATCACCGAAAACACCGGTGAAAAGAGAAGAGAGAAAAATGGCAAAATTACAATTTTGCCGTCGAGGAGTAGGTGAAGAGACCAGGGAAAGAATAAAAAAAAACGTCTTGCCACAACCAGACACACTTGAAGGTCTGAGAAAATCGATGGCCAGGACTAAGACGACTTTACATGAACTGGCGAGGGGTTGATTTAAGGGGCTGGAGAAGCTTGCAGGGGCTGATGAATCCACTGGCTGATGGAAGGTGGTTGGTGGTCACAGTCGGTGTATGACCTTGGTTTTCGGTCCAATGACCGGCTCGAGCCAACAGAGACCGTCGGCATGCTTTTCCCCACTCCTTTTTCCCTCACTCAAAAATCACACACACACACATATACGTACACACCATCATAACCGGACGTCACTAGGTCCAGGACGTCGTTGTGGCCACTTTAAGCCCAACCGCCAGGCCTGAGTAGGTCTGTGAAGAAAGGTGGTTGGCGAATTTAACGAAGCCTTTCGCCTTCGCGACGTTGAACGCGCGAAAAATTTACATTTTTATATGCATTTTTTTTTTGGAACGACATTCCTCAAGGGTTAAAGAGTTCCAGCGAATTTGGCTACGTTGTTTTTTTAACGGATTTGTCCGGAATCCGTTCGTTACAAAGTAGGATTTATATTTTTAAAGTTGTCCCTGTGTCGCTTCGGCTACCTTGATTTGTTTACTACATGAAGATGAGGTTTCCGGTTCCCGGAAGCTTGCTTGGTTTTGAAATCTTTGGGTTTAGTAAATTTCATAATCAAGTCAACAGTGCGCTTGGCAGTCAACGTGATAAGATAGAACTTTAATTGCTTTGAAATTTAAAATTATTCGCCAATTGATTCCACTTTAGCTATATTCAATATTTTTCTTCTATTTTCTTCTTTTTATTATCATGTTTTTTGAATAGAATATCACTTCTTAGTTGATTCTGTCAAGCTATCGAAACAACGTTTAATGATAAAACAGACAAGCATCTAAGCAGAATGTTTCTGAATGAATGAATAAACGTAGTGTGTTACTTTCCTTCTCTCTGTATTATACAGCAAAAAGTAAAATAGTAAAAGACACTATCAACTATATGCCAGATTATTGGAATAGTAACAGGTCATGTAACATGTGTAATGGAGGCAGAGGAGAAGTGTAAACGGGCGCACAACATTTAGAACAATCTCTTCCGAAGCGAAACTAATTTGAAAAGAAAAAAAACAAACCCTAGCCCGACGTGCGTGTCTAACCCGTAGGATTCATTCATACATTTAGCCCTAGACAAAAAGCAAGAGCAAAAAAAAGGAAGCAAAGGGGAGACCCTAGCCGAGTGGAGGAAAAAGTGTGGTGGATCAAATGAGTGTATAAATTATACAGAACCATTCATTAATTGGTTGCTTCCGTTCAAGGGGTGGAAGGGAACGAATACCCGACACCCAACCCCTTGGAGATGTTCCCAGCTTTAAACCCTTTTCAAGCATAGTGTGAGGAGGGAGGCTTTTTTATATATATATGGGGGGAGTTTCATTTAGGGCGAACGAAGGGACGTGTGCGCCTATAATTTTCGAAGTCAAAAAGAAAAAGACGACGGTAGACCCACATACACACAGACCCAGACCATAACGGAAGTAGCGTTGAGTATGAAACATGCAAAGTAAGTTGAAGCGAAGACGAACAACCGTTTAGAACGAGAAAGAAAATCTCTATCATTAGGTAATCGCACAGGAAGGAAGCGTTCATTATCGTCCAAAAGGGGAAGGGCGAGTTTGGGGATGAATTAGACATCCCACAGGTGCCTCCAGTGGGTGGGGACGAACTGGGCAAGGGGAATGGGAGCAATAATGTTGGCAAAAATTACCATGTTGCACTAAAAGGCACTCCTCCTGCTTCCCACCTTCTTCACCGCGAGGCTGTCTTTGGTGGCCGATTATGAGCTCAATTTGTGGTACATTTTTTTTTATTTTGGACATTAGATGTGAGGAACTGCCTTTTCCCACTCCGATCTAGCTAATCCACACCTACGCCCATGCCTTCTCGGCCTTAAACGACGCCTCCTCACACAGCTGGCTTCACAAACAACCCACGGGAAGGAAGGAAGGTAACGCGAATCGATCAATAATTCTCCCACAGAATATTGCGCCGCCTATCGCCGGAAGAAGGAGCCGGACACGGTGGGAAGGTGTAAGCCACTGAGACGGACAAAACGTTAGAAGTAGAAAAAACGCAATGGTTCTTTTTGGCAAGATCATTTAAATTCAAGAGATTTTCGTAAGACAGAATCAGGTTTTATTTTTCAACTAATATTACATTTTTATTAGCACGTTGACTGCGTCACTTAAAAGAACGTGACAGCAACAATTAATTCGAAAAAGTTGTTGACCCATAGATATATGAAAATACAACATCAAAACTATAGTAATGATAAAAACAAGTTCTTTGGGAAGCTAAGTCTTTGCTTGGCCTTCGAAAACCGTCAGTTTAATAAAGGTTATAACTAAATTTTACTAAAAAAGTGTGCTAAAACGCTTGGTAGTCAACGTGAGAAAACCTGGTGATAAGAAATTACCGAATCAAAATTTAGTACCTTTAATAACAGATATTATTTTGAAAATCAATTTCAGAAAAGTCAATGGAGAATTTTGTTAAAAAATAGGAATGGAAATTTTTGTCCAAATATAAATAAGGAAGCTAGCTGTGGCAAACTTTTTGAGAAAAATATTTTTGATAAAATAAGAAATATGTTAGACAGAATATCTGTTATAGAAACATGACTTAAGGTTTTATCGACATTTTTACCCAATCCACCAATTTTTCTTGGTAGTTGTCATACTGTGCGGCGCCTTCGTCGATTGTCGACATCGTAAGCAGGTGTGGTTGGATCGGGCGGTCTACGGAACCATAGAGATAGCCATCGGCAGACGGAAATACCGACCAAACAGATGGCGGAGCGGGATGATGGTGGACGGTGGACACGTCAAGACCAACCTCACCGAAAGGTACAATTGCCGGAGCGGAGGAAGTTGCTAAACCTTGGCCAATGACGCGCGTTGTAGAGGTAGCAGTTTCACATCGAAGTTAATTAGCTTAAATTAAAGCCAACCGAACGATTAGAGCAAGCTCGGCGTGTCTTTCGCTAAACCCGCACGCTAAAAGGGGAGGAACAAATATTGAGAGGCCAGGCGCCTTCGAAAAGTTCCGAAGTGCAGACAGTCCCTCCGACAAGACAAGACAGACAGACAGACAGACAAACCAGGCCAGGCCAGACCAGACCGATAGAGGCATGGGAGTTCAGTCACTCTTGCACTTGTTTCTTTTTCTTTCAGTGATTACCTTCTTCCATCGCTGCAGCGTGTAAATGTGAGGTTAAAGTTAAGCGACATCCGTGACCGAGCTTGGAGGGCGAGGTATTTCTCGCCTTTCCGTTCGTTGCTGGAGACCGTTTTTTTCCCCTCCCCCTTCTTTCGATATGGTTTTTCTTACGAACCGCGTGTCCTGCGGGTCCCCGCGGATCGTCGATCGTACAACCCGGTGGCGGCAAACATCAAACGTTTCGTGGTCCACCATCGGTTACTTCGACTTCTTGTGGTTGTGGTTTTTTATTTTTTTTCTTTCTAGAAGACCCCTCATGAGTGTTTGACTTCCATCAGTCGACGAAGCGCGTATGACGAATGCTTCGGGAGCATGCCGGGGATTGTTGGAAGTGCACAGGACTTGCTCCACATTTCTTCTCCGGGTTACACGCCATCATCGTCCGTCTAGCACTGATACCTTCTTGCTTTTCCTTTAAATTGGAAAACATTTTAAACGTCTTTTATGGGACACATTTTTATGTTTCTACAGAGATTTATGTTCATGCTTTAGATTGAAGAGAAATGTTTTTTTTTATTTTTCGATGAAAAAAAAGTATGAAGTATTCTCAAGTACTCTCAAACAGTTTTGTTTTTCTATCGTACAATGTTTATTGATATATTTATTGACCAAAAATATGGCTGTTTTTTGATAAATAATGTATCGTGAAGAATAAGTTCTCATCTCAAAAAAATCATCTCTAAAAACCAATTTTACCGTTCTGGTTCAAATATTTCTACTTTGATACAATCATCGATCGTTCTGGCGCTTTGTAAAACTTCTCGTTCTTTTTGTTTCTTGCTCGACTACGAGACCGCCATCCGAGAACCATTTGCACAGGCCACTTTTGTTTGTGCGCTTGTTGGTGCTGGGTTTAACATCCCACCATCCAAGCGCAAATGCAATGGACCGTTTGCATCGAGTTCAAAACGGCAAAGCGAAAAAAAAGACATTCGCATCAAGGTTGCAGCAACACACGAGTGAGAAGTGCAGTTCAATAAGAAAAACTAAAAACGAAACGATATGAAACCCCTGCAAAAAGAGCTCGAACGAATCGAAGGGCATCGAGTGTTGCAGTTTGTGTGAAGAAGAGGGAGCGAGAGAGAGTGGAAGAGAGGTGACTCAGAAGACGTGAAGCGAAGAAACAACGCGAGCCAACGCGAGATTGGGTATTATTTATCGAGGCGAACCGCATTCTAACTGCAATTGCATAAGCGAAGGATTGACCGGAGCGGAAGAAGAAGTTGGCAGGAGGGAAATGAAGAACAAAACCCGGACGTTCTCAATGATGCGACACGATGCAATCATAATAAAGGGCGATGCTGGTGGTGAACGGATTGTTCTAGATGTGGTTTGTTTTGGTGCGATGTTGGTATGAAGTAGGACACGCACATATTACGAGATTTAATTGAAAATTAAAATGAGTTATATTATATTCACAAGACGGCGAGTTAAAGTTGTAAAACATTATAAATTATTAGGAAAATTTAAAAGAAACATACAACAAACAAAGAAACAATTTAGATCAACTAATCATAAACAAATAATTAGAAAACATTGTCTAGTATACACTTTGTTTGATATCGTGTTTTTTACTGTTCGCAAGACAAAATAATGGGTATGGTGGAAATGAGAGCCATTAAATTTATCTTACATTCTTTCTTTTTTTGTATTGTACTATTTAAAAAATGTTTGGCAGTTAAAGGCACCTTAATTTAGTACAGTTTTTAGTATAGCATTTTTTGTTAAAATTATGATTTTATTTTTGTTAAAACTATTAAACCTACGGTTTTCAAAAACCAAGCATAAACATGGTTTTTCAAAGAACACATTTTTTGTAATTATAACTATAATTTTGTAATTATTTTCGTTAAAAGGACTGAAGAGCTATGGCTGCTGTCACCCGAAAAATGGGTGACGTGATGTATTTCATGATTGTATGAAAATTGAAAACAAATTAGAAATTCGTTACAAATTCTGTTGCTTGCATGAATAAATAACTCTCGTTTTGGTTTGTTTCCGCAATAGTACAGATTTGTGTACGGATTCGAAGCAGCGTGTATTTGTACCAACATATGCGCATGGCTTTCACGGTTCAATCCTTAGTATGAAAAATTAATCTCATTTAAGAGTTAGTTGTACACTTTTTCTCTTTGTTGTCGTTAAACTTCTCAGCTACTCTTTGGCCCAACAGGTACGATAACAAATCGACCACAAACAGGGGCTCGAAAAGTGTAGCTCGTCAATCACCATTTTGAAACCATTTTGACTTGCGCCATGTACTGATAAAAACAGGTTGCCCAATCTTCCCGGGTTGTGTTCCCGGAAGACGAAACTAATGCGGCAGGTTCTTGGCCCTATTTGCACATAATTGCTCGGTCCGGACAAATAGCGATGCCTCTTCGGAGGGAACCCTTCCCCTCTGCCCCATATCTACATGCTTGCTGCCGGTGGGTAATGTGCGTTAACATAAGTGTGCAAACATCCACGGCGGTAGTAGCTCCGTTCAGCTGCTTTCATCTCTCTCGAAACTATTTTCCAAGAATCGCACCGCCCGAAGGAGGACGAAGGAATCCCACATAGCGTGGGAATATCGTGACGCGCGAACCGACGACAGAGACACATCAGATAACCGCGCTTTTTCAGGTGCTACAAAAAAGCAAACAAACCGAACACGACCACAGCAAGGCGGAGCCACTTGTTTTGGGTGAATGTATGCGTCGGAAGTTAGAAGAAGATTGTGTCTTGTGTAGCCGTCGGTCTACGTAAAAAGCCTGCTTATTTCTTCAGTACACAATTCCTACACGTCTTATCACGTTTGGCGCCGTCGTTGAAGGTGATGGTGGCCATCCCTCAGCCCCAATGTCATCTGTGTATTTACCGTATACATACAGACACATTATCGCGTCCCCCCTCGGGGTAAATGTAGGCCAACATGCACACATACACACACACACGTCGCGTCGCATAACCTCAACATCCGTCGACGCGTTGTTTAGCTAGCTGTCATTCTACCCGACGGGTGTCGTCATGGGCGTGATTACACAGCCAGGTTGGATACTTCCACAAACCCAAACGCCACACTTTACCACCCATCATCATCGTCTGTGCAGTGTTGCTGAATGGACACCATTCATGTGTCATGTGGGCAGAGAGCGGTGTTCACAACAGAGTTGAGCTGCTGTTTTAATCTATGAAGTCGTCATCGCCCCAACCGGCAACTACGGCCCTCCTCCTCCATATCGCATTCAACAGTGTTGCCTTTGGCCGGACGGTGGCGTCATTGCGATGGTGCGCGCGAACCTCTCGGCTTAAGACTGCTTATCGGAAACATATTTTTTGTTCAATTTAAACTACTTAGCGGTCAATTTTCCGTTACGCTCGTTTTTCGCTTGACAGTTTTGCCAACATCGATCACAACATTGTGTTGTATACGTCCGGGTGTTTGATTAGAAGGAATAAGATAAGGGGGCCAAAAATAGAACTGTTCCTATTTTGAAGGGCAAAGTGATTGAAACGAGTGACATGGATCATTATTTTAGAAAAGGTTTTACTGTAAAGAAAGAAAACTGAAGTTTTATATAAAGCACAAGATATGCAAACTAACACATTAAAAAACGCTAAAATTACATTTTTCTATTTTAAATTCTTTCATTCTTTCTCGAAACCAGGAGGTGTTGCCTCTTGCCGAAAACATGTAAATAATAAAGGGTAATTGTAATAATCACACTGTAACAACAACAAATATGAATTAATTTAGGCTATAAAACAAAGGTGTGCCTATTACGAAGAATTTTGTTTACTGATTTTTCGTGTAAAATTTTGTTTGCGCATTTCAAATTCGTGCAGAAGCGCCGAATTCGGGGATATAAACTTATATTTATAGCTGCTAAACGTCGTTGTTTTGCTTGTTGATAATCTCTGAAGTGTGATTTTCAAATTTTGGTCAGTGCCAGACTTGTAGTTTGTTAACATTTTTACCTCGTTTCTTTCTTGTGCGCAAGTTAATAAAACTATTTTTATAACATACATATAGTTATTTTAATTCTGAATGACAAAATTTTTAGACAGGGATAAAATTGAAATCAGGAGACAAAACCAAATTAACAAGAGACAAAAGCTGACGAGTGAGAGATAAACTCAAACGCATTAGAGACAGAAGTTGGTGGGCTATTTCAATAATGTGTGGGTTAGAGGCAAAGATAGAATGCTACTTTAAGATGATTTTACTAGCAGAAAAAACCTCCCTTCTTAGTTTGGCACGTTTTCTTTACGTAAAAAACAACCAAGGAAAATTAACTTCATTTAAAGCACAACCCTTCCGCTGGACAATAGCACCGCGACGATGATGTGTCAAAACTGTGTCTCGCACGTGCTAACGATCTCGCGGCAAGACCAATCGTTTTGACAACCGGAGACGAGAAGCAGATCGTCACCGAAGAGGCGCAAATGCTACTGGCTTCCACCAAAGCAGCTCTCGAGGTGATGACACGGTTTTTTTAAATGGAGAAAAAAAGGAAATGAGAAGTACTCACAAACATGCGAGGTACAGCGAAGGGTAGGTGCGATTACGGTTCGCACGCCTTAAGGAAAACCCCCGTGGAAAAGGCAGGGAAAGTAAGGGAAAGGGTGGCTCGGGTTACACAGAAAGCACGCCGTTTAGCACGCGGAAACACGTATTACCGCACCGTGGCATTGCGTTGACGAGGCGAATAAAAATGTTCCAACACAGACGAACTTTGAGCTAACGCGACTTAAGGCTGATATGTACTTCATTGATATCTTCTTTGATTTGGTACTTATGTTTGTCACGTATTATTTTTAGCTTAACAAACTTATTGACTGTTTAAAGCCCTTTGAAAAATCCTTTTGAAGTGTGTTGGCACCTGTTAACGCTTAATAATCGCTGAATAAAAGTTGTCTAAATTTGACAAGACTATCTCTTTACTTTGTCTGTGATTTAAGACTACTAAAAATGGCAACTACCCATTCTCAACCTATGTTGCCCTACCAAAGCCCATCCATAAATTCTTGTTACAAACCCTTTATTATCTCAACTTGTATTGGGTTGCTTTTACTTTCTTCTTAACTTCAACTCCATTGTTCCAAACTCCAAGAGAGGACTCGATAGAAATACAACCCCTTCGGTGGTTTTGGGGAGCGCCAGAATAAAAGTGCTGGAATTTCATATATCTTCCAAGAGCTCTCAGGGGTTTGCTAAATCTTGAGGTGTGTTCTCAAGATTTCGTGTAAGTTTAGTAAGCCAACGCCAACGATGGGTTTAGTTTGTTTCCCTTTTATCGCGGAACCGCCAGTTGGATTTCACTCTCTTCCGGTAGATCCATGGGGGAGGGGAAAATGGAAGGTAAGGAAAATACTTAAAGGGGTGCCTCTAACAAGCGGAGCTGGATCAACCACCCCCCAGGAGTCGATCGATACGTTTTCTCTCGGAGATTTGAAATGCTGAGATCACAAAAATTGTTGAGAGAAAACGGGTGGATGAAAGAGTGAGACAGGAGTAGAACAGAATGAAGTCCTCCTCTCTTTCTTTGAAGAAGATTTTTGTTTCACTTTATATTTCCTTCAACATTCCCCCCTCTCCCTCCCCCCTTCCCCATTCCATCGTTATCCTTTTTTCCAAGCAGCATTAGGGGTTGCTTTGGGTCTTCCTCGCCTTCCACAAACCCCGAGTTGGAGGTTTTCAAATGTAGGTACGACAGGAGGCTACGGCAGTACGACCGACAGGTTACCATAGTAACCACCACACATCCCCCACGGATGCGACTAGACAGATACACATACAGACACGAGAGGAACACAGGCACTTCCGCCTTTCCGAGCTCATCCCTTACCCTTGGGGGTGGCAACTGGTCAAACATAGACGGGACGGGGGCGAGGTACGGTGGGGCAGACATCGACTCTCACGACTATAATCTTTCTCTCGTGCTACTTCTCTCTCTCTCTCTCACACGCACGCACACATATATATGCATTCATTATATTTATGCTTCGCTCGCGTGATGGTGTGCGAGTCAAAAGTTCGATGCACTTGCTCCAATGAAGAGCCAGGGATGATGGCAGGAGGTAAGAGAGGGGTTGGAGAAGGGGGCTATTAAGGGGATGGTCTCTCAAAAGTCGCAAACCACGCGCTCTTTATCTCTTGTTCTCTACATCTTGCTCTCTTCCAACGAGTTCCTCCCCTCTTTCGCGGAATAAGTGTACAATGTGCGTGTTGTTGATGGTGGACCGGTTAGTGTTGGTGTGGCTGCTGCAGTGCTGCATCTACCACAGTGCAGTGGCATCCACCCCTTGACTGGTGGCACGGTGGGGGAAATGCACAACCCCTTGACTCATCCACTACCCTTTCTTACCTTTTGCTTTGCTCCAAGCAAAAACAAAACCGATTTGAGCCGCATCAAAGCGCTTGCAACAAAAAAGCATTTGCTGCTGCTGCTGCTTGACTTTATTAATTCGCGTTGTCAGAAGGAGTTGGAGGAAGGAGGAAACGAAGGACTAACGATCAGACGAACACGCACACACGCACATTCGACGTGGTGGACTACATGCATTTTGTTGCATAAAATGCTCTTCAGATGGAAATCGCGAGACATTCTCGTTTCTTCCTGTGTCTGCTGGTCATATTTTGATCTTACTCCTATTGCTGTTCAAATTTTAAATGTTCAATTTGACTTGTAAATATTTCTAGTGCTTTCGTTTGTGTCTCATTTCGTTCAACCCCAAGAAATTCTTTGTTATAGGATTTATGTTAAGTCGGCCTCGGAACAACGTTATTACACTCAACATGATAATTTATCAGATAAGTCAAATTTGTGATACATGCAATGCACTTGTGTATGTTAAGAAATTTGTTAAATTGTTATATTTTGTTATGAATATTTGTTTTTAATTTCATGTTTTATAAGCTGTTGTTTTTTTTTTATGTTTCAGCCAATGAGAGTGAGGAGTATAAAACAATGTTGTAAAAACATGAAACAATTTTGAATGTAGAATAAAAAATTAGGCTCTCAGTTCTGAATTAAGTTTAAAAAAAGCAATAATAACAAGTGTAACCTATCTGTGAGAAAACGTATGTTATAATAGATAGAACAATAAAAGATGCACATGGCTAAACGCACTTCCAGTAAGAAAAAGATGGCTGTAAAGTCTTCCAAAATGATTTCCACATCGAATACAATACGATGGGTGTGTGGGGTGAGACAAAAAAAATCCGAAACCCATCCAAGGTCTAACTTAATGTCCACTTAATGTGTGCAACCAAAGGGAGTGCATTTTCATTGCATGGGGGCATTTGGATTTTTTTTCTTATTGCTTTGTGATGACCCACGGAGAGGAAACCCTGCACGGATTCCATCCTTGCACCCCACACTTCACCCTCCCAACGCATGGGGGTAGATGTTTGATTAATGCTACGCAAGACAAGCAGAGG
This sequence comes from Anopheles ziemanni, assembly GCF_943734765.1. Lineage (NCBI taxonomy): Eukaryota > Metazoa > Arthropoda > Insecta > Diptera > Culicidae > Anopheles > Anopheles ziemanni. The sequence goes on from NC_080706.1 coordinate 76,750,265, forward strand.
GCACACTACCGACCGTTGACCTTTCGCTGTGTGTCTGCGAGGCGCTACTGGTTTTGTTCGAAAATTCCAAGAGCCCAAGTTTTACGATGGACAAAAAATGTCTTAACCGTACGTCTTTCCGGCTTTTGGTTTTTTCTGTAGTTATTTCTAGCAGAAAAGGGGTTGATATCTATCGCAAAAAATACACACTCAAGTTAAATAATTACCCAGGAATAACTTCCTCGATAGGACGTTAGCAAAAAAAAAAAAAAAATACTAAATGCAATCCTTTCCTCGGCCAACAAGAAACGAATAGAAAAAAAAACCGTCGTTGGATGGATGGATGATAATCGTTTTCGATATAATCGCTACATCCCTTACCATCAACCCTCTACATCCGAACAGGGGGTAAATTGCAATTTGCCAGGTAGGTGGTTGGGGTTCGGCCCGGTTTGAACCAATCCCCACTCCATGCATCCGTGCGCCGAACAGTCGAGAAGGGTACGAGAAAGGAAGAAAATGAAACAAAATCTAAACAAAACGGAAAACAAAAAAATAAAAGGTAACCCACAGGCGCAGCACAGCACAAGATGAATGCAGCACAGCTCTTGAAGGTGAAAAATGAATACAACGCAGGGTGGGTGGTGGTGGTAGGAGGGAGAAAAAAAAGCCACAAATCCCACGGGGCGGTCCGCGATTGAAACCAAAACCCACGGAACAAAGAGAACCTCTTCCTGTGTGTCTGCTGCTGCTACTACAGCTGCCTCACGAAACACGCCAACAAATCACGTCGTCACTGTGAACCTTCGTACCGTGTCGCGAATTAAGGGAGAAAAAAACCGGCAAAAGACGGGAGAAAACACCGCTAAGAAGCACCGAACACACAAAAGTGCATCGGCCGCCCGCCCGCCCCAACCCAATATGGTTGGTGCACGCTTGACGTGTCATTTTTATCGTATTTTTTCAAAACCCCAGGCCACCGAGAGGTGGGAAGAAAACTCAAATGAAACTAAGAAAATACCAACCTCAACAAATGGGAAAGAAACCAGAAACGGTTGACTGATGATCATTTGATTGTGGTTGGCACGAGTTTTTTAACTCGTTTTTGTTTTTTAACTTTCGTTGAATGGATAGATCGTTTTACTTTTTCGCGAGGTCCTTAACCTTTGCTTCTGCAGGGTGTGTATGTGTGCGTTGGTGGTAGGTGATTTAATAAACGTTACAATTTTAGATATAATTTTAGTTATTGCGCATCGCGCAAACATCTACCTTGAATACTTACTACTTGTGCACTTCACAGATAAATGTAGGAGTTGTTTTCGTACCTGAAACAGAAAGAAAGCACAAATATTAGACAAAGCTGTATTGAGCTAAAAATCTATTTTTATCATGTCATATACCATTCCTCAACCTCAACGGAAGGATATAATAAGCAAGTATGCATTTATAGCTCGCCAAACCAGTCCCGAGCAAAAAACACACACCTTGAAGAAATTGTTATTTTTCAAATGATTTCGACAAACATCCAACTTTCGAAACAAAACGGTCTGCGAAGAGTGGAACTGAAATAAAAAGAAGAAAATAAACAAATTGCAGCTTTAAGTGCATCGTTTGCCCAGTTTGCCGTTGGCAAAAGAAGTTAGTTTGAATTTCTGCAAGATTTGTCGACAATCAGCAAACATTTTAAAGCCTCAATTATGCAAATCAAATGATCGATTCTACCTGTCGTCGGGGCATGGTAGGCCTATCAAACCAGTCCACCTTACAATAAAGTCACCATCGATTGCTTTTCCGTTCTTGACCCATTGTCGTATTTTTGGCAATGTTGAAGTTTTTATTTTATTGCCTACAAATCGCTCCATCATCCGGGAATTAACACATAAATTAACAGAACGAGATTAATTTATGCGATCTTTTTCATGTTCAGTCCATTCCTTTCACCTTTTCTGATTTGATTGTCCAAAAGAACAAATTTTGTTCGATCCTCCTTCCATCGCTAGCAAACACAACCTACGAAAAATAACGCCAAAGCGGGGAGGGGATTCGCAAATGCATCATCATAATTTGACGTTTGAGCTTTTTCGTTTTGATCAGCCTAGTAGAACGCAAGATCCAAAGAGGAGAAAAAACAAAAATCAAGAAGCGAACATAAGGATGAAAAAGCACGTAAAAAAAGAATGAAACCGATGAAAGGATAAAAAAAACCGCACAACATGAGATGCGATTTGATGAATAAATTAGCTCACCAGATAAAAAAGAGGTTGAGAATACGTTCGTGATGTTCACGGTTCTGTTTTACGACGGATCGGAGCAAATAAAGTCGATTATACTGCCACCCGGGATGCAAAACGTACCAAAAACGGGTTACGTAAAGGAGGCAAAAAAAATCTAAACTGAAAGAATAGATCATCACTGGTGTCGATTTACGCTACTCCAGGTGAAAATATGACAAAGAACCAGATGGTGATTGAAAAGGTAGAAAAAAAAAACTGAGGCAATATTCTATTAGGAATAAAAAAGTCATAAAGGGAAGCTGGCTGTAAAATCATACATAAAAAATGGGAGTAGCCAAACGGAAAGAATGAGGATTAAAATTATGAAGCCCGATCGAAATATTCTCCGAAAAGAGTGTGGCTTCCGAAAATCAACCCTAAATGAAATGTTGCATAAAAACAAAAAAAACCAGAAGTCTTCTCACCCGGTACGAAAATCGCGGCGCATTTCGGGACAGAAGAGAAGACACGCATGCAAGCAAGAGCTCCAAAAAGGTCCAACCCAAAATAAAAATAAAAACGATTAGCCCGCAGACAGGCAAACCACGTCGGAGGAAGTGGTGGAAAAGGATCGTCCTGGCTGGCCACTACCACCGGCCGCGTCCCGGCCGCCATTGGCGGAGGTCGCCGCAGAACAATGTCAATGTCCTTCGCATTGCAGCAAGCTTACGGCGCGGTCGTCGTTGTCGTCTCCGTCGTCGCGTCGTTGTATGTTCTTGGTCGTACGAAACGTTACACACGCACACCCATCCGCCGCATTCACTGTTCTTCGTCGATGCAGTTCTCCACCGGTGAGATTTGATGCAATCGTCGCCGTTCAGCGACATGACCGTGGCCCCAAAAAATCGCAAGCAAACGTCAAAAGCAGCGGAGGGAAGAGAAGAATGCCGAAATCAAAAGCAAGCAAAAAACAAAACCAAGCAACCACAGTCTCGCCGCCGATAATCGACCTCTCGCGCATACACTCTCGCGTGCGCGGACATCCGAACACAGCCTCATTATCATCGTTTCGGCGTTTGTGTGCCCGCGTGCAGCGTCCGCTCTAGACTGCGGTCCATTTATTTAATTTTTTTTTCGTTTTGATCCGCGAGCTTTAGTTCGCGATTCTCTCCGCACACAAAAATCCGATAATCAAGTGGTAGTAGTGACTGAGAGACAAAAGCGCCAGTTGACGATAAACCAACGAAAAAAAAAAAAAATCGCGGACCTCACACTCCGTCGACGGTACGTACGTGGGACGTAGTAAATATGACTATCTTCGCGTCGTCCCGCGTTTCAGCACATACCTGTATTTATTAATATTTTTTGTTTGCTTTTTCTACGCTCACCTTACTGGAAAAAAAGATCCACACTCGTGAGATAAAAACGCGGGATCGTGCAATGAGCCTCACCGAATTCTCTCACGATTCGATACACTCTGGTCACAGGAGGCGGCTGTTTTGATACATGACATCACAAGCGATCAAGTGGCAAAACATGTACCAGAGTTGCGATGGTTTAAGCCGTTTGAAAAACATTTGATAAGTTTTGTTTTTTGTAAGAACAACTTAAGCACTTGTTCCTTCGGCTTAACGACATCATTTTCTGTGCAGGGCCATTAAACTTTTCGCTGTTGGTACGTGGATAGTGAGTGCTTTCGTATAGCAGATGTTATTATTTTTGCACTATCAAAAATATGAACAGTTTTAACTGATGACTTAGCGCACGGTAGGAACAGAATACTGGCACATACATCCTAAGAATATACGTACATATCCCAAATAAAATATACACAAACACATCTTGATAGTAGAGCAAAAGCTACGAATCATAGTTTCTATCGAGAAATATTTTTTGACTAAATTGGTGGTAGACAAACCATGGTTTGAGTGGCTTTAACAACTGACAGTTTACAACCCTTCACACCGTTAGCCATGTTGAGTTAGTTAAAAAAATCTTTGTACCAAAATGAGATAAAGATACGTTTTCACGTTAAGTTTATGAAAAGAACTAATATTAGAAGGGTCTGACGAAAGGACAGACAAACAAACGCGAGACGAAATATTTCCAATTCAACGTAGAACGAAGAAAAGCAACGTCCAAAGCGTTAATGCGTACCAAACCAAAATCAGGGCAATGCGAACGCCCGTTCCGTCGTCATCTTCACCGTAAGCGGAAGAGATTTAAAGGTATTTAAATCACACGCGAGCTGAGGTAAATAAACAGACAGTGGACCGCGGTGCAAGACGAAAAACAAACCCACAACACATCTCGCAGCCAAGAGAAACAAAAAAAAGGCAACAAACCGATGAGAAAGTCATTCCCGGTGGCGGCTGCCACGGACTTGCCTAGTCCGAACCGAGTCGATGATGGCGCACTGGCGAGAAATCTCACGGCTCTCCATGACACCACGCGGTTCGAACGCGAACGGATGAAAGAGACGAAAATACCGCACTGGCCGCAGCGAGGATTGGCAGCTACTATTTAATAGTGCTACTATAGAACAGCCCCGCTTGGAAGATCCCTCACCGGTCTACAGAAGACGGCCGTTCTATTTGCTGATATGGAACACGGCTGACCGGGGCGGAAAACGATCGGAGCTGTCAAAACACGGTTGAAACCCGCGGGAGTCACTGGCTCGATGATGTGCGCTCTGTCTTTGTCGCTCCCGCGACGGTAACACGACTGGCCGGCACCGCTCTCCAAGGCACGTAAATATAAAACAGAAGGTCAACAACCTTCCTTGGCCTCGTGTTTCTCTCTTTCTCTCTCTTTTTTTCTGTCCCAGCCGGAGATCGGGATCGAACAGTGTACCGCTCGGGTAGGGATGAATGTATATTAAAACATTCAACCATGCACGAAAGTAGTTAATAGACAAATACCGGGGAGGACCACTCGTTGGTTAGGGGGTTGTGAAGATGTACTTTTCTTTTCGAACGAAATGCTAGGAACGATGAACAGGGGAAGCGAAACCATTGAAAGACGAATAGGAAATGTTAGAAAACTATTTCAAGCAGGAATTTAATTCAGGTGCGTACCTTTGGGAGGTAGAGGCAAGGAAGCAATTCGATTAGGAATTCACCATGAAGAAGTTTGCTGCCTTGATGATGGAGAAAATAAAAGTGTTTGGAATAGAACCTCCAAGAAGAGCAAGAACAGTTCCCAATAGAAGATATATATGCTCGTTTAATGTTCTAGTTAAGAGCCATAGTAGTCGGAAGCCATTTAAATTCAGAAGAGATGATTTAAACGTCGTAACTCTCACGTGAAATCAAATATACATTTAAACATCGTTTTTGTAATAAAATGATTCAGGAAACATTTGCGATTTCGTAGCAAACTAGCATCACAGACATTTAACCATATGGAGCTAAAACACTAGGAAAGTACAGTATCGTACTGGTTCTAGCATACCGCCAACGGCCATTTCGTATGCACCCGCCATCGACGGAAATCGTCTTTTTCCGGAAATCGCTTTGACATCCGGTCGTTTATGTCATTTTTTTTACTGCTAAACGATTTTCTGTCGTTCATTCTCGGTTCCCTTTTTTTTGCACTAGACAAAATCATTCACTCCCTCACATTGGGGTCGCTTTTTTATCGAATTCACATCCGCCTGCACCGACGACGTAGGAGTGCGCATGTCGTCCAAAAGGCACCCCTGTTTCGCGCCCATCCAATTCCTCCCTGTTGTCTTGTTTGGCACTTTTTTACCGATATTTTGCAGGACTTTTGGCAAGATGGCTATAACACGGTGAATCGGGCAACGTCAGGTTCTTTTCATCGCCGACAAGTTTTAAATTCCGCACTGTCAACATCACCTTTGGTGGATTGCAAGGGAGGGAGTAGTTGTATTGGAATTTAAATGTGCACAACGGGGACTAGGAACAACGTCTTTCTTTTGAACATAGCGAGAGGTTCAAAAGTATTTATTATAAAAGGTTATGTACACCGAGGTATCGGGATGAGGAATGTTGCAATTGTCGAAGATGGAGATGAAAACAATCATTTTCATACTAGCTGACAATAAATGTCTTTCAAATGAACCACTGAACTTGTTATTGTGGAAATATACGGCATGGAAACCAAGGAATTAAAACGGTGTATAACACAATTGTTGACAATTGATTTGATGGTAACAACAAAAATGTTGTTTTTGTTTGAAGAACACCATCGCTGATTCCGCTGAAAATTCAGATGAGATGATTACATACATAAGTAACTTTTGTTCTATGTCTATTAACTCTTGAGTAGGTATTAAAAACATAAGAAACATGGAAATTTTACATAAACTTTTGGACGCTGTCATAAGTCCCATTAGGTAACCCGGGGATGACCTGTATAGTGAACTTCACTAGATTAGATGTACTTCTATGCTTGATCATGCTTCACCTTAGTGATGTGGCATGCCGAGAATTAGTGGGAACGGATTCGATCAGTTCAATGATAGAGAGTCGGATTCATTATTATTCGCGACATTGTTTTGCAATTGCTCTAGATTTTAAACAATGGAGTGTGTAATCCTTCACTTCTTTAATTGACTATCTGCTCACCCGATACACTCGGATGATGACAGTAGTGAAACGTTTCATTGGATTTCTAAGGCTAAAAATATATTTCCAAGGGCCAATAACCCTGAACAATTATATTGAGTTAGCTTAAGGGCATTACGGAAAATTTCTCCGGAGTGAATTGCGGGGCAAAACAACTCTTGCTTGATACAATATTAACGCATATTATCATGCATTATAAAAGCCAAGAGCAATTAAGATAGCGTAATAGGAAAACTATTCGGTGTAGCGAAGAATCAATCCGGATTGAAAGCATCTAGCTCCTACGCTGCGTTATCTCGTTCGGCCCACGGTCGAGTGGCGAGGACGATCTTCCTGGTTCACTCTCACTCGCAGCAAAACGCACAGCGTGCCAGCGTGTTCTTCATCGCGGTTGATTGTCATTGCCAGTCGACGTCATCGGCGATTAAAGGTTTTTTTTCCGCCGTCGTGCAATACTACCACACCACCACTACGAAAACATCATCACTCCGCCCGCGAGAAGACGGCTAAAAATGCTGTAATGGAGGAAATTGACGAGAGCGAACACGACGGGCAGGAAGAGACGAGCGCGACTTTTTTTTCGCGCGGCTCGTCACCATCTCCACCCCCACCGTCACCATCCCTCCTCTCACTCTTTCACCCTGTTCCAGTGCGTTGCGTTTTATTTCTGTTGGCGTAGGTCGGGCACAAGAAATTTATTTATGTAATGTTCATTTCGCTTCCTTCCCCCTTTTCCGATGTCGCGCGCAATTCGTTCGCTCAGCGCTCTAGGTTATGTGTAATGTATGTTGTTTGGCCGCCTTGCCACTTTTCCTTCACCACCCCCTCCACACCCACCTTCATGTATCTCAACATACAACACACATGGCCGCGCGACAATCGTCGTTTAATGGATTTCTTTTCTTCGCCACTCGTCTTGAGATGATCATTTTCGCACCTTTCTTGGGTTCTTTTTTTGTTTTCTTCGCTTCGTCAACCACCCTCCGACGGTTCTTTGACACTTGACTGTTTGTCGTTTGTGTGTGTTGCCGTCAACGTCGCCGTCTCATGTGTAATGTCACTCCGCTACTGACTCGCATTTGCCAACTTTTTCTTTCTTTCCACTCGGTGTTCCCATCACCAGTCCGACTCAAGTCTTTATGCAAATGCATATCGCGCCTTCTCCTTTCGTTTCCCGTTGTGCTTACGGTGGCAGAAATGGAGGGTGGCAAATATAAAAAAGGACAAACCACCACCACCACCACCAAGCCAACAGGCGCCACGGTCGGCAGTATTTATCGCGTTTGAGGGCCAAAATAATGGGGTCTCTGTTGGAAACGGAAGAGCTGTAGGGTAGCGACAGGCGAAAATAAAAAAAAAACAGTCCTGCCATCTGACAGCTAGAACACGATTAACGATTCCTGTCAGCACAGTGGATGGTTCATTTTATCACCTTCACCAACCTGTTTCCACCGGAATTTGACGCACTAAAAAAGAGACTTTGATAGAAAGTGCACTCACAGCGTTAATTTTAACAACACTGCCAATTACATCCCTTTTGCACGACGGTGAGCCACCGAACAACTCACTCCGGGTCCGGAGCAGCTCCATGGTACACCTCCACCGTTCCACCGAAACCGAGCGAATCTGACCTCCTGCGGGGCGGCATGATTAATTGTAGGACACACGGAGGCACTCACCGGAACACACGGCCCACACCTCGGATGCAATTTATTTTATGCATTTTTACCCTGCCAGCATGTGGTGGCAAACGACATTTTTCCCTCTCGCCGCCCGTAGCTGGCCTCCAAGGAGGTGATTCTTGACATCCTGAAAGAGGAAAAAAATAACGCACACACATGCAAACAGGCACGGAGTGTGCGAAAGTGTGCCGCTTTGGTCATTTCATCATCTTATTCAAAGGAGTATTTCTTTGTTTTTTCGAGCGTCGTGCTGAGCGTTGTTCCGAGCTTTGTTTCCATCCTGATGCACCCGTTTTACGACGCCATTAAAGAGAAGCCTAATGAAGATCTTTTCCTTTGTTTACGTGTCTCACCGGTCTCTTTCTTTATTTTCTTTATAATTTAATTAATTTGCGAATTTACGAAGCTTTACTGTAATCCACTGAGGACCTCTAGAAAGTCACAGAAAATGTTTCTTTTCCTCGGTATTAATTTCCCCCAAGGACAGCCACAAACCCATGAAACGTAAGTTGAACAATTTACTAAACAACGGAACACAACATTCACACACGGTGCATGCATGTAACCGATGCTAATCGTATATGGCACTTGATTATCGTCTAAATTGGACATGGTTAAGGTCGCGAAATGTTTCAAGAAAAAAGAATAATCAGCAACAAAGCTTCCGCTTGAAGTGCAGTTTTGTGTTCTTATTTTTTTTCAACTTGCAGAGGTCATTTGCTATATTGCTGATGCACGACACATGTGCTTTGTGTATGTGTACGTGTGTTTGCCATCGGTTGACACCAATTGCATCAATACTACGCAGTGTAGGTTCCGCCAAGGTAATCGCAAATGTGCAACAAACCGGCGCGTAAAACGTGGCACCTCTGTTGGAGGCTCAATTTAAACAAAGTTTAGCAAAAAAAACAAACAAGATTATTACACTTAAACTCACCTGAGGGTGGAAGCAATAGTTTAGTTTTCAAGTCACAAGAGAAAAATGTTCGAACGCATTTTTCTTTTGTTAATTGTTTTTAGACTAAAGGTGCCGGCTTGGGGTTCGAGAAAGTTAGTTCTTGTAACGTATACAAATACTGAATTAATTAAAGTATAAACAACAAAATAACCATTTTTCATCGGTCTACCTATTTTGTAATGTTATAAGGATGTTTAATTCCAAAGGATATTCAAAAACACAGAGATAATTTGTTATTTCATTTGGGATTAGCTGAAGATTATTCTCGTCTCCAATGCAAAAACACCCGGATTGTTGATTTCAAACAACCTTTCGATAAAGTTTTAACGTAAAGTTTTAATAGTCATGTTCGCGTACAATACAAAATGTACTTGTTTGTTTTTCAATAAATTTTTAAATTGAGCAATTCGTCTAAAAATATGCAAGTGACCATCGGTGCCCGACTTTTCGCATACAACTCCAGCCGCTAAGTGCATTTATTTTACACTATCTTAGTGGCTCTACCAGCCTGCTCCAGCCGAGAAGAGTCGTTTTCAAATCCCTTTAGCCACTTGGCAATCTAGCGCCACCGCTTTAGACCGTCGACAACCGTCTTGTTTGAAGGTGAACTGCTGCAGTCTGCTACATTTTGCTTATTTACTTCTTTTTTCTCCCTCTTCTTTTTGCATCACCTTAATTCCGCGTGCGGCCACGGCGTGTCATCGGCCTTTCTCGCACACCGCACGGCGTGATTCGCGAGCGACCAAATTTGTCATCATTAATTCATTTTAACGCGTTTCCTTCTTCTTCCCTTTTGCCGCCGTTTCTTGTGGCTGAGGAGGCTGCACTTTTCATCGCGCGTTGCGTCGTTTTTTCCCCCCGATTGTGTGCGGGATTTTTTAGCTCGTGGCTTTTTTTATCTCCTTTCTTTTGGCAGTCCGTCTGTCTGTTTTGCGTCTCGAAACTCGAACGGCGACGACTGGCGGGCGCAAAAGGTTTTTACTGTTTATGTTTTTAATGCTTGTTTTATTGCTGTCCTCTTTTCTTTTTGTTTCAGCCGTCGTCCACTCCGCCGCCACCCCCGCCCCACCCCGCTGCTGGTGCATCCAGAAATGCACCATGACGCACAAAGAGTGCGCTGCAACAATATTCGTGCCGCCTGGTCGGTCGTGCACCGGAGACAAGAAGTAAACACACTTTGTGTGCATTTTTTGTGTGGATTCGGACTGAAGAAAATTTATGACAACAAAAGGACAGCAATTAGGCACACAAAACTGAACCCATAAAACCTTCCTTCCAGCTACCAGTTCTTTTGAAATTCGGATGAATTGTGACCTGTTTTATAACATTACCATAAACGCCGGGAAAACATCCCCCGCCAAGGATACATCCTAATCTTCGACTGAAAACGAAGCTGCAGGCGCCCGTCTTCAAAAAAAAAAAGGAAAAAAACAGAAAAATCTCCCGGCCAGCCGAACCAGACAAAAACCTATCCGATTCTCAAGTGCCGCTCGGTGGGAGACCATCATCGTCAGCGGGACCAATTGGGCCGGGGAAAATAAAAAATGAAAAAATGCATCGGTAAGAAGATACTGGATGGAAAGTTATTAGAAATCACTCATCATAAAATACGAAACGGAACCCCACAAGCTGGCGCACCAGACCTGTTCATAAACACGTTGTAACATGGCCATAAAAAAATGCAAAGATGTTGCCCCTCCACACCGAAACCTACCCGTTTTCCCGTCCGGTGTACAATGATGGCATAAAAATAACGTCCGTTAAGTGAGAACCCATTTTTTTCGCTCCTCGTTGGTGCGAAGGATTATTATATTCAAAACTGTCCCGAAACCAAAACCCATGAGTCGTTTCGGTCCGTTGGTCCATCCCTCCGTAAGGAATAACTGATTGGCCCTTGCCGGTGATCGGTGCCGCGCCCGGGGTCGTTTATTTTGGGACGATTTTTTGTTTTGTTTGTGTTTTTGCTGCGGAAGAAAAACAACAGCCCAAGGAAAACACACCCAGCTGCGAGTGGAGATATGCTAGTGCGCGCGCGGTGGGAGATATGTTTCATAGATAAATATACACCGATTTGGCCCTTTCGTTTTCCGAACCAGATCTGCTGTTCGAAGAATCATCATTTTATGTCATCCCAACGATACTTCGGCTTTGCAGGAATCATAATTTTATCATTTCAAACCGACTATCGAAACAGCTACATTACCATACGTGTTTCCAATATACTAAGCTGGACAAAACAAAATTGAATTTGATTTTTAGCAAGTTGAAAAACCATACATCGTAATTTGTGGATAATTTGAACGCAAAGAAATTGATATTTGGTTTTCCTTTTTCCATATTTCAGCTAATAAATTCTTAAAATAGCAACTGTGGTGCAAAATTGATCGGACACATCTGATAGCTTCGTTGATTCGCTCGTTAAACTTGTTTTACTATTGTTTCACTCCAAATTTTTTTTTAAATAATCGTGTTACTTCGATACATTAATTTTCATGATTAATCAATTTTTTTATAATGTTTAATATGGTGGTAAAAACATTTTTTCCAAAAAAAATACCAAAACGCTTGGAGGACATTACTAAGACAGTTGATTGAAAGAATTATTAAACAGAAAAGTGTTATCTTTGCATCTTGTCCGATCATTTTTGCACATTTAATTTGAACCATTTTGTGTTTCTTGTTTTAGGAATTTGTTTTGATGCAATATTATATGATATTTTAAATTAATTTTACGGAGAAAATTTTGTTCTTGTCCGATCAGTATTGCACCACAGTGTATTTCTTAAAAGTGGCTTACTAAAAATTACAGTAAAAACCGAGCATTTCAAAATCTGTTCTGTTAGAATAGCCAACTAAACTTCCAATGAGCCATTGAAACCGCGAACCGCACGCAGTCAACCCCGCATCGCTCGTTGGGAAAGGTCCACATGATGAGAGCAATCTTGGCAAAGGGTACTTATGCTACAAGCAAGGGCACTTCAACAATTTGCTTCAATCGCGACCATCACACGTAATTAGGGGCCCCTTTTTCCTTTTTGTTTTACGTTAAATTGGGGAAACACATTAGTGCACATGAATTGGTATGGCACTTGATTTGCGAGTGCGTGCTTATGGTACTTGCCGGCCAAAATTTCGTCATTATCGTACGTCGATTGTAGAAATTTACTTTTGTGTTTTTTTTTGTGCAACAAATTTCCCAGTCAAATATTCGCGCTTTCCTCCCTCTCGGTTTTGCATGAAAACCACACGGTCCACAGATGCGCGCACTACGGTCGTAGGGACCAGAAGGCCTTGTTTACGTTTAACTTACTGTTGGCACAAGAACTTGAAAAAGTTTGGTAAACAAACACTCTGTGCATCGAATCGTGAGCAGCGGAGCACGGCGCTGTGGAAAACATTTTCCAGAGGGAAACGTGTGGCGTATGGACGTACTAACTTTTCGGTGAGTTGTCTCAGTTTTGTCTTGGATTAATTTGAATTAAAAACCGTTTTGTACACCTTTGCTTGCTTGAAACACAAGAAAGCAGGACTGTAAAAAAAAGTATGAAACTAATTGAAAATAAAATGCTGCAGTATAACACAATAAGATAGGCATGTTGTTGACGTTCCAATGGTTGTGCTGCTGCCGTTGGCTGACATATTTATGTCGGCATTTGCTGCTTTCCTCCAATTATAAACAGTTCAGCCGGAAGGTGGGCAGTTCTCTTGCGCCCTTCTGGATATGCCGCCAACGCCGGTAGAGGGTACCGTAATGTGCAGTTTAAGCGTAAAAACCCCAACAAGGAAAAACAACCATCCCTTAAAAGTTTTCCGTCCGGTGGGGGCAGACCGTTTGACATAAAAAAAAAACTGGGTAAGGACGAGGTGAATGTTTTTGACGGTTTTTCGTTTTTCGACACTTACTCGCTTTTTTTTTCTTCCTATGAGTGATTTTCTGCCGTTGACACATTTTGCTTTATTGCAGTTGCAGAAAATATTTGTCTGGCAATTTTCCGGAGAGGGGAGTGACCTCCGTAGACCACTTGTGAAAACATTTTTAGTTGCGTGCTGTACTTTTTCAAAATATCAAACAAACTGAAATGGTGGTAAAGGGTTTTAAAGTTAACCAAAATCACTGTCATTTTGATAATAAAAATTTAAAATAGTCAAACACACAAACATAACTTGAAACTAGCTATAACATTAAAATAAATCGTTGAAGAAGAATGAAAAATGAAGAAATTGCTAGCAAATGAAAGAAAATGGATCGTTAAATGGAAGAGCGAACAAAACACAACACAATTCTGGACAAACCTGTCAGTTAGAAGCGAGCGTGAGGTGCTTCTAAAACACTCCCTAGCGTTCAGATAGGATTTTTTCCTCACAACAAAACTGATTAAAGTTTGTGTCAACCGGCTTGGGTGTTATATTTCCACGAACAACGAACCCAAGAATCCATTCATTCATCGCACCCAACGAGCACGTGCGTAGGCGTCCATTTCCGGCGTGTTGGGTGCGGATGGTTCTTGTTTTCTTCCAAATGATTTTTCATCACCATTATCTTCGATTAGATTCAAAACAACGGCCGACTCGATTTTGGTTTTGTTTTTTTGATGACAAGAAGATCTAACTTCATTTCCTGTTTTTTCCTCTTTCTTTCTCTATTTCAAATAGAAACATTCTTCTACCATCGAACGAAACGCAATGGAATGGAACTTTATCCAATTTGAATAACATGCAAATGAGAACACCACCGCCACATCCTAAGCCGATGTCGTTTCCTCCCGGACGGTTACTTTCTCTCTTCTTTCCATTTCCTCGTTTTAAAAAAATGGTTTTCATGGATATCGTTAGGTAATAAAAACTTTGAAGGAGGTAAGAGAAACAACTTTGTGGAAACATGGATTTAATCTGGATTAAAACTTCCACGCCAGTGAGTAAAGAAACTGAAAGGATGAAGCTGTTCCAGGTAGACAGCTGTCAGAAAGTGACATTGCTTGTTTCCATCCTTTGTTTACCAACTTTATGTGGTTCAAACCTTACTTTTAGCAGTGGAGAATATTGTACAAAATCAGTGAGCGTAAAAATACAACTCAAAAGAATGTTATAACAACGGGCACGGAAGAAAATAAAACGTATTATAAAAATCTCGAGAGCTCTCTTTATACCCACAGGATGTAGGAGCCAGCAATAACTGAAGCTTTACGGGTGCTGCACACGACGAACATGAATTCTATTCTTTAACATGAAGCAGGAAAGAGAGTGTAGAATAAAATAACCCGATCGCTACTGGTCAAAATAAAAAAAAAACCAGTCGTTTCAGAGCACGAAAAAGAAGGAAACTGCTGCTGGTAGCATTCATCGATTGAAGATACCAACGAGAGGACTGTGTGCACGAGTCGTTTTCTATTTAATTTCGAAACCCACATCCCCAACCGTGAACAAGTCCCGCATTGGACTTTCCGAGAACCACACTCGAGACTGCGAGCGTCGAAAGGGACGCGCATTCAATGGGGAGGGCGGGCTACTACACCAAATCAATCCTTTCCGGGCGGGCAATAAGTGGAAACCGCTTCTCGCAACACAAATTGATGCTTGAAGGGTGATTAAAAGGAGAAGGTTCGGCGGAAAAGTCTACACTCGAGCAAACAACCAACCAAACCAACGCAATGGGAGAGCCTTAATCGAAGGATGGAATGTCTAGCTTACTTTAAGGATCAATTGAAAGTTCATTGAACAAGGCGCCTACCAAGACAACGTTAGCTTTAAGGTTAGAAAATTTCGTTTCGTTCAAGCTGTTAACATATTTTAAACAAGATTTTAATTACATCGGACAGGGAAACAATATGCGATAGATAGTACAATCGTTGCTACCTAGCTTTGCCTCTAACCCACCCATGATTGAAATAACGCATCTGAGATTGTCTCTTATTCATCAGCTTTTGTCTTGTGTTTATCTGATATTGTTTACTGATTTAAATTTCCAAAAATTAAGTTGTTTAGTATTAATTTACATATGAAGATTATTGTTTGTACTAAACCTTATTTTATAAACTTGTCCACAAAAAGGTAATGAGGCAGAACTAGCAAGAAATTACAAGTTTAGCAAATAAGCAGCTTGTTTGCAAATTCCAAAATGCGCATACAAACATGTACTCGAAAAATCGATGAAAAAAGTATGGCACAAGTTAGTTCGAAGCATAAATGAATTAATATTTATACTGGCTGCTAGCAGACGAATGAAATGTTTCACTGCAATGACATTAAATTTGACATTTCTGCTGAAAGGAACAGTCATTGCAATATTTCTATGCGCATTTCATTGCAGTGATCAAACCAGCATATACATATTACAATGGTACGAAAAAAGAATAAAAGAAGGTCTTCTTACTTTGCGACACCTTTTTATCCAGAAATAATATCGTTAGTCAACGATCCGTAAAGGAAACATACCTGCGGAATAGAAGAAAAGAGTAATAAAAATTAGTTCCCTTGTCAATATCAATGTAATTTTCAAATGAATAAACAAATCACGCCCGGCGCCTTGCGGTCAAATGTTTCGATTTACTGCAGCATGTTTTAGCCCTTTTAAACGAGTTGTTGTTAGTCCCCAAAATAAAGTCAAATCACTCCCACGAGCCCAAAGCGGTAAATAGAAGATAAAACTAGGTGGGGAAGGGGTGGTAATTTCATCCTCCCCATATTGGAACTCATCCCCGGTTGCGTTGCATCCGGACGGAACGTGCTCGGAATGTATATCGGATTTTAAATTTTCCGCCTTTTTTAACTCGCGTCGGGTTCGGAACTCCCCTCGATTTTAACTGTTTCTTTCGAGAACGGCACAACGAGAGGCGAACGATCGTGTTTTATGTTTAAAGAACGCGCACATCAACCCTTTATGAGGTCATTACACATTGCCTTGTCGTTTGTCGGTTTACTTCTTAAGGTTTCCCTCCATGAATTTCTCACAAGATGATGCTGTGCGGTAGCGAATTTGGGAAGCGTGGAACAATTTTTCCTCCGCTTTCGAGAATTTCTCTCCCAACCGAAATTGTGCTGACAGTTGTACAAGGCAACAACACACACACATATATAGGCGCACATACACATAAAACCCGATAGCGCCGGCAGGTCAAGGTGAACAAGGGGACACCTTTTTTCCGTTCCTTCACCCTTAAGTACATCGTTTTATATCCTTGGCTTTAATTTTTTTTTGTAAGACCCCGAAGGGTGCTCGGAAAGGTTTAAATTTATGATCACACCGAATAAAATTATCGACACCCCTGGTATAAAAAAAAAGGAAAGGACAAAAGGGGGAAAGACTCGCCCGAAGGGTGTGCTGCTGCCTTAAGATCCCGGTTAGGTTTTTTTTCTGGTATTCAAAAAGAAATACACACGCGTATAGCTAAAAATAAACGAAACGTTGTAGCTGATCGGATTGACTGAAGAGTTTATAAGCTGTACAATCGCGATCGACACTCACGGGGAAGTAATTTAATTAATTGCCGATAGTAAATCTACGCCAGCGTTTCGAAAGTAATCAGGTGCAGTTAAGCCCGGACGGATTGAATCGCTATACAACGTGAATAAAACCAGGTAAGTAGCTGAGTGGCAAACAACATGTAAACAATGGCAATAAAATGTCAATATAAAGGACACATGAAGATGAAGATCAATCTGTGATACAGGAGAAGAGAAAAATATTACCTGATTGATTTAAAAAATACAGATGTTTGGAATAGATTAATCAAACGGAAAAGATTAATTCGATTTCTTGTGTAGAATTTGTTTAAGATACCGCATGAAATATATATGTGACTACATGTTAGGAATTTCTCCATAGTATCAACGATTCATGAAGCTTCAATTTAATCTATCACTCCGTTGAGACATATATTCATTGAAGGTTTCCTTCTGATAAATCTCATTTTTGAGAGACATAATTTTTAAGATCATGTAACAAAACATACATATCCATAAAATTTATTATTTCGACCGAAATAAAAGTTCGTCAAAAATACCCATATCAACATATTTTGTGCCGTTTACAAACTAATATTCTATTTTCCGGCCACCGGAAAGAAATTTTCCGACCAAAGGCTTACGCCGCAAATCGGTTTTGCAAATTTATAGGAGTAACCTTTCAATCCTTTTGGAGTTTCTTTTTTGCTTAATACATATTCTCGGATTCAGCAAAGCGAATCCCCCTGCCCTGTTGAGAACGATATTGGAAAAGTTTTCCCACCCTCGCTCACCGCGCATCATCGTCCTTTCAATGTTCGACTCGGAAGGGGCTATAAATGGACATTACTTGGACAGTTCGCTGTACGTCGGGGTTGACCGTTGGTCAAGTGAGTTTTCCCGATGCGACCGATTTCCCGAGAGGGCGACGCGGATAGTATGTCATATTTCAAAGCAGACAAAATCAGTCCTGCCCAGATATATTAGTCGGCTTTTCCCTTTACACGACCGTTCCGGGCCGGAATATGCTGCATCGGAAAATTCACTCGCCCCACCCGGAACGTGCAGGCAATTTCCCGGTTGGGAAAGGATTTACGATTAGGGACAGTCGTGTCTCGCCCCCCCAACCAAGTCCCTCGGGAAATTTTGTGACCAGATGCAGCTACTTTGCATATTGCAAATTTTATGCAACCGGCCGCAAAATCGTTCGAGCTCGGGATTCGCTTCGGAGAAAACGTGGAAAACTCGAGGGGATATATTGTTTGCACATCCGATTAGTGCGAGTGTGTGCATGTGTGTGTGTGAATGATGGACACGTGCCAGGCGTTGCGTTCGTTCTAATTTCTCACCGGCGGAAAACCCGGAACAGTGGAAACCGAGGCAAGACCGAAGGCAAATAAAACACTCTTTAGAAAAATCAATGACAAACCCCTCCAACAAAATTGCATCTGCAAAGCACCCTCGGCTATATGTGGGTATGTGTGTGCACTTGGTATGCACCGGGAATGTACATCTCATCCCGTTTCGAAGGGCGAAAACCGTCGGCTTGGCTCTTTATTATTTCATAATTCGGTGCAAATGCGTTCCGAATCTTCCGGAGGCTTGCCTCGGAGCGCAATGCAAAATTAATGAAGTTTACTCATAAACCAAATGAAATATATGCGTAACTCTCGCGTTGCCCCTTCGTTAGTGGCTTCGGTAAACATTGCACTCTGTGCCTCGGAATAAGGAAAGGAGAGAAGAGGGTTTGAAGTTGGTTTATATATTGAATTATGCGATAAATTTGCATTCTTGTTCGAAACGACAAAGCATTTGTTTAAAATCATTAAACACCTCAAATTTTGCTTTTGTTCGAAGATTTTGTGCAGATGAAAACGAGATTGGAAGAATTAATGAGTTTCCGTTTTGTATCGTCGCAATTAAACAATTTAACTTGATAAGCACGCAAAAAACCACTTCATCATAAAACACGTGTTTCAAAAGTGCAATGAAAAATATGATTTATAGGAAAAAGAATGATTTTAATGCATCCAAAAATGTTACAAGCACATTATATCAAAATTTAACTTTTTAAAGGACTAATTATTTAAAGTAAACATGTAGTCATCGACTTTAAGAAAGTGAAAACAACATATTTATTCACATTAAAGTAATAAACTCTTCGCTCTCCTCTAGTTAAACGAGGTCATACTTTAGGTCATTGAAACAGTTTCCCATTTCATTTGTTGTGTTACGAATGAAGCAACCAAAACAAACCAAATCAAACGGAAATTTATCTCACCGTTGTGTATCAACAAACAGCCGAAAGACGGACAATATGGAAGATTAAGATCAAGATGTGTCGATCCGCAATCACGAACAAATCGGATGGGGTTCGCGCAAAGGCCGCGCTAATGCTCGCCATTGTTCCAATCTGCAGGGAGGAGGTGGGCAGCAGGAAAAACAAATAAGAAACACCTAAACCACGGTAACAACTACGAAATAGGAGATGAGCGAAAAGCGACTACAAAACAACAACGAAAAAAAACAAACCAACGGCGTTAAGCGTCGTGTGCCATTTAATGTGTGCAAAAGTGTTTCCCACGACCGTGACATGATTATTATACTTGTCCCGCATTACTCCCGCGGTGTTGTTACGTGTGTTTTGCGGAAGGAAACACGACAAGAGAGAGAGTTAGGGTTGAAAAAAACGCGAATCACATTACGCAACAGAGCTTATTGGCGTTTTCTGTTCGCGAAAAAAATAGAAAAACGGCAGAGAATAGGCGAATAGACACACGCCAAAAACGAACGGTTTTTTGAACGGCGTCGTAGCGGTTTTTTTTTTTACTTCGTTCGACCAACGAACGGTAATCAAAACAAAACGGCCAAAAAACACACTAGCTACTATAAAGGTGGCCAAATTTGGTTCCCTGAGCGGGAGGGTCGGGGGTTGGGGCTGAGCTGAGTCCAAAAAAGATGTGCGTTTGTGCGAGAGTACACAACCGAAGCGTTTAAAATCGCGAGTTTGGTGTATGTTTTTTATGTTCTTCGCATTTTATCCGTTACAAGCGCATCCGCAATCCAATTTGCACGTGTTTTTTCCGCCATTTGTGCGTGTGTGTGTGTGTGCTTCTTTTTTCGTGGTTTAGGTCGGTCGCGTGCTCGCGTGAAAAGTCGTTGGCAGAAATGAAACATGAAAAGCAAATAGAAAAGGTGAAATAAAAAAAATAACAGATGTGTTTACTTCTTTTCAACATACACATACACACACACACGCGGTTTCTTGATGGTATATTTGACAAATGTTTCCTCCGCCCAAAATGTGGGGAAGGAAAACGGCCGATCGTTAGGCAGAGTTTTAAGTCTTTCCTCGATCAGACGGGCGTTAAACCAATTTGCGACACTTATTAATTAAGAGGGATTTGAAAATGTGTTGACAATTTATGTTTCCCGTACGGTTTTTTTTGATTGAGCAAAAAGGGCAAGAAAATAATTAATTTAGAACAAAATGCATAAACGAAGCTGTTAATTTTAAAAATAGATGTGTTTTTTTAATGAATGAGAATGAATGAAGTTTCTTAAAACGTATACAAGGTGTTCCAAATACATAAATTGTGATTATGTTTAGAACACAGTCATAGTTGATTTAGAAGTAAAACAACGCAGTTAGGAACATGTTAATTATTCATTTAATAACACTACAGATTATGTAAAATTGAATTTGACTGCATTCACAGCCCCACATCGAACACATAAAATACAAGTAAAAAATCATGCTGACAATGATCCGTATAACCCTTCTTTTGCCTGATATTGAGATGATTCAAAAGTGATTGAAGTATTTTATTTGTCATTTGTTAGTGTTCTTGCATTTCCTTTCTGGTGTGATTAGCTTAGTTGTAATAAATCTAATAGACTCGAGATAACAATTTGTTAACGCTTATGTTGAAAAAAAAAAAACGAGTCAAATTTCACAGTGGTTCCGTTTCGCTGCACCGCTGTTCTATTTTATGTGTTTCGATCAGGTTTTCGGTTCTTGCGACTGCCTAGGGCAGTATGTTTATATTTTTCGAGCCCGAGCTTAGCTAGAACCGATCGTCCTTTTTCCCCGTTTCGAACTGACGGGAAGCATCTGCTTTCGTAGCGTAATAGAAAAAGATTCACGTAACATAAACACAATACCATTGACGAGTGCAGCAGTGCAGTTTGCTTCTAATCTCATCGGAGTGCGACGTTGGAAAAATAACACCACGGGAGGAGGAAAACGAATAGAAAAGCGGCATCGTGCATCAGAGATGCAGTTGCGCGCAGCCGTTTCCGGTCGAGTTTCTTTTTCTTGTTCTATGATACTCGTTCGTTCTTTCGTTTGCTGTGCGCTCATGTTATTTTAGTGTCATTTAAATGTAATTTTTACTTTAAAAAAAAATAGTTCATGAACTTTTGGTTCAGTATATTGTATAATATGTAAATTTTTATATTTTAAACGAATAGTTCGATCTCCCTGAGAGCAGCAGTTCAAACGAGATCCCTGATGCATCCGGCGCATCTAAGACCCTCCCACACCTTTCCCATGTGCGCTTTTTCGGAGGCAAACCAGTTCGTTTTCGGAGGCTAAAGCTGCGTGTGCGCTAGTGGTGGGTTAATTCGACAAAAAATCGGAACCGCTTCCGAATGACTCCACCAATATCGGAAGCGGCTCCGTAAGGTAGGTGCAATACTCCGAGCCTTCGGAGCCGTCCGGAGCCGTCCGGAACCGTCCGGAACCGTCCGGAACCGTCCGGAGCCGCTAGTCGGCAGCCGGAACCGACCGGAGCCGGAGCCGTGCGGAGCCATCCGGAGCCGTCCGGAACCGTCCGGAGCCGTCCGGAACCGTCCGGAACCGACCAGAGCCGGAGCCGTCCGGAGCCGTCCGGAGTCGTTTGGAGCCGTCCGGAGCCGACTCCGGCTGCCGACTAGCGGCTCCGGACGGTTCCGGACGGTTCCGGACGACTCCGGACGGTTCCGGGCGGAATCGTGGGTTTTACTAAGCCGGAATCGGAGCCGGTTTAAAGATGCTCGGAAGCGGTTCCGGGCGGTGGGTGCGGTTCCGAGAACTCATCACTAGTGTGCGCACACGGTTTATTGTACTTTAATTTTTCTCCGCAACAACGAATTTTCCTTCCCGGAACTCGCGGGGATAATTTTTCCAACCGAAATGAAACGCGTGCCCGCATTAATGCAGCCCGAATGCGACAGAAGAAGCGGCATTTGATTGACGCCCCGGAGTGATTGAAGGAAATGAATCGAGAATGAAGATTAAAAGCATTGGACAAAGCGATGAGAAGGGAAGAGGGAACATCAGTTGCATTTAACATCCCTCGCTTCCTTCTTCCTGCTTTCCAATGTATCCCACCCCTGCTGTGCGGTTTTTCTGTTCGGGCTTTCGTTCCGGGTGGTCGAAATCATCAAAATGGCGTCCGCTTCTCGCCCCGAAGGCCCCGAGGGGACGCTGACTTCCTGCTCGGAGTGAAGGAGCACCCGTGCACACAAAAAAAAAGGAAACAAGGTTTCCTGAGCGGCAGAACGAATTGGATTAGGACGCGGCAGGCCGATGACCACCGGAGGGAGCAAGAAATAGAGGAAGAGAAAGAGCAAGGGGATTTCAGGCACCCAGGAAGGATACGCCGTTCAGTGTGTTTCCAAGCAATGGCGAATCCTTCTTTGCAACGGGAAGATAATAATAAAAAAAGGCTCTAGATTACTCCCGCAGTGTAAGGTTTATCATTAAGGCTGGGTGGAATTTGAAAAGAGAAAGAAAAACCCAATCATATGTGCACATTTTTGGCGCCAGCAGGGCTTGACGGTCGAAAAGCCGGAACTAATTACGTACTACAGGAAGGATTAACTATTGATATTGGTTGGATGAATCCGAACATAATTAAAAATTAAAACACAGTGTTTGATAAAACTATTAAACAAGGGAATGTTGAAAAATGTACACAATAATTTAAGAATAAAAGATAAAAACTGACTATTTCTCTATTTGCTATTTTTGCAATATTATAATATAAACATTCAATAAACTCCTGCAATACTCGGAGAATATTTAAGCCATTTCAATCGAACATTGACATGTTATCCTTTGTTACTGGCAATTGGTTCTAGGGTGGAACGAAAGGAAATCGGAAATCAAATCCTTAGTATTCATGTCAGATGTCCGGACGGAACAAAAACCCATCCTACCATTTAATCAAGCTGCTAAACCATATATTTGAAGAACCGTCAGTTCGGAAGGTTGACACAATCTGGGAGGAGGCGGGTTGAGTCAGGTTTAATCTTCCGATTCGAATTTTGTCTTTCCATGAATTGGGTGACAAAGAAGAACTAAATCTCTTGCTTGATTGACGTGGCTCGATGTAATTAAATGAGGCTGAAATTACGGAGAGTAATTTATTTCGATGCCTCGGATGTCGAGGGTGGTTGCGACATGCTTGTGCATTCGTTGAGGACATTAGTAGGAAGATAAAATATATATAATGAACCAATAAAACTATCACAACAACATAATATAAATTAATAAAACCGAAAAGTATTCATGTTTGTAAGGATGAAACATAATTTTCCAAATTCCTTTTTTAAACGCATTTTTCCATCAAAATCATTCAAATGAAATTAATTACAAAAGCAGACCCCTTCTGGGTCGTAAGTGTGATTGAATAGGGCTTTGACATTTAAAATTAAAAAATATGAAAATCAACAAACCAGAAAGGTTTTCATCAATCAAATCAATTTCAGCTCAAAATCGAACCTTAACCAGAGTCAAAAGGCATATTGATATGGAATGTTGAAAACCAAACTATAGGAAAAAGGATGGTGCGACAGGAAGGTGTGATGAAATGGGAAAATTTTCCGGTCGGTGGGAAAATTGACAAATAACTGGAGCTATCCTTTCATTCCTCCATTTTTCCCCGTTGCAATCGGGACGGGTTGCAGATGACATTCGGTGCATTGACATAAAAGAATGAAAATGTGAAAAGAACCACGACAGAAAAACCAATTCCAGCAAATGACAAACCTGTTTTACGAGGCCAGAACCTTTATTTGATTGCGTTGATGAAACAGATCACTGCTGATCGAATTTGTCAACCCATTTTGCGTGCGCAAAGAGCAAAAAAACAACAACACCTAAAGCATGACTGACAAGCAGTGACACAAAGTGCAACGACCGCGAATCAATACGACATCGTGCGGTTTTCGGGGGGCGGAATGCGTCACCGTGACATAACAAACAAACGTAGACCGCCAATATTGAATTATTCATTATTCGCACACAACGCTTCGGTGCATGTTATTTTATGACTTTTTAACGATCTCTAGCACACGCTGTGCACTGATTGCAGAGTCAAATCAATTCTTTCAAATTAAAATTTAGTTATTCATGTCAGCGGGAGCGAAAAACGCAAACAACAACCAGAAAAGCTCCATTTAATTGATATTCAAGTGGAACAGAACGCCCAACACAAGCTAGATGCATCTGCTTTAGCAAAATGGCGAACACCGATGTTCGGTACAAAACACGAGTTGTGACAACGACCTTCGGTGGGTTCGGTATAGCCGTGCGCGTTCGCCGGTTAGAACAGCCGATCGATCAGACGGCGTATGTTCGAATCCCGCAGAGGTGCCAGCATCTTCCACACAAACAGAGCGGAGTTTGTTTGTGGACTATCCACTAATGATTTGTCAAACGACGTCCGATTTGTTTACCGAATTTTGGAATCATTTTACGCCTACTATTGTGCAAGCGACGGTAAAATACCTGTACCCATAATACTGTATAACAAAGTAAACAACACTACAGTTTCACAAGGGCTACTGAGGAATTAGTAAAGGCAGCCGAAGAAAAGGGTAACATGATAAACAGTGTTTTGAATTGAAAGTTTCTCGAAAGGAGCACCAGCTGCAGCTGTCAAAAAGGCAAATGCCGCCGGTTGGTCGATGCTCGCCGTTGCCGGCTATCATATGTTTTGTGTTTATGTTATCATTTTCTTGCGTTTCTGCTCTTCTTTGTATCTTGTGCTTCGGCGTTGGATACACATATCCCCATCGCAAGGTTTTTTTTTTCTCTGCGACTTTTACGAGCCTCAGCTACCGGTTGTTGTAAATCACATGTCAGGCACATCTGCTCGGTCTGGGGATCCTTGTTTTTCCGGAGGGTAACAGGGGAGGGGCACCACCCGCCGTAACGAAAACCGAAACGACCTCCGGACTATAGAGATAGTTGGTATCTTGGCTCCACTCTGCCGCCCCGTTTATCGTTTTTGGCTATTTTATTTTCGTTTTTTTGTTGTTGTACTCGCGCGATAAATGACGCTGTCGCGTGCCACTGTTGATTATAATACATTAAGATGGAGCATATGTTCGCGCTCGCCGCAAGCATCTCGTCGCGTGGTTGATTCATTCACCGGTGTTTATTTTTTATCCACGCCGTTTTTATTCGCAGAAAAAAAAAACTCAACGTGCCGGCGCGAGTGAAAAAATTCAACCGGCGAAACAGCAGCAGCAGAAGGCCTACACGCACAGACCTGGTCCGGGGACGAAAGCTTGCCGCAGCCTTGAGACGCACCTTGCGAACAGGATTTTTCTTCCGCTTTTCCCCGGGATCGGTCAGGTGCGCGCGCATCAAGTGACGCGCTTTCCATCGAGCCACAATCGATCAAAATTCGACAGAAGGCGCTGCCGCTCAGCACTTATCAGCTGGCGAGACTATTTGCGACCGCAAGATGATGGGAGGGTGGGGAATATAAACACACATCTGTCAAGTGTCAAACTCCCAATGATGAAACGCCCGTCAGAAACGCACAGCTGTCAGATTGGGATTGCTTCGGTGATAAGAAAAGCGAAAGTGTTGGCACAAATGTTGTATGAAAAGGGCTTAAGGGTTCTAAAGTTGAAATGAAAAAAAAAGTTTTAGAAATTTTTTTTTATTTTTTTTTAATCGATAACATGTTTAATGAAAATAAATATTCAAACTCCACCCAAAGCCGTAAACGATCATTAGCATCCCATTAATAACATTCGAGGGTGAAATGAAAAAATAAATAAATAACAAACATACACGCTAGGCGATACATAAAACATTATGGCGATCCGTTATCACCACATTGGGCAATTTATCGCCGGTACTATCGAAAAAAAGGGGGGGTTCAGCAAAAAAGCCTCCAAAAAATGGGCCAATAACAACTCACTATCGAGAATGATTACATAAATGGAGCTAAACTGGACAGCAAAAAAAACAGGGTGATCTCACGGCGTGTTAATTTATAGCAGCAACACGACGACGACGACGACGATCCATCCGCCCGGAAAGTAATCGGAGGGCAGTCCAGTTTTTAGGCAGCTGCTGCCGCTGCGACCTGGACGAGACTCGAAACCACCATCAGCTGCTGCCCCGACTTCCTTCAGCTTTTATTATTTATAAGGAAATAAATTAAAAACGCATTTTTGAAAACGAGTTTCTTAATACACCAACGAACGCCCGGTGGTGCGACGACAAAGTCCGCAGATGGAGACATTAATTGAGAGCACGCGAAATGTGTCGTCATTTAAAGTTTACATGCGGCGGGAGAGAGTCCGGTTGAATTTTATGTCGCATAAAAATGTACCAGCAAGGACGATAACTGCCGCTGCCTGATCGGTGGTTATTAGTACCAAACATTGTCAGATAGTTACTCAATTCCAGACCATGCGTTTCCTTTCCTTCGAAGTATCCAAAAGAACCTTTTTCCATCGACAAAGGGAAGGTTGTTGCACTGGCGAATAAAATGACGAGTCCCGCAGACTAATTAAGTTTATTGCGTTTAATAAAAACGGATCCAGTGATTTTAAATCATGCCCCGCCGAGGGAGGTTCACACCAAGGCGAACGTAATTCAACACGCTTGTCTTGCCCCTTTCGGAGCCCTAGAAGGTGAAGGTGTGAACAGAACTTCATTCGAGCCACAGGAACTTCATTACACCGCGCTTTGGGAACGGTAGCATTTCTTCGATGTTGGCCATAAAAGGGCACACAGAATGAAAGAAAAAACAAAACCCCCCCCCCCCGGTGGAGCATACAGGGCAGGTATCTCCGGGAAAGCTTAGACACGAGTTCGTCTTCCCGAACTTCCAAGTGCGTTTAAAATGCGGTGCCTTGTTCTACCAGCGAATAGTACACTCGGGCGAACGAAGAGCGTTATCAAAAGTTCTAGCTTTACGAGGTGGTCATAAAGTTAATGAACCATTTTACGTCCCCGTCTCTCCTTCGCTCCCGATGCCCTATCCCTTCCAAGCCATTCCATCTATTCGCGGGAATGGAAGGAGCAAATTATGAAGTTGGGAAGTTGCCTGCGCCCTCCAAAGCGCTGAAGGAGGAAGATGGTGTGCCACTTCGACGAGAACACGGTTTCATTACGGTGGAGAGGTCCGCCCGTGATGCCAGCTGTTTTTCCTTGAGTCCACGAGAAAGAGGCGAAGGAAACGCTTAGGAGAAAGATCCAGCCGCCATGGAGATGCCTCTCTAAAATGGCGGTGGAATGGAGCGTCGTGCCTTTTGGCGGTTCGTTTGACGAACCATCATAAAACATCGGGTAGGAATTTGGGAATCCACAGCACGGCAGTAGGTGTGTGTGTGTGTATGTGTAGGTGCAGGACCATAGGCGAATCTAGCTTGCCAGGAAAAAGGGCCAGCTTGCCATAGGGAAAAAAAGGTCGAAGCGGGACCAATGGCGTGCGCGCTGTGCTCCATCAACGGTGAAGCAATCTGTCATAAATTCAATTATGAAGCAATTTTCTCCCGAAGGATACTTTTTTTTCCTCGACATCCCACATTCATTGCCCTTCGCCTTTTATTGCATTTGTTTCCGTGTGGGAGAGCGAGGAAGATTGCCCACCTTTTTTTCCTCGTTCCAAAAAAAACCAAAAACGAAACTTGGCCAGATGTCGAGAGTAAGACAGAGGTTACACCTAGGAGAAGTAACTGCTGCTGCTTCAGGCTCTGTTGTTTTTTTTCGGTACTTGCTTCTTGCAAGACCCTTCAACCTGAGTGGCAATTAAGATTTTCTATGGATGGATGTCGCCAGTTGCTGAGAGATGCCGAAGGAAAATTTGATTACCCGAGACACGATGAGCGAGCGGGAAACGAAGCAGCAAACCACTACAGCAGCTCACAGCCCGGAGTAGCATAATTGAAGAAAATGATATTTTAACAATCCTTTTTTTTATTAGGAACCTGAAGGAGCGTTTATTATTATTAACTTCCTCGCGATGTAAACCATCGCAACGGTAGGTAGGAGTTTTGTTTTGCTAAGTTAGCTTTCATATGATGAAATTCAAGCGCAACAGTTTAAATATCTAAAGCATTGACAAGGTAATCCATCTTTCGAACAGAATAAGGTCTACCTCGTGAACATTTAACGATAATGAAAGCTTAAAACAGTTCGAACGATTTGGTCTTGTGTTTTATTTAAAACATGATTTTTAAGGACTCCAAGTTTTACCATTTTTCTACTTTCAAACACATCATTATGGTAACTATAAAACGCATAAAACAATAGAAACGAACAAACGAGGTCAATGTAGGAAAAAAAGATCGTTTTTGAAGTTATACCAGAATAAAGCTGTTTGATGAAGTGGAGAGAGAAGGGAAAAAAATCACGTTAAAATTTTAACCGACGAAACCAAGAAAGACGGGCGCCAGTCAAGAATGGAACCATTGAAAATAAATCCAACTAGTTTTGTGTTTGGAAAGGAAACACAAAATAAGCAAAACTTCTGCAACGAAATAAGGAAAAAAGTTCTGTGGCAGAATAAAAAAGAATACTTGCATTCACTAACGGCAAAGGTAATAAAAGGAAACTTGAAAAAAAAAAAACAGAAACGGATACGGGCACACATACACGTACGTACACAGCTGCCGGTTGGATCAATGTTCTTCTTTTATTGATTCCAAACGAGGGCAGCTCCGTATGATTTATACGTCAGCAGGCAGCTTGAGGGATAGTTTTGATGATAATCGAATCAAAAATTGGTTCGATTGATGCTAAACGTGGAACATGGAACCGATGGAAAACACGACTCAAGGTGTTTCTTTTCGATAGCTCCTTTACGGGATACACCTGAAGGCGAAACAAAAGCAGATCCTTACGCCATCAGAATGGTAGAAATTAATTACGTTTGTCTGCTTTCAGGAAATGAAATAAAAGTAGGATATCAAACAGGATCGGATCCGCTCTTAAGCAACCACCGAGTTTATGGTTTATTTATCTTGGTAACGTTTGCGGTTATTCTTAAACAGCGAGAAGGAAAAATGTTGGAAATAGAAGAACTATGAAAATATTACAGGAAAATTTAGATTAATTGTTTAGTGTAATGATTTAGTTTTATTTAGAACAGTGTTAATTACAAATTAACCTTTTCGTGACATAAGTAATATGTTAAAGCATTTTAATGCATTCAAACCGGTTCGTTCATATATCCACACACACGTTTAAGTCTTCCGCTAAACTGGCTGATGATTGTGCGATGATTAATAAAATGTTTTCTAAATTAATGATACCCTTGCCCGGTGTTGTAGTCCCTTTTTCACGACCGGTTACGGGGTTCAGCGAAATTGTAGCATAAGGAATCAAATAAAGTCCAGTGAGCAAACATGCGCATAAATTTCACAACCACACGCTGCTGCCCTTGTCCCGCATGACCAATGCATGGCGGAAAAAAGATACGCATCCCCCCCGGGGGAAAACGGGAGGAAAATGAACCAAACTCGTTCCGCTTCGAACGTGGACTGCGGCTTCGCCGATACGGTGCAAAGTAAACCACACGAACACTTGGTTTGTGGCACTTGGTGGGCCCTTTGCCTTTTTTTTGTTGTTCGTCCAACAATTAATAACAAAACTACCCAATGTCCGCCTTGATGACCACCCGGATGTTAAATCCACCCGGAGTGCGTCGCCAAATTAACCGTCTCGTGGACGCGTTCACGAAAATGGCAAGAGAAGGGACACAACGAGGGAAAAGAGAAGCGATGTTAGCGACCGTTTAGCCTTCTAACGACGAGTTGTTGCCTTCGTGAAACGGAATCACTTTCCTCCACAATGGGATGACAGACGAACAAAATTTCTAAAATACGAGTAACAAAAGCCTTCACTTAGAAAAGAACGTGTTCTGTTACTGCAAGCTGAACCTTGAGGCATAACTTACACATGTACAACATAATAAAAATAAAAACAGAATATATCCTTACAAAATACAATTTACTTCAAATACTCTTTAGAGTATAATGAAAATAAATCTACACCAATGTGAAACCCTAAACGTCCAAATGTAAGTAACTTTTTCTGAGTGACTGTTATTTTGTTGTTTTGACATATTTTTTCAAACTAATATTGATACAAACATCAATATACATATTTTGAGAAAAGTTGAAATAAAATGTCTGCTTTGTAAGAAGCAAAATGTTTCTCGTGTATATGAATACACAGACTCTCATGAGAGTTAAATAATATAAATCATGTTGAATGAAAGTTAAATATTATCAAATCATGGTTAAATGACCAACGAGATGTCCCACTATGCAGTGAACCGTGAACGAGTGAAAAGGGAACGAGACACCTTTCGCGAGCATAAAACATCGCACACACACCGGATGATGCCGGAAGATGTCGGGCGAGTTGCAGTCGGGTGCCATCACCTCCTTTTGGCAGGGTTTCGAACGGTTTTAACGGATGCTCCCATCCTTTTTTTCATTTCCCGAACACACACACAACCACACCCGGGGAAGGACAAACAGACAAAGTTTCGCTCGCGATGGGGGGAATTTTGGCACACCGCATACATTTTACCGAGCGTTGGTCTGTGTGTGTGTGTGTCTGTGCACCAAGGCGCGTCTCGTCTGTGTGCGCGCGACCGTTTGGTGTTTATCGAGCAAATAAAACCCATTTTCGATAATGTGCCCACATCAGCACCAGCCAAAGCATGATGACTGAGCGAGCTCTGGTGTCGTGTGTTTATAGTTGGCTGGCGGCGCGCTGGTTTTTCCGCCCTTTCCCCCCTCGGGCCGACCTCATTCTCTCCACACAGGAAAAGCGCAGCATAATGACGATATCGATGAACCTTGCGCGCCGATCGCTAGGGTGTTGTTCACCTTCCACCAACCAGCGAACAGTAATTGAAAAGGTAAAATTTCATAAACTTTTCCCACTGGCGCACAATTTTCATCGCAGAAACTCAACAAAAAAAAAACTTATTTATTTTAAACATGTGGAAAAGCATTTTTAAACAGTTTTCAAATGATGACAACAATTTGTAAGAAGTGAAAAAAACAAACATGACTACGAAGGACAATAGGTAAAACTAATTAACTCCGTATTTGTAAATGCACACTACCGCAGGAAAATGCTCCCAACACATTTAACAATAATCTTAATAACATTTACGGCGTTAATCTTGACGATGTATTCTGTTTTGGTGCTCACTGTAGAAAAGCTTCGCGCGTTGTGTGTTTGCCTTTCGCTTAAGTGCCCCATGGAGGGCCATGTTTTATTTCTTCCTTTTTTTTAACGACAACGGAAACATGAGCGTCAACGACGAAAACCGATGACGACGAGGGCGCTGATTGTGATGATGATGATGATGACGATGATAAATAATAATAATTATTATTTATTGATGTACCCATTTGCGCCCTTCCGTGTGTGTGTCCGGGGGAAGGAGTGGTGGGGAATGGGAGGGTCGTAATGGAGAGGAAGGTTCGCCCCGGGGTGCGCATAGTGCACTGCCTCCATTGCATCATGTCTGGGAGGAGGCCATTCCCCTTCTTACTTGAACCAGCACCCCCCCCCCCACCCCCCCCCCCCCCCACCAGTTCAACCGCCAACCTTTCCGCGGTCGCGACGTTCGTCGATAGAATATAATCATATGCTCACGCGGGCGCATTCCTAATGCAAGGAAAAAAGAGACGTAAGAGGGCAAGCCCTCCAGCCCCGAGCATCATCATCAGCCGCGCCGGGACTGAGGCGGGTGAGTGCTTGTGTGTGAATCAGAGGAATAATAAAGCGATGGTGTGCAGTATGTGTTCTTCCAGTGCATGTCAAACACAGGCATGCATAAAGGATGAAAAGCTGCTGGTGTACGCGATGCTTTACAAGCTAAGGTGAACCGAACCATACCTTAAAATAATATACACCAGTGATGTCAAACTCGTTTCGCCTTGCGGGCCGCATTTCCTCCCAAAATAGGTTCGCGGGCCGCATTTTCTCCCAAAATAGGCTCGCAGGCCAAACCATATAATTGATTGGAGTGATGAAAATATGTTCTTATCAATGTGGTTTTATCTTAACAGTCAATCATGTTTTACATTTTCACATTTTTTCATATTATATTACTTCTTATAAAATTTACAAATTTTGAGTAAAAGAGAGGGTTTGTTGCTCAATCGTTTTCCAAATTTTAACGAATTCAAATCAAGTTTATTGAAATATATGTTGCAGTTCAACACTATTGTGTATTTTGATAAAGATTTTAGAAAAGTAAAGGTATATACATTACAATAGCTAACTTATTGCTCCGCATCTGTTGTTTTGTTTGGAATGGTCTTGTAGTTCATCACGTTTGTTTTCTATAAACACTATTTATCCACTTGTCTAAAAAAATCTGTGTTAAACCTTTGCTGCAAAGTTGCATATCACTTTCTTATTGAAATTGTTTAAATTGACATTCGTTCAGTTCTCTTGCAATTCGAAGTTCGTGAAAAACTTTACATTAAATATTTTGCTATTTGCTATAAGCCAATACTCAAGGATCCAAACTTTCGATGTAATGTTTCAAAGGGGTCGCGGGCCGCACCCAATGTTCTTGCGGGCCGCATGTGGCCCGCGGGCCGCATGTTTGACATCCCTGATATACACCGTAACCCCATCGGGCTTCCACATCGCATTCGAAAGGAGTCGTAGAAAAGATGAACAAGATCCGGAGTCGGATCGGGGCTAGGAAATCTCATTAAGAATTTAAACAGTCTTCCTACGAACCTCCAGAGGCGAGTCCAGGATATCTGGCTTTTCCGAATGATAACGAAACTAAGCTCTGCAAGAAAGGTTGCATCGATAAGCTTAAACTAAGCATTTACTATTATTGAGTTCTATTCTCTGAACCAGTTTATACCAGAAGTTTTCAAAGATACACTAATTTCGTTAGACCCATTCTACAAGTTCTACTTCTGGAAAGTTCCATCTCATACTGAGCTTCACGTTTCACGTTTATTATTATTATTATAATCATTATTTTCAGATTAATATTTCTTTCAAATCATAGATAACAAGACTTTCTGGAGCTCTTGCTATCAAAATACAGGCTGCTTCTAATGCTATTTTCGATGACTCGTTTTATCATTAGACCCAACGTAAGAACTCAACCAACGCCGGTGGAAAACAGACACAACCTCCCAATGCATGATTTATGCATAAACACGAACTCATTTTCTCGAGGGTGAATTTGAAGTGTACAAGTAAAGCCCTTGAAGGTGGAATATGTTTGTCGGTAAGCCGAATTTGTATTATCGGCACTGTTGACGAATGTTTGCACCTCACAACACAATTTGTATTCATACAATAACCCTACGGTATACAGCGCTTGATAAACCTTCTACGTACACTTTTCATCGCAAATGATTTTATGAATATTTTTCCTATGATTTTCCCTATGATTAGTAGCAAACAAATTAAAAACAGAGCGAGCCTTGTTTAACTACTATTTAAAGCAACAATTTTTAAGATGAATCGTAAATACAAGACAACGTTCATAATACTAGCCACAAAAATGGAACACTCTAGAAGTTGTTATTCCTCGTTGTTGAACGAAAATCTTCACCGGTGAAGTTGTATCAGCTGAACAAACTTAAACAAATCCTCCTCATTCCATTGCTTTTGTTGTTTTTGCCGAATATTTTGCAGCTTTGGAGGAACTCGGAACGAAAAACAATGAATGATAGAGTTGGATCCATCTGTTTGAAACATGTTGCTACCTTTCCTACGTTGCAAGAAAAACAGATTTATCCACAGAAGAGAAACAAATCGACCAAAAAAAACCCATGGAGGGGTTATATTCATTGAAAATTTTATCAAACACATACGTCATCGGTTTACCAGCGAAACACTGTTACGCAAGAAAGGCAGATTAACTGGACGAACTGGAACTAAGGCTGGTTACTCATAGGGCTTTGATGGTGACTATCAACGCGAAACTATGATTAACGCCTGCCATTCAAGAGGTCGGCAGCAGTCGATCGCATTCTGCGAAGCAAAAATGAGCTGTAGATCTTTGTTTTCCCCACATTTTATCCTTCGAAAATATAATTTCATTTAAACTTTTTTAACCACGTCCTTTAGTGTACTCCATTTGGAAAACCCGACGTGAAATGCAAACACATATTTTGTGATAAATATGAGACAACAGCGGCAACTGCAGAACCAACAGCGGCAGCTGCCTTGGACCTGCCCGAAGGGAAGATCCGCACCTTTTGCCTGCCACAACACACTTCTTCGGAACACCCCGCACAACGTGTTGCTGCCTCCTTTCCTCGTCGGGTGTCTGTTGCTGCTGCTGCAAACCGAAAACCCAAAAACGAGGTCGAGCAAACGCACGGATGAACAGCAAACCCCCCGCAGCAGCAGCACCTGAGAGACCCTCCGAGGCAGCAGCATTGGAAGCCAAGAGAAGACACGTTGCACTTTTGCCGATACCTTAAACCGTGTGTGTCTACGTCAAGATGATGCCAGGCGTCTGGCCCTGTTTGTGGTGGACCGGAGGAAAAGGAGAAGAAAAGAAGCGACAAGCGGAAAGAATCCCATGTTTGGTTTGTATGTACCTCGCTTCGCAGAGCTCACAGGTCGAGGGTGTGTTTTAGGGGAGGTGTGGCCCGAAACCCACAACACATAACACAACGTTTCTCAGCCTTTAAAAGATGGACGGAAGGGCACGGAAAATTCTAAAAAAATGTGGAAAACACCAAAAACCTTTGCCCAGTTTTTCGATAATTTTGATGGCATCTTTCAAAATTTCGGTTGAAAGTTTCGAACTCATCAGTCAGCTGTTCGGAGGTCAAACGGGAGATGTCCTGGAAAAAGTTTTGGTTCTTTTTTTAAAAAAAACCCGACAGTTGTTTGCTCGTGTTTCGACAACATGTGCTGCATATGAAGCTCCTTTAACGAACGCTTCCCGTTTTCTTCTCGTGACGAAATATGTTTGTAGCGCTTCGCCAACAGGCTGTTCCGAAACTTGTTTCTCGACCGCTTGAGGCTTTTCTGTTTTTTGCGGAAAGGCTCCTTCTTGCGTCGCCTGGCCTAGCAACAGAAGATAGTATCTCGAGTGTATATCTGTTTGAACATTTTTGCGCATGGCCTAAGGAGGCAGGCAAGGCAAGACCTCAAATTAATTTGTACTTTTGCGTACGTTGTTCGCAGCAACACGGCGCGTCGCCTGAAGGGAAGCTTTCGTCAGCCGCCGTTTGTGCAAACCAAAACAAATGGACCAACTTGAGGAGGGTGGAATTTTTGCATCGAAAGAATACTTTTCTTCCGCTCACCAGGAAGCTGGAAAGGAAAATGCGTAATCTATCAGTGCCCGCTCGGTAAGGTTTCGTGGAAACTTTGCGTAATTGTAAAGTTGTGCACGGTTATGAAACACTTCGCAAACAATTTAGAAATTATGAAACACACAAAGCCATATTAAAAGTCGGGAAAAAGTTCATCCTTTCATCTTGCACTTTCACAGCTCGTTTTAGTTGATGAATGTACGGCGTTTATAATGTTGCCAATTATGTTCTCCCTGGGAACCGAAAAGCATACACACACACACAGAGGAGCATGTTTGCCTCGTGACCATATGTTGGCAATTATTTCGCTGGTGGTTTGCTGACTTTGTTTGAAGGTGGCATGTGCTTAAGCGGTATTTCTTAGCCACAACATTACATTAAAAAAAAGGCGCGTACAGGGTTTGGCATA
Source organism: Anopheles ziemanni (assembly GCF_943734765.1). Classification (NCBI taxonomy): domain Eukaryota; kingdom Metazoa; phylum Arthropoda; class Insecta; order Diptera; family Culicidae; genus Anopheles; species Anopheles ziemanni. The sequence continues at coordinate 76,786,120 of NC_080706.1, forward strand.
AGCATAACCATAATAATTAGGACCAATTTGCTCGCCATAAAAATGCCGCCAGTGTGGTGTTGTTGTGGTGTCAACTTATCATCTGTTTTCCTCCTTCCGAAAGGGCAATGTCTCTTTTTTGGACCGGTTGTGGTTTTCCTTTCTTCGCGATGGAGACACGCATTTGCTTGCCTCAACAGCAATATCTCCGATTAAGATGTTCTTGTCGATATAATTGGACGACAGGCGTCGGTGTCGAACGTTCAACGCAGAAGAAAAACATATAACGGTAAATAGAAGTTGACATCTGGAGGAGTGCGCGTTCTCGATGGTTAACTGAACAACCTCCCGAAAGTATTCCTTGATGAACATTGAAGTATAAAACTGCATTTTGCGTATAGTAAATGTTTTCTGCATAAAGGGATCTTTTATCCCGTTCCAAGTTTCCAGGATTGGGAATCGAACCTATGTCATCGTGGGCGTCTGCCGAGCGGTGTTCTAACCGACGTTCGCTCACGGCTATCCTGCACCTTCCGAGTGACCAATCAAATAACTAATAAAAGCGAACATTGTCTGTGACATGAACAAAAAAGAAACCTACCTTTTCACTTTGTTGTAGCTTTTTGGCCGTGTTTCCACAGTTAGCTGGTGGCAGTACAGGATGTCGCTTACGCCAGAAGTAGCAAAAGAAGCGCCTCGTAATCCATTTTTCGACGATGCTGCCTAAATTCCAACGAACGACAAATTTCCCTTTTCACGATTAAAAATTCAGATCGGAGCTCTCCCCTTTTAGCTTCACTTCCGGTGCGCGACTCGAGGACAGCAGCCTTTTTCTACGCAGGAGCGCAAACAGAGCGAATGAGAGATAGAGAGAGAGAGAGCGGCACGTTTCCGGGAGTTGGAAAATTCCTGTGCCCGGAAAATGGAGCCCCGAGCCGACGCGGAACTTGTGGATGGGGGGGAGATGGTAGATCCTCCCTTCCTCTCTTTCTTTCTCCCACTTACTTCCTCTGACAAAATTTTCCCGCTGCTAGCCGGTGAGAGAGAAGAATTCCTCTCACCAGAGCAGCCTTCACCGGTCTCACTTTCTCATGCAGCACACACTTTGCTACACGCTTTTCCGGGAAAGAAAACACTCCCCCGTACACCCTGGAAAAGCGGCCGCGAGGCGCGCAACGGTACGGGAGTTGGGCAAACTGTTTTACGCGCTTTTCCTCGCCTCGAGCGAACTCAGCAGCTTTTTTGCCATCGGATTCCAGCGCTTCAACCGACAAATGACATCGTCATCTTGGGACTTATGCTCGAGACACATGCAAAAAACCCTCCCTCTTTCGCTGACACTTCCTTCACCGCCTGCAAAAAAATGGCCACACCGCATACGAACACACACCGACACAACGCGTACTACTTGCGCAAAAAGACTGCCGTTTGCTGTTGCGCTACGCACCGGAACTTTTCTTTTCCATTTACTTTTTTTTTCGCAGCTTTTCTTTTTCTTATTTTTACTGCTTCATCGACACTTTACGCTTACTTACTTCCGCTTTCTGCCTTTGTTACACGCGCATACTTTTGCACTTCTAAGCACTTTTCCTGCCCGCTTGCCACTCTTGCTTTTTTTCTTCTTTGCAAACCTTATTTTTACACACTTTTTTCGCACTCTCTTTAAGATTCTAACTTCTACTTCCACAAACACTTTTACTTTCCGGGTTTCCAAGTAAAACTCTCAATTCTTTACCGGGTGCTGTTATGTTGGTGTTATGTCAAAGGATTCTTATCTTTTGCTTATCACTTCACACACTTCCCATTAAGCCGGTTCTGGCGAGTAGTAAACTATAAATGCTGCAAGTAAAAAGGAAGGAATAAGAACGTTAGAACATTAGAAGAAAAGAATTGAACAATAGAAGTTCTGTTAGAACTGTGTCTTTCGAAGATTAATTGCAAAGAAAATAACTTTTCCATCAAAGGATATTTCTTCCAGCTATCACGTATCCAACCGCGAAGATTGGAGGGTTAAGGAAATAAAATGGTTTGATGAGGAAAATGAACCTAAAAGGTACTTGGCAACGATGATGATGATGATGATGATAATCGAAAGGATTTCACTTCTTAATTTAACACACAACCTTTCCGCTCGTAGTCATGTGACCGACGGCACAAACACTACTGCAAACGGTGCAGCAAGAGTAACGAACACAAAAAAGAAAACAGATCCTAAAAGACAGGCTCATCGCTGTGCTGCTGTTTGAGAAGATAGTATAGAAACATATACACCACAAAACCCTTATTTCCGAAAGAAATGTTTTTCGTTAGGTGCATAAAGTTCATGCGGGAGGGAGGAAATGTACTTTTCTGCCCTTTTTGAGCCTGTGGGCAGAAACAAATAATTAAAACATCACCATACCAACAAGAAGAGATAAAAAACAAGCTTCTGAATCCTTTCCGAGGCAATGGAGAAGAAAATGGACAGGCAGAGGTGGGAGAATCTCGCGATACGAAGGAGGACACCCTCTCCTCGTGCCGTGTGCATTGGTTGTATTTGTGTGAACCAGAGCTCCTAAGCTTCCCGCAATCGGCGAAAGTCGTAAGGATTGCATGCAATGTTGCTGCAGCAGCTTCATGCAATTTGTTCCATCATCAAGCTAAGCAACCCACCTTAATCACACACCGAAATGCAAGTTTTGTTGAACAAAGGCTTTGGAGAGGAGACTTTGGTCTTCTTCGAACGACGATAGAACACCCACGAGGCGAACAACTATCACCTAGAAGAAGCAACAACCAGAGCCACAGAAGATAGAAGGCAGACAAATAACACACCCCTGAGAAGAAGGGTTTGAAGACGTACCAACACCAGCGCGTTCTACCAACGCGGTGCAACGAAGCAACGACGGACGGGAAAGAGATCGAAAACAACGACTGGAAAAGCTAACGCGCGCCGCACGGTTTGCGGGAACATAGTTTTCTCGGAAACGCCAACCTCGTCGCGAACGCGAACTTGTGTACCTTGCACGGGCAAGAACATGTTGTGAGTGAGCGAGACATAACCCTCATACGACACCCCTTCCATTCGCACCGACATGATGGTCGCACTTCGCGGTTCTCGCGTTATCGCATCTTCTACATCGCGCTCCGCGAAAGCTCGCGCTTATTCTCGCTCTCATCGCATTGGCGCATGTTGTGTTTCATTTACTCTCCCCAGCAATCGAACGGGGAGAGCGAGCAAAACAATAAAAACAAAACCAACAGTGGATCATCTCACGAACTAACAGCGCTGGTTGAGGAAGGTGACGGGGAGCGGCCGGAAATCCGATGGAGTCAAACAGGGGAGAAGAACCTGAGACTACACAAAAAAAGAAAGATAAAGACGAGTACTAACATCGGGCGATATAGAGATTTAGTAGACGAGAAATTGACTCTTTCATTAGTTTGGAGGGTACGTTTAGAATTAAGGGTTAGTCACTTCAATTCTATTCCATCCACCGATTGCACAGTAGGCTCTGACTATAATATATCTAAAATACCTGAATTTTTAGGAAAATTTCTATACACATTTTCCCGTAAAAAAAACAGTTTCACCCACGTTTTACTATTCTGATAGAAACCCGATTTCCACAAAACGATCGCTCTTTCCTCGAACTTCCTCAACACCGCCATGCTGCTTCAGTTCCAGATATGCGCTTATATAACAGCGTAACCAGCGCAGCATACTTCTCCTCAGGGAGTTGGGGTGTATTCCGTGCCGGAAAGGGGGCCCCGTACGGGAGAGAAGAGCGCGTGCTAGCAGCATAATGTGCACAGCATGAAGTTGAGCATGAAGTGTGTAGAGACCGCGCGTTCGAACCATTTTCGTTATGGCCCTTCTAATATAACGAGTTCGAAAGTCTGTGTGGGACTTTTATTCGTTTGTAGTTATTTTCATGTTTCTGGGTTGAGTTAGAAAAGAATTTCTTCTGAGTATTAGAGATAAGGTAAAAAGCGAGATGTTTGGATGTTTTGAAGTAGCTAAAGATCAGCAATCCTGTTGAGCAGAACTTGAACAGGCATTTCCCAAGCACCTTATAATATTAGTGATGAGAGAGAGGCACAGGGCCTACTTTAACAAAATTATAAAATGACTGTTTTTAAGCACATCGCTTTTTTAAACGAAACCTACAAATACAGACAACTCGTGGCCACAGGAATAAATTATACGATCGCAGTTGCATCACATCGATTGCATTGATCTCCAGCGAACGGATACGGTTTACTGGTGCGCGTGTGTTGTTGCAATTTTCCCCTCCAACGAAACAAAAAAAAACTTCAAATGCAACTGATGGTTAGCCCTGCCGCTTCACATCGTGTGCACACGATTCGTGAGTCTCGTGGAAAAGGCATAAACATTAAATCGCACGAGCGCCGCACGTTTCTGACACACGGCTTGGCTTCGTGGTGGAACAGAAAACTCGCTTAGCCCCCATGGGATGGCAGAGAACAGTTTTTTACGGTCCACTGGTGGCAGGAATCTGCGCACACAATACATTCTAAAGGGAAGCTCTAAAGGGACCAGCGAAGCAAGAGTAGCAAGAGGCCGCTAGCCCTCCCTTTGGGCCATCCACCCATCCGCTGCATGTCCCAACTTTGGAAGGATCCCTTCCACTCGCGAGTCGCTAGGAGCGTAAGCGAAAAGAATGGCCGTTCACGGGAAATATATATTCGGTATTAAATTTCCTCCAGCAGTTGCTGTTGTTAGGTGTCTTCTTCATCTCATTCGACCCTCGGAATCGGGACGATGGAAAGCCGAAACAACAAATAAGCAGAGAGGCACTACCAAAGCTACCTTCTGTAGGGAAAACCTTCGCACGGTTGGTTCCGCGGCTACCTGGAATTTCAGGCAGGTAGAATCAACGCGAACAGGAACGGAAAGCGAGAAGCAGAGAAAGAGGCCACACAAACACATGAATGTACAGCCGATCATAACACACAAACAGTTTCGCCAGGATTCTAAAGGATCAACTGATTCTATCAATGTCGATGCAATCGATCAAGCTGTCGATCGCTAATCAAACGGTGTTTCTTTTGTTAAAAAAACAGCATTTAAGTGCCTCACAATGAGCTTGGTCGGATGGCCCATGGGCTTAAATGTACTGGAAGTACCGCAACTAACTGAAATGAAAATCAATTATATCAGTTTGAACTGATGCAATTTGGTGTTGGTAAATTTAATTTGCAAACAATGCTGCGTCGAGGATATCTTGAAATTCACGTGTCTCCATATGTCTGTTCTTACCATTGACATTTGTATATGAATGTATTTCATTTGAGAAAATGTTTCTTTTTATAAAAAAAGCTACATTAATTAGCCCTTCTTGGAATTTATCCTTGCATTTCCATGTACGTAAATTGTAATTTATTGGAACTGCTTCGAATGGGTTTTGAAAAATTCTCATTTCTGAAGCCTTTGGATCCACTTTAGAAAACCTCCCATTGAACTGTTTTGCAGGTTAATAATCAGATCACATGCGTAGTCAACTAGGAACTGTAGCTTTGAGTCTTCTTTAAATATCCGGCAAAATTTGTTTTCTGTACCTATGCTGAAAATACTCTGTGCCTAAGATAATTATGAAAGAAGAAAATAATAACTGAAAATAGGTTTTTCCTGTCCTTGAATTTTAAGATTTAGTAAATTGGAGTGGTTAGTTATGTTTGCTGCAAATTCTAATTTCCAAAGCAAGTTTTTATCACGTAGCAACGGTTCTTGCTTGCCCTTTGTATATAAAAAATCTGTTTTTATTTAGTCTTATATACATTCTATCATATTTCGAGCATTCTGATCAACAGTTTTCTATAAATAACCATCTCACTTCTGTGTATTATCGTTAGAATATCGTATGAAATCCAAATAGAAATCGATGCTTAAGTTTTGCGGGCCGCACGGGAGGGGCTCGCGGGCCATACGTTTCATTGACAAGTTCCTTTTTGGCAATGATCGGTGTTGATGTTGCTGTGGTGAAAGAAAGTGTGATTTACAACGAATTTTGCTGGGTCTTGTCAAACCCTGTAATGCAGGTATGTAACGTGTGCGAATCATTGATATGTTGTACACGATTGGCAAATTATCTTTCTCCAACTTCCACCCTTCAACAAGAGTTGCACACTTTATTGGTACACCGGGTATGACACTTTATTGTGTAAACACAATTTTTTTTTTCATAGTGCTTTTGTGGTACCACGCTTTTATCTGCTATTTGTGTTATGTAGCAAAGTAGCTGCGATTGGAACTTAAAATTGTCAAGTCCTTTCTCTAATCCACTGTGCAATGGGAAGCTGCGGTGGTAATTGGGGTGGTACAAAACGGCACGTTTAATTCGCACTGTCACTCGTATTCTTTACGCACGTTTTCTTCACGTGAGCGCGTTTTTCTATTCACTTTCACCCCCGGATGGACGTTCCTGGCATAGATACCACCCCCTTTCAACCTTTCACAAATGTTTCACAAACAAATCACATACACACGTACACATCATTCGTCGATCTCACAAGGTAGAAGATCTATTTCTAAGTGAAAATATTTTTATCCCACTCTCGCTTCGATACCGACGTTCTCTTTCTCACTGAGAACGGCCGAAGAGTGCACAGAAGACCCATCCATTCAAATGGAAAAAGTAGAAAGAAAAAAAAAACAACCCAAACGTCGAAGAAACAGAACCAACCAACCGCACACATTCGCACGCACACAATGTAGAAGAGAGTACGAGAGAGTGTATCCTTGGTGTTCTCTTTCGCAAGCACGTCTCTGGCCAATACAACCGTCCTCTTTCCACTCACCACGCCACCGTCTATCGATTATCACCATCAGGCTCCGATTTCCTGCCACCGTCGTTCTCTAAGTTTTGCTTTTCGTTTACTCTCGCTCTTTGACTGTCCTTTTACACCTCTTTCGCACGATTGAAGGAACGTTTCGCTGGCGAGAAGTGGAAAAGAAAAACAAAACGTACACCGTCGTGTCTATTGCCGCACACACAAGCGTAGCCGTTAAGCTTCTACGATACGCACACACACACAAACACACAACGTTGAGGGTTGAACGATGGAAGGACGTGCGCACGATGGGTTGGCCAGGGGTACAAACAATAATTGCTCCCCGGAATCGAACGATGGATCGGGCCTCGATGGGGTTTTCTGTTTCTTCGTACACTCTTTTCGTTCACACTTCTGAAGTATTTTAGTACAAGGATTCGAACTATTTCTAATTCGCCTTCACCAACTAATGGAGCCCAAAAAAAAAAAACACCGTGAATGTGCACGGCGCGCGCTTCCCTTTTGGTAGACTTCCGAAAACGTCGCGCGCGCGGAACAGGGAAGTTTGCAGCGGAAGTGTGTGCGTGTGTGTGTTAGCAGCCGGAGAGAGGAAGAAAGGGAACGCAATTGTCAAGATGGATGAAGCGCGCTGCGGTGTGCCTGCTTCGATCGCACCGTTCCGCCATTTCCGCGTGTCGAACATCCCTCACAGGCTGATCAAAAACGGCCCACCATCTCAGGCCAACATGTCACACAGTGCGTGTGCTCTTGTTTGATTTCCCTCTGCTTTATTTCACCTCGTTATCAACCACACATAGGAGCCCCGTCGATACGAGACGAGATACGCGGCCACCTAATACACCGCGTGCTGTAGTACGCTACTTTGCCGTTAAAAGAATTTATTCCACCAAGAAGAGAAAGACACAGGCCACACATACAGACACAAACACAGCCAGGGGCGGCGAAGATTTAACACGAAAATACACACCTTTTTCTTTCATCTCCCTCCACGGGGATTGTTTGATTGAAAAAAAACGGCTCGTTCACTAGCTTCACTTTTCCATTCACGACGAAAACTTCACGCTGGGGTTCGTTGATGGCGAACTGTTTGTGTGCTCGTATTGCTGATTGCAATTAATAATTTTGCATCATATTCCAATGCTGCTGCTGTTCGAAACGCTCCTTCTCTTTCTCTGCCGCTTGCTATCCGATGGAACGGGCACTGAAAAAAGGTACCAGACGCACTCTGCGCGAATACCATCCCCTCCGGTGTCTCTCGGCAGACTGGATTTTAAATTCCCTTCCAAAGCTCACCAACCGCGATTCTGGGCGAGAGAGCGAACGCTCTGCTCTCTTTCGAAAGAGAACGTAGCATATAGCGTGTACCCTTTCCGTTTCATTGCACGATGGAAGCGTGGACGAAAGTATGCGTGCAGGGGGTTAAGTTTATTTATGGTATCGTTTGTACGGGAAAAGAGGGTGCTGAATGTGGGGAGTGCGGTGGAACTGCCAGGAATGCCAGGCCCTTTTCACGTCTTGCCAATGGTTTGCTGCAGGAAGAAGAAAAGAAGAAAGGTGTGCGGTATTCTTTTGCTCTCACCAATACCCTCACAAATGCTCTCACTGATTACGCTATAGCGATCTCACTTGCTCACTTGACTAAGATGTCGCCCGTGCTCTCTCTAACCTTTCTCTCCGTGAAGTACGCCGCGTGCACGCGCGTGGTGAAACAGAACGTTCTCTTGCTCTCCCAGAATAGTCGTCTCGCCCTGTTCCGTACTCTCTCCATTTTTTATCGCCGCCGTCGCAATCGTCCCCTGCCCGTCCCCCTCACTCACTATAAACGTACCACAGCGAACCGCGGGGGAATCATTCAACTCCGGTTGGAAAAAAAGCAGAGAACAAATAAACCATGTAAAAAGGCAGAATCCTCAAGCAGCACGCGAGATTCACGTTGGATGGCTCACGTACACAACCCCGCCCGTACTCCCCACAAAGCCTGCCTTCACGCGGGAAAGAGGAAAAACCCCTTCCCAACTGTCCCACCCCGGCTGCTCCACCGACAAATGGTTTTGGCTACTTTTGGGAAGGGAAAATGAAAATTAAATGATTGGATTATCGGGCCATATTTGTGGTTACAGTTTTTCCGAAATCGGAACGAGATTCCGAGCACGGATACCGACAATTTGATAAAACATTGACGCCCAGAGTGAAAGCTGTTTTTGTTTTGTTTTGCATGTTTTCCCCCTAGCCGCGGCGGGCAATAGTATTCAATTATCCTCAGTTAATTTTGGCTGCAAACACGATACCCCTTTTTGGCCTTATTCGACTGCACAATGCAATTATAATAATGAAGTTTATTTAGCACTTCACATCCCTGCGGTGGAAAGAAAAATGTTTGCAGCCATCTCGATCGAGTGAGCGGAGGTGAGAACAAGCGATGATAGGTGGATTGATGGAGGGTAAGGATTCGGGTGTTGAATCGAAGAAAATATGTTTTGCCTTGCTATCATCAAGAAAAAGACATCAACATGAAGACACTTTCCATGACCAACAGCATCCATTTACTCCTTTATCGTTTCGTGATTCATTTTACACGCCCTCACGACTCACTTCTCACGCCGGTGAGACGACTTTATTTCCAGCTTCCTGCCGTCGTCCATCTTCCGGATCGATCCATCCATAACGTTCCAGCTTCGAAGTATAGAAAGAAAATAAAAAAAAAACACGGCTGGACGGTAAATGCGAATGAAGAACCACTCCCCCGCCGAAAACCCGGAACGAATGGGCCATGACCCCGCGCACCCAATGGCACACGTTTCAACCCCCCTTCTTCACCTATCTGCACCGTCCTTCATTTCGGCCGATTGAAGATGAGATGATATATGAGCAGCATAAACACACACGCAGTGCCGCTTCCGCCATATGATGGCGGTCTATTATGTTCTTTTATTGGGTGCTTTTTTTTCATTTTCATTAAGGCCCCGCGGCGATCGGGAAGCGTTCCATTCGTATGCGGTAGGAAGGCCACTCCGGAAATCCGATTTAATAGTGCTCCAACAAAAGGGAAGCACAACATCGGATCGGTGGCGTTGTATTTTCGAATGGTTTCGTTAATTGGTTTGTTCGAGGCATCGGTTCCGGCGGGAAAATCTTCAAAATATGTTTATACTTATGTTCAAAGGCAAGCAAACTAAAAATAAAATCAAACCAGTGCAAAACATTCAATCTGACGTTTTCTTTATTTAGGACATTTCATAGGGTTTTTCCAAAGAGTTTCCTTGGAGTTATTTTCCAAATTGTGTTATTTTAGAATCCGAACTCAGTGTCAAAGATTCATTCACAATCTTCCCAAATTTTTCCGATTCGCAGAAAGAAAACCCCCCAGTCGAAACCGGATCGGTTCTTAAGGGAAGTATTTTCCAACTTTACTGATGTGAAAATGACTGTATCCTTCGGCGATTAAAACTTTTTTCCGTTTGCTCAGCTCTATTTTCATCCAGCTGCAGCATTTTATTTTTCCTCACGTTGGAGTTGTGCGAAACCGGGAAGGACTCCTCCTCACCGGAAGTGTACCGACTGGAGCCAGGATGAGCTAAGTGAGTGAAGAAAACGCGGACGGTGGTGCTGGCGGTGAAAAATCGACCAACTTTAGGCTCTCGCGGGAACGTGCCACCCTCTCGGGATCGTGTGCTCACCAACACCAGCATCGCAAGGACACGGACACACCGCTTCCACCAATGTACGCGCACATCATCCGAAGCGTCACGTAGTCTTTCCATTTTCCCGACTCAGGCGACGGCGGAAGTGCTGTGCTGGCTCGGAGGGATGTGTTTTCATTTGATCACCCGCGCGTTTCCCTCCGTTCACTCCGGGAAAACAGGACTCTGCTGTGAAGCCCGGCACAAACACTGTGCACACATAGGAAGGGCCAGATATCGGCACGGCACGAACACAACCGTAACAGGCGGTTTGATTTTGGTTTCGCTCCAGCCGTTCCCGGTCGGTGCTTGGAACCCGTTTTTATTCCACGTTTGACCCTCGAGATGCTGGAGAAATATATTTTTCCGCAGCGGATCACATTTCCGTTTTTTTTTTTTGGCAAGCCCCTCTGTTTCCGATTTTGGATGGCTGTTCACACACCTACACGGTTGCACCCACGGAGCAACTCGCCGTGGGCATGCGAATTTTCCGAACCGTATCCATCCTGACGACCACGCAAAAGAGAAATTATAAGCGAGGAAAACATTTTCCAGTGAATTATAGTACACCAACCGTAGTAGACACGTCGGACATGTTCCGGGAAAACGTTTGCCAGCTATGAATGGATTGAATGTTTCCTAGAAACTTGCCGGTGTGCCGTCTATATTTACCAGACAGTCGATGGAGCTTTGGCACGTTATTTTTCCTCCGCAAAAACAGAATGCAGCAGAAGAATGCAAACTCAGCTTCTTATTCCGAAGCTGCTTAACCTGTTTTTATTTAGAAAGTATTAGTTTAATATGAGGAAAAGTTTTCCATCCTTTAATACACATTATAAATGCAAAAAAAAATCGCATGTTGTAATTTATACGAAAAATTAAAATTTCCGTTACTAAACCATAAACCAACAACATTTATTTAGCTTTTACTTCTTTTAAAGAAAAAATCGCTACCAAACCAAAGAACGCTACCAAAATTCAACCTCAGCAAACGCAAACCCTGATTTACGAAAACCTTTTCCACTCCAAGGAGCCTCAATGAATTCAAAGCTTTTCCGGACCGTAAAACGTTTCCTAGCAGGGAAACAACTTTAGTTCGCATTAAATTTTCATCATCATCATCATCATCATCTTCATCCGCTCAAGGATGTCAAGAAATAAGATGGAGCGAAACGAAGCCAGAGACAAGCGAACAACCGTCGAACAACGAAAATAATCCTTGAGCCATCCTGAGGGCGGCCACGCACACAACGACGGCCAATGTCGTTGTGAAGCCCTCCCGTGTGTGCCCTCTATTGATCTTCCCGCAACCCATGGTGGGGGGAGGAGGAGACTGAGGGTGGCCGAGGGTAAGCTATAAGAAACAACGAAAAACCCAACCCTAACAGGATCGACGGAAATGTGGGTCAACAAGCAACCCGAAAGCGGTCGGTCAAACAAGGGAGCTTGACGAAGAAAATAAATATATAAACCGGCAAAGAGAGCCTAAATAGAACCGAATGCGAACCGACGGGATCCTTTCGGGTGGGTTTGTGGGGATTAACCGGAGGATGACGGAGGGAAAATGAAAACAAATTCTTCACCTGTCATCGAGAGGATTAATCCAATTGTGACTGTGTTTGTTGCATTGAGCGACGTACGAAACTAAGGAATAGAATTGTTAGGAAAATGGTATAAATATAAAATTGGAATGACGGCGATTTCATTTTAGTCTTTTCAGGTTTCAATGTCTGTATGAATATTCGCTCAAATGTTATTTTCGTTCTAACATCATTCAAAGTATATTGGATCATCAATTCTTGCTTTTGTGGTAGATCAAAGATAAAATGAGCAGTTTTTTAAGTTTGTATATTATTTTTATTACTTCTTCATTTCATTGCTTTTATAGACATCTTTTGATTCCCCTTCTTTGCATGATGAGGGAAATTTCAATCATAATATCTAGTCAACAAAAAAAGGTACTCAAACCCCTTGTACTGTAAATTTGTTGTTTGCTGGAAACATTTTAAGCGACTATTGCGTACAACAAAACGCAGTTGTCAAAAAATAGCAAACATCACTGTCAATTACCAGGCATTAATTACATCACCCTGATTTATTTAAAAAAAAAAACAAAAATCATGCAAAGAAGGGTTAAGATTGAAGTGATCCTCTTAAATCGCAAATAGTAAGACAAACATTTAGAATGCTTTAAAATATTGAGTGATTGATGAACAACTTCTAACAAAATTACTTACTTAAAATTATTAGGAAAGTACATAAGAGATTAACAGAATAGGCATCTCCTTCGACGGATTTGTTCTTCAATGGGAACTTGTTCAAAATGTTTCTGTGATTATTCTTATATACGCGGTTTTCGACCTGCTCTCGAGAAAAAGTAAAACCTTTCGCCTCCGCGGCCCTTCCTACACTTTTTTACATAAATATAAAATTTAATTAAGCATTTCTAAGCTTCAAAAAGAGGGTTAATATCTCCACAGGGACTTAGTTTACTCATCAGTGTGAATTATTTTATGATGTTGTGAACATTTCGAAAATCCTTTCTTCATCCAATATCGCAAGGGCCTTTTTCGTTACTTTGATGATATAAATGAAATACACTTGATTAGGACCGTTGAAATCTTTAGAAGATGCCGCGCAATGATTGGACATGAATAGCTAATACCCTTCTCTTACGTACGATCGAACGGTATGCATCTTTTACGACACTCAAGAGCACCAGAAGACATCATCGGCACCGGGAAGACAAAACTTTGCAAAGACGTGAGCAATAAATCTATCTCAATATTTGTGGCTCGTGGCAAAAATGGTTTGGCAAGGAAAGGAAAAAGGGCCCTACCGTTGAACGCTGAACCCGCGGGAAAGGATCGTAAAAAAGTTATGCGATTATGCACGCCCTTCACCGACCTCGTCTACCATGTCCGCTTCTACATTCAGCTCGAATGCAAAGTGCACCCCAAACCACCGAACAATCTGCGCGGAATATGAACAGCGGTATGCGGTCGTAAAAACTGCACCCGGTAACCTCCTTGACGATTCACCGAGCCGACAGGGATGGCTCCTGGGGGGAGGTAAGTTTCCCGAGCATCATAAAGTAATGATGAAAATAGAAATTCTTCAGCATTATTGCGAATTTTTCCATTCGCGTTCCGAGCGCGTGAAGTTTAAAATGCTGGAAACAGGAAAAGTTTAGCAAGAAAACTTTCCCAAAAGACACTTAATTAGCGTTCGGTAGGAGTGCCTAAAGCAGTTAATGGCATTTTTTTTTCAAAAAAAACTGTGAAATGGTGAAATTGATGTTGAGAAGTTTTTTTTCAAAGCTTTTGAGTATAAATTTGACACAAAATTCATTAAAAAAATCTTTCTCAAAAACATGTTCAACACACTCAAACATATTCTTCTCACCATGTAATGCTGAATTATCGTAACGTCCAAAAACACTCACTTAAAAACGAATTAAAACGATGCTTAAATACTTTCCCCCATCCGAGGACAGGCATAGAAAGGACGATGCTTACCCCAACTCATCCATAACGTTGACCCAAAATCGAGCAACCGTTTAAAAGCCCTTTAAACGCAATCTGCACGATAACAATAACGGTAGCCAGAAAGATAATCATAACAGTAACGGGCATCCCATCGGATGACAAACCATCGAATTATGTTCGACTTCGTCAGCGGCCGAGAAACGGGAAAGATACGGCCCTACAGATAAGTCGTCGCCCGACCACGTCGTCCAAAACCGATCCCATAGTCCTGACGGTGTGTAAAAAGGGGGAAAATGTTTTGGCCGAAGGTTCGAACACGAAGGGAAGAGACATTTTTCCCAAACATAGTACCAGAAGCGTAGAAATATTGCGAGCGGGAAGCGAGTTTACGAAGTTGAGTGATTTGTGTTGAAGGTTTTTCCGGTTTTCCCACAGGGGAGCTGTTTGTTCCCCAGCCGGTGAGGGAAGAAAGTGTGGTTAGGAGGTGTTTAATTAAGTCGTCGGAATTGACATGGCGTTTAAATAAAATTAAAATCAGCCCTGGTATTGTTTTGGATTTTTACATGTTTGCTGTTCCTTATACGCTTTTGGAGGTAAATTTAGAATATTATTTGAAAACTGCCTCTTAATATAAATTTTGATACGTTATCCCCAAAGTGTGTGACTTATCTTTATTTTTCTGCTTATTAAACGAAACGATCATACGACGACTTCTTTTCTAAAACAAGTACAAGAAACTTATATTTATAACTAATGTTTCTTTTTACATTTTGATTCCTATTCTATCATTTATATTTGTATTTTCATTGACTGCTTTGTACTGTGCTTAACATTTTCATCTGTTCTTTAACAAACACTTTTTGTTTATCTTTTCCAAATGTCTAATGACTTTTTATGTTGTGCAACCTTGATTTTCAAATGGCTTCAATTTTTTTTTCTTGTGTAGCCGTTCACTTTCGTTTATGCCCGATGAGATGCCGTCATGAGCGTACTTTCATCTTCATAAATGTGTAGAAAATAATCATCATAAAAGAAAACTGCTCATTCGCTGTTTCTCTTACGTTGCTGCGCTCGAAACTTTTCTCCTGCATCCCAAATGCACTTCCTATTTCAGTTTTCCTTCCGAGTCGGAACCGAGTTTCGTGGGCAGGTCAAAACGGGGGGTAAAGTTGTAGCGAAGCAAAAAAAAAAATAAATAAATAATAAAGAGCCTTAAAAATGAGACAAGCAAACCATCATCGTTCCAGTGCCAGTGAGTGATTTTAAAGGTCCCGCTTCAAAGCAGCTACCGATTTTATGTTTTTTCCTGTTTCTTTCGCCTTCTTGCGATGCTATTCTGATGTGGTTTATGTTGAACATTTTGTTCTTTTTTTATAACCCTTCTGGTATTAATGGTTTTATACGATAGCACTTTTTATGCTCCAAAGGGTTTTATAAATTTTTGTTCAGCAACACGATAGGAGTGTAGTAGGAGCGGAGAACACCGGAAGCCATGTGAATGATTGAGTACAAGACGGTGTATGATTATTTTCTCTCGTTAACCGTTGGAGTTTTTTCTTAAGTGTGTGTAACGTATTTCGCAAAAATGAACTACTGAATGTTGTATCAGGAAACATATATAAACTTCATATTTGTGGGTGCAAAACCACTGTTCTTTGCAAACGTCTGGACTAGATGATTTAATCTCTTACACCGCCGGGAATCGTAACATCTGCTGAGGGCTTCCGTTCGTCTGTTGTGCTCGGTGTTTGCCGGTGCAACCCAACTGCACCACACTTTGGTGCACCAGCACTTTTCCTTCTCGCTTTGTTCTGCTTCCGCTCCCGTTCGGAAAAGGATGCGCCCCTGGCGAATGGCGTTGTGTGCGTTGGTCCAATTATCCACCAAAGAGTGTGCGAGTCGCGCGTGCGGCCCCCGACGTCTGGCGCGTGTTCGTCCTTTTGTGGCAGGACCTCAAACACTCACACACACACACATACTCACAGACACAGACAACCGTGGTGGGTTCGACAAAGCATGGTATCCTGTCAAGAAGGGGAAAAAACAAGAGGAAAAAACATCAATCCCCTTTTCCAACTTGGAAAAGAACCCGAAAGAAGGCGAACCGAAAAGCGAGGCCCAAACCGAAAAGGGATGCAGCAGAACCTCTCCGATGAAACGATGGAAAAACGGTGGATTTTCCGTTTCATCTTTCGATGCAGGCAATTTTCACGTCAAGGGCTGCAGCGCCACCCGGGATGCGGTCGGGATTTTCATCGAGCACCATTCAGCTGAAACATGATTGAATTACACTTGAGCTGTCTTAACAAACTCCCTTCTTGATTGGGATTTTCCTCGTTTGCCAAATATTGCAACTGGTGAATTTAGCTCGAGATGGATTGCTTTATTTTTCTTGAAGATAGAGCAGACATAGATTTTAAAAAGGGCGCTTCAATAAAGTGAACAATTTAAAATATTGTATGCTACACACAAAGAAAAATTTAAAGTAGGCGAAGAAAACGAACAATAGAATAAAAGTAAACTATTTTAAATAAAAAATACAGCGTTTTACATCTCACCTAGCAACCCCGGCAGTGTATGTAGAACATCAAGAATGATAGCCTACTGTAGATAGATAGAGATAGAAAAAACTTAACTGTATGCTTCATCTGTTAAAAACAAAAAAAAAAGCAGAATGCCAACGAATGCTCCAAATCCAAATCAACATTCGCAGCAATTTTGAATGAAAATCAAATGCGATTTTTTTAGATGATAAAAATTTGATAACAAAACAGAACCCGTTCACTTGCGGCGCGCGCGTGAACGGTCTTTCCTTTGCTTAAAATAAGAACCACAACGCGGACGCACGCACGTACGCACGCAGATGCTACCATACGAGCCGGGAGCGTGTCCTTTTTCCACGGAAAAACCCTTCCCCTCTGGTTAAACACCCCAACTCGTGTTTGTTTCGTGTACATTTTCCTTTGCCGTACGCGGTTTCGTCCGTTCGAGGGTTAACCGGGTTGTCTCTCGGGATTGAGAAGGAAAGAAGCAGCGGATTGAGGGCGAGGAGAGGGTCCGGTTTATTCAACCCTAACCCCTCCTGGTTCGTTCCCGGTTCGGACAAACGCGCACAAAGTGTTCATTCGCACCCCTTAAACAGGGATTTGGCTTCCTTTCTTCGGGGCTAAGCCGGGGATAGGAAAAGGAACTGACCGGGAAGGGAAAGCATGGCTTCCCCGTCTCACTTGGTCACCCTTTCTCCTACAAAATGCGATGTTTATAGCCTTGGCGCCCCTCACCCCTCCTCCTACACAATCACACGAGAACCAACCGACCGACAACAAGTGACAGGTCGAGCGGTCTTCGTGTTTCATTAAATATCCAACTTTAATTATCGGGAACATCGGGAAACCATCAATTTCCGGCTCGATCCATCAAAGTTAGTTTTCCTTTCGAACAGCATCGGGGGAACGAATGAAAGCTAGGGACAAGAAACCCTCCGAAAGCACGGGGGAAATTGAAAGCAAAATGGTTAACTTGCGTTGTAAAAACTGCATCGCGTCGGAAACGCCGTTTACAGCATTTATGTCTCATTCAGATTTCCTATTATTTTTTCAACGTAGAAAACGATGTAAAAAAATACAAAACTTTCGAAAGGGTTCAGTATTGTTGTTTTCAAAATCTTGTAACAACGTTT
The DNA here is from genome assembly GCF_943734765.1 of Anopheles ziemanni. NCBI lineage: Eukaryota > Metazoa > Arthropoda > Insecta > Diptera > Culicidae > Anopheles > Anopheles ziemanni. Next base: position 76,803,741 of record NC_080706.1, read on the forward strand.
CTACTAAGAATTAAACTAGTTATATAACATAACTTGAAAAATTTAAGTTTGTTGTTGACAGCCAACGAGCTTGCGAGCGTTTTTATTTCTAAATCACGTTATGTTTAAGCTATTTTAAGCATATTCCATTAAATTCAATTTTCATCGTCTACAAAAGATATAAAATGAAAGGTACAAACAAAATAATTGATGAAATGAATTAATAAAATATTAATAAAATGGAAAGTAAATGCTGTAAATGCTTTAGGATGTATTGATATGTTCAGGTTCAGGAAATATGTTGCTTCTGTTCTTTTTCATGACCTTCATATTCCGAAATATACCGAAATATACCCTTTATATGTGACTTTTAAAACAAACTTTCAACCTTTTCAAAATAATATATTTAATTTGTAATATTTTGACCGTTGGTTAATTTTCTACGACAATAAAAAATCATACTTAGACTTTAAAAGAAGCGTTTTGTTGCATCGAAAAATAAATTTAAGGGTTAACTTGATATCAAGTTTACAACAAAACCTTTTTCCGATTGTATAAATCAAACGAAGGAGGAGTTGAAAAATTAAATATGAAAATTATTAATTTACCATAACATTAAACAAATGAACGTTGACTTATCTTGATGGATGATGAAATTAAGATGATTAAAATCTAATAACATGCGTTATCGATGCAATGAAACTAATTTTTAAAACCCTACATACACGGAAGCCAACGGGAACATCATCCGCAAGTGCATTTTTATGCTTCCCGGGACTCTCAAGACCACCTTTCACTCTCGCTCCTCTAAGTGGCACTTTGGCACAAATGCACTTTGTTCACGCATTTGTCAATTGCACATGCAATTGCACTCCCTTCTCCTCTGCTACCGATCGATCGTCCCATAGGTGCGCTGGGCGTGGTGGTGTACATAATTTCATTGCATTCTTCATCCATCTTCACCTCCGGCATTGCAGCTCCGACTGCAGGCAGACCCTTTCGAAGGGCACCTGTTGGTGGAAGTCGAACACATCAGTCCCGTTTAATTGCACCACTTGCCACAGCCCAAAGCCCTCGCTCGAGCCCTTTGACTTGCGTTCACTCACTTTTGTTTTGTTATACTGTTCTGCGGTTTGCATTAATTGCAGCACCCGGTTCGCATTTGCTATTTAATTCTTACCCCGCGATACCTGTTTTCTTTTCCTTCCTTTTTCTCATAACAATTTACATAATTTCAACCAAAACGTGCGCGAACGGCAGGCTTGTTTTGTGGCACCAGCCTGTTTCCAGCTTTGCGTAGAGGATTTCCCTTTCCTTACCCCAGATGCAATTACAGTTACTGTTTTGTCGACGGTAAACGTTTCACGTTCAGAGGTTATGTGCTATTATTGTACTTTTTATTTAATTTTCTCATTGTGAAACGTTGAAACGCTATCAAAAAGCTTGTTTCACAATTTGTTTCCTAGTTTCCCGGACAGTTTGTTTTGTTCACAGTGGAATCATTAAATCAGAATAATGAAACAAATGAACAATTCGCATTCCTTAACAGTTCGCATAGAATGTTGAAATGAAAGAATACACGTTGTAAAAAGGAGGGACATTTGCCCGGTAATTGCCATGGGAGTATGCGCTCTCCTAAGTGGGATAAAAATATAGAAACTCGATTCTCGAATCGTTCGGGTTCGAACAGTTTGGGTAACAACAGGTGTACATCTTGTGTATCGTTAACAACTAGCTGATTAACCCGATTTCATCCGGGTAGAAAAACAATTCCAAACGAAAGAGTGTTTTCATTCAGTGCCTTGAGTTTTACAATGTTAAGAATGTTGGACGTTTCACACTTGAAAATTGGCTCTCTTATTAGTATGTTGGGTGTAAATTTTTTAGATTGATTTTGCGTGATTCAAAATATTTGTAGGAGAAGATAGAAGAAGTCTGAGATGAGATTGAGCACTCAAATTGTCACCATTCGTTTTAGTGACCCCAAAAAAACTACGAAAATGATACCCATATTGCTTTTAAACCATTGTTGAGATACAGAGGTAAGATGGTAGCCCCTCTTATCCTTTCCTGTACATGGATGAAATTTTATTAGATGATGGCTACATATTTAAGAAGTACGTGTACCAAATTTTGTAAAACTCCCATCCCATAATTGTTGAATTATTATTATTTTTCTTCATTTTAGGTGTTCGGTGTTCGGGGATAGGGAAAAGTTTTCGGTTCGGGAAAGGGACGGAGGATATTCGAAATCATAAAAAATTAGCTACACTCCAGCCTAGTTTGATTAAGGTAGACTTATTAGATTTTGCGTTGAATACATGTGATCAGAATTGACGTTTTTTGTTCTGAGAATTGCTATTGTTTTGCTGGAGAGGAGGACGGTAGTGGGAGTCTTAGCTAAGTTTGAACATTAAAAGTGAGGCCATTCGATTTAGAGACCACAAATACTGCGAAATTGGTACCCATATAGCATTTTTACTATTTTTAGGGTAGGGGGTAATTTGAGAGCCCCCTTTTCTCCTTGCCCTAGGAGGTTGAAATTTTAATCAAAGCTATGTCTCTTTGTAAGCAGTATGTGTACCAAGTTTGTGAAAATCTGTTCAATAATCGTAAAGCTTTAATTGGTTTTCCTTATTTTTAGACGGTTGTTATCCGGGAGGGGTAGGGAGGTATGGGGACATCAATAAACGAAGTCCAAATAATTCATCCTTGTAAAATTAGCTAATATCCAGTCAAGTTTGGCACAAATCGATCCGTTAGAGTTTGCGTAATGCTGTTGAATACATGATAAGAAATAACGCTCTTCGTTTTGAGAATTGCTATTGTTATGCTGAAGAAGAGGAGGATAGAGGGAGTCTGGGCTAAGATTGAACATTAAGAGTAAGGCCATTCGATTTAGAGATCCTAAATCTTGCGAAATTGATATCCATATTGCATTTTTACCATTTTTGAGGTAGGGAGTAGTATGCGAGCCCCCCTTTCCCCTTCTTCTAGATCGATGAAATTTTAAACCATGCTATGTCCTTACGAAAGCAGCATGTGTATCAATTTTTATGTAAATCCAATCAGTAATGGTTGAGCTATAATTGTTTTTCATTAATTTTACAGGATAGGTGTTCGGGAGGGGTAGGGAGGATTGAAGATATCAACAAACGAAGTTCAGATCATTCAATCCTGGAAAATTAGCTACCTTCCTGCCAAGTTTGGTGTAAATCGGCCCGGTAGATTTTACGTGATGCGAGTGCATACATATATATATATACAGACAACGGTGACTTTTATATATATAGATTAGCCATGTTTTGATTTTCTAAACCATCGAATACCTGTACTTTCGACGAAAATGAAAATTGAAAACGAAGTCACTATTTTGTCTTATTTTTATTATTATTTTTTCTTTTTTTTATATATTGTCTGGACGTTCACCTGAAACCAAGCAAAGACTAAACATTCCAAAGCATATGTATTTGTAATTACTGTAGCTTATTTCTATATTAGTGTAACGGGTTGAGGTGAATTGCTGCTGTCATCCGTTTTTTGGGTGATACGGCAGTCATCGTGTTAATACATTTTAAACGTGTATAACTTTTTACCCCGTTGAAACATATTGCCTGGCTTTCCTTCTTAATAGGTAGCTCAAATTACACTTGATTGATGAAATGAGAGTCAGAAGCTTACCGTCAGTTTTGGAATGACATTTTCTTGTTATTCTTTAAGCCTGCGTTAAAGAAACCATAAGTTCATCACTTAAAGAAAACATAAATTATTCATGCCGACCATCAAAATGCTTGTTGATTGGCTCCTAATCATTACACGAATCCTTTTTTCCACCCCGGTTATAATTTTCCCATCCGCAGCTTCCAGTTTCCAGTGGTTCACAAAAACGGAGTTGCCATTTTCCACCCGTGGCGTGGCGTGTGAAATTAATCCTCCGCCGAAACTCAACTCGCCAAACGGTACCCGACACGGTTGAGATCCCCATGTAAAACCCCTTGTCGGATGGTGTTGCCGCTCTCGAAGCACCAGCACGCTAACTCCACGCCGACGAGGGCGTTTAGAAGTGTCGTCCATTTTGTTTGCGATTCGGTCTAGCGTTGGGAATTGAGAAACCACGCAACGTAAAACGTTTCGGTTTTTCCAACCGGAACCGCTTTGCAAAGTGTTTCGTTTTAATTGTGAATCCATTTGGTGCTGGTGCGAACGATCCTTAAAGGTGCAGCCATGTGTGTGGATGTAGAAGAATAATTATCCTTCGGCTCGATCCGCAGCTTCTGGTTTCGCTTTGCAATCGGCGATAGGTTAAGCTTGTTCAGACCGAACGCATAACGTAGTTTCAAACACCACTTAATCAAACGAGTCGTCGTACAGAAACGGTTCGTGACGATCTGGGGATTTGGCGCTCCATCCCTTATGGAAGAGAAAATCCTATCCGCCCAGGATTCCCCTTAGACATGGAAGGCTTCCCGTGCTGCCTATGGTTGTCAAGGATTAAAGGCGGTACACGAAGCAGCTACGTCCGTTACCGAGTAGGAGTGTAAGAAATGTGTAGATAAACTGTTTGATTTCAGATGTGGCAAATCAATCATTCCGGATCTCCTTCTGGCGAGGGGTTGTGAACGCCCTACAAGGCCCTCTCTTCCTTGCTTCAGTTCAACGAACGATGGATATTTCAGTATCAGCAAGAGAGAGACCGGAGACCGAAGCCAGATGGGATTGTCATGGCGATAAGGATGATGTGGATGATGACGACGGTGACGATAGTGTGGCCGTTTTGGCTACAGAACGTGCGTAGAATGAGGAAGTCCGTGGAAGTGATGTTCCATTTTTCACAATTTGCCGTTAACCGAAATCGCTTGCGCAGGGATGGAGGAAAGCCGATTATGGTGCAAATTGGACTATTTTTCACACATATCCGAACGTTGTGTTTCAGTCGGGTCAGTTTAAAAGGCTAGGCGAACTTCAAACACGAAAGGAGATGCCTTAATTTCCATTCCGAGGATTTTAGATCTTTGTTCTTACTAACATCAGTTCCAAACAATTTGATATTCCAATGTGGTTTCATCAAATGGTGGTAATCATCAAATAGTCAAGATAGTTCATCCAAAAATTAAACAATTATCGGTATAATGTACTTCTTCACGCTTGTACACCGCAAGGGATAGAGATCGTTCCTCTTTGCTGACTGCTTGTGGAATCAATTCTTTTCCGACCTTCCTAGAATTCAATCCATGGAGCCGTTCATCCAGCCAGGGGAAAGAAATTCGAATCCATGACCATTTGACCGAAGCGACCGAGGTATCATCGATCAATCTCATCCGGACCGGGACATCGTCATAAAACCGTGCTCCTGAAGCTTCGAATAAAACTTGGAGTAGGAAGTAGAAAGGAAAAGAATGAGCTCGTCCATCGAACCGGATCGTTTGTTTGTTTCCATTGGTGACTACCGGTGGTTCCTTGGTTTGAGGTGACTGCTTTCTTCGGACGGTGTCTCACTCACTTCTTTGGAAGTCTTCGTTCGTCCAGAAGGCTTGCTGATGAAATATTTCACCCGTGAGTAATGCGATGATGGAATGTTTAAAAGGAAAAGAAATGAAAAGGACAACTCCACTGGAAAACAATCGTAGCAAGCGCTGGAATGAATATCCTCGATGACATTGTTGTCTAAAGACATTCAAAACACATTTCCAGTTGTGGCGTTCATCAACACACCAAAAGACTCCACCTGATTGTTGTTCACCGAGAAATAAAACAAACGGGTCTCCTTGGTTGCGCAATGTCTGGCCTGGGGTAAGACGGGTTCACTTTAAACATCCTTTACGCGGCGATATTTAATTCCTCGGTTGGTTTCCGTACCGCAGGCATTCCACGGGCAAACCGTAGGCTGGTTTCTTCGGCGAACGTGGCCAGTGGCGTTTGGGTAGAAGAAAACGAGGCGAAGAAAAACTCTCGGGGTTGTTAATAAGGCCCGAAAACGTATTAGGTTACGCGGGAGCGGGTACATGTCGCACGCAAAAGGAAACCATCGAAGGCTTTCTTCCAACGAGCAGCACGAGCCCTTTTTTGGCTTATTTTTTTGAAGAGGATGGGGCAAGAATAAGAAGCAAGAAAAAAACACAGCTGGCATGATTTGGGAAAGCCATCGGAAGAGGACACGAAAGGAAAGAAAAAGGTTAGGAAAGAAGCACTGAGAAGTCGGAATCGCGTCGTGTGAACTGAAGTGCTGGAGTGGAATTTCTTCTACCCAAACACGTACCGGGAACCTTCGGGAACTCCACCCTTGGCTGCACGGAAACAGTTGAGGACAAAATAAGGGATAGTTAAAAGAAGTACAACCCCCAAAAAACCGGGCAGCTGTTGTCGGTTCCATTTCAATTTGCTATGGTGTAAACATGGCTTCCGTTGAAACCGGCAGATCTTGACACGCGGTCGACCAGAAGATGTCGCACAGAAGTCAGAAGCCGCCCGGCTCCCGAAATTCTTTACGCCTAGGAAGCCATTCTTACCGGTGTCTTGCTCTTTAAACGCGAACGAAGCCCCTTACCACCGTCTCCATGGGGAGTTCTGGCAATCGTCATGAAATCACCGGTATCTTTTTCCATAGGCCCGTTCGCCTTTGGAAGTAAAAGATGATCAAACTCGCGGGAATGCGGTGGTCCGCAATTTGGACGGCGTTCTAGACTTCAATGGTTAAGAGTTTTGCAAAGTTTTCGTTTCGCTGTGGGAAGTTCTATGTCGCGTTCGGTTGCGCTAATGCTGCACTAATAACAAACAAACGTTGTTTGGAACCGGGTTTTACGCGTAATGCGGAAATTCTGAAGCAAATGGGAAGGAACCTCTAATTGATGCTCGACACGCAAGCGTCCTGCTACTGGGGAAGCCACGGCTCTGCGAAAGTCAAGGAGTTGCCAGACTTTTTGTCTACATGATGGTTGATCAAGTTTTTGAATTGGGATTATGATAGACGGAAACAATCAAAAATTGAAAATATTCTATGTGAAGACATTGCATTATGTGTTAGTAACATTAAGTTTTGTTTAAATTATTAATACTTCTACTAAATGTAGCTTGTGCTTGTTCATCTTAAGTATATGACGATTTAATGTTCGGCGAATAATGTGAAGGAATAATATATTCCATGAAGTTCCATTTGTGAAATTCTGTAATGATTTAACCAGAATAGGATAAAAGCTTAGTTTTGAGGATGGCCGGATGACTTCTGAAGCCCATGTAAACTGATATCTTACACACAATTCTTAATAAACTTCGTGGTTCTTTTTATAAGTACACTAATGCACATAAATGAAAATTCGATAAAAAATTTAGGGAAGAAAAACTACATATTACTTTTGCCTAATGAACTGATGAGGTAGCTTGTAACTGGCTAGTTGTGTTCAATTTGAATTAGATTTTAATAAGGTCGATCAATTTTTTTAAATTTTGACCTTCATCAGACCAATATTAAGGATATTATAATATTAATTCTTCGTCTTTAAAAACAGAACTGAAACACATGCATGCAATGGTAATCTATAAAGATAAGTGTTTCCGTTTTTATTTTTCCTTACAAACAGCACAAGATTCAGAACAAACTAGGCGAGGCTATCATTTTGGGACACCACTGTTTTCAGTTTCTAGGTGCCAAAGGGATTCGCTTTTCGTTTTCAAGAAAAAGCTAACAAAAAGTACTTATTGAATACTGACAAATAGTTATGCATTTAAAAACAATACAATTCTTCATATGAACCCTGCCATTATTTATTTATTTATTTATTTATTTATTTATTTATTTATTTATTTATTTATTTATTTATTTATTTATTTATTTATTTATTTATTTATTTATTTATTTATTTATTTATTTATTTATTTATTTATTTATTTATTTATTTATTTATTTATGAATTTATTTGTTGAATTAAATTTATCAAATATTATTTCATGAATTAAACAAAATTTGTTAAAGATAAGTTAGCCATAGTAAATTCAGAAAAGTATCTATAAAGCATTGTTTCTTTGGAGTTTTAACTAAACTAAATTTTGAGGGAGAAATCGCTAAGAGAGACGCCTTTTCATAAATCGAAGAATCGAACAAGAGGGTGTTGTAACTTTGAACTATCGTCGTACAAACTTTATTTATCAAACCTGAACCTTCTAAAGCGAATGATGCGCTTTTCATTCCTGAAAATGTAAGTAGATTATTTATGAATCAAAGGATATAAGTTTAACAAGTTACATTCCGCTTAATCCCATTTGCATTTATCAGGATATTCATTTGTTCAGAACTTCCGCTCTAAATTACGCTTCATGTTAATATCGTAATTTATTTTCAGTAATGTTCAGTGTTCATGTTCATTTATTTTCAGTAATGTTCTTTGCAATTCATTGTAAGGGTTCTGTTATTTACATACATTGAAAGCTCGAATCGGAGCTCGAAGGCACTTGTCAGTCATTTGCAAAATTAAATCTGTAAAATGTAACCTTAACGATTAACAAACAATTAGACTCAGGTCCTATGAGGAAAATCTATCGTAATCCTAAAACTTATGGACAATGTTATGAGTTTTCCTCTTTATGGCTATTTGCGGAAAGTTGTGTGTTTCAATACGTCACATTTAAACCACCAGCAGCCTCCGACTTTCATATGGCCACTACCCATCAACACACGGTTATAAACGTTTGCTATTTAAAGCATCCCACAGTAATCCTCTTCGCAGCTTTATATCTGCAAACGGTCCTATAAATGTCTTCCTTATCTTAACGACCCTGCTGAACCCGTTAATCAAACTCTTTGCCGCGATTATTCCCTTACGAATCCCGGTCGAACGAAACTCATTAGGGTTGTAAATCTTCACACGCAAATCCAAGACACTGATCCGGTTTACGAACGATCGCGAGCCCTGTTAATTAATTTATGCTCGCTGGAAGTTTCGGTTAGTTTAATGTAGGCCGTGGGAAGAAAGAAAAGTTATAGAGATTTTGGGTGCGTGATTTGGGAGCTCGTAAGATTATTGATATCGGAAACGATTCGCTTTTTATCGGTTGATGTTTGTTGATCTATAGCAATCAGTTATTCGCCAACATTTTTTTGTTTATTTGTTCCGGGTTCCCAAACTTGTCTTTAATCAAATAATTGCGCCCTTGTCATTTAAGATTATTTACAAATTGAGTGCTTCACGCAGACAAAAACACTCTTTCACAACAAAATACCAAATACACGAAGCACGCATTTTAATCCACGTGAAATTATTTGAATACCAAGCCGCAACCAGTGCTGATTAAAGTTTTCCACACAAACATGCTCGGTCGGTGCGCTGGCTTATCACGTCTGATCCGAATACTGGGCCCGGATGGCTGACTGTGCAATAAATAAAGCGAATTTACTTTCCCTCCACAATCAGTACCTCGTGATAATTTATTTACACCTCACCCTCCTCCTGGTTGGCGGAAAAACGGCGGCCCAACACCGGGCTCGGCAAATCTGTTCTCGAAACGGAGAACGGAAAACCGTGAATCTCCCGCTCCCACCCAGAGCACAACGCAAACATCAAACGAGGGGCAAAAAGTTGGCCCCCAAACACGGTAAATATTTAATGTGCAGAAACAAATTACAAAACTTTCGATGGCCTGTCTATTCTGGCGCGTATTTTCCGCTCTTTGTGCTTTTCCTCTTCCTCCCACTAAGCTACACGGCGTATCCTTTCCGGGATCCTTTTGCGGCGACTACGGTACGGAAGCACGCCAATGAAAACGATACAACAGTGGTATTCCGGGCTGAGTTGTGGCGGGATATTTGGGAGGCAACAACAGTTTCCACCTTTTCAAAGGCATCCAAAGCCGAAGCCTGGGAAAAGTTTGCCCACAGTGAACTCATGTAGCTCTCGCTTCCCTAACCGTGTGCGTATTTCCAGTGGAATTGAACATTATTATAAGCCAATTATGATACCTCTTGCACACCATCTTGTCAAAACATCACCGAAGAACGTGATTTTCCATCCCAAGCGACGATCGTCTACGAAAATGCCATCAGAGTCCGGTTGACCGTTTGATGTTTTGTCAGCAACATTCTTCTACAAGCTCGACCATCATCTCGGTTCTCGTTGTCCTGGTTTGTCCTCTCGCACCGGCTCGTTTCCATGTTCGGTACCCGAAAAACCGGATGAAAACTATTTCCACGCAAAACATGCACCCACATACTTTTGCACTTTCACCGAACGCCGGACAACGGGTGTCCTTTTTCCGGACGCGCTGCCAAAAAACCCAGTGGGTTCCCAGCGAATTCCGACGACCTTTCCGGCGGAGGAAGAAGTTGGTGGAGTAGGAAGTTTCATAAACTGCGTCCCCGCGCATCCATATTTCCACCGCGTGCCGCGACACAAACTCACTCGAATTTACAAATTGACATTAAAGTGCCATTTCATAAATGAAACTTTAAATTATTCATTCCGCCGGAGCGCCCTCGGGGCGGAAATGCTCGCGGATGCCAAACAGAACCCGGAAGTGAAGTTGGGAGCGACAGTGAACGGCGAACGTTTTTCGTCACACAGCACTGGGAACAGCTGGCTGGGACGAGGGAAATGGAGTGGAATGGTGTCGGTCGTTGGATTGCTTACGTTCAGTTGCGCCAAAGTGTCGGAGCGAAACTTTTCATCGATATTTGTCCTTTGCTGTTTGTGTGTTCGTTTTTGTCTTGCCAGCGAACCTTGAGAAGCCTTGGGCAAGATAGCTTAACATTGTTCACATTGTTTTTAAGTCAAGTGAAGCGTGAGAGTGGAAAAATAACACATCCTTTTGCGAAGACGGAATGATAGGTTTTGAAAGCGTCAACAGTTTAATTTCGAATCTGTTCGACCATCAAATTTCTCGGATACTCAACACCGTGCTTTTCTTCACTTTCTTTTCTTTTCATTTCAAGTATTTTCAAACTTTGTTTATGGTAAAAATGTTGCCATTTTCAATAATTATTGTGGATAACTTCATTCTAATAACTTGTTTGTATTTAGGCTTAACACTAGAAAACATTGTTTTAGAATCTAGTTCGAATGCTCTTGCCTGAATGTCTTTTTGACCGCTTTTTTACGAATTCTATAACTCCGTCATTGTTGAAGATTTGTATGCATATATTTAACAAATGTACTAATATGTGTAGACTGTATTTTAAACTTTTAGTTTTTCAAAATGTAAAACGTTAATTCTGGAAACAGTGTGCGCTAGAAAACAGATACCTTAAGCCACTTTTTAAAAACCAGTTTAATGTTTTTACAATTACAACCAACTTTTGCTGAAATAAAATGTTCCAAGTACAACAGCAATACCGGGTGGATTTATTAAGCTTGATATGACGCCGAATGCTAGAACGAACAGTAATGTTTCAAAGTGATAAACCATATAAACATGTCGCTTACTTACCTAATTTCTAATTATTTTATATGGTTTGATATTTATGTTTTCCAACCCACGTTAAGGGTAAAACTAGTATACCTGTTATCATTTAAATTGATTTTAAATCAATTATTTCCTTTCAACAATATTACTGGAGCAATTTTAGCTAGATTTAGATGGCGTTATTTCAGGTGCTCATTTAATCATTTTTATCTACAAGTTTTTGCAATTTTCAAATCATTTGCTTGATTGTGTTTACATCTTTACTTTTGTTCAATTTCCTAAAACTATCCAGCTACTGAAACTTCAACAGTTTTCGCAATTTGCCACACATATCTTCAGTTAATTGAATAATTATCATGCAAACATACAGAAGGAAACGCTCAAGCATGTAAAACGCAATTCCAACCATCTGGTTCGAACAACTTTGTCCGGCGTTTGGCTAACTTTGTAGCTCGAGCTTGAGTTCATCGGGCCGAAAACACGGTTGAAACATTACCACACTGCTGGGAAAAAGTCACAGACACGAACACGCACGAACACACACATAAGCCGATGGAAGAAGTTTCATCAATTTAGTTTTATTACCACAGGTCCTGGAAAGGGTCGGGAATCATTCGCCTCGATGACTCCTGGCGAAGTTTTGTGCAAATTGCATTTTACTCCCTTTCTTCCATTAATTTTACCATCACCACAACTTTGCCGACCTCCATCGGCGTGCATTATCAATCTGGTTTTCCGGCCGGACATTTCCCTACGGTTTCACGAAGAGACAAAGTCGGCAGCCGTGACGGAGTGGAAAGTGAAGGTGTTATTAGCTGCTAATTTGCTTGCTTCCGAAGAGTAGGCAACTACAAGGGAGGGCGACAAATGCAGCCATAAAATGCACTCACGCAAACCACAGGACCTTGCCCCCTTCCTTACGGTATCGATTTTAACATCGACTTCTTGCCCAACTTTGCTCGTTTGCATCGACAGAATGGAAGGTGTCTAGGGAGAAAACCCTATCAAGTTAAGATGTTTAGCAGCAAGTGGCTATAAATAAGGAAGCGATAAATAGACCGAGGGTTGAAAAACGAACCTGGGAATATTACTTAACGTAACGATTAACGAGTTTCGTAAGGGGCTATAAAGTTTGCATAATTGCATTTCCTTCACGTGACTTCACGTGAGGTATATTTGTTTTTTTCCTCACGTAGTTTATGAATGTTTGTTTTTACTCGTATTATTTTAGTATTTCATTACTTGGATTTTCTTGGGCTACATTTAATAACATTCTTTTATTACAAGCTTTTGCTGATGTTGTTTTTTCTTTTAGGTAGTAAGAATGCGTGCTCATATATCGTTTCCAATAATTTTACTTTCAGTGATATCGATAGACGCTACAATTATCTGAAACGAATAAAACTTACCAAAGCAAATAATTCACAAAATCCCACACCCATTTACAGTTGAATACTGTTTCTGCCTTACATTTAACTTACATTTTGTCTGACTGTTCCGAAAACAGTTCTGATTTGTTCAAAAGTTTTCCGACTTAGACGAAAAACAAAGAGGACGATAAAAATAGATATCCAATTTATGGAAAGTTTACCGCTGTGCTGCAAAAATAATGTGCACAAAAGAAGTGGATAGTGCTAGAACGAATGGTGAGTGTTCCGGAACAAAGAAAACACTTTTCGCAAAGGTACCACACTTCGTGCAAAGCAAACATAAAGCAAACTTTGCAAACGGAAAAGTCAAATCAAAGGAAAAGTCATGTGAAATAGACGAAAACGTTGGAAGAAATGGTGTTCTGAATATTGGAGACGGATGCACCCTTAACACAAACAGGGAACATCCTTATAACGTCCGTGAAGGCAAATAATTTGCATGAATATCATAATCATCGCCGTCATGTTCGTTATTGTCGTCGTAATTTTGCTCATTGCTTCTTCCGAGTCGGCGAGGGTAGGGAAAATTGCAATAAATTACTACCTCTCGGAAAGCGAACGCTGCAGGAGAGTGCTTTCTGGAGGAACGGCACAAAAAAACCCATTTAGGGCAAACTAGGAGGGATTCACAGGATAATATAATTTGCACCATCCAGCGTACAAAAAGGTTATTTTTTTGCAACATGAGAGTGTGATCTCGGAAATTATGTCGTCGGTCTAGAAAGAGAGAAGTAAAACGGAAGGAACATCTAGCGACTGTGTATCGTGAAAGAAAAAAACTCAATGCTTGATCAACTATGAAAGAACAAGCTAATAACATGGATAGATATTTTCTTTGTCAGTGTATGAGAGAGAAAACCAGAAACGGTTGGGACCTTTCCCGGAATGAATAAAACTGTTAAAAGCTAACTCAAGTGGTTGGTTTGTTGGCATGAGTTATGCTTCGTTCCGAAATGGTAAGGACCAAACAGATTGTTGTCAGACCCGTGCTGAACGATGAAAATTGAATGATTAAAACGAGGTTAGTTTCACAGTGGTAGAACCTGGTGGCCACATTGAAATCAGATTACAAATTAAGCCTGCCCTTTGCCACGAGGGCTGACCGGAAATGTGATGTTCGTATTTGAATAATAAAAAAACATTGAATAAAACAAGCTTAACTCCGCCGAAAACTTCGATATTGTAACCCACACTCCTCCACTCGAAAACCCCATCCATACGAGAAAATCAGGAGGGATGAATTGGGGCATGAAAAATGAATGAAAGGATAGGAAAATGTGGACGTACACACACACACACACCTTCCCACCAGTGCTTCGAGCACCTCCCTAGCATAAAGCGGAAGGAATGGAGGGAACGGCAAGCACATTAACCCCCACCTCTTACCCAACATTTTCCGTTCTCTTTATCATTTCTATCAAAGGCGCCAGGTTTGTTATCGAATTTTGTTTGCTTTTATGCCACTTCCGGTGGGAGTGGAACGTGCCCGGTTCAGAATTTCCCTCTCCCCCCTCCTCTTTTCCTCGCCAAGCCCTTTTGAACGAGGCGAAAGTCGTGGCAACCATTTGACTCAATTAAGGATAAGCGTTTTTTACTGCCATCGCAGCTATGTTTTACTGGAAGCTAGTTTTTTTTACAAGCATTTTTCCTCTTTTCCAATGGATCCGCCCAAGGGAGGATTATTGTTTTCACTTCAACGCTTGTTCTGTTGTTGAAAGGCGACTGAGTAAACAGGAGAATAATTCTGGTCTCTATTTCTGCGTTTCCACATAGTAAAGATTTATTTAATTTAGGATATGTACGTATGCTTTGTTCAAATTCGGTTGTAATTAGAAGGATGAATTGAATGATGAAAAGATAAATAAAACTTCGGTAGGAATCCGCAGCTTTTCAAAACAAGGTTCATATTTATTTTCGTTTTCAACTGAACGAACAGAATCTTCTGAACTGAACGGAATATTTTATTTAGTTTTCTACCAAACAACTCAAGCTTAGGGATGGCTTTGAGCAAAAATCCAAGCATAGAGAAAATGCAATGGCACAACTATGATTTGTGGAGCAAGCTGCGGAGAGAGCTAAATCCGCGACCCCCAAAACCCTACCAAATCTTTATTGACTGCTAAACACGCCAGTTACCATAAAGTGGAGGAAAACCTTTTTTCCAACTCACTGGCAGCGTGATAACGCTTGTTTTCTCTTTTTTTTGTGGATCAGCAAGAACGACCCATCCGTGCGTGTTTTACTATGACTGGCGGAACGGTTTCGGGTGCCCAAGTGGATTTGTTCAGGTTTGGAGGACTGCTTTATTTTGCTTTGGCGACCGACGACCAAGAAACAGGGCAAATGGCGGTAATGGCAACAAGGACAGGCCAGGTAGGGTAAGTTCGTGCGCGTTATGATGAAAGCGAGGATGAAGGCATGACGGCTGAAGGGCACAGGTGAATCCAACGAGGCGGAAATAAGAATGGAGCGGGGAGAAAAAAGAAGGACTCAGTTCCACCCGCCCCAGGGGGAATCAAGGAAAGTTGTAGCCGGGGGAGGAATATAGAGGAGGGTAAGGATAGGCGGATGCGACCATGTCAGGGAGAACAAGAAGTAGTAAGAAGCCAGCAGGAAGCAGCAGGCCCCTTTTTCCGGGCGTAGTAGCAGTACTTTTCCGCAATGGCAATAACAATAAAGAAATTATGATCCTAACGAGCTCACGATAGCACGATAAGAATCTACTGCAGTATGCGTAGCCGGCTGAGGGGGAGTATGTGTTTTACAGAAGGAGTGTTCGCAACCCTGCACATGACAACACAGTGAGAAGGATGTTTGGACAGTACTGTGAGAAGGATAAAATAGTTAAGAATAAATTTTAAAAAATATAATAGCAATTGTTCATCGTAAACACTAGAATACATTGCTTAGGAATCATGCCCGAATGCTTTTTAGCGGTCTTTTAAACACGCTATAACATTTTGTAGTATATTTGTTCACCGTTTGTTTTTTTTCAATGAACCTCTCCATCATTCTATAATGTAATGTAATTTCAGAAAAAAGTATGCACTAGAATGCAAATTAAGTTACCATTAAAAATTAATGTATTATTAATTTTACAATAAAAAGTTTTATATTTTGAAAAATAAAAGTTGAACAAAATTATGATTTGATGTTTTTTGTTTTACACCGAACATCAAAAACTCCTAAAACGATAAATATTCTAAATAGTGGCCGTTTGTGGATTTAGAAAAGATAAAATTATAAAGTTATATCGTATCAAAATGACTGCCGAAAGACGTTTGGGTCTGATCAATTTGGATCTCGGAAGTGTTAAACAGAAAAATCTGCAATTTTGCTTGTCGATGTAACATTGGATTTTTATAAAAAGCCTTTTAATCTTAAGAAAAAATATTCACCCGTTATGGAGGATTAAAAATCAAAAATTGCGTAGGGATCGAAAGGAGCACCATTCGGGTTCTAGTGTTAAAAGGTAATTTCTTTCCGTACTCCAGAGTCCAAACGCCACGATAATGGATTTTCCTTTGCATGTATGAAACTATCGCACTGTGCGTTGATTTACGTCCCCACAGCGTTTTGTTTTTGTTTTCATATTTTGCTTCTTACCTCTTTTTTTTACCCGAACTGGTTCATATTTGATACAGTGCCGCTTCCTTTCCTTGTGTTTCTTTTTTTCCTCTTGACGAAAGGGAGACAATTTAACACGAGCAGATGATCATCCCTTGGCACGCGTTCTTTTCTGGTGGGAGTAGGCGAAGACGAAAGTAACTTGATTCGAGAGTGGCGAAAAAAAGTGAGTATGGTGGTTTATGTAAAAACGATAACCAACGAAAATCATCAACTAAGGACACAAACAGGGATGAGAAGACAGAAAGCTAAAGAAAGAAGCAGTTGCACTTTAAAACCCGGGGTAGTTTTATGCGAGGCAATGGTTAGGGCGTTAATGGGCCCGCAATGGAATATCGAATTAAATCGGCATTCAGCGTTTGCCTCTGATTTGTTTTTCGCCCTTCTTCCACCGGGAGGAAAGCCTGAGAGAGAAAAATCGCACGCACAAACATAGTGAAAGGATAGCAAAATCACCGAATCGCGTCGAGTGTCGCCCGTTTCCACCATATGGCGAAGGAGGAGGAACGTTCTCACGGTTCGCCCCGGAAGGCGCGGGAATTGGAGAGGAGGAGGATCAACAGTTGGAAGGTTTCACAAGGGGCGAAAGATCAAAACGAATTCGAACGAACTGATATGTTTGAGGTGGCACCGACTGAACCGAGGGAGAAAGGCCAAATCGAGGCGCAATCGGTGGCAATGGTGATGGTGGTAGGAAAATCTGATGAGGAAAAATGCAGCGGCGTACGGTAGGGTTTCCTCAGGGGGAGCGATGAAAACGAATCGGGATGAAAGGCCCACTGCATGGATTGCTCGGGGGAAAACTTACAAGTTGATCAAAAATGAATCCAGCTGAGCTGATAGGAAGTGAATTCGTGAAAATTAATGAAATTTTGAACGTCCTAAATGTTTATTTGCGGAAACAATTAACCTCAAAAGAATTCATAGATTTTTTATGTATAAAACTTTCTTAATTAACGTTGGTTGTTTGTACCAAAAATACTTATACAAATTGATCCAAAACCAAATCATGATTAGTCTCGATGATACAGATAAATTTTAAAACTAAACAAATGCACAAATAGCTTCAATTAAATAAGTCAAAAATGGTTTTTCTAGATGCGCAAACAGTAGGATACGAATTTAACCAAACAATAAACAGCTTTTTAGTAATATGCAAACATTAAAACGCTTAAACATACAAACATTTTAGATGTGTATTGCCAGAGTATGAAAAATGTAGAATAATTCATTCTAGTCATTTAAACTTGATAAATATAGAAGACGTAACAAAATTAAAGCGGTAGGAGAGAACAAGGAAAAAAGGGATAGTATCAGAGGATGTTTATTATCAAACATTGTTTTTTACAAAAATCAATGTAAATGTGAAACGCTGCGGGTTTTTTTAA
The DNA here is from genome assembly GCF_943734765.1 of Anopheles ziemanni. Lineage (NCBI taxonomy): Eukaryota > Metazoa > Arthropoda > Insecta > Diptera > Culicidae > Anopheles > Anopheles ziemanni. The sequence continues at coordinate 76,821,550 of NC_080706.1, forward strand.
TATTTCATTTATAAATTAAATCGCTCTTCGGACAGAAAATAAGGAAATTGAAGTAGTTTCACAATAATAACATTAATTTTACTAACTAACTTGGTACAGTTATTGTTACAATCGCCACTTTACCTACATAAAAAAACAAAAAAAAAAACAGGCACTGCAAAGTAGGGCAAAATGGTTCATATATTACTATACGTTCCGCTATTTTGTAGTTCTGTCACATTAACGCGGCTCTGTAGAGATATTTCCTGAATGATGATATGTTGGGAAAGCATGTAAAAGCAAGTAAAGAGCACATGTCTTCTTATCAGCATACTATTTTTTCACATAAAAGCGCATTTTATTCACCTCTTGACTTTTGCCTCGATAGTTTCCTTTTTCTTCACACCTCCAAGAAATGTGATAGTCTGTTGCCGGAAGAGCCTCCGGAGCATGTGCCTTCTCAGAACATCGTTGGAAGAGGTTCCACTTTAGCACGCGTCGGGATAGCCTCACTTCTTCACCTACTCCAAGTAATGTAACGAACTCACGTTCTGCCAGCATCATATCGCGCAATGAAACAAACTCGCTTCAGCTCAACTTCAGTATGGGCTTCTAGGATGATATCCTTTTAAAAGTGCTTCCGAAGTGGGCACACCATTTGGGGTATGTGTTGGTTAAAGAGGTGCTCTCCACACACAGCCCGGGACGTGATGCATTTGCCTTCGATTTCCTATTTGCTCTCCGTTTGCAGCATAAAGACGTTGGGTTAAAATGAAAAAAATATTCGACAAATGCAGAGTTCTTACCCAAGAGAAACAGTGGAGGTGATAAATCGGAGCTTAGGGATAAAATCACCCGGCTTATCTCAGTGTGAGAGTGCTGGAATGGTCATTGCCTAAACGCAATCTGCATCGTCGTACGTGACTGAGTAAAGTAAACGAACATTGCCGTTTCAAAAAGCATACCATGCAATCGAATCATACACAGTGAAGTCGTTTACCATGTTATATTAAAAATTCTTTTGGTGGCTTGACACAAAACTTGAAATCAATAACAAAAGTTAATCCGACATATCAAAGTTCTCACAATAATATTGATTAGTGAATTAGATTATCGGCTGAGACCAGGTCCACCGGTTTAAACCTTGTGGACTGCAGGAAAATGTGTTTGTCTCTTTTATTTGCTAATATGATGCCAATGAAAAAGCATTAGCACAATTTTGTTTAAAAAATAAGTCTATCATCGGACGTCCACAGTAGAAGCGATTCTCGTTTGAAATTATTCTAAACTATGACAAAACATGTACACAAGTTTATGCAAATTAAAAACGGTATAAAAATGTTACTATTCGATACACGCATCATCCTTTACACTGAAGGCAATGTTTTATTTTTTCACGCTTTTTTTTTATTCAAATGAAGAGTATCCTGGGGAGATATGCACACCGACTTTTCAATTAACTTTACTAGTGATTGTTGAATTTATCAATTCATTTGATTAAAGTTCAAACTAGTAACATGTTTGGAATGTTTTGCTTATTTTTTCAACAAAAAATTACGAATTTTTCAATCATGGAAGAAAGAGGCTAAATGCATCATAACAGCGAGGCTCCGCAGTAACTCCTCAAATAACCAGTTTTGGATTAACTGAAACGTATAAAAAGTGTGATTGCGATTTGACTGGAAGTTCATAAAATTCATAAGATCAACGCATTTATTTTCAACATTTTATTTAAATCATAAGAATTCGTTTTAGTTTTATAACAAACTGATGCCAAACAAACGTTTTGCCCCGACAGGTGACATAAAAACCTGATCGAACCGGTGATATTTGTATTTAACTTTTATTTGCGTTTTTGTTATAGAGTTATCAAACGCACAAGACCAAATTTTAGTTTACTCTTGCGAGGTGACTTTTTTTTCCCGACCAAAATGCGTTTTTCAAAGAAATTGTGACAGGTGCGTTTTACTTCAGTGGTGCATATTACCCAAGTCACCCCTATCTGCTGTTTTCAATCAGCTATTCATAGCTATTAGTTACAAGGCCATGTTCCTTACCAAAAGGACCAAATCAAGTAAACTGGAATGTGAACATTCTAGGGGTTTTATTTTGCACCCGTTTCATTATAGAATCAGGAAATATAAAAAGGTGAACTAAACGATGTTTATGGACAACCTTGCAAGGGAGCATCGAAGGAAATTTGTTTTCTTTTTCCTTTGGACTGATTAACAGGTGTTATGTTTTGCATGCAAAATACGCTAGTGATTGAAATACAATATTGATATAAGACCGAATGCAGCATAATTAAGCATATCAGCAAGCTCATAATTAAGCACATAAATAGCCATTTAAACCAATATTATTTCAAGCACATCTTTCAGAATCGGTAACGGACGAACCTCTCATTTTTGCGACGATTCTCAGTACCATCCAATAGTCTGAACAATAAATTAAATTTTATACATTGTTGAATTGCATTTACCCTGAGGTATTCGTTTTGGGCAGTTTCGAACGAGCTTTGGTTTTCATTTCTAGAGTATCAATTCGCAATCTCGTTTGACAAATGAATATCTGACGATTACATGTGTCTTGTATTCAGGATTAAAGACAACCTCATGATCTCTGGTGCATATCGCCGATTCCTTTTCCTTCGCTGAGTTCCACGAGCAATCGATGGGATTGCAAGCCATAAAGAGTTTTGTTACATTTGGAGACGTTCCATTTACATCGAAACTGGCAATTGAATTGTGCGGCACACTTATACGAAGATCTTGCACCGGAATGGATGAAAGGTTTAGATTTGTCAACAGGTTTGTGGTAAGATGTAACGCTTTGAGATGCGGTGGGAAGCGGGTACTGTTTAGGACAATTGATGTCATGTTGTTTTCGCCGAGAGCTAGGTTCGTTAAACTCGACATCACTGCGAAGCTTTCAATGTTGACAGATGTGATCCGATTGGAAGACAAAAACAGAAATGACAGGTTTTTCAGATTTTCCAAACATTTTGGAAGGGAAGTCAGAAGGTTACTGCCCAGGTCCAGCGTATCAAGGATCGGGGTATTCCACTTGCAGATGTCTAACGAGTGTAACCTGTTGTCGTGCAGGTCAAATTTCTTCAACGTTTCTGAGCTGAATTGTAGAGGCAGCATCCCGATTTGGTTTTTGCCTAACGCCAGTACACTACTGTTGGCAAATAATTCAAACAGTTCGAAGTCCAGAGAGTTTATAAAGTTCGCTGTAACATCAATACTAGCATTTTGTATTGTGCAAGATTCTCTATTGCCATTCCGAATGCTACGTAGTTTATTGTCACTGAGTTCAACTAATACTAGATTTATGTGTGAACAAAATATGCCCAAATCCACGTGTTGAATCAGTGACTGTAAGATGTATACTTTATGTAAATTCGTTAAAAGCCTCAACGTAGAAGTTAGACTCTTCAGACGGCTGCTGATGATTGTCACCTCCCTAAGCTTATCGTTCTCTTCGAACTCGATCTCACGGAGACCTGTTCGGTCAATTCCGAGTGAAAAGATGTTGCACTTGCTGGAGAGGCTGACACTTTGCACCTTCGGAGACGCATTGATGTTAACGTTTTTCTCTAGACCCACTCCGATGCCTTCCAGTATGTCTCCATTTACATGGCGCACCTTTAGCTGAGTATACACTACTTCCGTCACGTCCTCGGGAAAGTATCGGTAAAGGAAGGTTTCTTTCGGGGATCGTAGTTCTGTAATCTCACATTTCTGGTTCTCACATTTGAGGCCGAAGGCGTCGAGAGGCGTTATAGTAATAAGGAACAGCGACAGCCTATAAGTGAAGAACAGAATCGTTCAGATTAGCTATAACGCGGAACAACAATTTCACAGCCTAACCTCCACGGTATGGAAACAGATCCGGACTTCATTTGCGAATTTGAATGTCACGAGGGATCGTGTCCTTCAGTTATGTCGAATGGTTTGGGCTGCAGAAAGATTAATGGTGTCACTTCTATATTCGGATGTGAGGACATTGAACAGGTATTAGGTTAGAAATGGGGTATATTATAATCCAATCGGGTAATAATATGGCGTATGCTTTTACTCCTCTCCTTGACATAACATGCCCTCAAGGTGTAAACAAATTAAAAACGGCTTAGTATTCATCATAATTTTGAAGCATATTGAAAGCAGATTACTGTTTTTTTTTTATTGTTTGTAGTTCCCCATAAAATTAAAAATCGATATGGGACTTCATTTGTATGTAGACGTTAATTGACGACACTATCAGAACTATTTCGTTGAAGTCCACAGTCTTATCTGAGGAGAACGAAAACAGAAGAATGTGTAGCAATGGAAAACGGTCCTTATAAAATCAAACAATCATCAGTTGGTGCTTTATCTTAAATATCTTCTTCTTGGCGAACGACCGTCTTTGGAATGCCTGCCCGTTAAGGGCTTACGAGACTTTTACCCCATGTGTACGTGGATAGTCAGTCCTCTCGTATTATTATATGTTTTACATATGCATTGCATATTTACATACTAGGCAAAAAAATGAACGAAGGCAGTAAATTTGGTTTAGGCACTGTGTCTTAAGGGAAACTATTATTATTATTATTATTATTATTATTTATTATGTGGTTTAGGCTCTGGCAGGGCGTTTGACATAAAAATGCTGTCTGCTCGTGTCATAACGCAAAGTTCTAGCAAATAAGTTTTGCAGTTATTTAATCCTTTTTAAATGTTAGGTTTGAATTTAATTTATTTAATCTACATGTTATGTTTGAATTTAACAAGTTTTTTGTCACTCGTTTTGTTTCTACTTTCGTTGAGGATCGTTTATTTCGAGTGTACCAGCTTTGATAGCACGTTCTTACGTGCTTATAAACTTTTATTCATATTTTTGACACTTATCGATACAATTGAACCAAAGTTTTGTTTATCATCGGAAATTATTGCTGATTATAAGCATAAATAACACATATACAAACTGACCATCATAAACAATAAAATCCATAAAATTTGAGGACAATATATTTTTTTCTTGAGTTCTAGACCAGAAACTATACAAAAATGTAAAAAAAAAACAGTGTGACAATTTTTGACCATTTTCTCAACTTGGCAGGACTGCGCAGGGGTTAATGAAGACCAAACTGGCAACTTATCTACGTTGATAGAGAGTGGGGTGAATGAATGCGTTGCATTGGCTCATTTGTTACAAATAGAGGTCGATGTTCTGGAAATGGAAAGTCTTCTATGAAGATAAAGATGAAGAAGAAGCAGAAAAATGTATCACATTAAAAGGGCTAACGGATGCCTTAAACAATTTGGAGAGCGCATTAGCCCAAATTGAAGCTATGGACGACGACGAAGTTCGATTTAAAACAATTAGCAGTCGAGTACGAGAGGAAATAGATGTGTATTTGAAAATACTGCAAGAGAAAACCCAAGCTACCAAACAATTAACCATGGTTTGAACAAAGACAATCATGAATTGAAACATTAATGAAATATGAATGTTCCTGAGAAAATTACACATTTGCATAACTAACGCTTTTTATTTCGTTAATTGCAATTTACGATGTTTGAATACGCTTGCATTGCATTCATATTAATGGACAAAGTAAAATTTTAAATAATCGATGATACATGTACACAAGAACTCGATCTCCTAACTCCTAGTATGAGCTATGTGACAAGCAATATTCGAGATACGCGGTAATTCAAGATTCGCGGATTTCTCTGGTCTTCATTATCCGCGTAAGTCGGATATCGACTGTTTTTACAATCTCCTTCTTGTAAGATCGAGGCAACCTTATGATTTCTGGTACAAACAACTGATTCCTTTTGCTTAGCTGAATTCCAAGAGCAGTCGATGGGATTCCAATTCATTGTAAGACTTGTTACATTCGGAGACGTTCCATTCACATCGAAGTTGGCGATCAAATTGTGCTCCACATGAATGATAAAAGCTTGCACAGGAATATACGAAAGGTTCAGACTTGTCAACTGGTTGTGGGCAAGATATAGCGATTGAAGTTGTGGTGGGAATTGGGTACTGTTAAAAACAATAGACGTCATGTTGTTGTTGTCGAGCCACAGATTCCTTAAACTCCACATTGTTGCGAAGCTATCTATGCTGACAGACGTAATCCGATTAGAAGCCAACGAAAGCACTGTTAGGTTCTTAAGATTTTCCAAACATTGTGGCACGGAAGTCAGAAAGTTCTTGCTCAAGTTAAGATCACTAAGGCTCGGTGTTTTCCACTCGCAGATGTCTAACGAGTATAGTCTGTTGCAATGCAGGTGTAAATTTTTCAACGTTTGTGAAGTTAAGGCTCGGGACAATATCCCGATTTCGTTTATGCCAAAACCAAGGCTATTATTGTTGTCAAATATGTTGAATAATTCCAAGTCCAAATCATTTAAAAAGCTGTCTTCAACATGTAAGGAAGCATTTAGTATTTTGCAAGATTCTCTATTGCTGTTCCGAATGCTACGTATTCTGCTGCTCCTTAGATAGATTGAGCTCAAATTGACGTGCCCGCAAAATATGCTCAAATCCACGTGTTGAATCAGTGATCGTTCGATGTATACTGTATGCAGATTCTTTAAAAGCCTCAACGTAGAAGTTACACTCTTCAGACGGCTGCTGGTGATTGTAAGCTCCCTAAGCTTATCGTTCTCTTCGAACTCGATCTCACGGAGACCTGTTCGCTTAATTGCAAGAGAAAAGATGTTGCACTTGCTGGAGATGCTGACACTTTGCACCTTCGGAGACGACGTAATTTTAACGATTTTCTCTGGACCCGCCCCGGTGCCTTCCAGTATTTCTCCATTTACATGGTCCAATATTAGCTGAGTATACACTACTTCCGTCACGTTATCGGGAAAATATCGGTAAAGGAAGGTTTCTCTCGGGGATCGTAGCTCTGTAATCACACATTTCTGGTTCTCACATTTGAGGCCGAAGGCGTCGAGAGGCGTTATGGTTATAAGGAACAGCGACATCCTACAATTGAAGAGCAAAATCGTTCAGATTAGCTATAACGCGGAGCAACAATTTCACAAGCCTAACCTCCACGGTATGGAAATTGATCCAGACTTCATTTGCGAATTTGAATGCCACCAAGGATCGCGTTCTTCAGTTACGTCGAACCGTTTAAGCTTCTGAAGGATGAATGGTGTCACCTTTATATTCGGATGTAATGGCATTGAACATAATCATTGTTGGAAATTGGGTCTATTATAAACCAATCGAGTGTATGCTTTTATTCCACTCCATGACATATCACGTGCTCAATGAATATACAAATTAAAAACGGCTTAGTATTTATCATAATTTTGAATCATTTTTACTAAGGTATGACGGACGTTGCTGTATTGTTATAATTTTGAATTATATTGAAAGCAGATTACTGATTTTTTCATTTGCGTTCGTTTACGTTTTAGTTAGGTGTATTGCTTAGTCTACACGAGGCGCAAAACTCGGAAAACACAGGCGAAAATATCATTTTTTCTGTCACTTTTTTTCGCTTCGTGTAGACTTTGCTATTCGTGAGCCGATGCAGATGTAAGCGGGTTCATTGTTGTTTTGATTGTTTAACTGTAAAAAAAATAACACAGAGGTATTGTGTGTTAATTAGCGTAGATTACATGTGATATCGCGGTAACAAGAGAAGAAAAATAAACGCGTCTGTCTTCGGTGACGGTCAAGAAGGAAGAGAAGGAATCTTTATTCATTGACAGGAAACACAAAAACGCAAACTTCTAAAACGCATAGTTTGACAGCCGCATGTGCAGTGACATCTGTTAGAAACATTTATAACTATTGTATATTGGTTGCATACTTCAACATTGTGTACACTGAAATCTTATTAACAACCACTGTACATTATCAAAAACAACTATTTTCCATCTACCGGCACTCTATACTAGATACGCAAATTTTTGCAAATCTGTTTTTCACTCGCCGACCGAAAAACAGATTTTCGCTTACTTTGACAGTTGACTGCCCATCTGACAGCATTTTACCGCTAATACCCTTACTAGACGAGGGCTTTTTCTGTCATCTTTGTCCAATATTTTTCTACCAAAATTGGCTTTTGACATAAAAATACTGTCCGCTCGTGTAATAACGCAAAGTTCCACAAAATGTGTTTTGCATTTAATTGATCATTATCATGTTTGAATTTAGCGTATTTTTCAACCTAGAGTAACGAACAAAATCTGTTGCTAACAACAGGGCAAAAAGTAAACAAATCGCCACTTTGACATAAAAATACTACCCGGTTGACAGAAATTTAAATTGTTGCTGGTACTATGTAGTTTCAGCAAGAGTCCCAGCAATCTGCCATGGAAAAACTTGCTGGTACTACATGACAGATGCAAAAAATTTGAATTTTTGTCAACCGAGTCGAAAGAGTCGAAAGAAAATCGGAATCGGTCGTGCTCGGTTCCGATTTTCTGACAGCAATATTGCTGTCAATGGTCTCTTGACACTATCTTCCAAAATCGACGGACAGAAATATTCCTCGTCTAATAAGGGTATAACTCACAGCATTTTACCGTTTGCAAAGGTTGCTTTGCGCTTCGTGTAGACCATGCATATAAGTTGAAAATGTCCGGGAGAAGTCTTTGTATTTTTTTGCCGGTTTATATTCATTGAATCGGTTCAACAAATATCTATTTTTTTTCGTTTCACACTAGTCTTTAACGTATATAGGAGTTTCTTTTTGCCAAAAATGAATTATCTTCATAATGTATGGGGGGATCCGTGACAGCCGAGTGGTAGCGCTGGGGCTCACCACCACGACGGTGTGAGGTTTGAATCCCAAACGAGACCGGAACCTTCCCTGTACGAGAGGACTGACTATCCACGTACACATAGGGTAAAAGTCTCGTAAGCCCTTAACGGGCAGGCATGACCAACAAGGACGTTACGCCAAGAAGAAGAAGAAGAAGAAGAATGTCTCGTATACAATAAGTCGAGTTTCCTTCTAATTTATGAGCATTTACGGCATTCGCTGCTTTTGTGCTTTTATTTGAAGAAAAAAGCTGTCGATGCACATCCTTTTCTGGTGAATTCCTTATTCCATCTTAGAAAACATATGAGGAGTGGTTTCGGCAATTCAAGAGTGAAGTTTTGACCTCGAAGACCAGGGCCATCCAGGAGCTTCGAAAAAGTTTGACGACCCGAAATTGCAAGAGCTGTTGGATGCAGACCCTAGCCGAACTCAACAAAAGTTGCCAGAAACATTGAATGTGACGCAAGTTGTGATTTTCCAACGCTTAAAATCCATGGACAAGATCCAGAAGCTGGGAAAATGGGTTCCCAATTAGTTGACCGAAAGACAGATGGAGCAACACGAAGTCGTTTGTGAAATGCATCTTCAACGGTCATTTTTGAGGAAAGTCATTTTTGCATCGGATAGCTCACTGGTGATGGGCAGTGCATTTATCTTGAGAATCCTAAGCGTAAAAAATCATGGTTTTCACTTGGTACAGTTGCTCCATTCGCAACAAGCCCACATTGTTTCGGTCGAAAGACGATGCTCTGTGTGTGGTGGGACTAGTGTTGGGTCGTGTGCTACTGTGCTACCTAACACACACAGAACAGTAAAGTGTGGTACTACACACGACACAGAAAAAAATGTGTTACCACAGTAATGTTTTACCAAATAATACAGTCATAACGTTATACCAATAATTTTTATGAACCGTTCTTTGGTTCCTTGGTGTACCAATTCCATAAATAGGATAGGAATAAATTGTCCAGTGTTTGGAATTTTGAACATCGTTATTACATAATCCAAACATTATTATTTGTGTAAAAAAACTGCCAACATACGAAAAAAGGCTACAATTGAAGCGCGATAGGCACAAATATACTTGAAATAAAAACGACAAGAATCTAAAATTCCAAAAGTAGGATTTTCGAATAGATCAGCTTTTAACAACTAATGATCTTTAATAAGGACCACATTTTAAATATTGGCTCTAATTGCTTATGGATTATATAATAAAGTTAAGCTACGGCCCTTATCGAGCATGTATAATCTCAAGCAAAATTATGCACCTTATCCGTGTTGTTCCTTAGAAACTGTGCACTAATTTTGTATTGTTCAATTCTGGGATACTTTTGCATCCTTTTGTGTTCTTTTTTACGCACAGAGTTACAACACTCTGCACACACTTTTTGAATCGAACATTATGAACACACTGACCATTTTGAATCGAAAAGGTGTTGCTGAATAAAAAGAGACGTTGTATGACTGTATGACACTTTACTGTGCTACCACAAATGCACAGCACAGTAAATTGTGTGAGGTACCACAGTACGGCACATCGAAAAGTGTTACTTGACCCAACACTAGGTGGGACCAATAGGCAGTGGTGTACCACGAACTATTACAGCATTTCCCGGATTTTTATTCCAAAGTTCCATTAAAACACTAACAAGTTTCAGGTTTCATCTGACAAGTTGCGCTCAACGCATCATCGATGGCATGGTAACATTACCGTTCTACAAAGCCACATTCAATATCTAACATGTTTCATCTCGCTATCGATTTGCGTCCAGTAGGCGACGAAGACCGAAATCAAGGTTTGAGAGTTGTCATCGAAACCCAAACAGCTTTAATTGAATAGGATTCGCAATATGCCTGAGAGATGGAAGAATAGTGTATACAATCACACGGTAACCAACAGCATCCATATCCCATTACTTCACACAGAAGAGCAGTTTCTATCTGTGAGATCATGGACGCTGTGATCCAGAACTTCCAATTACCTGTTTTATTTAAGAGATTTTAACGAAGATCTCCCACATACTGTAAGTATGTTTGTAAACACTTTTCAAACCAACTATCATAACAATGGCGGAGCAGACAATAGCTTTGTCTCGACCTCTCTTTTTACTGGTTCCGATTTGCTTCCGACTGGATATTTTATGTCAAAGTGGCGATCTGTTGATTTTTTGTTCTGTTAGCAGAAACGAGTTTTGTTGGTTACTTTACGTACAACAATGCATTAAAGTCAAACATAAGCATGATCAAATAACTACTAAACTTATTTGCCAGAGCTTTGCGTTATTACACGAGCGGACAGCATTTTTATGTCAAACGCCCTGACAGAGCTTCTTCTTCTTCTTCAATGGTCCGTTCGTAGTTGTGCAAGTCGTGCTGACATTTATTGCCTTCGATCACTCTTTTGCCTGGTATGTTAATATGTAATTCATATGTAAAGCATAGTTTTACAATAAGGAACACAAAAAATGTAGAAGTTTTGGTACGGTGATTGCTACTGTCCTTTTATAGGAACCAGGCACAGGCGAGAACTTCCAGATCAATCACACGATCGTTGTTTTCAACGATGTGGATAATATAGTTAGTGAAGTAACGTAGTATCGTGATGCGCGTGCTCAATCTAGTCAGTGTTGACCAGCGTAGCCCCGTAAATGTGACTGACATCCTGGAGCATCATTGTGAATGACACTTCGCAGCAGGTCCCAGGACGCGGTAAGTAGTAGTTGTCCATGTTGTATTTTATTGTTTGCCTGTAAGTAAAGTGTCGATCACTGGTCCGACGCGAGTCTTCTGTCGAGTATATTACTCCACACAGTTTTCCAGATGACTCCTAGGGTGATGAACACCTTTGCCTCATTTAGACGATTAACAAGTAACCGATATAGCAACCGGGGTGATGGAGCGTCTGAGAATCGGAAGGCAAATGGTAAAGTTTTTCCAGATTTGAAACCCGCCCCAGCAGGAAGCGAAAGCAAAGAGAGAATCGAGGAAGTTTTACCAAGTGGATCAACCCGTTCGCTGGGAGGATTTGTGCGATTTACACTTTGATCTTGGCGTTATGTAATCTAAACATTATTTGCTCAACTACAGGCTGGCCCCGGTTTTCGTCAGCCTCGGTTTTCGTCGTTTGACAAATTGTTCGAAGTTGGTTTATAGTAGCGTGATTTGTTCTTTACTCATATAATTCAATGCATTTTGTATGACAGAAGACTCGAACATGGACTCATAAACAGGTAGTACAGGTTTTCTGCTTCAGACTACTTTGCTGAATCAAAAATATCTTCCAATTGAAGCACTGAATGTATTATTGTAAACCTACACGGCATGGAAACCAAAGAAGTAAAACGGAATATAAAATGGTTGATGGCCATGGATTTGATGATTAAATACACAAACTTTGTTATAGTTTCAAGAACACCTTCATATCAACCACTGAAACTTCAGACGAGAATAATGTACACATCCAACGTTTGTTTTTCGTCAGTCAAATCTTGAGTAGGTATTATAAACGTAAGAACTGCAGTCCGCTAGCCACGGTTTTCGTCGCTGTCAAAGTCCCGTTTGGTGACGAAATCCGGGGCCAGCCTGTATAAGGTTCAACTGCTTAAACTAGATGTTGATTGTCTATTATGTTCAGGTACCATTTTAGCTCGGTTGCACATCGATTCCAAACATAAGGTTCCATGCTTTTAGTATTACAAAGTCTTCTATAGCTCGTTTGCATTCAGTCATAATTGTCATAACAATATATTGAAGATCCATATTAATTTTCAACAGGTCAGATTCACCACTTTCAACTAAATAGCTCTGATAGTGTCGTCAAACGATTAACTATCTCTTGATATACCATTTTAGAAATTCACGTTTACACACACTTGAAAACCCCTATCGATTCTCTAGGAAAATGTTTTTTAACTCATTACAAATAGCAATCAAACAAACAACAAACAAACAACAAACAATCTGTAATCTTCTTACAATATGATTCAAAATTATCATAAGCGGTTTTTAATTTGTTTATTCCTTGAGCGCATGTTATGCCATGGAGTGGAATAAAAGCATACGCCATATTCATACACGATTGAATTATAATATACCCCATTTCTAACTTAATGCTTGTTCAATGTCCTCACATCCGTATATAAAGGTGACAACAGCCGTTCTTCAGCAGCCCAAACGATTTTACATAAGTGAAGAACGCGATCCTTGGTGGCATTCAAATTCGCAAATGAAGTCCATACCGTGGAGGTTAGGCTTGTGAAATTGTTGTTATAGCTAATCTTAACGGTTCTGCTTTTCAATTATAGGCTGTTGCTATTCCTTATAGCCATAACGCCTCTCGACGCCTTCGGCCTCAAATGTGAATACCTCAAATGTGTGATTACAGAACTTCGATCCCCGAAAGAAACCTTCCTTTACCGATACTTTCCCGATGGCGTGACGAACGTAGAGTATACTCAGCTAATGGTGCGCCATGTAAATGGAGACATACTGGAAGGCATCAGGGCGGGTCCAGAGAAAAACGTTAAAATTACGGCGTCTCCGAAGATGGAAAGTGTCAGCCTCTCCAGCAAGTGCAACATCTTTTTCCTTGTAATTGAACGAACAGGTCTCCGTGAGATCGAGTTCGAAGAAAACGATGTATTGAGGGAACTTACAATCACCAGCAGCCGTCTAAAGAATGTACCTCAAACGTTGAGGCTTTTGAAAAATCTACGTGGAGTAATAATCACACGGTCACTGATTCAACACGTGGATTTGAGTATATTTTGTGGAAACGTCAATCTGGGAGTGGTCAGTTTCAATAGAAACCGAATACGTAGCATTCGGAACAGCAATAGAGATACTTGTAAAATACTAAAAACCATCCAAGTTGAAGACAACTTGTTAGATTCTTTGGACTTGGAATCATTCGACATATTGGAACTTCGTTTAAGGGAAAACCAAATCGGGATATTATCACGACAATTAACTTCAGGAACTTTGAAAACCTTTGACCTGCATTGCAATAGATTACACTCGTTAGACATCTGCGGGTGGAAAACACCAAGCCTTAGCTCTCTTGATATGAGCTCGAACTTTCTGACTTCCGTTCCGCAATGTATGGAAAATCTTAAAAACCTAAAAACGTTGAGTTTAGATTCTAATCGGATCATGTCAGTGGCAATAGAAAGCTTCGCAACAATGTGGAGTTTAAGTAGCCTGTCGCTCGTCAAAAACAACATGACGTCTATTGTTCTGAACAGTACCCGATTCCCACCACAACTTCAATCGTTGTACCTTGAGAGGAACCTGTTGACATGTCTGAACCTTTCATATATTCCAGCGAAAAGTGTTGTTGTTGTAGTGAAGCACAATTTGATCGCCAACTTTGATGTGAATGGAACGTCTCCGAATGTAACAAGACTTGAAATGGCTTGCAATCCCATTAACTGCTCATGGAACCCAGCTAAGGAAAAGGAATCAGTGATATGCACCAGAGATCATGAGGTTCCGTCAATCAAACAACAGTGCGACAAAGAGTATAAATTGACTCCGAATAGTATAAAGTGTCTACTACGGCAGCAAATAAACTGATAACATTACGGTTCTATTTGATTTTTAACCTTTCTCCATAAGTGACCAGAACAACAAACAATTGCGATCCGCGTTTTAATAATGTTTTGACCACCGCGGATTGAATTGAAATGATGACGTTGTCAAATTTGTTGTGAATTTAAAAAGAAATGATATTTTGCTTATGAAAGAAAGTTGATATCCTTTTTCGTTTTTGCATTCAAAAGTTGTTAAATTTTTCTATTTTTTTATTTCAAACGTTACCAAACTTCGCATTCGTGTTGTACAGTTTCTGATGAGCTTTAACTTTCACTTCCAGTCTATCACTTTGTTTGCATACAGTTGATTTAGACTCTTTGTCGTACTCTTCTTTAAAAGGGAACCTCGTGATTTCTGGTGCATATCACTGATTCCTTTTCCTTAGGTGAGTTCCACGAGCAGTCGATGGGATTGCAAGCCATTTCAAGTCTTGTTACATTCGGAGACGTTCCATTCACATCAAAGTTGGCGATCAAATTGTGCTCCACTTCAACGTCCAAATATTGTACCGGAATATAAGAAAGGTTTAGACTTGTTAACAGGTTCCCGGCGATGTATAACGATTGAAGTTGAGGTGGGAATCGGGTACTGTTAAGAACAATAGACGTCATATTGTTTTCACCAAGCGACAGGTTCGTCAAACTCCACAACGTTGCGAAGCTTCCAATGCTGACCGACGTGATCCGATTAGAAGTCAACCAAAACACTGCTAGGTTCTTAATGGCCTTATCACACTGGTCACCAATGGTGGCATGGAAAAAACACTAGATTGTCAAGCGACCATCGAAAACGAATGACATTGGAGTGGCTGGGGGTCCGTTGGTGAATGAGCTTACCCGTATCACTGAGCAGTCATTGTGTGGGGTTTGCTGTATCTGGCATGTTAAGCTTGATTTTAAAGTGATTCATGTTTATTAATTTTATTAATAATCAATTACATGCATAATTAGATTATAAAATTTCGGTTTTTTTTATCTTAAACTGCCGAAAACCGCATGAACCGAAAGTGAATTATATTATTATTATTATTATTATTATTGTTGTTCAGTTATCGGGCTGTATAAACTCCCACTCCCAGGTGGCCTGCCTTATCACACTACCAAGACGCACCATTATGTCAAACTGGATGCCAAAACCAAATTTTGACAGTTCGGTGGCTTTGCAAAGCCACCAATGGTGACCAGTGTGATAAGGCCATAAGATTTTCCAAACATTGAGGAACGGAAGTCAGAAGGTTCGAGTTCAAGTCAAGAAAGCTACGGCTTGGTGTTTTCCACCCGCAGATGTCCAACGAGTGTAATCTGTTGTCATGCAGGTCAAGTTTCTTCAACGTTTGCGAAGTGAATCGTCGGGACAATAACCCGATTTGGTTTTCGCCAAAACTAAGTTCATTTTTGATGTCAAATATGTCAAATAATTTCAAGTCTAAAGAATCTAAAAAGTTACCTTCAACAAGGATAGCAGCTTTCAGTATTTTGCAAGATTCTCTATTGTTGTTCTCAATGCTACGTATTCTGTTGCTACTGAGATTGACCAAATCTAGATTGACGTTTCCACAAAATATGCTCAAATCCACGTGTTGAATCAGTGACCGTGTGATTGATACTTTAAGCAGATTTTTCAAAAGACGCAACGTGCGAGGCACACTTTTCAGACTGCCTCTTACAATTCTAAGTTCCATCAACATATTGTTCTCTTCGAACTCGATGTGACGGAGACCTGTTCGTTCAATTACAAGGAAAAATATGTTACACTTGCTGGAGAGGCTGACACTTTGCACCTTCGGAGACGCCGTGATTTTGACGTTTTTCTCTGGACCCGCCCCGATGCCTTCCAGTATGTTCGCATTCACATGGCGCACCATTAGCTGCGTATACACTACGTCCGTCACGTTATCGGGAAAGTATCGGTAAAGGAAGGTTTCTTTCGGGGATCGTAGCATTGTAACCTCACATTTCTGGTTCTCACATTTGAGGCTGAAGGCGTCGAGCGGTGTTATGGTTATAAAGAACAGTGACAGGCTGCAATTGAAGAACAGAACCGTTCAGATTAGCTATAACAACAATTTCACAAGCCTAACCTCCACGGTATGGAAACAGCTCCGGACTTCATTTGCGAATTTGAATGTCACCAAGGATTGCGTCCTTAACTTATGTAAAATCGTTTGGCCTGCGGAAAGATGAATGGTGTCACTTCTATATTCGGATGTGAGGATATTGAACAGGTATTAGGTTAGAAATTGGGTCTATTATAAACCAATCGGGTAAAAATATGGGGTATGCTTTTACTCCTCTCCTTGACATAACATGCCCTCATGGTGTAAACAAATTAAAAACGGCTTAACATTTTTCATAATTTGGATGCATATTGAAAGCAGATTACTGTTTTTCTTTTAATTTTTAGTAGTTCCCGATAAAATTCAAAATCGATATGGAACTTCATTTGTATGTAAACGAGCATTTAAAAAATGATATATTAAGAGATAGTTAATTGACGACACTATCAGAGCTATTTAGTTGAAAGTGCTCAATCCGAACTGTGGAAAACGAATACAAAAGAATCTGTAGGAATGGAAAATTGTCCTTATGAAATCAAACAATCATCAGTTGGTTTTTTATCTTCAATATCTTCTCCTTGGCGAACAACCGTCTTGGGCATGTGTACATGGATAGTCACTTCTCTCGTACAGGGGAGGGTCTGGTCTCGGTTGGGATTCGAACCCACGCCGTCGAGGTGGTGAGCCCCGGCGCTCATGGGCCGATTTTCTAACCAACGCTACCGCTGGGCTGTCGCGGACCCCCAACTTTACATATGCATTACATATTTACATACTAGGCAAAAAAATGAACGACGGCAGTAAATGTGGTTTAGGCTCTGGCAGAGCGTTTGACAGAAAAATTTTGTCCGCTCGTGTAACAACGCAAAGTTCCAGCGAATAAGTTTTGCAGTTATTTAATCTATTTTATGTTTCAATTGAACAGGTTTTTGTCGCTCTTTTTGTTTCTTCTTTTATTTTGCGTGTACCTGCTTCGAAAACCCGTTCTTACATGTTTATAAACTTTTATTCATATGTTTGACACTAATCGATGCAATTCAACTAATTTATTGTTTATTATCAGAAAATTTTTGTTTATTATCAGAAAATTATTGCTGATCATAAGCATAAATCTTTATTTTTATAAATTTTCTTTTTTTTTATAAATCTCAGTTTCAAAATCCCGTGATGAGATGAGGCAATAAACCCTACATTTTTTACAGTGCACGTGAAGCAATGCTTTTTACAATCTGACTCTAAGCGGAATCGGGACTCGAACACGGGATTACCAAGAGCGAAGCCGTAGTCTTGCCGAGGAACCATAGCACATGTTAGAAATAGTGAGGAAATATCGCTGCTTGAATGGCAAACGTAGATTTTGAAGAAAAATTTTATTTCGTACTATTAAAGATTTTCCCATTCGGGATTCGAACACCAAACCTCTGATACGAGGCTCGAGCACCTTTACCAGTACACCAGTTGTACGAGTGAAGAGTGTAGGGAAAATACAGGTATATATGGCTATAAGAATAAATTGAACCACCAAGCTGTTAATGCAATAATGGTTATGATAATTTGAAAACTATGTAACAAAATATGATCAGATTTGAAAAAGTACATTAACTATCTAAAAAAAAATCATGAAAAAAATTTTTATAACCGTCAACAAAAAAGTTTTTCCTAGCCTAGATTCGAACTCCGATCCTCCGGAACAACACCCATGCACTTTGCCCCCTAGACTATAGATGAAAGAAAATTTTCGCGTGATATCACAGCTACTGATATGTCTGTAGGCAATCTGAATGTAGCATAGAAAATGAACCAAGAATAAAAACTTTAGTCACATTTTTCCTCCCCGAGCTTCCAATAAAATCCAAAAAAATTTAGGACAATATATTTTTTCTTGAGTTCTAGACCAGAATCTATACAAAAATTTAAAAAAAAAAAACAGTGTGACAATTGTTTAACCCATTTTCTCAACTTGGCAGGACTGTGCAGGGGTTAATGTAGACCAAACTAGCAACTTATCTGCGTTGATAGAGAGTGGGGTGAATAAATGCGTTGCATTGGCTCATTTGTTAGAAATAGAGGTCGATGTTCTGGAAATGGAAAGTCTTGTATGAAGATGAGGATGAAGAAGAAGAAGAAGCAGAAAAATGCATCACATTAAAAGGGCGAACGGATGCCTTAAACCATATGGAGAGTGCATTAGCCAAAATTGAAGCTATGGATGACGACGAAGTTCGATTTAAAACAATTAACAGTCGAGTACGAGAGGAAATGGATGTGTATTTGAAAATACTGAAAGAGAAAAACAAGCTGCCAAACAATTAACCATAGTTTGTACAAAGACAATCAAGAATTGAAACGTTAATGAAATTTGAATGTTCCTGAGATGTATAATCATACGACTAATTATGAAAATTACACATTTGCATAACTTACGGTTTTTATTTCGTTAATTGCAATTTATGATGTTTGAATACGCTTGCATTGCATTCATATTAACGGACAAAGTAAAATTTTGAATATTCTATGATAAATGTACACAAGAACTCGATCTCTTAACTCCTAGTATGGGCTATGTGCCAAGCAATATTCCAGATACGCGGTAATTCGAGATTCGCGGATTTTTCTGGTCCCCATTATCCGCGTAAGTCGGATATCGTCTGTGTTTACAATAGCTCTTTTTGGGAATCAAGGGAAAATTATGATTTCTGATACATACAACTGATTCCTTTTCCTTAGCTGAGTTCCAAGAGCAGCTAATGGGATTCCAAGCCATTACAAGCCTTGTTACATTCGGAGACGTTCCATTCACATCGAAGCTGGCGATCAAATTGTGCGCCACATCAATGTCAACAGCTTGCACTGGAATATATGAAAGGTTTAGACTTGTCAACTGATTCTGGGTAAGAAATAACGAATGAAGTTGTGGTGGGAATCGGGTACTGTTCAGAACAATAGACGTCATGTTGTTTTCGTCGAGCCACAGGGTCATTAAACTCCACATTGTTGCGAAGCTTTCTATTGCCACTGACATGATCCGATTAGAAGATAACCAAATCGTTGTGAGGTTTTTAAGATTTTCCATACATTGCGGAACGGAAGTCAGAAGGTTTGAACTCAAGTTAAGAATACTAAGGCTTGGTGTTTTCCACCCACAGAGGTCCAACGAGTGTAATCTATTGCAATGCAGGTCAAATTTCTTCAACGTTTGTGAAGTTAATTGTCGGGACAGTATCCCGATTTGGTTTACGCCAAAACCAAGTCCATTATTGTTGTCAAATATATCGAATAATTCCAAGTCCAAAGAATTTAAAACGTTTTCTTCAACATGGAAGAAAGCACTTAGTATTTTGCAAGGTTCTCTATTGCTGTTCCGAATGCTACGTATTCTGTTGCTCCTTAGATAGACTAAGCTCAGATTGACATGTCCACAAAATATGCTCAAATCCAAGAGCTGAATCAGTGATCGAACGATTAATAGATTTTTCAATTTTTTTAAAAGTCGCAACGTGGGAGGTACACTATTCAAACTACTGCTGATGATTGTCAGCTCACTAAGCTTATCGTTCTCTTCGAACTCGATCTCACGGAGACCTGTTCGCTTAATTGCAAGTAAAAATATGTTGCACTTGCTGGAGAGGCTTATACTTTGCACCTTCGGAGACGTCGTAATTTCAACTTTTTTTACTGGACCCGCCCCGATGCCTTCCAGTATGTTCGCATTCACATGGCGCACCATTAGCTGAGTATACACGACTTCTGTCACGTTATCAGGAAAGTATCGATAAAGGAAGGTTTCTCTCGGCGATCGAAGTTCTGTAATCACACATTTCTGGATCTCACATTTGAGGCTGAAAGCGTCGAGCGGTGTTATGGTTATAAGGAACAGCGACAGGCTACAATTGAAGAGCAGAACCGTTCAGATTAGCTATAACGCGGCGCAACAATTTCACAAGTCTAACCTCCACGGTATGGAAACAGCTCCGGACTTCATTTGCGAATTTGAATGCCACCAAGGATCGCGTCCTTCAGTTTCTTCGAACCGTTTGGGCTGCAGAAGTATAAATGGTGTCACCTTTATATACGGATGTGATGGCATTGAACTGGCATTAAGTTAGAAATGGGGTCTATTATAATCCGATCGTGTGTGAATATGGGGTATGTTTTTATTCCACTCCATAACATAACATGCGCTCAGGGTATATACAAATTAAAAACGGCTTAGTATTCATTACAATTTTGAACCACATTGAATGCAGATTACTTTGTTTTTGTTGTTCATGTGCTTTTTTAAATGACTTAAATTTTTTTTCAGATGTCTCCACGGTTTCTCCTACGTCAGTTAAGAATCAGCCATCCACAAGATTCGGTAACAGATCAGATGTCTCGACCAGTGGCGGATCAAGCTCTTTGAAGGCCCTGAGCGGCATTGCAGTAGAGTCCTTCAAAGGAGAGATTGCCCTTCAAATAATAACTCATTGTAAAAATTCAGACGAGGAAACACCACGCCACAGGTGTGGGATCGAATCTCGAGTCTGGCACCCCCCGGTATTACGAACGGCTGACCACCGATCTATAATATAACGTCTTTCGGTCACAGAAACTCTCTTCGGAGGGAGGCCTTGACCCACTAGGGGATATCGTGCCACATCATAATAAAAATTCAGACTACCGAGGGAGAGGGGAGTGAGAGGAGGTTCACAAATCCACTTCATCGATAACGATAACAAATTAAGAATTAAATTTTACGATAACATGATAAGATTTTCATTTTTTAAGAAAATGTATAAATTGATTTAATTCATGTTGTATGCATTTAATGCATGTTGTGATCAATGACATTTTTATAAATTTCAGTTAAAAGTTTTAAAATCTTCTTTCTATCATCAGGGGACTGACACGTATTCCTTAGCCCTTTGTAATGTTAGAGATTTTACATTATCACAAATGACATAGAATGTATTTACTACGAAATCTTGTTTGATTGAAGATTTGTGTTCACTGTTTCGTGTCGCTTTACGCGATTTTCTCTTGAAATAACTGAACTTAAAGATAATTCGTTAGCTGTTATTTCTATATTTGCTAAATCTGCGTGAAAATTCTCGATTGATGTAACTAACGATTGAAACAACACTGATCCTTGCAATAGCTCACATTCAACTGTTTGAAACGACTTGCTTGTAGCATTTATTTTCTGAAGCAGCGTGTTCCAAATTTCGGTAATTGAAACAACCTCATATTTACTCATTTGTTCTTTTACAAATTTCTTTCAATGCATTTTTGATTTCTCCAAGCCCGGGTTTTAATGCTTAGACCGCGTCGACTCTAGCTGACCACCGAGTCAGAGAGCACCTTTTAAAAACTGATATTGAATGATTGTTTTCCTTTTCCAATGTTTTGGTTAAAACTTTCCAACGATGGGTTGAAGAGGAAAAACTGCGTGTTTAGCTGAAAAAATTGCACTGCTGCCTTCCAATTTTTAACTGCAGTTAGCAATTGAATTTTATAAGTGATTCGCACATGGTATATTCCACTTACATAGCACCTAAACTATTCCGCTTAATGCTTGCATGTAGACCAAGTATTTACCACACATTTTTTATGCATCGTCAAATGACTGTGCTCTACAGTTTGCAATATCCATATCTATTGTTTTTATTTTATTTAAAACTTCTTGATTTAAGTCAGACGAATGATGTTTATCGATCGGAATAAATCTCTAAATGATTTTGTCAGAGACAGTTCGGACCCGTAAGTCTGAAATCTCTCTAACAGCACCTGTCAGATGAAAGGGAACGATTAGAGATAAACAAACCGATAAATAGGGGGAGAAGCGGGAAAAAACCTGACTCTGTTACAAACTCCGGGAAATAAATAGTAAAATTTTGGTTTCGTGCTTTGCGAAAAGATTCCTAAATTTTCTTTTTCTTCACCCCATCGAAAGTGTTTGTAACAGATTTAATAATTTAATAGTACTGAATAACATATTTGCTTTCTCTCGAAATAATTGTGTACCATTCCCCTTTCTTTTACACGTATTAACTTTGTGTCTTTAGTTTGGGTTATACTAAACCTTTTGTACAAGGTACACATATATGTAATGTGTTCTTTTGGTGCATGGATAATAATTAACACATTTGGTAGTTTCCGAAAATAATGGTCACGTTCTTTTTTCTGATGCTCCTTAGTTTTGTTCAGTAAAAATGTCCTGTATTGAGCTTTCTGCAGTAAACGTCAACCCCATCTTTATAAAGGGGTTTTTGAACTTTCGATATTTCCTTAATCTGTAGGCTTTTTTTCATTATGTAATCAATGAAAACATCGGAAAAGATTAGTTTTCATGTTGCAATAGCTTCAAAATCAAAATTTGAAGTTGAAACAATTATTTCAGTTTCTTGTTGACTTTCAGACATGGTAGTTGTTTCTGGCTCCGGGATCTCCGGTGCTCTAAAGACGGTTTAAGAGTCTGCTGTTTCGTTGTCAACCAAGTTCGAACTATTTTAAATCTTTATAAATTTATCCAAAGCATTTTCTTCAGAATGAACAAATTTTTCTTCTTTCTTAATTTTCAACGTTTTACTGCCCCATTTTCAAATCGCTTCATTTTAATTGCTTGTTTTGCGAGATTGTATAGCCGTTAATAAACGTGTATATCGCTAATACAGTTGGTCCCCGCAGTACGCTATACTCGAATTACGCGAATTCGCAATACGCGATTTTTTACAACTGACAGCTGATAGCGTTGCTTGAGTTCTGATTAGTCGATTTTACTTTGTTTTGGTAGAATGAAGTTTTTAATATGCACTTTCTAACAGAGATATAATGATACAATAGAAGAAATGGAACAATTGTTAGTGACTTGGATAGAAGATATGTTAAATAAGCGGTTCCCCCTCAGTGTCAACTCTTCAATATGAGGTATAAACGATATGGCAGAGGAAATCCGCAATATGCGAAAATTCGATATACGCTATTGCGTTCGGTCCCAAACATTCGCGTACTGCGGGGACCAACTGTACTTACCAAACTGAGCATAGTATTATGGTAATTTTTAGTAAGAATTGCAAGAACTCTTCGCTTCTACCGGTTGTTTGCACACACGATCTTGGTTAACTCTCATTTATGTAGTATGTTTAGCGGGGTTGTCTGACCAGTGAGGCCCCCCTGACCGGTGAGGCCCCTGGCGGCCGCCAACTTCGCTCATAGGTTAATCCGCCAATGGTCTCGACGGTTCTTCCAACGACAGCAGTCTTCACGGTTCTCTCAACGGCCAGCGCGAACGCGAATTCGGCAGTTCACATTCAGACATGGACTTGTTAAGACGGACTTTAATTTCGTAACTAAATTTAGTTTTTTAAGAAATATTTAACTACGCAGAACGCAAAGCTACCGTCGGGCGGTCTTCAGCATATTGTTATCATAATTATGTAACTTCAATATATTGTAATGATAATTAGAACTGTATGCAAACCAGGGAAAGAAGACTGAATGAATCATAAGCAAGTATAGATTTGTTACACTTATAGTGTGTTCTATATTTATTTAAATGCTTCCCAGTTGGAAGCCAAGATTGAACTTGTTTGCAAGCTGGCTTTTTCCTTTTTATATATTAAATGTCATTTGACACGAGTAGTTGACACGCGTGACGTACACGAGGTTGCGCATCACATGCCACGCCAAGCCTACCTGACACGCTCATACAACTGGAGAAAAAAAAACCACTACTGAACACATGGTCGTGAAATTGTTTGCTAAAGTTTAAGGTAATTCAGCGGACACAGAGACGGTCAAAGTAGTGAGTGAGTTAGAAGAGAGACTTACTTATGTGGCGCTACAACCGCTGAGCGGTCTTGGCCTGACGAAGCTCCATCCGAAACCGCTCACGGTCGCTCGCCACGCTGGTCCAATTCCGTATCCCGGCTTTATTGGCGGCTTCGTCTACGCCATCCTTCCACCTCAATTTAGGCCTACCACGCCTCCTCTGTCCTTGGGGACAGCCTAAAAGGACTTTACGGGCTGGGTCGTCCGGTGCCATTCTCATGACATGACCAGCCCACCGGAGCCTGGCGAGTCTAATTCGCTGTACGACAGTAAGGTCGCCGTACAGCTCGTAGAGCTCGTCGTTATAACGGCTCCTCCATTGTCCCTCCTCACATACGGGGCCAAAAATCCTCCTGAGCATCTTCCTCTCGAACACGGCTAAGAGGGTTTGGTCAGATTTGGACAGAGTCCATGTCTCGGAGGCGTATGTGAGCACTGGTACTATGTATGTTCGGTATAGTCCCAGCTTCGACTGTCTTGACAGGTATCGTGAGTGGAAGAGATTTCTCAGACTGTAATATGACCGGTTGGCTGCCAGCACCCTAGCGCGAATTTCATCTTCAATGTTGTTGTCGGTGCTGACCTTTGACCCAAGATAGGTGAAATTTTGGACGACTTCAAAAGTGCGTTCACCTACTTGTACGTCACCCCCGCGTAGGCTTTCGGCAATTGTTGGCAGGGCCGCTGATGGTGCCACCATCATCTTGGTTTTTCCCTCGTTTATCTGCAGTCCGAGGTTATTCGCCGCTTTCTCGATCCTTTGGTATGCTTCTGCTACATAGGAGAGTCTTCTACCAATAATATCAATATCATCAGCGTATACCAGGATCTGGAAGATGGTTAGAAGAGAGAGTCAATTCTTTAATTCACTCAGTATGAATTGACACAGTGAGAATGATTCGGCTCAGTGAGAATGTATTAGCTCAGTGAGAATGTATTGGCTCATTGACAATGTATTGGCTCATTGAGAATGTATTGACTCAGGGAGAGTGAATTGACTATTTCGCAAGCTGAAATCACGCAGTTTTTCGATGGATAATAACTGATGAACTGAACTGACCTGGTAATCACTGATTATCAGTCGAAAAAAATGTGCAGTTTTGACCTTGCAAAATAGTCAAATCATTCTGTGGAAGCCAATTCACTCTTCCTGAGCCAATTCACTCTTCCTGAGCCAACTCACTCTTACTGAGTCTATACATTCACATTGAGCCAATACATTCTCACTGAGCCGAATCATTAATGAGCCAACATAAATTAACTTGGTGAATTGAATCAATTCAATCATTGCGATGAATTGGCTCACTAGGCCAAAGTTGGCGCAGATCGCGCCCTTTGTATTGCCGTTCCAGTTCGGGAAAAGTTGCCATTGAACAACACAATAGTAAAGATAGAACTTCAGGGAAGTGGAAAGTTATCGAGTTTTTTCAGGGTTCTCTTTAGGTGGTTTTTCGCCTTTTCTTTCGATGTGATGGAATGATAGTTCTGTTTATCTCTGTTAGCCTTTCAGTATTCTACTTAAATTTGTAGTATCCTAATTTTTGCAAGCACTAGTTTTCATTTGGTAATATTTGGCGGAAAGAAAGGCTCAGGTATTTATTGCATGATTTGCATAATAGGATGATTCTTATTACACCAACTAATTGTTCACTCCATGAACTTCTCGTAAGTTATGGTTGTGTAATAAATAGCTCATAATCTCACCAGTGCCCACAGGAACAACTCGCAAACAAATAACCCTGCAATGGAGTTCTGCTGAAGTCAGTAACGTGCAGAGCAACGGTTTCCTACACGAGACCGGGCATTAACGTAGACCTTGAGTCGAAAAACGTACAAGAGAGAAGTCAATCTGGACACAAGTTTTCATGTGTGTGAATGTAAGTGTGTAAGATGAAGAAGAGGAAAAAGATATATTAATTATAATTTTTATTATTACATACGAGTTTTTAAAAACTAAATCTACCTAAAGGTAGGTCTAGTCTAGTCCCTGTCTAAATGCTAACTAACTCTTGCGTTCGCGTTCGCGCTGGTTGCTGCTGTCGTCGGGAAGATTGCTGCTGACGTGGCATCGTTGGGAGAACCGTGGAGACTGCTGACGAAGCCTTGCGTTCCGTTGGGATTGTTTTGGAAACGTTGGCGTTGGCGAAGACATGTAATCTGTTTATGTTGCCGAAGATAGCTGCGCGGTGTAGGGATTTGATTCTTAACTTTATTTATTTTGAAATTTAGCAGATTTCGCTAACGCAACTCTTCGCCTGTTCCGTCACTTTCCAAATTTTGCTCTACAGGTTATTTTGTTTGTTAAAATTTATGAATCCTATGCGTGTAATTTTTTCGTTAAACTGTATATAATACTAATACAGAAAGTAACAGAATCAAAATTTGAGTTATTTTCAAAGTTGCTAGTTGTTCACATTATTGTTATTTTTTTCGACTTTTCATGCAATATTTCACTAGATAGATGTTTTGAAACGTTATCGCTTAGAGCCTGGAAGGCAGTATACTATATTTTTTCGACCGATTCTGGTACCATCTATTGACAAGACATGTTTGTTATGTACAGTCTATCAAGAAAGTATCCGTACAGTCATCAATTTCAACTTTAAGCCTAGTTATCTCAGCGACTACGTGACCTAGGACAATTATTTAAACGACATATCGTAGATAAACTTCTATTCTATCCAATGAAGTCTTAACATTTCGAAAAAGTAACTTGTAGGTCACTTTGTTCTATAGAAACCCCAAAAAAGGCTCAAAATCGATGACAAAAAAGTATCCGTACATGATGAGTATTGATGATGTGCCATCCGCACATGATGTGCCAATATGTTGCAATCAATGTCACTTGCCTCAATAATAACCTACAAGTGCCAAGGTATCATTTCTACCACTTTTTTTCTCGAAAGATGCTGGAAATTTGACCCGATTCAATAATAGTTCTAAAGATGTCTACTAAGATCAACATAATGTCCCGTTGTTGGTAAATCTAGGTATCTTTCGACAAATGTTGTATAGAGATCGATTCCGGAGACTTTGGGAGTATCGTTAACACTTGTACGGTCTCATAAAGTGGTCACTCTTAGACAATACATGGCCTATTCTAGAGATCGTTATTTTACTCAGAGAACATATTATTGAACATTTAAAGTTTATCCTAGGCATGGCTTGTCCAAGTGACAAAATGGGCGAAGTAGACTATGTCCCACAGATGATTCATACTTAATTCAATATTTCCAGTTCGATTAATCGCCTTGGAACACCATAACACAAACTCTCAACTACTGTGTTTTATCGTTGGAACAACGTTGCTCGTACTGATGGTTGAGTTCGACATCTGGTGTCTATTGTTATTCGTTTTTGGGCAAAATTGCTTAATTTTGTCTGTATTAAGTCTGTATATAGTGTATAAAACACTGTGCCGACACGGCAATGGCATCAAAATACAGCGATTTGCAAATCCCCAGTCTTCGTTATTCTTTCCTAAGAAACGAAAAGTTTGCAACGTAGAATTATGCAATGTAATTGTTATTTCCAAAAAACCTTCTTAAGAGTTGTAATCCAAATCATATGATTGGTGATCTAGACACTTCGTTCGTCATGTTTAAAAACTCTAAGTATGGAGGACTTCATAGCTTTTCGAGCAATCACCCCCTCATAACGATTGAGTAACCACGAAAGATGTCTGTTTGCAGGGTTTAGTCTAGTTGCATCCTGGTTAATTCAACAAATTATAAGTTCCTGAGACTTAGCATGAGATTTTTAACAGGGTTCATAAACTTGCCAAGTTAGGTTCCCTTTACATCACATGAAAAAGATAGTTCTCTATCGGTTGCAGCTGTTTGCCTAGTTTCACCGGCCATTTCACGTTAAATGATGATATAAAATGGTTGCCGCCATACTATTAGACACTTGATAACTCAAAATAATGACTAGGTTGATATTTTGCCTACTAGAACCTCACCAAACCGGTGTTTTTCTTCAAGAAAAGTGGGTGTACGGATACTTTTTTGTCATCGATTTTGAGCCTTTTTTTGGGTTTCTATAGAACAAAGTGACCTACAAGTAACTTTCTCGAAATGTTAAGACCTCATTGGTTAGAATAGAAGTTTATCTACGATATGTCGTTTAAATGGTTGTCCTAGGTCACGTAGTCGCTGAGATAACTAGGCTTGAAGTTGAAATTGGTGACTGTACGGATACTTTCTTGTCAGACTGTACATACACTGGGCCCAAAGTTAATCCGGACGCTCAAATAATGAGCATGCGTCCGACTTTGTGGTCGATTTTAGAGTACTTAGAATTGATAACAATGATTTTTGTTCATTGCATCTTCTTGGTACACCTTCCTACGAAGTACGTGCAAAAAGAACGGTGAAAAAAATCGTACCCAAGCGGCGCTATAAACAATAGAGTGGAAAAAGTCAGAATTTTGACGGCCAATCGCAAAGTCGGACAGTTATATTTCATCGTAGTTTTGTTAGCTAAAGTGGTGTGTAAGTTAGTTTCGACACTTGATATTTGTTATTATCGATGCATGCGACTCTTGGGCATCGTTAGAAGCTCTCGGATGATTCGATTTATTATATTATTGAAGTTTTTATTGAAACATGCGTCACACTACTTTGTTGGAACGAAACATCATCATTTATTCATCATAACAATGGAAAAAGATGTCAAAACACATGAAATTAGACTTACATTAGCAAACTAACAATTTCAGACATCATTAAAAAGTATAAAACTTCAAAAAGTATCGTAAAATAACCAAAGAACTGCTCTTTGCAGCACACAATTCGGGAAAGGAGAGGAAGAACCAATCGATTCAACCCATTTACTACTGCCATAGATCTAAAAGAAACTTTACTAAAAGTGTTTGTTAAGTGCTCTAACTATTAGAAACTATTTACATCGGAATGGGCTGCATGCCAGAACCCCGGGAAAGAAATCATTAACATCGGCGAAAAATCGTAAACTACGATTCTGTTGCTAGAACTGATGTCGATAAAGATAATGATTTTAGGAACAAATTATATAAATCTACGTCGAAAAGATAGCTAAAGTTAAACAATCATGATATTTTGTGCAAGTCCTGTTTACAGTTGACACAAAAATTCGCATTTTTTTCTCAGATGGATTGCGATACATATGGTGCGTTCGAGGGAAAGGGTTTAACCAAAACTGTCCGAGTTGTTGAACGTTCCTTAATAATATGAAAGTGCATGTAGGCTAAAGGAGTTGGAAAATTACATAATATTAGGGGTAGTAGATGAGAATTAGTAGACGGACAATAGTAAATGGGTTACATCAAATGGTTTTTCGAATCATTCTACCTTCCCTCTCCTGAATTGTGTACTGCAAAGAGCAGTTCTTTGGTGATTTTACGATACTTTTTGAAGTTTTATACTTTTTAATGATGTCTGAAATTGTTAGTTTGCTAATGTAAGTCTAATTTCATATGTTTTTGAAAACTTTTTCTATCGTTACGATGGAAAAATGATGATGTTTTGTTCCAACCAAGTAGTGTGACGAATATTTCAATAAAAACTTCAATAATATAATGAATCGAATCATCCGAGAGCTTCTAACGATGCCCAAGAGTCGCATGCATCGATAATAACAAATATCAAGTGTCGAAACTAACTTATACACCACTTTAGCTAACAAAACTACGATGAAATATAACTGTCCGACTTTGCGATTGGCCGTCAAAATTCTGACTTTTTCCACTCTATTGTTTATAGCGCCGCTTGGGTACGATTTTTTTCACCGTTCTTTTTGCACGTACTTCGTAGGAAGGTGTACCAAGAAGATGCAATGAACAAAAATCATTGTTATCAATTCTAAGTACTCTAAAATCGACCACAAATTCGGACGCATGCTCATTATTTGAGCGTCCGGATTAACTTTGGGCCCAGTGTATATAAAAGGTTTACTTTGTGCTAACACCTTATAACAACCTTCGTATTCGTTTTGTGCTGTTTATAATGAGCTCTGATCTTCAATTCAAGTGTATAGGTTTATTTACAGTAGACATTTTATTCTATTCTGTGTCAATTTATAATCTTTGTCGCACTGATGTTTGATTGAGGGAACCTCGTATTCTTTGTTGCATATCACTGATTTCTTTTCCTTTGCTGGGTAGCACGAGCAGTCGATGGGATTGCAAGCCATTATAAGTCTTGTTACATTCGGAGACATTCCATTCACATCGAAGTTGGCGATCAAATTGTGCTCCACATTAATGAAAAAATCTTGCACCGGAATATATGAAAGGTTTAGACTTGTCAACAGGTTCCTCTCAAGGTATATCGAATCAAGTTGTGGTGGGAAACGGGTACTGTTCAGAACAATCGACGTCATGTTGTTTTCGCCGAGCGACAGGCTCCTTAACCTCCACATTGTTGCGAAGCTTTCTATTGTCACTGACATGATCCGATTAGAATTTAAACTCAACGTTTTTAGGTTTATAAGATTTTCCATACATTGCGGAACGGAAGTCAGAAGGTTCGAGCTCATGTCAAGAAAGCTAAGGCTTGGTGTTTTCCACCCGCAGATGTCTAACGAGTGTAATTTGTTGCAAGGCAGGTAAAAGTACTCCAACGTTTCTGAAGTTAATTGTGGGGATAATATCCTCATTTGGTTTTTACTTAAATGAAGCTCGACTATGTTGAATGAATCAAAATCCAAAGAATTTAAAAAGTTGTCACAAACTTGTATGTTTTTTAGTATTTTGCAAGATTCTCTATTGCTGTTTCGAATGCTACGTATTCTGTTTCTAATGAGAAGAACCCCACCCAGATTGGCGTGTCCACAAAATATGCTCAAATCCACGTGCTGAATCAGTGACCGAGTAATTCCTACTCCACGCAGATTTTTCAGAAGCCGCAGCGTGGGAGGTACACTCTTCAGACGGCTGCTGCTGATTGTAAGCTCCCTTAACACATCGTTCTCTTCGAACTCGATTTCACGGAGACCTGTTCGCTTAATAGCAAGAGAAAAGATGTTGCACTTGCTGGGCAGTCTGAAACTTTGCACCTCCGGAGATGCATTAATGTTCACTTTTTTCTCTAGACCCGCTCCGATGCCTTGCAGTATGTTCGTATTCACATGGCGCACCATTAGCTGAGTATACACGACTTCCGTCACGTCATCGGGAAAGTATCGGTAAAGGAAGGTTTCTTTCGGGGATCGTAGCTCTGTAATCACACACTTCTGGTTCTCACATTTGAGGCCGAAGGCGTCGAGCGGTGTTATGGTTATAAGGAACAGCGACAGCCTACAATTGAAGAGCAGAGCCGTTCAGTTTAGCTATAACGCGGTGCAACAATTTCACAGCCTAACCTCCAAGGTATGGAAACAGATCCGGACTTCATTAGCGAATTTGAATGTCCGAGGGATCGCGTCCTTCAGTTACGTTGAACCGTTTGAGCTTTTGAAGGGCGAATGGTGTTACCTTTATATTCGGATATGACATTGCACATAATCATTGTTAGGAATGGGGTCTATTATAATCCAATCGAGTGTATGCTTTTATTCCACTCCATGGCATATCACGTGCTCAAAGAATATACGAATTAAATACGGCTTAGTATTCATCATAATTTTGAATCATAATGAAAGCAGATTACTGATTTTTTCATTTGCGTTCGTTTACGGTTTAGTTAGGTGTATAAGTTGAAAATGTACGGCTGGAGTCTTTGTATCTTTTTGCCGGTTTAAATTAATTGGATCGGTTCAACAGATATCTAATTTTTTTCGTTTGACACTAGTCTCTAACTTATATACGAGTTTCATTTTGCCAAAAATGAAATATCTTTATAATGTATCGGGAGTAATCGGCCCATGAGCGCTGGGGCTCACCACCACGACGGTGTGAGGTTTGAATCCCAAGCGAGACCGGACCCTCCACTGTACGAGAGGACTGACTTTCCACGTACACATTGGGTAAAAGTCTCGTAAGCCCTTAACAGGCAATCATGACCAACAATCGTATACAACTGGTCGAGTTTCCTTCCAATTCGTGAGCATTTGTGGCATTCGCTGCTTTTGTGTTTTCATTTGAAGAAAAAAGCTGTTAAAGCACATCCTTCGCTGTTGAATTACTTATTCCATCTTAGAAAACATATGAGTGGGTTCGGCAATTCAAGCGTGAAGTTTTTGACCTCGAAGACTAAAATGAGACCCCGAAATAGCAAGAGCTGTTGGATGCAGACCCTAGCCGAACTCAACAAAAGTTGACAGAAACATTGAATGTGACGCAAGTTGCGATTTTCCAACGCTTTAAATCCATGGACAAGATCCAGTAGCTGGGAAAATCATTTTTGAAATGCACGTTTACATACACATGAAAACCCCCAATCGATTTTCTAGGAAAAAAAATAGCACTTACACAAACAACAAATAAACAACAAACGATCAGTAATGTACTTACAATGTGATTCAAAATTACCATAAAACTAAGCGGTTTTTAATTTGTATATTCCTTGAGTGCATGTTATGCCATGGAGTGGAATAAAAGCATATTCATACCCAATTGGATTATAATATACCTCATTTCTAACCTAATACCTGTCCTATGCCATCACATCCGTATGTAAAGGTGACACCAGTTATCCCTCAGCAGCCCACGGTTCGACATAACTGAAGAACGAGTTTCTGGCTTGACGAGTTTTTGACATTCGCAAATGAAGTCCGGATCTGTTTCCGTACCGTGGAGGTTAGACTTGTTGAAATTGTTGTGCCATGTTATAGCTAATCTGAACGGTTCTGCTCTTCAATTGTAGCCTGCCGCTGCTCCTTATAACCATAACGCCTCTCGACGCCTTCAGCCTCAAATGTAAGAGCAAGGTTTGTGAGATTACAGAACTACGATCTCCGAAAGAAACCTTCCTTTACCGATACTTTCCCGATGACGTGACGGAAGTAGTGTATACTCAGCTTATGGTGCGCCATGTAAATGGAGACATACTGGAAGGCATCGGAGCGGGACCAGAGAAAATCGTTAAAATTACGTCGTCTCCGGAGGTGCAAAGTGTTAGCCTGTCCAGCAAGTGCAATATCATTTTCCTTGCAATTAAGCGAACAGGTCTCCGTGAGATCGAGTTCGAAGAGAACGATATTTTGAATCGCCTTGAAATCAGCAGCAGCCTTCTGAACAGTGTACCACGCACGTTGCGGCTTTTGAAAAATCTGCATGCAATATCAATCACACGGTCACTGATTCAACACGTGGATTTGAGCATATTTGGCGCAAACGCCGATTTGGGTTTAATAGATTTAAGGAGCAACAGAATACGTAGCATTCGGAACAGCAAGAGAGAATCTTGCAAAATACGAAAAGCTGCAATCCATGTTGAAAATAACTTTTTAAATTCTTTGGACTTGGATTCATTCGACATATTTAAGATCAATGGTGGACTAGCTTTTAGCGTAAACGAAATCGGGATGTTGTCCCGTCAATTCACTTCAGAAACGTTGGAGTACTTTGACCTGCATTGCAACCGATTACACTCGTTGGATATCTGCGGGTGGAAAACACCAAGCCTTAGTATTCTTAACTTGAGCTCGAACTTTCTGACTTCTCTTCCGCAATGTTTGAAAAATCTGAAAAACCTAACAGAGTTTAAGTTAGATTCTAATCGGATCACGTCGGTCAGCATAGAAAGCTTCGCAACATTCTGGAGTTTAAGGACCCTGTGGCTTAACGAAAACAAAATGACGTCTATTGTTTCTTAACAGTACCTTTCATATATTCCGGTGCAAGATTTTTTCATTAATGTGGAGCACAATTTGATCGCCAACTTCGATGTGAATGGAATGTCTTCGAATGTAACAGTACTTATGATGGCTTGCAATCCCATCAACTGCTCATGGGGCCCAGGTGATGAAAAGGAATCAGTAATATGCACCAGAGATCATGAGGTTCCCTCAATCAAACAAAAGTGCGACAAAGAGTATAATTTTTTTCCGAATTGTATAGAGCAGGGGTCGGCAAAGTCGGGCCCGTGGGCCAAATCCGGCACGCCATTTAATTTTATCCGGCCCGTAATAAAATTCTAGTGCTTCTTACAAAAAACTTATCTCAATGCAAGCTTTTTTCCCAAAATGAAGATTAAAGTTGTTGAACGAGTTGTTCAATACCAGGTGAATTTCTCTTATGCTTTTTGTTACTTTTCATGTCTACATAGCGCACTCTCCCCTAACAAGCTGACAAACTCGGTTCCCGCAACAGCTGGGAAACTCGTAGGAAACTGGTAGGAAACTCTTGACAGCACTACCAAAACCACTCGTTTTGACGTTTATTCACTGACGGATTAAGAAGAAGTGAAGAAGACTGAAATAAATGCGTGTCCACCTAGCGCACTCAGGAAACTCGAAACTCCATACAACTTTGACAGGAGTTTCACCAGTTTCCTAGCAGAGTTTCCTATGTGGAGATGAACAGTTAGACTTTTTCGATCGTATTTGTATTATTGAATAATATAAATTTCCTAACGTCGTGATTCTCGTCCAAAATCCGACGACAATAACTCGTTTACTTTGCATCCAAAATAGCTACAATCTAGGAATACAATTTTCATACCCATTACGAGTTAAATGCTCGCAATTTTAAAACTTTTCGAAGCTGAGTTATTTTATAAACTCAGAAGTAGTACGCCCGTAAAACTAAGATATTTCAAAATAAAATAACTACAGGATTAATTGAAAATGCAATATACTTGAAATATACTTGAAACAATATAATTGAAAAAACAATAAACCAAAATTTATATGTTGATCAAAATTCAATGAAAAGCATGAAAACGATTCAAAATAAGCATGAAAACGATTAAAAAAAAATCAACGATTGATCAAAATTCAATGAAAAGCATGAAAACGATTCAAAATAAGCATGAAAACGATTAAAAAAAAATCAACGATAAAATTTAAAATTTTCAAAAAATCAATGTAACTTTTGCTATTTAGAAAGTTGATTCAAAGGGGTTTAGTATTACTTTGAAAACATTAAATTATCATTTAAGGTATCCGGCCCGCGCTTTCGTCTTCTCTTTAACCATCTGGCCCTTTTTTGAAAGGTTGTTATAAGGTGTCAGCACAAACTAAACCTTTTATATATGTACGCTAGGTTTTCTAGGCCAGTTACCTGGCGTCGATAGTCCCTGGCTCCGCTACCGTCTCATTGAAGGTGGCATTCTGTCCTAGTCTCAGTTTCTAGGTCTTTCTGTAGAAGGTATATTGTGTTTGAAATTGCCGAGCGGCAAGCGGGTTCAAGTACAAATACGAATTGCGGGATCAAAAATTACGAAAAAATCTGACCCTCTCCCTGTTTGACCTGTGTCTGATCTTGACGCGAAGAATGTCTCCCTGAAGCCCCCATCGATATGAATGCAAAAGCATTGTTATATCGCAAAATGTTAGCAAAAAACCAAACCAAACGCGTCAATCGAACAGCTCAATCTAGTTTAAGCAGTTGAACCTTAGAGTTGAACAAACAAAAACAATGTTTAGATTACATTACGCCTAGATTAGGGTGTAAATCGCACAAATCCTACCGGCGAACGGGATCCGCTTGGTAAAACTTCATAAACGTTCGTGTAAGGAAAGTGGAAAGTTAAGTTTTTTTTCAGGGTTCTTCTTAGGGGTTTTTTTCAATATGATGGGATGTTGGTTTTAATCCTCACTAGTATTCCACACATATTTGATGGATCCTCATGTTTTCAAGCACTTGCTTTGCATTGGCTGTATTCAGCTGGAAGAAGGGCTCAGACTTGCAAGACTTGCATAACAGGATGATACTTATTACAGCATTCTGCAACTTTCCGTTCACACCATGAACTTTTTGTAAGTTATGATTGTGTAATAAATAGCAAACAATCGCACCAGTACCCACAGGAACAACTCGCAGACAAATAACCCTGCAACGGAGTTCTGCTGAAATCACCAACGTGCAGAACAACGGTTTCCTACACGAGACCGGGCACGTCCAGCGTTCGCAAGGAATGTGAGCGGAAAAATGAAAGTGAAAATGATTCCTGGTAGCAGTGAGAAGGACGCAGGGAGGACCATCGACGTAGAACTTAGATCGAAAAACATAAAAGAGAGAAGCCAAGCTGGAGCCAAGGGCACCAGTTTTCGTATGTGTGTGTATCAGCAGACTGAGCACAAAAAAAAGGCAAAGAAGCCCTGGGCGGGGTAATTAACTTTCCTTTGAAAAGTTTTCCACGCCGCATCGCAAATAACCAAATTTTAAACGAACTTCCTGACAATCGGAAGGTACGGTAAGGTTTTAAGTGACGACGCAGGGTCTTCAATGCTTAGGAGAAACTCTCTGAAGCTGTAAGCAGTTCCAGAGGTCCAAAACGAAGACGATGAGCGAGGAAAAGATTGTGCAAATTTTAAACTTAATTAGTCCACAACCAAGCCACAGGAATCGCTCTGGTAAGCGAAACTTTCATCCAATGGAGGTTCTTCCTAGCCTGGAGAGGAACGAACGGAACCATGTACACAGCCAGCTGGAATCACTTTTCAATTTGTTTCTCATTTAGATGTGAAATTAAGCGGCAGTCTGGCTGGAATCAAAAACCTCATAGTGCATCGTGCACCGGTGCCGGTAACGTGAACCGGGTGGAGGTGTACCAGACGGCGATGACACTCCCTTCCATGCTGGCTAGCCTTCACCTCAATCGTGTGCATTAAATTACCGATTAGCTAAGCATCCAAGCAAGCGCAGATGCAGGCAAAAGACCAAACGCTGTTGCAGCAGAGCACGGATCCCATTGGCTACTAAAGGCAAGCCGCTTACCACCATTCTAGCCTTCTGCCTTCCTCTAGCTACAACGACAATCGCTTCGATTAATGGTGAGTTTGCTGCAAAGCTCCCGAGCGAGTTTGGCTAGCACTTGCCGTTGGCGGAGAAGAGATATTGATCCAATTTAATTGCAAATGAAGCCCACCGGGATTTACCGGAAGTCGCGTTGGCGTCTCCTTCAGTGCGGTGTTTTCACTAGCCACTCTTCGGACTCCCTTCGGTTGTGTTAATGAAATTGACCGGCAGTGTTCTCGGTGTCCTGCACTGTGGCCAGTCGTCGCCATCGACGTAGAGTTACTAATTATCGCCTACGGAACCATCGCCACCTACTGCGACGCGTTGCCATAAATACGCGCCTTACTGTACAGGATAGGTTTTAGGTACGGTTCCCGAGGGGCAAATCGCAGCTGTTCCGGGTATTCAAGCGTTGACCAAACTCCTGAACGAATGCCCTCGGGATACTTTAGATATTAAATTCACGCGCGATAGAGCATGTCCAATGTCTGGGGTCCTCGAAATATAGCACGAATTTCGTTGTGTATAGAAACTTAGTTTTAAAATGACAGTTCCACAAATCCTATGTCAACCAGAAACGTACAATAAGGCATTATAATTTACTCCTGCTTTGGTCCAGCGTTTCAGGAGTTACTCTGGAGTATCTTCCCTTCTTATACTTGCGGTACGCTGTGCGGTGCAAGCATGCGATACATTACTACTTCGATAGTTCTGTCAACAATTGCTACTAGAGGGTAACTCTATCGACTCGCCGATACATTTCGCAAACACTTTCCACTCCCCCAGCAATCGGCTTTTCCGGATGCAAACAGATTAATTTACCTAATCCCTCTCGGCCTCCGCCTGCGAGCCGGCTTATCTTGCTGTCCTATTACTGCTGATTGCAGTCTAATT
Organism: Anopheles ziemanni; assembly: GCF_943734765.1. Lineage (NCBI taxonomy): Eukaryota > Metazoa > Arthropoda > Insecta > Diptera > Culicidae > Anopheles > Anopheles ziemanni. Next base: position 76,859,494 of record NC_080706.1, read on the forward strand.
TCTGCACATTTAGTCCTTTTTATCGGCCAAAATGAGAACAGTACAGCCTTTCCTTTGGACCTTCTCGCCAATCTTCGTTTCACTGTTTGGACGGTATGTTGATGACATGAGTTATAACACACCGGACCAAATGTGTTTGTTCCTGCCGGCAGAGGGACGAGATTTAATTTCACATATTGAAGGGTCACCCCGAAGAACTTCCCTCGGAGAAAAAAAGCACCCCAGCAGTCGACCAACAAAAGGGCGGAAAATGCTGAAGAAGTTCTGGACAGGGAGTGTTTTTGGTTAGATACAAACACACACAGGCAGATGGGAAAATGAAAATGTATGCATGTGTCGCACCCGGATGCGACTTGATGAATTTATAAATAGCTTACTTGCCATCCCGAGAAACGACCACGCATGGCGCCGTGTGGTTGAACTGATACAAATGATGTTTTTACGCCACGAAGTAATTCTTTGGGCGCCGAAATGCTTAATAACTGAAGTTGTTTTAGTCAACTTGCCTGAAACACTGACCAACATGAACATGAAACAGTTGGGTAGGACAAAGACTTTTGTCTTCGGCGATAAATTATTGGAATGCTATTTCCAAGTCTTTCACTCCCAAAATTCTACCATCAGGAGTTTAGCATGATTCTGTTGCACACATCGCACAAACGACGAAGACGGTGAAGTTTATGAGCCTTTTGTCATTTGGGTTTGTGTTCATTGTCTTCCTCATCTCCCAAGCGGCTTTAACGCTTTAGCAATGTTTCTATCGCATCGATCTACCAGAAGTTTATTCCTTGCCTCGTTTTAAACCCCTCTTGGCCTTCCCTTAGTCTTCCCGTCCTAGACAGATGACGACCTACTGGAGTCATTAAGGCTGGGAACATGCCAAGTTTCAGGTTTTTTGTTCAGACGGTACAAACCCCATTACAGCAAGAGGTAAAAAGCTGCATGTTCTTATTGCCCCAACCCCAAGTAATGCCGAACAAGTCAAGTTCAGACCTCCAGGAGGGGTGCACTGTAGACACTCGAGGTTCTTAAACCGTAAATTACCATCGTTTCTCTTCATTGCCGGCTAGTTTACACACTAGCTTGCACAAGGGTTTTCCTTCTTTCGAATGTTGTAGCGCAGGAACGATTCGAAGTCAAGTCAACAGCTGTCGTTGGATGCACCTTAGCGCAGACGAGACCTGGCAAGACCTACGCTAACGCACGCCTTCAAGAGGGATGCTGTACACAAGAGCTCAGGGATTATCAGTTATGTTAATCCCGCCAGAGAGGTGCATCGGGAGAGCTTCATCATTGTGCTTGGCTTTCCTCTTCGGGGGAATATTCGTTGGGTCAGTCATCGGTCAGCGGGGTGGTGTTTTCGATGGCAGAAGACACACTCCTCACGTCACTTGAGAATGAACTAACCAAAACCCACCGACCAAAAGCCACCAGATTTCGGCTCCCACTTCTCTTCCGTGTAGTCGAGCCATTGAATACCAACAGACTGATGAAGTCAAGTGGCGTTTGTCGGGAATCATATTCATTCGGCCGATGCAGCGCCCACTCTCACAAACGGTCGCTCTTCAAGGCTTTACTGCACAAGTGCACCTTGGTCCAACAGAGCCAATTCCGACGGTGACAACGAGAATGCTAACTTGCATGCCCTGGAAGGAACCGGATTGACGAGGGGGCCGTTCGTTGTTGGCCTACGACGATGACTGACACGCTTTCTGAGGAACGGTGAAACCTCCTCCGTTCTGTCAAGTGAACCGAAGCGATGATTTCTTGAGTGACTGAGCCTCAACCAGCTGAACCATCGGGTGTTCGGTCGGTCGGTCGGTCGGTCATCACTTCTTATCCTGCCAGACTAATTGCTGCCACGCCAAGGCAAGGCAACTGTTGACTACTACTGCCCTTCCATACAAACATTTACATTTTGATTCCGCACTAAACGTTCTGCTCTTCTCGCTCGCCGTGTCTGAGTCTGTCAGAAGGCTGACATCAGTGTGGGTTTCTTGTTCACAAATCAAATTAAATTCTCAGCCGCCGCCACAGTACGGTGCCCTTCGCCAAACATCGATGCAGTGTGCCGATCGAACTTGCAACAGAGCCAAAACCAACAAGATCCGTGCCTGCATAACAAGATGCACCGTTGGACAAACTGGGTGTATGGTGTTGGCATGTTTTGATTGGCATTCATTCATTGAATGAAAGCCCGTATCGAAGTAAATCACATTCTAGATAAATATTTAATCAAGTGCCGTTCGACACAGATGTTGGACAGATGTTACTGACTGTTATTTAACTTTCTCGGTTTTTAAGGTTGCATACCTCTTGATGGTTTTTTTGTTGTGAGGATTAATTTATCATCATTGTCATTTGATATTACATGCCAGTCATGGATCAAAAAGTTTTGGAACCATAAAAATTTATGCATTTCATATTTTATACTCATCTTCTACCTGATATGGTTTCTCCTGAGGAATAGAAATAGAATAGAAAATAGCTATTTACGCTGCTTATCTGTTATGTTTAAATACTTCAGCTTCAGTTGTTTTATCATCCGCGAAATTAATGTTAATCCAACGACAACCGGAGACACACAATTAAAACGGGACACGTCCTGGGCAAAGCATCCTAATGATAGATTTATTTATGACACAGACATTGATCGAATACTGGTTCCACCCAGTCGTACGGCTAAAACAAAAACAAACCACCTTCTTCTGTCAGTTGCCATTAAAAACAAGCGCAAAAAAGCAGCACGGCCTGCTACGGTGCTAGAAGCTCGCACATCATGCTGGCTCGGTGTCACTTGGCCAGACAGATTGTGCACACACATCGCATATCCAAGCAGCCCTTTTTCGCGGTCTTCCGCAATCGGCTCGTCAGTTCGCCAATCGCACGCTTCAAGATAAGAATCGGCACTACCGTCTCCATTTATCAACGGCTTGCAACAAATTAGCGATCGGTTGTTACAAACCGGTGTGTCCCGATTTCCAGTGCGTGATGTTTCATTTTTTTTTTTGCTGTTGGTTTTGTTATCATCTCCCGTTTTCTACTTCTCTTTAGACGCACAAATTAACTCGAACGTGCGAGCAAGTTAATCGGGACCGGTTGATTGCTATCTTCGAACCAGGCAAACGTTGTGAAAATGGTGATATTTGTTGCGTATGCTAAGGTCATCAACCCACACTAAGCTTGTTGAAGGAATGATTTTGTTCTATGCATTTATGTAATTTAAAAAAATCTTAATGGTTTTAAAACGTTCTATTTGGCTTTTGGTAATGCACCTTTACGTAAGCTTTAGACCACGACCTATTGTATAACGACCCGGAGGCATCGGGGGCAACGACCATATCTTCAATGCACGGCAAAAGAGGCCGAACGAGTAATTCTTCATTCTACGGTGCTTTCGTCATCGTAGAAACATATATGTATTACATATCGTAGAAACATATATTTTATAAAACAACAACAGACCATAGCAAAAAGGCCTTCTTCCAAGTGCACTCTCCACTCGGAAATGGGTTCTTTCATTCTGCGCCATTTCGCCGAGCTACCCTGGCAAACGGCCGTTGCGCATCGGAGGACATCACCATCTTGTTCACCGCGTACATGCAATGAGCCATCGAGCCACTAGATTCCTTTCGCACATGGATGCGGAAATTTGCATCCCACTTTGCATTGCGCACAACCGAAAGGGTATTCAAATGCTCCGAGACCGTAAGGTGCGCCAATATGGCCGCTGAGCCGATCGAACATTTCAAGCAACGAATGACGAGAACTGCCCCCAGCGGAGATCTGGCAATGGCATCATCAACATAAATAATCACTTAAGTAAAAGATTCCCCTGCATCCCTTCCCGCTGGCGATCGACCGGTGCATTACGCTGAAGAAAGTGCGTCTCTTAGCCGACTCCACGTGGTTCCGCGTCCGTTCCTTTCACCATAACCTCGAAATTGACTGCTCGTACTGCTGCGGTGCTGCTCGTGCCGTCGTTGATCGCACAACTTGCTAGATTTGAGGCGTACGGATTGTAGATGTATGTGTGTTTGTTTTCCATAGTGGTGCTATTGAACCTACCCCAACCTGTGACCACATTGCGGTAGGTTTCATTTAACACAACCGTCTGGGTTTCGCGTACAATGTCGCGTCACGTGCGTAATTCGTTTGGCCTGTTTCTCCTTACCCTTCGCCACACAGTTATTCATAAGAGCAGAATGATGCACGAATTAATTTGGGTATTTAATGTATCTTATGCAAATTAGCTAAAGAACATTATTACGATGTAACGTGAATGTTAATTTTCAAAATAAAATTTAGTGTTTTAAACACAATTAAGCTTTGCATTTACACTGCTTTCCAAGCTGTACACAATTGAAAAAAATATAAAACAATTAAACATTATGTAATTGACACCCAGTCTTATAGTTTAAGATAAACAACCAAACAAATAGAAAAAGTTTCTTCTTATACCTGTTTTTTTTTTAAACAAACAAATACAACACAATAAACAAAAAATCATTTGAATTATATTTTTTCGTATCGTTTAAAATACAAGAAATAATTTGCCTTTACAGGGCATGGTTAGTTCTTTTCTAAATTTCTTTAAAAGCATTGTTAATTCAAATTAAGTACTACATTAAACCACTACACTGGTTTTGTCCTGAAATTTGATTGGATTATCCTTTATTGATATCTTTTTTCGAATAAACTATTTAACACAGAGACTTTTCCGGAAAAACTTTGAATAAAGTCTAAAGCGAAGCGGGCAATGGGAATAGAATACATAACAAAATTAAAATATTACAAACACAGAACAAACTAGATTTATTAGAGTAGAAAGTGTTTAACTATGTAAACCATTCGTCAAAGAAAGTTTAAAATCAATCAAAGTACGAAATAGGAAACGAAAACATTGGTTACATAATTTGCATACCTCTTTCTACCAGACGTTTTAAAATTCATGTTAAACATTAATAAATACTCCGAAACAAGATTCCTCATAATCGCTGCAATGCATGTCGAATACTTTTCGAACAGAAAACAGTACCAGAACTATCCAAACAACACGTTGTCCAATGTGCGAACCATATGCAAACTGAATAAGAAAAAGGAAAACTAATTTATGGTACGATACCACCGCACCTGAGGGATGAAAGCATTGACGCAATTTACGCATCTATCGAGCCACTCCTTCCCGCGGGCCTCCTTTTCCCCATCCATCGGTGGATATTTATTCATCCACCCGAGAAGGTCGGGCACGGGTGCTCGATGTGTGGTGAATGAAGCTTTTTTGCGCTATAAATATTCATGGAAAACGATAGCGACAGAACAGAAGCCTCTCCTCCGTACAAGACAGCACCACGTTCCGGTATCCACCCGGCTTTCGGTATCTACGATGTGGGGTTTCCGGAATGAATTTGTAAGCAAGAGCATTTTTGAAGGCTAAACCGCCAACGGTGCGTAGAAGAAAGTACGCTCCGGTATAGGGGTGATGACGACTTAGAGGGTCTTCAGGTGAAAATTCAAACTGTAGCAAGTTCACAAGGGTACCGGAATGGGGCGATGCGCTTCGATGCATTGCGATGCACAGCGAGGGTTTCGACTGGCGCAGTGTTGTGTGTCACAGGTGAGTCAAGTTTGAACCACGTTCTGTTCCCCTTCCCGAGTATTTGGTTTTTGGTTGAGCGGCATCTGTAATTCTGCAATAAAACGTTCGTATGAATAAATTAAAGATTCTCCATATCAACATTTTATCGGATTGTTCTGAATTCTCCTTAAAATCAAAACAGTATTTTTTACTAATTTTTCTGATAGATCATGTGCCTTCAGGCGGTCAGTGAGAGTTCACAGAAACTCATTTTCAAAGTACTTTTTCATGAATTCATTTAATTTGTATGTGTTGCAAAATACTCAACTTTTGAAGTCAAAATTTTCGAAATGTCAAACATGTTGAAATTGTAATCGACACATTTTTTATGAATAAAACTGTTTCGAAATGAAATTACCTTATCCGCAAATAATGATTTTTGTACTGTTGATGAAAATGCAAGAACAATCTTTTTACTTTCTTTATAGAGTAAAAATGGCATTTTTGGCCACATTAGTTCAGGGACTGCACAAAATGATTCGAGGAGCTTATTGTATCGATTACATAATGATAAACTTGTTATGTAAATGTAGGGTAGCTAACTAGATTTCAATAAGCAGTTTTGAGCCTTTTTGATGTTTTCGTAGAAAAATCAGCAATTCCCGCACACGCTATTTTAGCCATATCTGTTTCTATTTGGTATCATTTTTGGTCACGTTTCTGTTATACTTTTGATAGGTTAAGTAGTTTTACTATAGTTTAGAAACTATATTTATTTATCACTGTGAAATAAATTTGTACTTAATTTGTTACTTTAATGTTCTTTACTTGTACGTTGATTGCATCTTTGTCTTGAAGGTTTCTGACAATCAGCCATCAGTGTCCGAATGCAAAATTTTATGGCAATCTAAATAAGATTTCCTTGCATCTTTGTTGGTCGCTCGTTGAATCGAGAAAGTTGTAGCTCTAAAAACTCAAATAATATTTCTATAGTTCAACATCACTCAAACATTGAGGCGAGCTATACGTTTACAGAAAATTGGGCCAAAAATGCGACGTTGATCGATTGGATCCGTTGATTTATCGACTTTAATGAATTTCTCGAAGATTATCGGTATAACCGTTATCAAACATGGAGTTTAATTAGAATTGATTCATTCTTAACACTATAAAAAAGAAAGTTCGCATTCTTTTTAATCTAAGCATTCCAAAATTACATGTATCAACCAAATTTCCCTCAAGCTGACGGCAGGAATGATTGAATGTTAGAATTGAATGTTAATAATGTTTTTACTCAACTAAAGCAACTATCATTGAATTTCGCCAATTGCGACTGGCTTATAAACTTTCATTTCGTACGACGTTTTTCGATTCCTGTTGTTCTTAAACATCTAATGATAAAACGTGCCCCCCAGAAACACATTTCTTTACCCCACCCCTCTTACGACGCGAAACACCCGAAGTGAGCGTTAACTCATTCATATCCCGACCGTGCCAATAATTAGATCTGCTCAATCTTACCAACCGCTCGGGCAGACTGTCTGGATCGATTAGGCAGCGAATAAAGCGTTCAGTCACTTCAATACATTTGCTTTCTGAAAAACAAACAAAAAGAAACTGCAAACCGTCGGTAAATAACCCACCGAATCCGCCAAATTCAACTGATGTCTAGTAAAGATTAGGAATGGATGTGTGCGTGTGTGTGTGTTTTTTTCTAATGTTGAAAAATTAGTTACAAACTCCCACGTCGGTCCCATTCACACTGTGTTTGCCACTCCATCGAAAGGAAAAGTATCTGTGGATTTGAACACACCGTTAATTTGGCGTTTTCATGTCCCGGGCACGTTTTCCCGATGGCAGCCACAACGCACCACTTCAAATCCTTCGGAGGGCACTTCGCCAACCGGATGGTTAGATTATATTGAGAGGTTGCGACACGATGCTTACCGTTTCTACGATTGTTCCTTTGTTTGTTGAATTGTATTTTTCGTCTAGTATTGCTTAACTCCTATTCTTCATTCATTCATTTGAAAAAAAACGTGTGTGAATAACAAAACATAATGTGAAACTGAATTACATACATAATAATCTGAATCTGAATAAAAATAATAAGAGAAAGTGACACTTAAGCGGCGGTGAGGCGATTCAAAAAAGTTATAAATTGTTTTATAACATTATGAAAGTACTGCTTTCTAAAAGAATTGCTTTTAAGATGATAAATTTTTAACTTTGTAAAAAAACGAAATTCGAAACATTCTATTCGTAAATGGAGCAATGATTCAAATTGATTCAAACCATACCAATGGGAAAAAAAGGATATAGAACTTTAAGTTGGAATTTAAAACAAATAGGATAACATGGAGACAAACTGTCCAAAGTAAATTTCTATTCGTCCATTCGCATGATAAAAATGTGTGTTTGTAGAATGCCCTGAATACTCCTGTATGAGCCATATTCTAAACCATGTTTGCACCTTTCTCTATCTTTATGCACAGGGACGAGTCTGTTTCTCGTCATCACCCAGTTACCCGAGTATCTGGTTGCGGATGCTCCTCCGTCCGGAAGACCCATCAATCTTGCTTCATTCACTTCACCGTGTTGTGTTGTGTACTTTTCCCCCCTCTCATCTTTTTCCTTATCCTCTGCGCCACCGCAAATCTGCAATTCCATTAGGGGAATTACGAAATGACTCGTTCGTCACTCGGGACAATTACGAGCAACGACGTGGCCGGTGAAATGTGCGAAGTATTTTCCTTTGCATTTTTATTTGATTCGTAATTCACTTTTCTATACTCTAGCAACCGTACGCTCCAAAAATAATCTCTCTGAACGCAGCAAACGTAGAGGGTAGATTATTTTAAAATCCGGAAAAAGCACGTAACGTCAGGGCAAAACAGATCCATGCTGGCGAAAACCGTCCTAAGGATTATTGAGGACGAAATTATGTTTTTGGTAATTGCTTTAAGTTTACCAATTTGCTTAATCGATTGTGAGATTTAAATAACTTTATTAATCTTAGTCGTTCAGTCCATTCCATCGACCGTTACAGAGCAAGGAAAATGTTTTTATAAGTGTTGACCGCTGGGCGCTTGGACAACATCAAGCATATAGATGTTTGGGCAACTCATTTGCAACAATAGAATTACCAAGGTAACACTGGAGAGAGCGGAACACAATAAAAATAAAAATTAAATACAAATAAAAATATCATTTTTCCAGTCTGATGACCTCTGAAGCAAAACTAACGTGAGATCTAAAAAACACGTTGTAGAACAGATTTATGAGTTTACGTATTACGTATTTATTTATTTATCTATTTATTTATTTATTCATTTATTTATTTATTTATTTATTTATTTATTTATTTATTTATTTATTTATTTATTTATTTATTTATTTATTTATTTATTTATTTATTTATTTATTTATTTATTTATTTATTTATTTATTTATTTATTTATTTATTTATTTATTTATTTATTTATTTATTTATTTATTTATTTATTTATTTATTTATTTATTTATTTATTTATGATTTTGTATTTTCTTCTCTTCACAATTGTTGTTCCTTGTTATATTCGATTGCAGTGCTGAGAAATTGTCGCATGATCTATGCAATGTACAAAATGCACTAGATTTATAATCATTCAAATTATTTTTTTTTACTGCGTTCGAATATTTTTAGAGTAATAAGAATTCAACAGTACAGTCTACTGTAAAATGCCAAAATATTTGTTTAACTTTTTTTCAACGCCAAACACAAATAAGCATATTGAGAATAATTTTTTTGCCACAATATCCCACAACAATCATTTGATTTTGTTTGTTATGTCTTTCAATTGAATCTCTTCTTCTCTATATCTATAAAAATGAATGTTTGTATGTTCGTGATGCTAAAACTCAAAATCGGCTGGACCAATATTGACGATGTCTTCGTATGATTTGTATCTTTTTACTCAAGGAAGGTTTAGGAAAAAAGAGAATTTGAAAATTCCCGAGGAAAAGCCACAAAATGGGAAAATTCAGTAAAAACGGCTTTTTCCATATAAAAAAAAATAAAATTTACCTTCCCTAACGAAAACTAGAAAAAGGTTGGACTAATCACAACAAAGTCTTCTTATGGTTAATTCCTTTTGGTCGTCCAATTAAGGTTTTAGAAAAATGAAAAGTTTGAAAATTTTCAAGGCAAAACCAGAAAATAAAAAACTCGACAAAAGGCTTTTTTCCATAAAAGTAGTTATCTATGTATATAAAAATGAATATGAATATGATGAATATGAATGCTAAAACTTAAAATCGGCTGCAATATTGACGATTGGTATGACTAATCTTTGTATGATTTGTTCCTTTTTATCTTAGAAAGGTTTAGAAAAAAAGAAAATTTGAAAATTCCCGAGAAAAAGCCGGAAAATTTGAAAATTGATAAAAATGGCTTTTTCCATATAAAAAAAAATTATAAAAATTTTATGAAAAAGAAGAAAAATCATATAAAAGCGAATGTTTGTTTGTTTGTAACGCTAATATTTAAAATCAGCTGAGCCAATATTGAAAATGTCTTGGGATGATGTTCCATTTTAACCATGGAATAGTTAGAAAAAAATGGGAAATTCCCTAAGGAAAATCCAGAAAATGGGAGGAATTGTAAAAACGGCTTTTTTCCATATACTAAATTCAAATATACAATTTACAACTAAACCTAAGAAATTCAATGTTAACGATGTTGTGGGATCAATTGTTCCTTTTGGGCCAAACAAAATTTAGGGAAAACGCAAAGTTCAAAAATTACAAACGAAAATCAGAATTGTCGAGTTAAATCTGTACTGAATCGTGAATTGTAATGTGAGTGTTCCTGCACAAGGACACCTAGGAATTAGAAATGAACAATTTCCCCCTGCAATTTTGCAATACGCTTCATCGAAAATTGAACTCATTACAAATCTTTATCTGAACTTTGCGCATAGTATCGAAACTACGATTGGTTGAGTGTGCGTGCAGTTTTACTTGCCTTTAAAAAACTGATGCCATTGGACCGTTGCACTCATATAAATTGTCTGGTCGTGTTGTAAGTGAATGAAAAAAGTCATGAATCGTTTAGAAGAATATTATAACATTCTTTGGATTTGCCTAATATTCCGTATCCTAAGGATGGATCTGTTATTGATATGTGTCGATATCACCGTACATAAGGGGATTTCAAGGCTTTGATATTTCAATATAAGTGTATTATTAAAATTGGACGAGGCGAAATTCGTTGGGTCAGCTTGTCGAACTATACAACCAAACTGAATTGTCGCTTCAAATCAACACTTGCTCACAAAAGATGCATCGACCTCCGTTCTGATGGGTCAAACGTTGTTTTTAAAGCTTTTAAATAAATAAAAAGGATTAAATATTCCATACTATATGCTGATTGTTACGTTTTTTCTTGTCACACTATTGTTAAAACAAGTTGATGTTTGCCTTACCCAGGACTTATCAACAAATAAAATACACAACGACGACTTTCCGATAACCTCAACGAATACATGGCAAAAGACACCTTGAATACATATCTCAACACAAACACTTTGTGATCCCCGATTGGATTATAATAGATGTTGTTATTACCAACCCGAATGACGGCCATGCTTATTGCAATGGTTTGATTCTGGCATATAAAGGCGACGCATTCGCTATCTTACAATTAAAAACGATCTATCCTGCCAAACGCAACTGAAGTGTGATATTTTACAAATGGCGTTCGGATCTGTTTCTTTACAATGCTGGTTAGGTTTGTGAACGTTTTTGTGCCATTTTCAAGCTCATTTGAAATATTTTGTTCTTCATTTGTAGCCTGTCACTACTCGTAACGATAGTAACGCCGCTCAACGCCATCAGATTCAAATGCGACCAGCGGTTATGTGTGATTACAGAACTTCGAACCCCGCAAGAAACCTTCCTCTATCGATACATTCCCGATGACGTGGTAAGAGTGGCGTACGTGCGGCTAATGGTGCGCCATGTTGATGCGACCATACTGGAAGGCATCGGGGCAGGTCGAGCGAAACACGTTTCCATTGAGTTTTCACCGCAGATGCAACGCCTCAGCCTCTCCAGCAAGTGCAACATATATTTCCTCTATCTGCGAAGCGCAGGTCTCCATGAAATCAAGTTCGAAGAAAACCACAAACTCAAAGAGCTTAAAATTATCGGTAGCAGCCTAGCGAGTGTAACTCCTACGATAAGGCTTTTAAAGAATCTTCGTAAACTACAAATCTCGCGGTCACTTATCCAACGATTGGATTTAACCATCTTCTGTGGGCGTAAGAACATGTCGATAGTTGATTTCAGTATGAACAGGATACGTTCCATTACGAGCAGCAATGCTGAATCTTGCATGACACCGTTAAAGTGGATATATTTGTCACATAATGTTATTGATTCAGTGGACTTGCAGGTGTTTGACTCCTTCTTTAACCTCTATGAAATTCAATTACACTTCAACCACATAGTGGCACTGTTTGGACAGTTGACTTCAAAAACCATCCGTATTTTAAAACTGGCACACAACAGATTACAAAAGTTAAACCTATGTGAGTGGGATACCCCAAACCTGAAAGAGCTTATATTGCACAACAACCTTCTGGCTTCTATCCCGCAATGCTTGGACAATCTGAAAAACCTCACCAACCTTTCAATGAACACAAATCATATCACTTCCGTGGCTATAGAAAGCTTCGCAACCATGTGGAGTTTAACGCACCTGACGCTCGCCAACAACAACATGACATCTGTCATTCTGAACAGTTCCCAGTTTCCACCTCAATTGAAACGATTAGATCTCCATAGGAACTTGTTGGCAAATCTTAACCTTTCATTCATTCCAGTGAAAAATTTTGAAATAACTGTGGCTTACAATTTGATCACCAGCTTCGATGTCAATGGAACGTCATCGAATGTTACAAAACTCCGAATGACCTGCAACCCGATTGACTGTACGTGGTACTCTGAGCAGCAAAAGGAATCAGCAGTTTGTGAACGAGACCATGAGGTTGTCCACGCAACTTCAAATTCATTCGACGAGGATATCGTTAGATATTCAATCGTGAAAAGAGACTGCAATCTGAATTCGTATGGAATAACTTCGAACACAGAGGTACAGGAACGTAACAGAGGGTCAATCACCAGCGTACGGCCGTATGTGAATTTCTAAGAAAACTAATAGAGGGTTGTTTTTTTATTTGACGAATTGTGCAAATTTAGAAAGCCGAAACACTGAACCACTGTTGAACTTTTTCTATTACATTAAAATATATAAACATTCAATTAATGCACTAGGATACAGACGATCTAGTACCAAATTATATTACGTTATAATACTACATTATACTACAATATAAATCGACTCCCATAGGAAACAACCCGCCTACATAAAGGAATGAGTATGATTAGTCCTTAATGGTCCATGATACATTACGGTTGCTATGCCAGCAAACAAGACGAAAAAGAGTTGAAAATTGCCAGTTGAGTGACCAACGCAATTTACTTTCTTGGCACAAACTGAAAAAAAATGCATTAATGTTAAATTTTTTTTTTATTAAGTTAAATGCCATCACGTAGACATAGCGCTTCATGAAACAAAAAGTAATTAAGTCTTTTTGATTATATTTGTTGCAGATAGAGACTCCTGGTGGCTTCATCGGTAGTAAAATCGTTGGTAAAAATGTAATAAAAAGTCGATTGTTTTGGTGTAATTTGTCACGAAAAAAAAAGCTTCATGAAACAAAAAGTAATTAATTTTTTTTATTATATTTGTTGCAGATAGAGACTCCTGGTGGCTTCATCTGTAGTAAAATCGTTGATAAAAATGTAATAAGAAGTCGATTGTTTTGGTGTAATTTGTACTTTAACACCAAACTAGGTAAAACGGCCCGGTTACACAGCCCAGTTAAAGGACCCGTTTGCAGACCCGGTAACACGGCCCGGTAACAGGACCCGGTTACAGTGCCCATTTACAGGTCCCAGTTACAGGGCCCGTTGACAGGTCCCGGTTACAGAAAATTAGATCCATGGATAAATTGTCGCTTGGCATCTTTGCCACCCCCTTATCAAAAAGATTGTTAAAAATTTTATGAAAAAATTGAAGAGCTAGAAAGTATTTCAGGGTCACAACTATGTATTTGGTTTGGAATCTTCGGAATTCTGCAGGAATGCACACCGGAGCGGGGGAACGATTTGAAAAAAAGAAAAACATTGGTGTAGCCAAGACTTGCGCTATTATGTTGTCAATGTGGTAAAAAAATAAGTTTTTTTGCCAATTTTTATTTAAGTGGTTTTGCAATTTTAATTTAAGTGGTTTTGCAATAAAAATTCACAGCTGTACGACCGTAACCATGCTGTCGTATACAGGACAACGTTATCCTGCAGTACCATCACATGTACCTTACAATGTGAATGAAGTGCTGGAAAGTTTTTGGCACAGAAAAATATTCTCAACGCATCAGAAAAATGTTTCAATCCCTTCCTTTCGAACTCTTTGAATGAAAGAAACTGTGTAGCATGTTCACGTTTTGATTTGCTTTATTCTGGCAAAGTAACCATCGACTACCAAAAACTCGTTCAACGCGAGAAAAATTTCCCCTACCATCCTGCATCCATAGTATCCTTAGGAAAAGCACAGCGGGTGGGGAAACCGTAAAGTGCGTGGGATAACCGGAACGTCGAAATTGTGCATCTCAGTTTCGCGCTCGCTTCGCTCGTTCAACGGTGCTATTGCTATCTAAGCTCAAGGTAGAAATTGTTGAAATTGTCTGCATCTCGCTTACGTGTTTGCATCGATCAATCGTGCTATCTAATGGAACCACTCAGTTACTGGAGTTTGTATAGCGACTAGGTAAAACGGCCCGGTTACACGGCCCAGTTACAGGACCCAGTTACAGGACTCGATTACAGTGCCCGTTTACAGTGCCCGTTTATATGGCCCGTTTACAGGACCCGTTGACTGGTCCCTGTCAAAGGACAGTAACACGGCCAATTTACATGGGCCGGTTACAGTGCCCGTATACATGGCCCGGTAACAGGGCCCAGTTACAGGACTCAGTTTACAGGGCCCGGTAAGTCGGCCCGTTGACAGGTCCCTGTTACATGCCCTGGTAACACGGCCCGTTTACAGGATCCGTTTACAGGGCCCCGTTGGCAGGTCCCGTTTGCAGGGCCCGGTAACACGGCCAATTCACAGGGCCCGGCAACATTGCCCATTCACAGGACCCGTTTACAGGACCCATTTACATGGCCCGGTGACACGACCCGTTAACAGGATCCGTTTACGTGGCCCGATGACAGTGCTCGTTTACAGGGTCCGTTTACAGGGCCCACCCTTATGGATGTAGTTTTATTGTTGATTTTATTCTGCGTTGATTATTTTCATCAAGAGTAGTATGCAATGTTCGAAAAAATTGTCCCCAAAATCACGAAAAAGTTTTATTTCCTTTTGTATGCCCAGAGAAAACGGGAACTATTTTAGTACGATGGTGCAAAAATTATCACGCATACGGTATATGGTTTCCTTAGCAACAGCATAGCGCTTAAGGGGAAATTTCGACGCTTAGGGGAAATTCCGACGCGTCGAAATTGTGCATCTCACTTTCACGCTCGCTTCGCTCGTTCACCTTTGCTATTGCTATCTAAGCTCAAGGTAGAAATTGTCGAAATAGTGTATCTCGCTTACGTGCTCGCTTTACTCAATCGTGCTATCTAATGGAACCACTCAGTTAGTGGAGTTTGTATACGGGACTAGGTAAAACGGCCCGGTTACACGGCCCAGTTACAGGACCCATTTTACAGGACCCAGTTACAGGACCCGGTTACAGTGCCCGTTTAAGGACCCGGTTACAGGGTCCGTTTACAGGGCCAGGTTACAGTGCCCGTTTACAGGGCCCGTTTACAGGACCCGTTGACTGGTCCCGGTTAAAGGGCCCGGTAACACGGCCAATTTACAGGTCCCGGTAAGTCGGCCCGTTGACAGGTCCCGGTTAGAGGGCCCGATAACACGGCCAATTTACAGGACCCGTTTACATGGCCCGGAAATACGGCCCGTTTTTAGGGCCCGGTAAGTAGGCCCGTTGACAGCTCCCGGTTACAGGGCCCGTTTATAGGGCCTAACCTTATGGATTTAGTTTTATACTTAATTTTATTCTGCGTTGGTTATTTCCATCACGTTGCAGCACCACTTTTCCCAAGAGTAAATGCAATTTTCGAAAAAATTGTCCCTTAAATCTCGAAAACGTTTCATTTCCTTCGTATTGCAAACTTTGAATGAAACTGTGTAGCACGTTCACGCTTTGCTTTGTTTTATTTCGGCAAAGTAACCATCGACTACCAAAAACTCGTTCAGCGCAAGAAAAATTTCCCCTACCATCTTGCATCCATAGTATCCTTAGCAAAAGCACAGCGGGTGGGGAAACCGTAAAGTGCGTGGGAAAACCGGAGCGTAGGAATTGTGCATCTCACTTTGGCGCTCGCTTCGCTCGTTCAACGGTGCTATTGCTATCTAAGCTCAAGGTAGAAATTGTCGAAATTGTGCATCTCACTTTCACGCTCGCTTCGCTCGTTCACCTTCGTTATTGCTATCTAAGCTCAAGGTAGAAATTTCATCTCGCTTACGTGCTCACTTCGCTCAATCGTACTGTCTAATGGAACCACTCAGTTACTTGAGTTTGTATACGGGACTAGGTAAAACGGCCCGGTTACACGGGCCAGTTACAGTACCCATTGCACGGGTCCCAGTTACAGTGCCCGTTTACAGGGCCCGTTTACAGGACATGTTGAATGTTCCCAGTTAAAGGGCCCGGTT
This sequence comes from Anopheles ziemanni, assembly GCF_943734765.1. NCBI lineage: Eukaryota > Metazoa > Arthropoda > Insecta > Diptera > Culicidae > Anopheles > Anopheles ziemanni. Next base: position 76,875,903 of record NC_080706.1, read on the forward strand.
ACAGGACTCAGTTCACAGGGCCCGGTAAGTCGGCCCGTTGACAGATCCCGGTTACAGGGCCCGTTTACAGGGCCTAACCTTATGAATGTAGTTTACTGCTTAATTTTATTCTGCATTGGTTATTTCCATTACGTTGCAGCACCACTTTTTCCAAGAATACATGCAATGTTCGAAAAAATTGTCCCTAAAATCTCGAAAACGTTTCATTTCCTTCATACTGCAAACTTTGAATGAAACTGTGTAGCACGTTCACGCTTTGCCGTTTTCATTTCGGCAAAGTAACCATCGACTACCAAAATCTCGTCCAGCGCAAGAAAAATTTCCCCTACCATGCTGCATCCATAGTATCCTTAGCAAAATAACAGCAAGTGGGGAAACCGAACAGTGCGTGGGAAAACCGGAACGTCGAAATTGTGCATCTCACTTTGGCGCTCGCTTCGCTCGTTCAACGGTGCTATTGCTATCTAAGCTCAAGGTAGAAATTGTCGAAATTGTGCATCTCACTTTCACGCTCGCTTCGCTCGTTCACGTTCGTTATTGCTATCTAAGCTCAAGGTAGAAATTTCATCTCGCTTACGTGCTCGCTTCGCTCAATCGTACTGTCTAATGGAACCACTCAGTTAGCGGAGTTTGTATACGGGACTAGGTAAAACGGCCCGGTTACACGGGCCAGTTACAGTACCCATTGCACGGGTCCCAGTTACAGTGCCCGTTTACAGGGCCCGTTTACAGGACATGTTGAATGTTCCCAGTTAAAGGGCCCGGTTACAGGACTCAGTTCACAGGGCCCGGTAAGTCGGCCCGTTGACAGATCCCGGTTACAGGGCCCGTTTACAGGGCCTAACCTTATGAATGTAGTTTACTGCTTAATTTTATTCTGCATTGGTTATTTCCATTACGTTGCAGCACCACTTTTTCCAAGAATACATGCAATGTTCGAAAAAATTGTCCCTAAAATCTCGAAAACGTTTCATTTCCTTCGTACTGCAAACTTTGAATGAAACTGTGTAGCACGTTCACGCTTTGCCGTTTTCATTTCGGCAAAGTAACCATCGACTACCAAAAACTCGTCCAGCGCAAGAAAAATTTCCCCTACCATGCTGCATCCATAGTATCCTTAGCAAAATAACAGCAAGTGGGGAAACCGTACAGTGCGTGGGAAAACCGGAACGTCGAAATTGTGCATCTCACTTTGGCGCTCGCTTCGCTCGTTCAACGGTGCTATTGCTATCTAAGCTCAAGGTAGAAATTGTCGAAATTGTGCATCTCACTTTCACGCTCGCTTCGCTCGTTCACCTTCGTTATTGCTATCTAAGCTCAAGGTAGAAATTTCATCTCGCTTACGTGCTCACTTCGCTCAATCGTACTGTCTAATGGAACCACTCAGTTACTTGAGTTTGTATACGGGACTAGGTAAAACGGCCCGGTTACGCGGCCCAGTTACAGGACCCAGGTACAGGACCCGGTTACAGTGCTCGTTTACAGGACCCGATTACTGGGCCTGGTAAGTGGGCCCGTTTACAGGGCCAGGTTACAGTGCCCGTTTACAGGGCCCGGTAACACGGCCAATTTACAGGGCCCGTTTACATTGCCCGTTTACAGGTCCCGTTTATAGGCCCCGGTTACACGGCCCAGTTACAGGATTCAGTTTACAGGGCCCGGTTACAGGGCCAGTTGACAGGTCCAGGTTACAGGGCAAATTTACAGGTCCCGGTTACAGAGCCCGTTTACAGGGTCCATTTACAGGACCCGGTAATACGGCCAATTTTAAGGCCCGTTTACAGGACCCGTTTACAGGGCCCAGTTACAGGACTTAGTTTACAGGGCCCGGTAAGCAAGTCCGTTGACAGGTGTCCCTAAAATCTCGAAAACGTTTCATTTCCTTCGTACTGCAAACTTTGAATGAAACTGTGTAGCACGTTCACGTTTTGCTTTGTTTTATTTCGGCAAAGTAACCATCGACTACCAAAAACTCGTTCAGCGCAAGAAAAATTTCCCCTACCATCCTGCATCCATAGTATCCTTAGCAAAAGCACAGCAAGTGGGGAAATCGTAAAGTGCGTGGGAAAACCGGAACGTCGAAATTGTGCATCTCGCTTGCGTGCTCGCTTCGCTCGTTCACTTTTGCTATTGCTATCTAAGCTCAAGGTCGAAATTGTCGAAATTGTCGAAATTGTTTGCATCTCGCTTACGTGCTCACTTCGCTCAATCGTACTGTCTAATGGAACCACTCAGTTAGCGGAGTTTGTATAGCGATAATAATAGTAAAAATAATAGCTTGGGATTTGGTTTTTATTTAACAATCAGTGCAAATCAGAACGTGCTAATGATACTAAGTGACAATACTAATGATGCAATTAATTTTTACCGGCGCTTCTCTGCTCTATAAAAGCATTGACATCTTTGATCCACCACCCATAAGTATACATCGGGTGAACACGATCATAGGAGATATTGTGAATAATGATTGGATCTGTTTTCTTACCGTGGTCTGTGGTTTGTGAACTTTTTGTCGCGTGTTGTATTACAACTAACTAGAACTATTCTCCTCTACAATTGCAGCCTGTTACTGTGCTTCACGATCGTAACGCATTTCGAAGCCTTTAGCCTCAAATGCAACTATGGGATGTGTGTGATTACAGTACTGCGATCTACCGCCGAAACCTTCCATTATCGAGACCTTTCCGATAACATTTCAATAGTTGCTTTTGTTCGACTATTGGTAAGCGATGTTGATGCAAGCATACTGGAAGGCATCGGAGTGGGTCACGCGAAACGCGTCTACATACATCCTTCTCCAGCGGTGCAACGACTCAGCCTCTCCGAGAAGTGTAACATTTTCTTCCTTCAGATTAAACGTACAGGTCTGCGAACGATGGAATTTGAGGAGAATGATAAGCTAAACGTGCTTAAAATCGTCAACAGCAGTCTAACGAGTGTAACTCCTACGATTCGACTGCTGAAGAATCTATTCATACTGGAAATTACTCAATCACACATACATCTTTTGGACTTCGCCATATTCTGTGGGCTTGCGAAACTATCATCGATTAATTTAGACGGAAACCAGATCACATCTACATTAAGCGACTGTAACAAATCCTGCATCTTCAACAGCACTTACATCAATTTTTCAAACAACCTTATTCATTCGGTCGACTTGGCTCTATTTCGAGCATCAAATAGTATCATTGGAGCAGCTAACCAAATCGCGCTTCTATCCGGAAATCTGATATCAGACTATTTAGACTATTTGGATCTCAGCAAGAACAAGTTACAGGCGTTAAACATGTGCAATTGGGATACCCCGAATTTAAATCTACTTAACTTGAACACCAATCTCCTGACCAGCCTTCCGACATGCTTGGAGAATCTTAAAAACCTAACATCGCTTTGGTTGGCATCAAACCGGATCACTTCTGTAACCATAGAAAGCTTCGCAACAATGTGGAATCTGAAGCAGCTTCTCCTCAACGCCAATAACATGACCGCCATCACCCTGAACAGTACCCGCTTTCCACCGCAAATTCAAACGTTAGTACTTAACATGAATTTGTTGACAAACATAGACCTATCATTTATTCCAGTAAAAGGCACTTATATTGATGTGGCGCATAATTTGATCACCAGTTTCGATGTCAATGGCACATCACCCAATGTAACACACCTCCAAATGGCCTGCAACCCGATCGACTGTACGTGGTACTCTAAGGAACAAAAGGCATCAGCGGTTTGTGAACGGGACCATGAGGTTTTGCACAAGATCTGCATAACTCCGAATTCACTTTCATTCCAAACTGGAACACTGATTAGATATCCATTCGTAAAAAGAGACTGCAGCGTGCGATCGAATACATTATACAGGAAATCGGGCACCGCAGGACTAAACACCACGTTGCTACCTTGTTTGGCAAACGGAAAAAAAGTCTAGGGCTGTGTTTTTATTTTAGCAATTGTGAAAATCTCGAATTTCATATAATGCATATTGATTAAACATAATTGCGCCAGAACACCGTCGTACAATTTTGAATACTATTGCACAGTTTCCTAGCAACACAGCTGGTAGTCCGATTATCCGAGATAGATGAAATTTTTATCAATATCCCATTTCAAGTAGTTGTTTCAAATGCTATGAGGATTCCACGACAGTTCAGTGAATGTGAGTGCAAATAGTTATGATGCAAATGACATTTCATTGAAATTATTCCTACTTATAAAATTAATGATGTCAGTTTTATACAGAGATAGAGATACAGTGATAAAGATTCATCATACGCAATTAAGTTCCAAGAGCATTACACGACGGTGCTCAGCAATACATGTATGCGGTGTGGCGAAGTTGGCCATCGTGCAAGGGGCTGCAGCAAGGAACAGTCGAAGATAAATACGTGGAGGTGATCCTCAACCACTGCGAGGTTGCTCAGCACATACTGTGGCACTGAGAGCCCCCGCCGAAGCTCGCCGAAGATCTCAAATTGGCTCACAAAGCCGCCAGATTGGACCTGAGAAGGGAAATCAAGGACAGTAAGAGACGGTGTTTCCTCGATCTCTGTCGCGAAGCCGAGAGGAATGAGTAGGGCAAGCAAACCCCGCCGGAAAGGAGTATAACTAGGTTTCGGTGCACGATCGAGGAGTTGTTTCCGCAGCACTATCCCACGACAATCGTCACCACCTGTGGAGGTGTAAGCGAAGCTCCAGGACTAGACGGGATCCCAAATGTGGCGCTGAAGACTGCAGTTCGGCTATATCCGGAGGTGTTCAAGGAATCGTTGCAGCAGTTTTTGAATACGGTAGAGTGTCCGGCGGTAGGGAAGAGATATAAGTTGGTTCTTCTGTCCAAGCCAGGGAAAAGTGCATACACAGCCGGTGAGACGCTGGAAAGGATCATTTTGAACCATCTCAGTGCTTTCACAGAGGGAAAAGATGGGCCCTCCGATCGGTAGTTCGGCTACCGCCAGAGGAGAGTAACAGTGGGAGATTAACACAAAGTACCCGAGTACCTGTGAAGGATCCTTGCGAGCTACCTCTAATCAGTGCTTAGTCTATGACTCAGAGCGGGATCAGGAGTCTACGGCCATAACTGCAGATGTTCCACAGGCTTCCATTCTGGGGTGATATCAAAGCAATCTAGAAAGCTGTCTATAAAAGAAGCACACCTCAAAACATATCTGTTAGTCTTTGAGCAACCAGTCAATCTGAAGGATATATATAATAAACCAGTTTCACTATTGACAAGATGGGGCCTACCTTCTGGCGCTGGAAATCGACCTCCCTAAAGATGCAGAACTCATTAGCTTTGCCGATGACATCGCTTTGACTGTTGAAATGACGCAGGCGAAGTGGAAATCCTTGCGCCCGAGGCCTGTAGAAGGATAAAGTCGTGGATGAGTAAGCATAGGCTCCGGATTGCTTCTGGTCTGGTTGGGTGATTCCCAGATCATCGCCCAGTGCCACCTGAAGTACATTGAAGAGACGCTTTCCTTCAAAGCGTTAGTGGAATATTCCTGTACGAGGGCAACGAAGACCACAGCAGCTATCTTGCGCATCATGCCGAGCTCCCCCGGACTTAGCAGCAGTAAACGCCGCCTTCTTGCGACGGTAGCTACATCAGCGTTACGGTCTGCGGCACCAGTGTTGCAGATGAAATGAGCGCCACAACATACCAGGTAATGATCGGAAAAGTACATAGGCTACTGACTATACGGCTACCCTATGCTTTCTGGACGATATGCTTGAAAGTCGTCGCGGTAATTACGTTACAACCTCCTCTTTTTTTCTAGTTCCGGTGCCAAGCGTGCAACTAACTAACTAGTTTATCTTCTTCTTTTTTTCTGGTCCGCTCACAGTTGAGCATGGCCGTCTTTTTGGCATAGTCACCAATCGTTCTCCATAGTGATGGATAAATTCGAAAAAAAAACCGGAACAGCTTCCGAATGACTCCACCAATATCGGAAGCGGCTTCGTAAGGTAGATTCAATACTCCGAGCTCGGAACCGTCCGGAGCCGGCTCCAGATGGTTCTGGACGGCTCCGAACGGCTCCGGACGGAATCGTGGGTTTTACTAAGCTGGGATCCGAGCCGGTTTAAAGATGCTCGGAAGCGGTTCTAAGAACCCATCACTAGTTCTCCGGGATACTCGGTCTATGGCTCTCCATCCCCGATCGAATTCGATTTCCCGCAGGTTCTGCTCCACTTGGTCCATTCACCGAGCTCGCTGACGGTTCCAGCTGGCTTTCGTTACCGTCAGAATGTCTTGTTCGCCAATCAGCTCACCTAGCTCGTGCTCATCCACACGCTCTGCTCACTCACGGCGCCAAATATAGACCGGGGTACACATCGCTCGAAGACTACGAGGGCGATGGCGTCCTGGCAAAGTCTAGGATTCATGCCTGTAGAGCAGCGGTCGGCATACATTTAAAACATTTTCATATTTTCGTTGAATTTGTTTTTTAAACATATAACAGAAAATATCATATGTGGGATATAATAAACATATAAATATAGATAAATATTAAGGTGGGTTTTTGACGACGCACTAACATTTTCTTACGGGCCGGATAAAATCAGTTGGTGGGCCTGACTTGGCCGACCCCTATCATAGAGGATGGCCGGTCTTATCAGCGTGCGGTATGTGGCGCACTTCGTGCGTGGGAGAAGCCATCTGAACCTCAGTAGTTTGTTGAGCCCATAGTAGGCACGATTCCCCTCAACAGTGCGCCTCCGGATTTCACAGCTCACGTTGTTGTCCGATGTTACGACAGTGTCGAGGTAGCAAAACTCTTCCACTACCGCAAATTCGTAGCCGTCCCGTGATACACAGCTCCCCAGCCAGTCTGTCACTGTCAGCCACCGGCAAGCAGGTACTTCGTTGTCGTCGCATTGACCATTAAATCAATCTTTTCGGCCTCGCGTTTCTGTCGGGTGTACGCCTCGCATACCGTCCTAGTGTTCCGTCCGCTGATGAGACAGCGGATGAAAATCGTACCACGGATGTCGAAGCCCGCGCTCCTGATGACATCTTCCAGAGTGATGTTCAATAGAATTTTACGTTTGACTTGTTATCAATTCTAAATACTCTACAACTGAACGCAAAGCCAGACAAGTGTTCTTTTTTCAAGTGTCCCACTTACCGATTTGCATACTGTATTAATATTCGCCTTTACCGGGTCTTGTCAACAAATATAACGCACAACAATATAAACAAGATATATAATAACAAGTTGGACGCCACAGTTGTGTAAGAAAAAAACTTATTAGTATTTGTGATCCTCGATTGGATTATAATAGGTGTTATTGCTAACTCTAATGATGCTCCTGCTTATGGTAATGGCTTGTTTCGGGCATATAAAGGAAACCCATTCGCTAGCACAAAACCCTGACAAACGTTATTGAAGAGTAACAAATAATAAAAGTGAATATTTTACAAATGGCGTTCGGATCTGTTTTGTTACAGTGGTAGCTAGGCTTATGAACGTTTTTGTTGCTTTTTCAAGCTCAATTGAAATATTTTGTTTTTCTATTGCAGCCTGACGCTGTTCTTTACGATCGTAATGCCGCTCAACGCCATCAGATTCAAATGCGACCAGCGGTTATGTGTGATTACAGAACTTCGAACCCCGCAAGAAACCTTCCTCTATCGATACATTCCCGATGACGTGGTAAGAGTGGCGTACGTGCGGCTAATGGTGCGCCATGTTGATGCGACCATACTGGAAGGCATCGGGGCAGGTCGAGCGAAACACGTTTCCATTGAGGATGCACCGCAGATGCAGCGCTTCAGCCTCTCCAGCAAGTGCAACATATATTCCATCTACCTGCGAAGCACAGGTCTCCGTGAGATCGAGTTCGAAGAAAACCACAAACTCAAAGAGCTTAAAATTATCGGTAGCAGTCTAGCGAGTGTAACTCCTACGATAAGGCTTTTAAAGAATCTTCGTAAGCTACAAATCTCGCGGTCATTTATCCAACGATTGGATTTAACCATCTTCTGTGGGCAAAAGAACATGTCGAAAGTTGATTTCAGTTTAAACAAGATACGTTCCATTACGAGCAACAGTACAGAATCTTGCACAACGCCAACAAAGTGGATATATTTGTCACAAAATATGATTGATTCAGTGGACTTGCAGGTGTTTAACGCCTTCGTTAACGTCTATGAAATTTCATTAGAGTTCAACCACATAGCGGCACTGTTTGGACAATTTACTTCAAAAACTATCCTTATTTTACAACTGTCGCACAACAAATTACAAACGTTAAACATGTGTGAGTGGGATACCCCAAACCTGGAAAAGCTTATATTGTACGACAACCTTCTGGCTTCTATCCCGCAATGCTTGGACAATCTGAAAAACCTTACCATCCTTTCATTGAAGACAAACCGCATCACTTATGTGACCATTGAAAACTTCGCAACCATGTGGAGTTTAACGCGCATGTCGATCTCCAACAACAACATGGCAGCTGTCATTTTGAACAGTACCCACTTTCCACCTCAATTGAAACGACTAGAACTCAATAGGAACTTGTTGACAAATCTTAATCTTTCGTTCATTCCAGTGGAAAATTTTGAAATAACTGTGGCTTACAATTTGATCACCAGCTTCGATGTCAATGGAACGTCATCGAATGTTACAAAACTCCTAATGGCGTGCAACCCGATCGACTGTTCATGGTTCTCTGAGCAGCAAAAGGAATCAGCAGTTTGTGAACGAGACCATGAGGTTGTCCACCCAACTTCAAATTCAGTCGAGACGGGAATCGTTCGATATTCATTCGTTAAAAGAAACTGCAACCTGGAATCGCAACGAATAACTTCGAACACCGAGATGCAGGAACTCAATGGAAGGTCAATCACCAGCGTACGACCTTATGTAAATTTCTAGGAAAGAAAAGTCGAGGATTGTGTGTTGTTTTCACGAATTGTGTAAATTTAAAATGCTGAAACATTGAACCATTGTTGGACCTTTTGTATTACATTCAAATGGATAAACATTCAATTAATGCATTAGGATACTTCTTCTTCTTGGCGTAACGACCTCTTGGTCATGCCCGTTAAGGGATTACAAAACTTGTTTCCCTGTTGTACAAGGATAGTCAGTCCTCTCGTACAGGGAAGGGTTCGGTCTCGGTTGGGATTCGAACCCACGCCGTCGAGGTGGTGAGCCCCGGCCGATTTTCTAACCGGCTCATGGGTCGATTTTCTAACCGGCGCTACCGCGCGGCTGTCACGGACTACGATACAGATGATCTATTACCAAATTATTCTGGGTGATTATTCCACATTAGACATTTAACTGCTTTGTAGCTTAAAACCAATAAAACGGGTTCGTTTGGCGGTGTGGGTTCGAGTCCCCATAGGAACCTACCCTCGTCCATCTTATCTTATTACAAAAAACTAACTAATTAACCCGATTAGTATGTTAAAGAATCCGTTCCATAATTGTAATACTATTTTTTTTTTTTCATCATATTAAGGGATCATATGTATATCAGCATACGACGTTCGAAAGAATAAAAAATTAGCTTCATTCCAGGCAGCTTTGATGTAGATAGACTTGGTGGATTGTGCGTAATTCCCATTCAATTTTAGCTTTGCTATTATTTTGCTGAAGAGGAGGACAATAGAGAGAGTCTGAGCTAAGATTGAACGTTAAAAGTGAGACCATTCTTCATAGAGACCTCAAATAATGTGAAATTGATATCTGTTATCTCGGAAAACAACGAAATTGTTGTTTTTAGTAGATGGTTCGAATGGCAGCTATATTTCACCAAATTTCAATCAAACAACATCGATAAAACCTCCATCAAGCCTTCATCAACTAAAAAAAATACTATTTGTTACAAATGGTTTGTAGAAACCCTGTAACGATAGCAGCTTAACGTAACGGGCTGAGTACCAACGTATTATTTTGCCCGTGGAACTCACGGGCAAAAGGATATAAAGGGGGGCCACAGACGTGACAGACTTAGTGTGAAAAAATCCAATACGAATAAAGGACTAATTTTTTAGTTTATTCCACTAGCGAAATTCTTAAAGAATTCCTTTATTTTTCTCACTCACGTTGCATTTGCAACACTATTACTACAACTACTTCTCTCTAAGTCTTGCCCTACCTAAGTTACGAGACTGATCCTGCACAGATCTTTTGAACACAACTGGCTCATTTGCCCGGTTACACGGCATGGCTGCACTATGTATTTTTAAATAAAAGCTATCTAGAGGGTGATATATGGAATTTTACATTCATTCAACATTTTATTCCAAGTCCAGTTGGGTCACTTTTCAACCCATTGAAATCGGTAATGTCCGACTTCATATCAATCTTAGGAAACTTCGAAACTATTTCTTGCTAAAAAATGTCTATCAAAAATCACCTTCAGTTTCTACGTGTCTGTTCATCGGAGTTAGCTCTGGATTCTGGATCTCGTTGATTTGGCCATCTTCGCAATACTTTTGTTTTGTATGAGACTGTGTTTTATATGAATTTGTGTTTTGTATGTGTTTCAAAGCACTTGAAAAATCGTGTATCCAGGTATTCGAGAAAACAATGCTAAGGAAATTGAGCACTACGAGTACGTCATCTCTAAGGCCAATCAACTGCTGGGTCTCGTTTTAAGAGTTTGTCGTGACTTTCGCGACCCGATGTGTATCAAAGCTGTATACTGTGCAATTGTACGCTCCGTTCTTGACTATTGTTGTGTGGTTTGGTCTCCACAATCTGCGCACTTCATCACCCGCATCGAGAGTATCCAGCGCAAACTGACCCGGTATGCAGTTCGTCTTCTTCCGTGGCGAAATAATCAGGTGCTGCCTTCCTACAAACAACGGTGCCTTTTGCTGGGCCTGGATCCTCTTGACAAGCGTCGTCAGGACATGCTGTGTACGTTTCTATTTAAACTGCTGAAAGGCGAAATCGACTCCCCTGCCCTTCTGGGTGGGGTCAACTTTTATGCACCCAGCAGATCACTTCGTACGAGGTTTCATTTCCGTACTGAACGTACCAGGACAAACTATGGGCAATGCGACCCGCTACAAGTTATGTGCAACAATTTGAACTCAGTCTTAGACTTATGTGACTTTAATCTTTCTACGTCAGTGTTTCGTGAGCGCCTACGTCTTCGCCTCGTATAACGATTCTGTAATCACGCGTTTTAACCCGTTTTTGTAATATATACTTAAGTTGTGTCGTGAAGACCTATGAGATCCGACGACTATACAAATAAATAAATAAATAAATAAATAAATAAATAAATAAATTCGCCATCACTTTTGTGTGTGGTGCATTTTGTTTTGTTTTTTGTTTTTTTTTTTGTTAAATTATACGAAGACCCCTTGCAAGTTACCCGGTGTCGAGCATTTTTTTCACTTGCCTCTATTGAACGTATTTCATAAGGCCCGGGCCCGGTGCCGCGCTTCATTTTAAAATTGCTTCATAACACAATATCAACATGAAAATTATTTTGGAAATCCAAGTATCCTTAAACTTTCCCAAATCAAGCTGGTTGCTATAGCAATCAATGTTATGAAATGGTTACGGCAGTTTGGTACTTTATGCCAAAAGAAAACACGTTTAGCTATTTTTGTTCATATTTCATATTTGTGGACAAACTGAAAATACTGAACATCCGTGGAAAGTTAGTGACTTCAAATCGAGAACAAAGCGCATAAGGATCGATCATGAAGACGCTAATTCAGTTCTGCTGTTGCGGGACAGTTGGTTGGGATTTTTTTTTCTAATTCAGCAGCAGACTACCGATTGCATAAAAAACGTGCATGTAAATTGAGCTTATAAAATCTTACACATTACAAGTTGCTAAATGTTATATATTACTAGCTGATTAACCCGATTTCATCCGGGTAGAAATAATTTCCAAACAAAAGAGTGTTTTCATTCAATATCTCGATTTTTACAAACTTAAATTTTGCTGAAAATACTATTTTTTAGTATTACCTTTAGTCGACGAAACCACGTTAAAACACATTTTGCATTCTTAATCTAAAAGTGCTTCCAGCTTAGTGAAACCATTTAAAATTAATTTATATATAAATATATATTTATATACAGACAACGGTGACTTTTAAATATTAGATATAGATAGAATAGATAGATAAAAAGAGAGATTTAAACGCGGCTTATTTGTGATCCACGATAGGGTTATAATAGGTGTAATTACACCCATATAACTAACCCTAATGATGCTCATGCTTATCGTTATGGCTTGTTTCGGGCGTATAAAGGCAACGCATTCGCTATCACACAACCCTGGCAAACGTTATTGAAGAGTGATATTTTACAAATGGCTTTCGAATCTGTTTTCTTACTGTGGTAGCTAGGCTTGTGAACGTTTTTGTGTCATTTTCAAGCTCATTTGAAACATTTTGTTCTTCAATTGTAGCCTGTCGCTGTTCTTTACGATCGTAATGCCGCTCAACGCCATCAGATTCAAATGCGACCAGCGGCTATGTGGAATTACAGAACTTCGCACTCCGCAAGAAACCTTCCTCTATCGATACATTCCCGTGGATGTGGTAAGAGTGGTGTACTGGCGGCTGATGGTGCGCCATGTTGATGCGACCATACTGGAAGGCATCGGGGCAGGTCGAGCGAAACACGTTTCCATTGAAGATGCACCGCAGATGCAACGCCTCAGCCTCTCCAGCAAGTGCAACATATATTTCCTCTATCTGCGAAGCACAGGTCTCCGTGAGATCGAGTTCGAAGAAAACCACAAACTCAAAGAGCTTAAAATTATCGGTAGCAGCCTAGCGAGTGTAACTCCTACGATAAGGCTTTTAAAGAATCTTCGTAAACTACAAATCACGCGGTCACTTATCCAACGATTGGATTTAACCATCTTCTGTGGTCAAAAGAACATGTCGAAAGTTGATTTCAGTTTAAACAAGATACGTTCCATTACGAGCAACAGTACAGAATCTTGCACAACGCCAACAAAGTGGATATATTTGTCACAAAATATGATTGATTCAGTGGACTTGCAGGTGTTTAACGCCTTCGTTAACGTCTATGAAATTTCATTAGAGTTCAACCACATAGTGGCACTGTTTGGACAGTTTACTTCAAAAACTATCCGTATTTTACAACTGCCACACAACAGATTACAAACGTTAAACGTATGTGAGTGGGATACCCCAAACCTGGAAAAGCTTCTATTGCAGGATAACCTTCTGGCTTCTCTTCCGCAATGCTTGGGAAATCTAAAAAACCTTACCAACCTAGCATTGGACACAAATCATATCACTTCCGTGACCATAGAAAGCTTCGCAACCATGTGGAGTTTAACGCGCCTGTCGATCTCCAACAACAACATGACGTCCGTCATTCTGAACAGTACCCACTTTCCACCGCAATTGAAACGACTAGAACTCAATAGGAACTTGTTGACAAATCTTAATCTTTCGTCCATTCCAGTGGAAAATTTTGAAATAACTGTGGCTTACAATTTGATCACCAGCTTCGATGTCAATGGAACGTCATCGAATGTTACAAAACTCCTAATGGCGTGCAACCCGATCGACTGTTCATGGTTCTCTGAGCAGCAAAAGGAATCAGCGGTTTGTGAACGAGATCATGAGAAGGTCCACCCAACTTCAAATTCAGTCGAGACGGGAATCGTTCGATATTCATTTGTGAAAAGAAACTGCAGCCTGGAATCGCAAGGAATAACTTCGAACACCGTGATGCAGGAACTCAATGGAAGATCAATCACCAGCGTGCGACCTTATCTGAATTTCTAGGCAAGAAAAGTCGAAAAAAGTTGTTTTCACGAATTGCTAAAACATTGAGCCAATATTGGACTTTTTCGATTTCATGAAAATGGATAAACAATCATTAATGCACTAGGATACAGACGATATTACCAAATTATTCTACGTTATTTATACATTACTAGCTTGACGCCCCGGCGTTGCTCGGTGAAGAAAAGGTTGAGAAAAGATTTATGGTTTTACTCTTTACTTAAAAATTTGAATTAATTTATTAGTTAAAATAACGGCATATTTAAATGTATGATATTTCATGAATTTCCCCGTGATGTATAAACCTTAGGGTAGCTATGTCGAATACACCTTGACATTTGTTTACATGCTTGTTTTGTTTGTGTTAGTAAAACTGAGTTTAAATTGTAAAATATAGATAATTTAATCAAAAAACAGTGATCAAACAAACCTTCAACAACATCTGCAGTACTTAAACTTAATGTGTGAAATGTTTCAGAAATGACGGTTCAGTATTGGTCGAGTTTTTAGTGTACACCGAACTCCATACATAAAAAAAAGCTAAAATATGTAGTAGATTATTCAGGTTATATATCCCCTAGCTTGACGCCCCGGCGTTGCGCGGTGAAGAAGGAATTGAGAAAAGAATTATGGTTTTAACTAATACTTGAAAGATATGTTTGAATTTAATAGTTACAATAACGACATATTTAAATTTTTTGATATTTCATCAATTTCCCCGCGATGTATAAACCTTAGTGTAACTATGGTAGATACACCTTGACATTTGTTTACATGCTTGTTTTGTTTGTGTTAGTAAAACTGAGTTTAAATTGTGAAATTTAGATGATTTTATCAAAAAATTGTGATCAAACAAACCTTCAACAACATCTGCAGTACTTAAACTTAATGTGTGAAAAGTTTCAGAAGCGACGGTTCAATGTTGGTCGAGTTTTAGGTGTACATAGAAATCCATACATAAAAAAAAGCTAAAATATGTAGTAGATATATATATATATATATATATATGTAATCTCAAGTAACATTTTAAGTTTTATCATGGTTCTAACAATGTTGTTCTTCTTCTTCTTGGCGTAAACGACCTCTTGGTCATGCCTGCCCGTTAAGGGCTTACGAGACTTGTTTCCCTGTTGTACGTGGATAGTCAGTCCTCTCGTACAGGGGAGGGTCCGGTCTCGGTTGGGATTCGAACTCACACCGTCGAAGTGGTGAGCCCCGGCCGATTTTTCTAACCGGCGCTACCGCTCGGCTGTCGCGGACCCCCAATAGCTAGTATAGCTTTATTCCACATAAATAAGTGCACCGATCACGACAAGAGCACTAAATCACACATCCAACAATGAAAGTCCATGCACAATCGCCAATGTTTTTGACGAATATGTTTGAATGGGATACTTGGATAGGTTGTGTTTTCTTAATTTTTGCCCGTTTAAAGTGGATTTTCGTTTGAAATATTCACCACAATTGGTTTTTCTCTACTTATTTATGACCCAAAACAAAAAAAGCTAGCAACAAAATGACTCTTCAATAACATTCTTAACGCAATCTTAAGGATTCCCCCACAAGACTACTTTATGGCCGCCACAAGTTTATATGGTTTTAATACGCATTGTAACTGATTGGTTTTAAGAGAAGGTTTTAAGAAGGACTTAACAATGTATTCACAGACTTTTCAAGATGACAAAGATTTTAGACTTAATGATCGGTTTTATAGCTATCCTTGAAAGGTTTTAAAGATGTTAAAATTATTAAAACTATTTTGCATACTGAGAAACCTCTATAAAACCAATTGGACTTAATACACCCATGTTAAAACATTGATAAAACTTGTTTAAGTCTATTAGGTCTTGGAAATGTTACTTTGGATTGATTTGTAGCTTAGAATTGCCCGGCAATTCAACTCCCCGTAGGAAACTACCCGCGTAACTAAATGAATAAGTATGGTAAGTCCTTAACAGTCCATAATAAACTACGGTTGCTATGCCGACACACAAGAACCAGAAGATAACAAGTTGTGAATTGCAAATTGCCAGTTGAGTGACAAACACAATTTCCTTACTTGGCAAAAATTTAAAAAATAATGCAAAAACTTATTTTTTAAAGTTGAATACCATCACGCAGAAATAGCGCTTCATATAACTAGCCATAATTTTTTGGTTACATTTATTGCAGCCATTTGCTTTCTTTTACAACAGTTCCCGAAGCTTTTGTTGTATAGATGAAATCTCTAGGTTGCATCATCTATAGTAAAATCGGTGATAAAAATGTACTGAGAAGTCGATCGCTTGGATTTAATTTGTACTGGGACACCAAATAATACCGAAAATAAGTAGCCTGCGAATTTTTTATTCAACAATCAATTTAAGTCCGAAAATGCTAATGATGCTTGGTGATAACACTAATAATGCAATTAACTTTTATCGGCGCTTCTCTGCTCTATAAAAGCATTGACATCATTTATTCACCACCCTTACGTATTGATCCGGTGAAGGCGATCACAAGAGGTTTTGCATTAGGTGAATGATGGTTGGATCTGTTTTCTTACCGTGGTTTGTGGTTTGTGAATTTTTTTTCACATGTTGTATTACAACTAACTATAACTATTCTCCTCTGCAATTGCAGCCTGTTACTGTGCTTTACAATCGTAACACATCTCGAAGCCTTCAGCCTAAAATGTAACCGTGGAAAATGTGTGATTACAGAGCTGCGATCTTCTGCCGAAACCTTCCTTTATCGATACTTTCCCGATGACATATTGTAGAAGCCTTCAGCCTAAAATGTAACCGTGGAAAATGTGTGATTACAGAGCTGCGATCTTCTGCCGAAACCTTCCTTTATCGATACTTTCCCGATGGCGAGCATACTAGAAGGCATCGGGGTGGGTCACGCGAAACGCGTCTACATACATCCTTCTGCAGCGGTGCAACGACTCAGCCTCTCCGGGAAGTGTAACATTTGCTTCCTTCAGATTAAACGTACACGCCTGCGAGATATGGTGTTTGAAGAGAATGATAAGCTAAGGGAGCTTGAAATCGTCATCAGTAGTCTAACGAGTGTAACTCCTACGATTCGACTGCTGAAGAATCTATCCATACTGGAAATTATTGAATCGCATATACATCTTTTGGACTTCGGTATATTCTGTGGGCTCGCGAAACTATCATCAATTATTTTAAACAAAAACCAGATCACTTCTATATCAAGCGACTATAACAAATCCTGCATCTTCAACGGAACTTCCATACATTTTTCAAACAATTTGATGCATTCGGTCGACTTGGGGTTATTTTGAGCTTGCAACAGAATCACTGGAACAGCTAACCAAATCGCGCTTCTGTCCGGAAATCTAATATCAGATTATTTAGACTCTTTCGATTTCAGCGTGAACAACTTGCAAGCGTTAAACATATGCGAGTGGGATACCCCGAACTTAAGTCTACTTGACTTGAACTCTAATCTACTGACCAGCCTTCCTACATGCTTGGAGGATCTTAAAAACCTAACAGTGCTTCGGTTGGCATCAAACCGGATCACTTCTATGACCATAGAAAGCTTCGCAACAATGTGGAACCTGAAGTATCTGTATCTCAACGTCAATAACATGACGGCCGTCACCCTGAACAGTACCCGTTTTCCACCGCAAATTCATACGTTAGTACTTAACATGAATTTGTTGACAAACAAGACCTATCATTTATTCCAGTAAAAGGCACTTTTATTGATGTGTCGCACAATTTAATCACCAGTTTCGATGTCAATGGCACATCACCCAATGTAACATACCTCCAAATGGCCTGCAACCCGATCGACTGTACGTGGTACTCTGAGGAACAAAAGACATGCGCGGTCTGTGAACGGTACCATGAGGTTTTGTACGGAGCCTGCAGAACCCCGGATACAGTTTTACTTCAAACGGGAACACTGATTAGATATCCATTCGTAAAAAGTCGGCGTTCGAATACATTATACGGGAAATACGTAGGCAACGCAGGACTAAACACCACGTTGCTACCTTGTTTGGCAAACGGAAACACAATCTAGAACTGTGCTTTTTTGTGGGCAATTATGAAAATCTCAAATATCGGGTAATGCATATTTCATAAAACTAATTTCGAGATAGATTCAATTTATTATCATCACATTACAAGTAGCTGTTTAAAATGCTATGAGGATTCCACGACAGCTCAATAAATGTGGGTGAAAGTTATTATGATACAAATTATATTTCATTGAAATTATTCCTATTTATGAATTTAATAATGTCTGTGTGATGCATCATGGAGGATTATAATATCAACTGCTGCGATTATCATTCCCACTGACAACGTTATAATAAACATGATCGCGTTCTTAAATCCACTAATGCTGCTAGAATATCGTCTGCTACAGGTAGAAATAATGATGATAAGGTTAGTACGGGAGTTTTGGCCTTTGTAATTTTGTCCTAGTAAAAAGGAGATTAATTATCACACTGGTATCACATAAAAATACGCTCTTAGCTTTTTTTATAGAGTTGATGTCGATTTATTCTATGTAAATACCC
The DNA here is from genome assembly GCF_943734765.1 of Anopheles ziemanni. Taxonomy (NCBI): domain Eukaryota; kingdom Metazoa; phylum Arthropoda; class Insecta; order Diptera; family Culicidae; genus Anopheles; species Anopheles ziemanni. The sequence goes on from NC_080706.1 coordinate 76,894,205, forward strand.
AATTTTGTACCGATTGTACCAATATTTTTCAAGAAAATTGTTGAAATCTACTAAGCTGTCGCTTTTTCAACAATTTGTGCTGTAAGCTAATAGTTCGCCCACATCTCTATCTATAAAAAGCAATGTTTGTTAGTTCGTGAAGCTAAAACTCAAAGCCGACTGAACCAGTCTTGACGATGTCTTCGTACGATTTGTTCCTTTCTACCTAAGAAAGTTTTAGGAAAACAGAAAATTTAAGAGCTCCCAAGGAAAAGCTGAAAAATGAGAAAAAATTTTGAAAATGACTCTTTCCATATAAAAATATTAAAATTTACCATCTATTGCAAAAACTAGGAAACGACTGGACTTATCCCAACGATGTCTTTAAGTCATTTGTTTCTTTCGGTCTAACAAAAACTATAAAAAGATTACAAAATTCCAAGAAAAAGCTAGAAATCACGAAAAGACCTTTTACAAAAAAAATTTAAATTTACATGAAAATGAATGTTTTTTTGTTCGTAATGCTAAATCTCTAAATCTAATTTTTTATCCAAGGTTTGATACTCTAAAACCATACTTCTGTTTTGCTTTCCCTGCTAATTTGCATAAATTTATAGCTAATGGAGTGAAATTGCATGTAAGAAACTGAGTAATTTATTTATCTGTCGTTTTACTTCTTCTTCTTCTTCGTTCTTTGTACATTTTATTATAGAATTGAATGAATAAAAGAACAACAGTAAAGGTAATAAGTGAAAATTAATGAATTGCGATGTGCTGAAAGACGATAGCAATGCATCTCCCCATTAACACAACAACCGCAATAATGTCGTTAATCGCTTTACGCATGTTGTACGGGTAGATTAAAGTAAATTCAATTTAATTATGCGCCTGCTTGAGCAAAAGTCCATCGGATTTCGGTTCCTGGAAATGAGCCAGAGACTTTATGTTAATAATCACCATTCTCATTATTAAACTCAACAGACGGTCCAAATCCCAGTTTTGGTCCAAATGCAAGCAAAATATACATGTATTGCTAACACACTCTTTCATTGTTGATCACCTATCTTAATCTCTGTCTCGATTCATATTTTGCAACATCGCAGAAGGTAACATCAAGAAAACTGTAGAAAAAGCTTAATGGGTCAAAGCATTAGTATTACTTTTTGATTACATTTGTTACAGCTATTTGTTTTGTTTACCTCAGCTGCCGTAGCTAGTGTTGGGTCAAGTAACTCTTTTGAGGTGGCTCAGCAAATGCTGTTGTGCTGGTGGCATTGTAAACTCAGTTGAACTGGTGGCTCAGTTAACTCTGCTCTGCTGGCGGCTCAGTAACCTCATTTTTGCTAGTGGCTCAACAAACTTTGTTGTGCTGGTGGCTCAGTAAATTCAGTTGTTCACTGTGCCTCAGTAAACTCAGCAATACTGGTGGATACAACCCTTCTATGCTTGTTGAGCCACCGGCGAAACTGAGTTTACTAGGCCACCATCAGAACTAAATAGGTGAGCCACCTGAAAAGCTCACTGCTCACATACTACCCAACCCTAGCTACTATTATACAGATGAGGGCTCCAAGTTGCGTTCCGGTCGTAAAAAAAGAAATAAGAAATCAAAAGCCTGCCTGTAAATTGTACTTGATTGATTGAATGATTAATCTGCCATTAGTTTTTTTTAATTAAAAAGTTTAAATTAGAATTCACTTAATTTGAGATACACGATTAGATTACAATAGAACTAGATGATACAGCCGTTGCCAGCCAACTTTGCCTCGAATGCGGGTGATTTTGTCTCTAACACACGTTATTTTGAAATAGCTCATCAACTGTTGTCTCTAAAGCAACTGGTATTGAAATAGCTCATTGACAGTTGTCTCTAACGCATCTCATTTTGTCTCTAACTCATCTGACTATGCCTCTAACGCAGGCAAAGATAAAAATAAGGATAAACCAAAGTAGTTGTGGTTATGATACATTGTAAGACTCCAAGAACAATAAACATTATTATTTTGGTATACTTTAAAGCTATTCTTATGTATTTTTAAATAATTTTGCGTTTATTTTTTATACGTAAACTCGTCAATACTGGTGGATACAACCCTTCTAAGTTTGTTGAGCCACCGGCGAAACTGAGTTTACTAGGCCACCAGCAGAACTAAATAGGTGAGCCTCCTGAAAAGCTCACTGCTCAGATACTACCCAACCCTAGCTACTATTATACAGATGAGGGCTTCAAGTTGCGTTCCGGTCGTAAAAAAAGAAATAAGAAATCAAAAGCCTGCCTGTAAATTGTACTTTAATGCCAAATAAGAGCGAGACTTTAATGATTAATCTGCCATTAGTTTTTTTAAATAAAAAGTTTAAATTAGAATTCACTTAATTTGAGATACACGATTAGATTACAATAGAATCGTGTATCTGTAAAAATTAAACGCAAAATCACGTGTAAAACTTAAACGCAAAATTGTTCAAAATTACATAAAAATAGCTTTGAAGTATACCAAAATAATAATGTTTATTGTTCTTGGAGTCTTACAATGTATCATAACCACAATTACTTTGGTTTTTCCTTATTTTTCGGCTTGAGTGGGTTGCCCGCGTTAGAGACATAGTCAGATGAGTTAGAGACAAAATGAGATGCGTTAGAGGCAACTGTCAATGAGCTATTTCAATACCAGTTGCTTTAGAGACAACAGTTGATGAGCTATTTTAATCATCGGTGGGTTAGAGCTGAACATAGGTGGCAACGGCTGTAAAACTAATGATCCAGATGCAATTTTAGCGGTGCTTCGCTGCTCTACAAAAGCATTGACATCATTTATTCACCACCCATACGTATTCATCGGGGATCATAGGTGATATCGCGAATGATGGTTGGATCTGTTTTCTTACCGTGGTCTGTGGTTTGTGAACTTTTTGTTACGTGTTGTATTACAACTAATTAGAATTATTCTCCTCTGCAATTGCAGCCTGTTACTGTGCTTTACGATCGTAACGCATCTCGAAGCCTTCAGTCTCAAATGCGACTATGGTACATGTGTGATTACAGAGCTGCGATCTTCTGCCGAAACCTTCCATTATAGATACATTCCCGATGACTTAATAATAATTGCGTTTGTTCGCCTATTGGTAAGTCATGTTGATGCGAGCATACTGGAAGGCATCGGGGTGGGTCACGCGAAACGCGTCTACATACATCCTTCTGCAGCGGTGCAACGACTCAGCCTCTCCGGGAAGTGTAACATTTGCTTCCTTCAGATTAAACGTACACGCCTGCGAGATATGGTGTTTGAAGAGAATGATAAGCTAAGGGAGCTTAAAATCGTCATCAGTAGTCTAACGAGTGTAACTCCTACGATTCGACTGCTGAAGAATCTATCCATACTGGAAATTATTGAATCACATATACATCTTTTGGACTTCGGTATATTCTGTGGGCTCGCGAAACTATCATCAATTATTTTAACCAGAAATCAGATCACTTCTATATCAAGCGACTATGACAAATCCTGCATCTTCAACAGGACTTCCATACATTTTTCAAACAATTTAATGCATTCGGTCGACTTGGGGCTGTTTCGAGCTTGCAACAAAATCGGTGTAGCAGCTAACCAAATCGCGCTTCTGTCCGGAAATCTAATATCAGACTATTTAGACTATTTGGATCTCAGCGTGAACAACTTGCAAGCGTTAAACATATGCGAGTGGGATACCCCGAACTTAAGTCTACTTGACTTGAACTCTAATCTACTGACCAGCCTTCCTACATGCTTGGAGGATCTTAAAAACCTAACAGTGCTTTGGTTGGCATCAAACCGGATCACTTTTGTGACCATAGAAAGCTTCGCAACAATGTGGAATTTGAAGTATCTGGATCTCAACGCCAATAACATGACGACCGTCACCCTGAACAGTACCCGTTTTCCACCGCAAATGTACGCGATAGGACTTGGCATGAATTTGTTGACAAACATAGACCTATCATCCATTCCAGTAAAGAGCATGAATATTGATGTGTCCCACAATTTGATCACCAGTTTCGATGTTAATGGAACTTCGCCGAATGTTACAAGCCTCCAAATGACCTGCAATCCGATCGACTGTAGTTGGTACTCTGAGGATCAAAAGGCATCAGCGGTTTGTGAACGGGACCATGAGATTTCGTATGATTTCTGCAGGAACTCGAATTCAGGTTCCCTCTGTATCCAAACACTGACTAGATATCCATTTGTGAAACGAAACTGCAGTGTGCGTTCGAATACATTATACGGGAGAAACACGAAAAGATAGGCTACCCCACTAACAGAAGTCCATATAAAAAGTGTTAAGTGTTAAAAGTTTAAGTGCAAAATAAGTGTTTTTGTTATCTTGTAAAATCGCGAGGATGACAATTTATTAAAACAATGCAATACAATACAATATTAATACAATATTCTACTGCTGATATTGTTTAAATACTTATCCATTAATTTTACCACGATCGCCATTCTATCACTGGTGGTGCCGATAGGCCTTCATTCTGCTTCGAAGCCGCATCTTCGTCATGGTCCAATTCATACATCAGCTGCTGTTTGTGCCGCTTGACAATCACTTTTTTCACAACATTTGAATACACTTTAAAAAATACAAAACAACACTTTTTAAGATGTTGAATCACCAATTTTGTTGAAGAACAACATTGGATAACATTCTCCGTGTTGTTTACAATCCTACACTGACTGCTTTGACAAATTCGCTCAAAGTTAACTTACACCCGAAAGTGCACTTGGTGTACCAAAGCAAAACTGATCGCATCAAAAAACTAAAGCTGGCTGTAGACGTCACATATTAATCTGTGCAGATCTTTGACGTCTACAGATTTCCTTTGTTCTCTCGTACCCATCGTCTGTCAAACATCCCTCCAGATATCCCGAATATCTCGAGGGATGTTGGAAATAGCTAAGGAAAGGCTGTAGACGTCAAACATCTGTGCAGATTAATATGTAACGTCTACGGCTTGCTTAACACCCAGAAAAGGGAGAAAGATTCTTTTTTTTTAAAGGTTGGAAAGGGATGACGAGATGAAATGGAGAGAGAGTAAGAGACTCTGTCAACGGGGTTTGCAAGACCAAACACCAGCTTGCTACCTTGTCTGGCAAACGTGGACAAACAAATCTAGAGCTGTGTTTTTATTTGAACAATTGTGAAAATCTCAAATGCCGGTTGAAATAAAAATAATTGCGCTATAAACACTATCGCAGAACTTCGATTACTACTACGCAGTTACCTAGCAACACAACTGATAGTCCTATTATTCAAGAAAGATGAAGGCCCTCGGCACGACTTCGATCATATCAATTTCGTTGTACGCTCAGTTTAAAGTGAACTCTGTGCGTTTCTACCTCATATGTTCAAGGATTCATTTGAAGCGTCCAGCATCGTTGATTTTTTTTTTACATCGGGGTTAGTTGTTTATTTCGCTTACGATACTAGATGGGGTATCACAGATTTCTAAAAATAAACGCCCTAGTCCCTGCTCTTGCTATTTGGTGTCCCCACACAGCATACACCTACACGGTAGTGCTACGTGGGGGCGGGCGTCTGGCTATCGAGCCGTGGTTCTACTTATCTAGCCCCTACCGCGCTGGAATCGTTCTCTCGCTCGGGATGCCTTGCGCTGGCGGGCATTTCTGTGGAGGCGTCTCGCCTCTCGCAGGCTTCTCTCGGCGTCGTCTAGAGCCGCTTACGCCGCGTCCTGGTGCATTGGGGCCGCGTCATGAAGCCGCAGACGCGCCAGGTTGCGTTGCATGTTGCTGGCCGGTTGGCATCCGCTGTTGGCGTCGTCGGAGTCGCCTGAGCATCATTGATACCTAAAACATTCAAGTGTTTACCTGTAATGAATGATTATTTGTTTGCAAACTAACTTGTTGATGATCTTTTAAATTGCTTCTTACGACAAAATTTAGAAATACGATATAATGTTGTTGTTCAAAAATCTATAGCTGGAGAAGATGAGGCAAAGCAGCAATTCGGTCCACACGCTTCGTTTTGCACAATGTTTTACCTGCGCAGTTCAAATAGGAACAGACCTCTTATTGTTTAAGTTATCTTTGAAATGATCTCTGACCACGATAACATTGTAAAAAATGTGGCCTCTTGCTGCATTTTGGAGGTCGTGTATTAATTCTGAGTCACCTCTTTCACCTAGTTCAACCATACATTCAGAAATATTTTCCTAATCCATACTTTCAGGGAGGTTGCAGTTTGGGGGGGACTTTCTCAGCGAAAAGTTGTGTCGAGCGCAACACGCGAGAACTACAGTATCTACGTTGTGCACACACTTGTGGACTCTCCTGCCTTCTATTCAACATCGCTCTGGAAGGTGTCATTAGGAGCGCGGGCTTCGACATCCGTGGCACGATTTTCATCCGCTCTCTCCAATTCCTCGACTTCGCGGATGACATCGACATCATCGGGCGGAACACTAGGACGGTGTGCGAGGCGTACACCCGTCTGAAACACGAGGCCGCAAGGATTGGATTGGATGGTTACCGGCGCTCCAGTAACAGAATGTTTAGGCGATACAACGCATAAAAAAGTGGGTAGAGTATTCAGGGAAAAAACCGATCGGTAAGAAACCCAAAAAAGGATCACCGATCCTTTTCGCCATCCTTCTCACACATACATTTAAGTAATCCGAACTTTGTACATACACAAATACCATGAAGAAACTCTGGTATATCAACAGAAACAAATCATAGAATAAATCAGTGTTAAGTTGAAACTCGAACGATTCACGTCGTATGTTATTTTGACTGCTACACTCGCTGGTATTCTGCAACCCAATCCGAAAGATCAAAACGATCAACTCTCCCCATCTGCTGCATAGGCCTCCGTCATAAGCTTGAAGCAACTAACTTGATGGTAATAGAGAGTCAGAGACTTCGACAATTTTGTCCCGGCAGATACCAGTAATCCTTCCCCCTACTTTATTTAAAAAACCGTTACCACGCGGAATAGAAAGCTAGGAGGTCTACCTTCGCGGGACCTGTTTGCTAGAACGCGCCGTAACAGAAGAGCGATATTTAACAAATGGAGTTCGGATCTGCTCCATTACAGTGCTGGTTAGGCTTGTGAACGTTTTCGTGCCATTTTCGAGCTCATTTGAAACATTTTGTTCTTCAATTGCAGCCTGTCGCTATTCTTTACGATCGTAACGCCGCTAAACGCCATCAGCTTCAAATGCGACCAGCGGTTATGTGTGATTACAGAACTTCGAACCCCGCAAGAAACCTTCCTCTATCGATACATTCCCGAGGACGTGGCAAGAGTGGCGTACGTGCGGCTAATGGTGCGCCATGTTGATGCAACCATACTGGAAGGCATCGGGGCAGGTCGAGCGAAACATGTTTCCATTGAGTCTGCACCGCAGATGCAACGCCTCAGCCTCTCCAGCAAGTGTAATATATACTTCCTCTATCTGCGAAGCACAGGTCTCCGTGAGATCGAGTTCGAAGAAAACCACAAACTCAAAGAGCTTAAAATTATCGGTAGCAGTCTAGCGAGTGTAACTCCTACGATAAGGCTTTTAAAGAATCTTCGTAAACTACAAATCACGCGGTCACTTATCCAACGATTGGATTTAACCATCTTCTGTGGGCAAAAGAACATGTCGATAGTTGATTTCAGTATGAACAGGATACGTATCATTACGAGTAACAATCCAGAATATTGCACGACACCGATAAAGTCGATAATTGTGTCACATAATGTGATTGATTCAGTGGACTTGCAGGTGTTTAACGTCTTCTTTAACCTCTATGAAATGCATTTACTCTTCAACCACATAGTGGCACTGTTTGGACAGTTTACTTCAAAAACTATCCGTATTTTAAAACTGTCAAACAACAGATTACAAACGTTACACATGTGTTAGTGGGATACCCCAAACCTGGAAGAGCTTATATTGCAGGATAACCTTCTGGCTTTTATCCCGCAATGCTCGGGAAATCTTAAAAACCTTGCCAACCTCGCATTGGATGCAAATCATATCACTTCCGTGGCCATAGAAAGCTTCGCAACCATGTGGAGTTTAACGCGCCTGTCGCTCGCCAACAACAACATGACATCTGTCATTCTAAACAGTACCCACTTCCCACCTCAATTGAAACGATTAGAACTCCATAGGAACTTGTTGACAAATATTAACCTTTCGACCATTCCAGTAGAAAATTTTGAAATTTCTGTTGCGTCCAAATTGATCACCAGATTCGATGTCAATGGAACGTCGCCGAATGTTACAAGACTCCAAATGGCCTGCAACCCGATCGACTGTACATGGTACTCTGAGGAACAAAAGGCATCAGCGGTTTGTGAACGAGACCATGAGGTTTTGTACGGAGCCTGCAGAACCCCGGATACAGTTTTACTCCAAACGGGAACACTGATTAGATATCCATTCGTAAAAAGTCGGCGTTCGAATACATTATACGGGAAATACGTAGCCAACGCAGGACTAAACACCACCTTGCTACCTTGTTTGGCAAACGGAAACACAATCTAGAACTGTGCTTTTTTGTGGGCAATTATGAAAATCTCAAATATCGGGTAATGCATATTTCATAAAACTAATTTCGAGATAGATTCAATTTATTATTATCTCATTACAATAAGCTGTTCATTTCAAATAGTTGTGTAGCAATATTTAATATCAATTCTTTGGGAAGCTAAGTTTTTGCTTAACCTTCAAAAATCGTTGGATTAAAAAATGTTATAAAAAAATTATTAAAAAAGATTGTACTAAAACAGCGTATTAAAAACGCTTGGCAGTCAACATGTTGAAATGCTCATTCCCACTGACAACGCTGTTCTTAGATCAACTAATGCTGCTAGAATACCATCTGCTACAGGTAGAAATAATGATGATAAGGTTAGTACGGGAGTTTTGGCCTTTGTTATTATGTCCTAGTAAAAAGGAGATTAATTATTACACTGATATCACATAAAAATACGCTCTTAGTTTTTTTTAAAGAGTTGATATCGATTTATTCTAGTTAAATACCAAATTTTGAACCGATTGTATCAATACTTTTCAAGAATATCGTTGAAATCTACTAAGCTGTCGCTTTTCCAACAATTTGTGCTGTAAGCTAATAGTTCGCCCACATCTCTATCCATAAAAATGAATGTTTGTTAGGTCGTGAAGCTAAAACTCAAAACCGGCTGAACCAGTCTTGACGATGTCTTCGTACGATTTGTTCCTCTTTACCTAAGAAAGTTTTAGGAAAACAGAAAATTTAAAAGCTCCCAAGGAAAAGCTGGAAAATGCCTAAAAAAATTTTAAAATGACTCTTTTCATATGAAAACATTAAATCTATTGCAAAAACTAGGAAACGACTGGACTTATCCCAACGATGTCTTTAAGTCATTTGTTTCTTTCGGTCTAACAAAAACTATAAAAAGATTACAAAATTCCAAGAAAAAGCCAGAAATCACGAAAAGACCTTTTACAAAATAAAATTTAAATTTACATGAAAATGAATGTTTTTTTGTTCGTAATGCTAAATCTCAAAATCTAATTTTTTTATCCAAGGTTTAATACTCTAAAACCATACTTCTTTTTTGCTTTCCCTGCTAATTGGCATAAATGTATAGCTATTGGAGTAAAATTGCATGTAAGAAACTAAGTAATTTACTTATTTGTCGTTTTACTTCTACTTCTTCTTCGTTCTTTGTACATTTTACTATAGAATTGAATGAATAAAAGAACAACAGTAAAGGTAATAAGTGAAAATTAATGAATTGCGATGTGCTGAAATACGATAGCAATGCATCTCCCCATTAACACAACAACCGCAGTAATGTCATTAATCGCTTTACGCATGTTGTACGGGTAGATTAAAGTAAATTCAATTTAATTATGCGCCTGCTTGAGCAAAGGTCCATCGGATTTCGGTTCCAGGAAATGAGCCAGAGACTTTATGTTAATAATCACCATTCTCATTATTAAACTCAACAGACGGTCCAAATCCCAGTTTTGGTCCAAATGCAAGCAAAATATACATGTATTGCTAACACACTCTTTCATTGTTGATCACCTATCTTAATCTCTGTCTCGATTCATATTTTGCAACATCGCAGAAGGTGACATCAAGAAAACTGTAGAAAAAGCTTGGTGGGTCAAAGCATTAAGGTTCATCCAGACGACAGCAATGTTTCTCGGCAATGTTGACGTTTACCGTATTCGTACATGATTTCGTTGACTGTATATGTGTGCCAAGCAACATTGCTGAACGAATTGACGAGCTATCCATGGGTCGATGGATAAGCTAGAAACATTGACGAGCAATGTTGACAGCGTTCCGTTTGGCATTCAACAAGGTAACGAAGCTAAGCTATATCCTGTACGAACCTTAAGTAAATTATTAATTAGAACGAGTCAGTTTCATGTGGGCAAGTGTTGGTTCAGTTTTTTTATCATGCCACTAATTAAATTCACTTTTGTGATGTTAACTAGTTACCATATGTTGTTACTTTCTATTGATACATATTTTACCAAGATAACTATATGCCATGAAAAATGTTTAGAAACCTTAAACATTGTTGGAAACATTGATGAACGTTGATTGCCATCGTATGGACAGAATCCGCCATTTTTGCACATGGCTGACAACCATGTTTGAATGTGTGCGAAAGATTGACGAAAAGATTGCCATCGTCTGGAAGGGCCTTTAGTATTACTTTTTGATTACATTTGTCACAGCTATTTGTTTTGTTTACCTCAGCTGCCATAGCTAGTGTTGGGTCAAGTAACTCCTTTGAGGTGGCTCAGCAAATGCTGTTGTGCTGGTGGCATTGTAAACTCAGTTGAACTGGTGGCTCAGTTAACTCTGCTCTGCTGGCGGCTCAGTAACCTCATTTTTGCTAGTGGCTCAACAAACTTTGTTGTGCTGGTGGCTCAGTAAATTCAGTTGTTCTCTGTGCCTCAGTAAACTCAGCAATACTGGTGGGTACAACCCTTCTATGCTTGTTTAGCCACCGGCAATACTGAGTTTACTAGGCCACCAGCCGAACTAAGTAGGTGAGCCACCTGAAAAGTTCACTGCTCACATACTACCCAACCCTAGCTACTATTATACAGAAGAGGGCTCCAAGTTGCGTTCTGGTCGTAAAAAAATAAATAAGAAGTCAATGTCGATTGTGCTTTAATTTTAAATAAGAGCGAAAATGATAAGTCACCCATTGGTTTTTTTTGAACAATAAGTTTAAATGAGAATTAGTCCAATTTGAGACACCCAATTGAATTACAATAAAACTAGATGATAATACTAACGATCCAAAGGCCATATAAGCGGTGCTTCACTGCTATATAAATGCATTGACATCATTTATTCACCACCCATACGTATTCATCGGGGATCATAGGTGATATCGCGAATGATGGTTGGATCTGTTTTCTTATCGTGGTCTGTGGTTTATGAACTTTTTGTCACGTGTGGTATTACAACTAATTAGAACTATTCTCCTCTGCAATTGCAGCCTGTTACTGTGCTTTACGATCGTAACGCATCTCGAATCCTTTAGCCTCAAATGCAACTATGGGGTATGTGTGATTACAGAGCTGCGATCTTCTGCCGAAACCTTCCATTATAGATACATTCCCGATGACTTAATAATAATTGCGTTTGTTCGCCTATTGGTAAGTCATGTTGATGCGAGCATACTGGAAGGCATCGGGGTGGGTCAAGCGAAACGCGTCTACATACATCCTTCTGCAGCGGTGCAACGTCTCAGCCTCTCCAGGAAGTGTAACATTTTCTTTCTTCAGATTAAATATACACGCCTGTTTACGATGGAGTTTGAGGAGAATGATAAGCTAAGGGAGCTTGAAATCGTCATCAGTAGTCTAACGAGTGTAACTCCTTCGATTCGACTGCTGAAGAATCTATCCATACTGGAAATTAGTGAATCGCATATTCATCTTTTGGACTTCGGTATATTCTGTGGGCTCGCGAAACTATCATCACTTATTTTAACCAGAAATCAGATCACTTCTATATCAAGCGACTATGACAAATCCTGCATCTTCAACAGGACTTCCATACATTTTTCAAATAATTTGATGCATTCGGTCGACTTGGGGCTGTTTCGAGCTTGCAACAAAATCGGTGTAGCAGCTAACCAAATCGCGCTTCTGTCCGGAAATCTGATATCAGACTATTTAGACTCTTTCGATCTCAGCAAGAACAAGTTACAGGCGTTAAACATGTGCGAGTGGGATACCCCGAATTTAAATCTACTTAACTTGAACACCAATCTCCTGACCAGCCTTCCTACATGCTTGGAGGATCTTAAAAACCTAACAGTGCTTTGGTTGGCATCAAACCGGATCACTTCTGTGACCATAGAAAGCTTCGCAACAATGTGGAATTTGAAGTATCTGGATCTCAACGCCAATAACATGACGACCGTCACCCTGAACAGTACCCGTTTTCCACCGCAAATGTACGCGATAGGACTTGGCATGAATTTGTTGACAAACATAGACCTATCATCCATTCCAGTAAAGAGCATTAATATTGATGTGTCGCACAATTTGATCACCAGTTTCGATGTTAATGGAACTTCGCCGAATGTTACAAGCCTCCAAATGACCTGCAATCCGATCGACTGTAGTTGGTACTCTGAGGAACAAAAGGCATCAGCGGTTTGTGAACGGGACCATGAAATTTCGTACGATTTCTGCAGAAACTCGAATATAAGTTTATCCTATATCATAACACTGACTAGATATCCTTTCCTGAAACGAAACTGCAGTGTGCGTTCGAATACATTATACGGGAGAAACTCGTAAAGGTAGGCTATACAAGACCAAACCACCTGCTTCCTACCTTGTCTGGCAGACTTGGACAAACAAATCTAGAGCTGTGTTTTTATTGGAACAATTGTGAAAATCTCAAATGCCGGTGAAAATAAAAATATTTTGATTACTACTACGCAGTTACCTAGCAACACAACTGATAGTCCTATTATTCAAGAAAGATGAAGGCCCTCGGCACGACTTCGATCGTATCAATTTCGTTGTACGCTCAGTTTAAAGTGAACTCTGTGCGTTTCTACCTCATATGTTCAAGGATTCATTTGAAGCGTCCAGTGTTATTTTTTTTTACATCGGGGTTGGTTGTTTATTTCGCTTACAATACTAGATGGGGTATAACAGATTTCTAAAAATAAACGCCCTAGTCCCTGCTCTTGCCCTTTGGTGTCCCCACACAGCATACACCTACACTGTAGTGCTACGTGGGGGCGGGCGTCTGGCTATCGAGCCGTGGTTCTACTTATCTAGCCCCTATTGGGCCTCGTTTCCGTTTTTTGTTTAAGCATTCCCGCGCTGGGATCGTTCTCTCGCTCGGGATGCCTTGCGCTGGCGGGCATTTCTGTGGAGGCGTATCGCCTCTCGCAGGCTTCTCTCGGCGTCGTCTAGAGCCGCTTACGCCGCGTCCTGGTGCATTGGGGCCGCGTCATGAAGCCGCAGACGCGCCAGGTTGCGTTGCATGTTGCTGGCCGGTTGGCATCCGCTGTTGGCGTCGTCGGAGTCGCCTGAGCATCATTGATACCTAAAACATTCAAGTGTTTACCTGTAATGAATGATTATTTGTTTGCAAACTAACTTGTTGATGATCTTTTAAATTGCTTCTTACGACAAAATTTAGAAATACGATATAATGTTGTTGTTCAAAAATCTATAGCTGGAGAAGATGAGGCAAAGCAGCAATTCGGTCCACACGCTTCGTTTTGCACAATGTTTTACCTGCGCAGTTCAAATAGGAACAGACCTCTTATTGTTTAAGTTATCTTTGAAATGATCTCTGACCACGATAACATTGTAAAAAATGTGGCCTCTTGCTGCATTTTGGAGGTCGTGTATTAATTCTGAGTCACCTCTTTCACCTAGTTCAACCATACATTCAGAAATATTTTCCTAATCCATACTTTCAGGGAGGTTGCAGTTTGGGGGGGACTTTCTCAGCGAAAAGTTGTGTCGAGCGCAACACGCGAGAACTACAGTATCTACGTTGTGCACACACTTGTGGACTCTCCTGCCTTCTATTCAACATCGCTCTGGAAGGTGTCATTAGGAGCGCGGGCTTCGACATCCGTGGCACGATTTTCACCCGCTCTCTCCAATTCCTCGACTTCGCGGATGACATCGACATCATCGGTGTGCGAGGCGTACACACGTCTGAAACACGAGGCCGCAAGGATTGGATTGATGATCAATGCGACGAAAACAAAGAACCTGCTCGTCGGAGGCTCTGACAGTGACAGAGCCAGGCTGGGGAGCAGTGTATCAGTGGACGGCGACGAACTTGAGGTAGTAGAGGAGTTTTGCTACCTCGGCACTGTCGTAACTTTGGACAACAACGTGAGCTGCGTAATCCGGAGGCGTTTTGTTGAGGGGAATCGTGCCTACTATGGACTCCACAAACTCCTGCGGTCCAGATGGCTCCTCCCAGAAGGGTCGGTTTTGCTTAGCAGGCCCATTTTTCTGACTTTGAATTAGCAGCGACATCGAATCGAAAAAGGGTTATTTTTCGCGCGCGTGTTTGTTGGGTCATGGTCGAACCTCAGAAGGAAAATTATTATAAGAGACTAGGTTTTTCAGGCCAGGTACCTGGCCTGTCAGCAGTCCTTGGCTCCCCTACCGTCCTTAATCTTACCTTCTCCCTGTTCGACCAGTGCCTGATCTTGACGCGTAGGATGTCTCCTTTTAACTGAAGCGCCCATCGATATGTATGCAAAAGCACTGTCATATCGCAAAATGTTACCAAAACACCAAACGCGTCTATCGAACAGCTCGGTTAGTAGGAGGTTTTTCGAAGACAGGGACTTGAACCGAATTACAGCATATTGTACACGTTTCTGTGCCACACAGCACATACAACCGGGTACTGCAACCTTTGCAAACGGTTAAATGCTGGCAGTTAGTTAGTCAACTGTCAAAATGTCGGTCGGCGAGCGAAAAATAGACTTGCAGAAATTTGCGCACCTGGTATTGATTGCAAGCAGATGGAAAATAGTTGTTTGTGAAGATGTTTTATGTTTGTTGATAAAATTTTGGTGAACACATTACTTCTCTGCTGGAAACGGAAAAAAAGTGACAGCAAAACTGACATTTTTGGGTGTTTTATCAATCGTTAGCGTCTAGAGTAAACTAAGAATTTAATTCCTGCTACGCACGATAATCCAAATTGGGAATTGTTTTATTCCTGTTTGAAGAGATTTTCCCTATTGTCCGAAACAATTCAGAGAAGTAAAGAGCATTGAATGAAATTCCTGAATTAGCTACCTGAGGTAACAGAAAAGCAAGTATTGGCGGTACATTAACACTTCCTGCCATACGTACCGCATTCGCTACTCATTCTGCGGCTCATTATGCCCTTCGTGTCGGTATCTTCTTTCTTTCGTTCGTACTGCAGAATCCTTCCATGTGTGTGACGATTCGCGAAAGGCGCAGTATCGGTTTGACGGCCGGCACAGTCTGCCACTTGCTATCCCTCACCTTCTGTGTTTCGCGGAAGGAACTATCCCCTATCTCTTGTCTTGTTCGTTTCGCGGAAGGTAAAGCTACCTGCTTGCACAACATGAACATTCCGTCCTATTCCGCTCGATTTCTCCCCCCACCCGTCCTCTTTGTCTCTCTCTCTCTCTCTCTCTCTCTCTCTCTCTCTCTCTCTCTCTCTCATCTCCTTTCTTTACCGCTTTACGTCTTTTACTTTGCCTGTCACATATTCCATCCTTTCGTTTTCTCTCTCCCCCCCCGCTTTCTCTCTCTCTCTCTCTCTCTCTCTCTCTCTCTCTCTCTCACACACACACACACACACACACACACACACACACACACACACACACACACACACACACACACACACGCGTACAGGGTCGTTATGGACAAACTGAAGGGCCAGCACCCACCGGAAAGGTGCCCAACCAGACTTCGTGGCATCATAGAGGAGCTGTTTCCGCAGCACGATCTCACGACCCGTGTCCTTTCGTCGACATCAGCTGAGGAGCTATCTGCGGGGGTGGAGCCGGTGACCAACGAGGAGTTCCTGGAAGCGGTTAGCCTGCTGAAGCTGGACAAAGCTCCTGGCCCGGACGGAATTCCTAATGTGGCGCTGAAGGCTGCGGAGGCAGGCGTATCCGGAAGGCGTATCGTTTCAGCGGCTTCTGGAAACGGGAGAGTTTCCGGCTGTATGGAAGAGGCAGAAGCTAGTACTTCTGCCGAAGCCAGGGAAAGGTGTGGGCGGCCCTCCCTCTTTCAGACCTCTGGGGCTGCTGGACACAACCGGTAAGCTGCTGGAGAGGATCATATTGAACCGCCTCAGCGTTTTCACTGAGGGTCAAAGTGGGCTCTCCGACCGGCAGTTTGGCTTCCGCAAGAGGAGATCCACGGTGGACGCAGTCCTTGCGGTAGTGGGGAAGGCGAGAGCAGCGTACGAGAAGAAGAGGACTGGAGATCGTTGCTGCGGAATAGTCACCATCGACGTTAAGAATGCCTTCAACAGTGCCAGCTGGGATGCGATCGGCTTGGCTCTGCGGAGGCACAACGTACCCGAGTACCTGGGCAGGATCCTCGCGAGTTACCTCAGCCAGCGTCGCCTAGTCTACGACACAGAGCGGGGCGAGGAGTCCACGGCCATAACTGCAGGTGTTCCACAGGGCTCCATTCTGGGGCCTACCCTCTGGAACATTATGTATGACGGGCTGCTGGAACTCGACCTCCCTAAAGGCACAGAACTCATCGGCTTCGCCGATGACATCGCCTTGACTGTGCTTGGGGAGAACGCAGCCGAAGTGGAGATCCTTGCGGCCGAGGCCTGTAGTAGGAATAAGTCGTGGATGAGGCAGCACAGGCTCGGGATTGCTCACCACAAAACCGAGTATCTACTGGTGAGCAGCCACAAGCAGAGGCAGTCTTCGTCTATCTGGATGGGTGATTCCCAGATCATCGCTCAGCGGAAGCTGAAATACCTGAGAGTGATGCTGGACGACCGGCTTTCCTTCAAGGCACACGTCGAGTATGCCTGTGAGAGGGCAACGCGATCTGCAGCAGCTATCTCGCGCATCATGCTGAACACCGCAGGACCCAGAAGCAGTAAACGCCGCCTTCTAGCGACGGTGGCTACGTCAGCGTTACGGTACGCGGCACCATTGTGGGCAGATGCCCTGAGCGCCACAACGTACCAGGAGAGGATTCGAAGGGTGCATAGGCTTCTTGCTATACGGGTAACCTGTGCATACCAGACGATATCCTTGGATGCAGTCGCGGTGATTGCAGGGATGGTGCCCACGTGCTTGTTGGTGGAGGAAGACGCTGAGTGCTATCGACGGAAGGCGGCAGGAGGTGGCAGCTCCAGTGCGGTGAGACCAGCGGTTCAGCAGGAGACGATGCGGAAATGGCAAAGCAGATGGGACAGTTCTGGCAGGGGACGATGGACACACACCCTTATCCCAGACCTCGCGCCTTGGGTAGGGAGGAAACACGGAGAGATCAAGTTTTACATTACGCAGTTTCTCTCAGGCCATGGGTGCTTCAAGTCCTACCTGCACCGGTTCGAGCATGCCAGCGCCCCGTGGTGTTCCTGGTGCAGCAAGATGGTGAAGGACGCAGAACATGTCCTGTTTGTTTGTCCGCGTTTCCGCGAGGAACGCGTCGAAATGGTGCAGAGCTGCAGAGTGGTGCTGACGGCGAGAAACCTCACGCAAGTGATGTGTGCTTCGGAGGAAAACTGGGTGGCAGTTGGTGCTGGAATGTGGGCGATGGCAACGAAGCTGCAGATCAGGTGGAGAGAGGAGCAGAGGCAGGCCCGTGTTGGGCATTGACGACGGATTGGAGCCACTAACCAATCGCTAGCCGTGAGCGGGAGCACAACCCCCCCTGGAAGTAAAGCCTTGCGGCAGTTCCCAGGGGATGTGGTCGAGGAGAGGTTTTAGTGGGTAAAAGCCCCACACTACCCTAGTGTGTGGGGTGTCTTACTGAAGATTTCCTCTTCGCGTAACAAATTAAAAAAAAACACACACACACACACACACACATACACACACAAACACAACAGGGCCCTTTTCTATTTTGCGTTGGTCGGTTATACTTGGCAGGGGCATTTTTCTGATTTTGAATTAGTACCGACATCGAATCAGACGCCGATCGAATGAGGGTTATTTTTCGCGAGCGTGTTTGTTGGATCACGGTCGACCCTCGGAAGGAAAATTATTTTTAGAGAAGATACAACGCACAACAATATCAACAAGATATATGACTTTCCGGTGGCCTGAACGAATACATGGAAAAAGACTACAAACACCTTGAATAATTGCCTCAATCAAGTTAAACCGAAACGAGCGACGCAATAGGGAAGAGTTTGAATTCAATCGCAGCTCATTTGTGATCCTCTACAGCATTATAATAGATCCTATTGCTAACCCTAATGATGCCCATGCTTATCGTTATGGCTTGTTTCGGGCATATAAAGGCGATGCATTCGCCATCCCACAACCCATAACGACCGTGGCAAATGTTACTGAAGAGCGATATTTTACAAATGGCGTACGAATCTGCTCCATTACAGTGCTGGTTAGGCTTGTGAACGTTTTCGTGCCATTTTCGAGCTCATTTGTACTACAATTTTTAACCATTTTGTACTACAATTGCAGCCTGTCGCTGTTCTTTACGATCGTAATGCCGCTCAACGCCATACGCTTCAAATGCGACCAGCGGTCATGTGTGATTACAGAACTTCGAACCCCGCAAGAAACCTTCCTCTATCGATACATCCCCGAGGACGTGGCAAGAGTGGCGTACGTGCGGCTAATGGTGCGCCATGTTGATGCAACCATACTGGAAGGCATCGGGGCAGGTCGAGCGAAACATGTTTCCATTGAGTCTGCACCGCAGATGCAACGCCTCAGCCTCTCCAGCAAGTGTAATATATACTTCCTCTATCTGCGAAGCACAGGTCTCCGTGAGATCGAGTTCGAAGAAAACCACAAACTCAAAGAGCTTAAAATTATCGGTAGCAGTCTAGCGAGTGTAACTCCTACGATAAGGCTTTTAAAGAATCTTCGTAAACTACAAATCACGCGGTCACTTATCCAACGATTGGATTTAACCATCTTCTGTGGGCAAAAGAACATGTCGATAGTTGATTTCAGTATGAACAGGATACGTATCATTACGAGTAACAATCCAGAATATTGCACGACACCGATAAAGTCGATAATTGTGTCACATAATGTGATTGATTCAGTGGACTTGCAGGTGTTTAACGTCTTCTTTAACCTCTACGAAATGCATTTAGACTTCAACCACATGGTGGCACTGTTTGGGCAGTTTACTTCAAAAACTATCCGTATTTTAAAACTGTCAAACAACAGATTACAAACGTTACACATGTGTGAGTGGGATACCCCAAACCTGGAAGAGCTTATATTGCAGGATAACCTTCTGGCTTCTATCCCGCAATGCTTGGGAAATCTGAAAAACCTTGCCAACCTAGCATTGGATGCAAATCATATCACTTCCGTGGCCATAGAAAGCTTCGCAACCATGTGGAGTTTAACGCGCCTGTCGCTCTCCAACAACAACATGACATCTGTCATTCTAAACAGTACCCACTTCCCACCTCAATTGAAACGATTAGAACTCCATAGGAACTTGTTGACAAATATTAACCTTTCATCCATTCCAGTGGAAAATTTTGAAATTTCTGTGACGTACAATTTGATCACCAGCTTCGATGTCAATGGAACGTCATCGAATGTTACAAAACTTCAAATGGATTGCAACCCGATTGACTGTACGTGGTACTCTGAGGAACAAAAGAAATCAGCGGTTTGTGAACGAGACCATGACGTTGTCCACCCAACTTCAAATTCTGTCGAGAAGGAAATCGTTAGATATTCATTTGTGAAAAAAAACTGCAACCTGAAATCGTATCGAATAACTTCAAACACCCAGGAGCAGGAACGTAATAGAGAGTCAATCACCAGCCTACGGCCGTTTGTGAATTTCTAGCACATAAAAGTCGAAGATTGTGTGTTGTGTTTTTTTTGTTTTTTGGCGAATTGTACAAATTAAACATTGAAAGATTGAACTATTGTTGGACGTTTGGACGGACATTTAAATAGATAAACATTCAATTCATGCATTAAGATACAGACGATCTAGTGCCAAATTATTCTAGGTTGTTATACTACAATAAACATTAAATTGGTTTGAAGCTTAGAATTGCTCGGGAATTCTAATGCGACTACCCGTAGGAAACTACGTAGTTAAGTCCTTAACGGACCATGAAAAATCACGTTTGCTATGCCATCAAACAACAAGAAAAAGGGTTATGAATTGCAAATTGCCAATTGAAAGACCAACGCAATTTGCTTTCTTGGCAAAAATTGAAAAAAATAATGCAAAACCTTTCTTTAAATTTAATATAATCACGCACAATATAGCGCTTCATGTAACTAGCCATGATTAAGATTTTTTGATTACATTTATTGCAGCCATTTGTTTTCTTTTACAACAGCTCCCATAGCTGTTGTATAGATGAAATCTCTAAGTTGCATCATCTATAGTAAAATCGGTGATAAAAATGTACTAAGAAGTCGATTGTTTGGATGTAATTTATATGTGGACACCAAATAATACCAAAACTTAGTAGCTTGCGATTTTTTATTTAATAATCAGTTTAAGTGCGATAATGCTAATGATGCTTGATGATAACACTAATAATGCAATTCATTTTTATCGACGCTTCTCTGCGCTATAAAAGCAATGACAACATTTTTCCACCACCCTTACGTATTGATCCGGTGAAGGCGATCACAGGTGCTTTTGCATTAGGTGAATGATGGTTGGATCTGTTTTTTTACCGTGGTCTGTGGTTTGTGAATTTTTTGTCACTTGTTGTATTACAACTAACTATAACTATTCTCCTCTGCAATTGCAGTCTGTTACTGTGCTTTACAATCGTAACACATCTCGAAGCCTTCAGCCTAAAATGTAACCGTGGAAAATGTGTGATTACAGAGCTGCGATCTTCTGCCGAAACCTTCCTTTATCGATACTTTCCCGATGACATATTAACGGTTGTATTTGTTCGTCTATTCGTGAGTCATGTTGATGCGAGCATACTACAAGGCATCGGGGTGGGTCACGCGAAACGCGTCTACATACATCCTTCTGCAGCGGTGCAACGACTCAGCCTCTCCGAGAAGTGTAACATTTTCTTCCTTCAGATTAAACGTACACGCCTGCGAACGATGGAGTTTGAGGAGAACGATAAGCTAAAGGAGCTTAAAATCGTCAACAGTAGTCTAACAAGTGTAACTCCTACGATTCGACTGCTGAAGAATCTATCCATACTGGAAATTAGTGAATCGCATATACATCTTTTGGACTTCGGCATATTCTGTGGACTCGCGAAACTATCATCAATTATTTTAACCAGAAACCAGATCACTTCTATATCAAACGACTATAACAAATCCTGCATCTTCAACGGAACTTCCATACATTTTTCAAACAATTTGATGCATTCGGTCGACTTGGGGTTATTTCGAGCTTGCAACAGAATCACTGGAACAGCTAACCAAATCGCGCATCTATCCGGAGATCTGATATCAGATTATTTAGACTCTTTCGATTTCAGCGAGAACAAGTTACAGGCGTTAAACATATGCGAGTGGGATACCCCGAATTTAAATCTACTTAACTTGAACACCAATCTCCTGACCAGCCTTCCTTCATGCTTGGAGGATCTTAAAAACCTAACAGTGCTTTGGTTGGCATCAAACCGGATCACTTCTGTAACCATAGAAAGCTTCGCAACAATGTGGAACCTGAAGTATCTGAATCTCAACGCCAATAACATGACGACCGTCACCCTGAATAGTACTCACTTTCCACCGCAAATTCATACGTTAGTACTTAACATGAATTTGTTGACATACATAGACCTATCATTTATTCCAGTAAAAGGCACTTACATTGATGTTTCGCACAATTTGATCACCAGTTTCGATGTCAATGGAACGTCGCCGAATGTTACAAACCTCCAAATGGCCTGCAACCCGATCGACTGTACATGGTACTCTGAGGAACAAAAGACATGCGCGGTTTGTGAACGGGACCATGAGGTTTTGTACGGAGCCTGCAGAACCCCGGATACAGTTTTACTCCAAACGGGAACACTGATTAGATATCCATTCGTAAAAAGAGACTGCAGTCTGCGTCCGAATGCATTATACGGGAAATACGTAGGCAACGCAGGACTAAACACCACCTTGCTACCTTGTTTGGCAAACGGAAACACAATCTAGAACTGTGCTTTTTTGTGGGCAATTATGAAAATCTCAAATATCGGGTAATGCATATTTCATAAAACTAATTTCGAGATAGATTCAATTTATTATCATCTCATTACAAGTAGCTGTTTAAAATGCTATGAGGATTCCACGACAGCTCAATAAATGTGGGTGAAAGTTATTATGATACAAATTACATTTCATTGAAATTATTCCTATTTATGAATTTATTAATGTCTGTGTGATGCATCATAGAGGATTATAATATCAACTGCTACGATTATCATTCCCACTGACAACGCTATAATAAACATGATCGCGTTCTTAAATCCACTAATGCTGCTAGAATATCGTCTGCTACAGGTAGAAATAATGATGATAAGGTTAGTACGGGAGTTTTGGCCTTTGTAATTTTGTCCTAGTAAAAAGGAGATTAATTATCACACTGATATCACATAAAAATACGCTCTTAGCTTTTTTTATAAACAATTGTTGACATCGATTTATTCTAGTTAAATACCAAGTTTTACCATAAAAATGAATGTTTGTTAGGTCGTGAAGCTAAAACTCAAAACCGGCTGAACCAGTCTTGACGATGTCTTCGTACGATTTGTTCCTCTTTACCTAAGAAAGTTTTAGGAAAACAGAAAATTTAAAAGCTCCCAAGGAAAAGCTGGAAAATGCCTAAAAAAAATTTTAAAATGACTCTTTTCATATGAAAACATTAAAATTTACCATCTATTACAAAAACTAGGAAACGTTTGGACTTATCCCAACGATGTCTTTAAGTCATTTGTTTCTTTCGGTCTAACAAAAACTATAAAAAGATTACAAAATTCCAAGAAAAAGCCAGAAATCACCAAAAGACCTTTTACAAAATTAAATTTAAATTTACATAAAAATGAATGTTTTTTTGTTCGTAATGCTAAATCTCTAAATCTAATTTTTTATCCAAGGTTTGATACTCTAAAACCATACTTCTGTTTTGCTTTCCCTGCTAATTGGCATAAATGTATAGCTAATGGAGTGAAATTGCATGTAAGAAACTGAGTAATTTATTTTGTTGTCGTTTTACTTCTACTTCTTCTTCGTTCTTTGTACATTTTACTATAGAATTTAATGAATAAAAGAACAACAGTAAAGGTAATAAGTGAAAATTAATGAATTGCGATGTGCTGAAGTACGATAGCAATGCATCTCCCCATTAACACAACAACCGCAATAATGCCGGTTATCGCTTTACGCATGTTGTACGGGTAGATTAAAGTAAATTCAATTTACCTATGCCCCTGCTTAAGCAAAGGTCCATCGGATTTCGGTTCCAGGAAGAGAGCCAGAGACTTTATGTTAATAATCACCATTCTCATTATTAAACTCAACAGACGGTCCAAATGCCAGTTTTGGTCCAAATGCAAGCAAAATATACATGTATTGCTAACACACTCTTTCATTGTTGATCACCTATCTTTATCTCTGTCTCGATTCATATTTTGCAACATCGCAGAAGGTGACATCAAGAAAACTGTAGAAAAAGCTTAATGGGTCAAAGCATTAGTAATACTTTTTGATTACATTTGTTACAGCTATTTGTTTTGTTTACACCAGCTGCCATAGCTAGTGTTGGGTCAAGTAACTCTTTTGAGCGTTAGTTAAGCTACATCGCTCAATTTCGTGACCAGAGTGAGCCACCTAGCTGACCTAAGCGTTGCATTGACGTACCTCTGCAATATACTGAGGAGGCTTCCCGACTCAAGTGATTCCCTTACTCAGGTGGCTCAGCAAATGCTGTTGTACTGGTGGCACAGTAAACTCAGTTAAACTGGTGGCTCAGTTAACTGTGCTCTTCTGGCGGCTCATTAACCTTACTTTTGCTAGTGGCTCAAAAACTTTGTTGCGCTGGTGGCTCAGTAAATTCAGTTGTTCTCTGTGCCTCAGTAAACTCAGCAATACTGGTAGGTACAACCCTTCTATGTTTGTTGAGCCACCGGCAAAACTGAGTTTACTAGGCCACCAGCCGGAGTAAGTAGGTGAGCCACCTGAAAAGTTCACTGCTCAGATACTACCCAACCCTAGCTACTATTATACAGATGAGGGCTTCAAGTTGCGTTCCGGTCGTAAAAAAAAGGAAGTCAATAGCCTGACTGTTGATTGTTCTTTAATGATGAGCGAAAGTGATGAGTCACCCATTGTTTTTTTTGACAATAAGTTTAAATGAGAATTAGTCCAATTTGAGACACCCGATTGAATTACAATAAAACTAGATGATAATACTAACGATCCAAAGGCAATATAAGCGGTGCTTCACTGGTATATAAAAGCATTGACATCATTTATTCACCACCCATACGTAATCATCAGGGGTGTGGTGATATCGCGAATGATGGTTGGATCTGTTTTCTTACCGTGGTCTTCTTCTTCTTCTTCTTCTTGGCGTAACGACCTTGTTGGTCATGCCTGCCCGTTAAGGGCTTACGAGACTTTTTTACCCTATTGTACGTGGATAGTCAGGCCTCTCGTACAGGGGAGGGTCCGGTCTCGGTTGGGATTCGAACCCACGCCGTCGAGGGCTCACCACCGGCGCTCATGGGCCGTGGTCTGTGGCTCATAATATTTTTGTTACGTGTTGTATCACAACTAATTAGAACTATACTCCTCTACAATTTCAGCCTGTTACTGTGCTTCACGATCGTAACGCATCTCGACGCCTTCAGCCTCAAATGCGACTATGGTACATGTGTGATTGAAGAGCTGCGATCTTCTGCTGAAACCTTCCATTATAGATACATACCCGATGACTTAATAATAATTTGGTTTGTTCGCCTATTGGTAAGTCATGTTGATGCGAGCATACTGGAAGGCATCGGGGTGGGTCAAGCGAAACGCGTCTACATACATCCTTCTGCAGCGGTGCAACGACTCAGCCTCTCCGGGAAGTGTAACATTTTCTTCCTTCAGATTAAAAGCACACGCCTGCGAACGATGGAGTTTGAGGAGAACGATAAGCTAAACGTGCTTAAAATCGTCCACAGCAGTCTAACGAGTGTAACTCCTACGATTCGACTGCTGAAGAATCTATTCATACTGGAAATTACTCAATCACATATACATCTTTTGGACTTCGACATATTCTGTGGACTCGCGAAACTATCATCAATTATTTTTACCAGAAACCAGATCACTTCTATATCAAACGACTATAACAAATCCTGCATCTTCAACAAGGCTTACATCAATTTTTCATACAACCTGATTCATTCGGTCGACTTGGAGCTATTTCGAGCTTTCTCTAAAATCGCTGGAGCAGCTAACCAAATCGCGCTTCTGTTCGGAAATCTGATATCAGATTATTTAACCTATTTTGATCTCAGCGAGAACAAGTTACAGACGTTAAACATATGCGAGTGGGATACCCCGAATTTAAATCTACTTAACTTGAACACAAATTTCCTGACCAGCCTTCCTACATGCTTGGAGGATCTTAAAAACCTAACATCCCTTCGGTTGGCATCAAACCGGATCACTTCTATGACCATAGAAAGCTTCGCAACAATGTGGAACCTGAGGCAGCTGCATCTCAACGGCAATAACATGACGGCCATCACCCTGAACAGTACTCGCTTTCCACCGCAAATTGATACGTTATAACTCAGAATGAATTTGTTGACAAACATAGACCTATCATTTATTCCAGTAAAAGGCACTTATATTGATGTGTCGCACAATTTGATCACCAGTTTCGATGTCAATGGAACGTCGCCGAATGTTACAAGCCTCCAAATGGCCTGCAACCCTATCGACTGTAGTTGGTACTCTGAGGAACAAAAAAAATCAGCGGTTTGTGAACGAGACCACGAGGTTTTGCAAAAGATCTGCATACACCCGAATTCACTTTCATTAGAAACCGGAATAATCATTAGATACCCATTCGTAAAAAGAGACTGCAGTCTGCCCTCGTATACAAGATACGAGAACCCGAAAAGGTATGCAATGCGGTTCCAAAATACCAGCTTGCTGCGTTGTTTTAGCCCAGACTTGGACAAACCAATCTAGGGCTTAGTTTTTATTTTAGCAGCCCAAAATCCCAAATGCCAGATAATTCATATTTAATAAAAATAGTTGCGTTATAAACGATTATACTCGATTAATACTACACAGTTGCCTAGCAACACAGCTGGTAGCCAAATTATTAAAGATAGATGAAGTTTATTATCATTATCCCATTTCAAGTGACTGTTTAAAATGCTATGAGGTTCCCTCGACAGTTCCGTGAACGTGAGTGCAAATTGTTATGACACACATGAAATTTCATTTCATTGAAATTATTCCTAATTAGAAAGTAAAGCTCTGCCAAGGAAGTCTTCCTGTAGCAATACTTTCCACGTAATGTGACAATGGGGATGTTCATCCGGCTAATGGTCTGCAATGTTGACGCGAAAATACTGGAATACATTAGGATGGATGCAGATAGTCGTTCTACATACAATCCTCCCCTATCATGCAACGACTATACCTGTCCAACAAGTGCAACACATACTTCCTCGAGACCAAACAAACAGGACTCCGGAAGATGGAGTTTAATATGAACGACAAACTGGAAGAGCCCCATTAAAGAGCTTCAAATTATCAGTAGTAGGCTGACCAGTGTAACTGCTACGCGCAAGCATGAAAAGAAACTGTCCAAAGTGGTTATGAGATATTCACTGATATAGTACATAGACTTTGCTATCTTCTGTGATCACGCCAAACTTTCGTGGATCGATTTTAGTCACAACAGGATACGATCATTTTGAAACAGTGAAACAGTAAAAGTATTAAAAGCAGTCTCCATAGTTGACATTGTTAACTTATCATCAACTAGACCACAACAAGTTATTTTCCGTATGTTTTAGCGAGTCGACCAATCATAGTATAGTAACACTAAACTGTTTAGTTCGTCTACTTGTCATGATCAACTTGTTGCACCTTTGAACTACAATTCCCGGTTGACAGACATTGACATTGTTGCTGGTACTATGTAGTTCCAGCGAGAGTCCCAGCAATCTGCCATGGAAAAACTTGCTGGTACTACATGACAGCTGCAAAAAATTTGAATTTTTGTCAACCGGGTATTGATATGACATAAAAATACAACCCGGTTGACAAAAATTCAAATTTTTTGCAGCTGTCATGCAGTACCAGCAAGTTTTTCCATTGCAGATTGCTGGGACTCTCGCTGGAACTACATAGTACCAGCAACAATGTCAATTTCTGTCAACCGGGAACGAGTCTACAAAATGTTTAAAGTGACTATGATTCTTGTAAAGGCTTTTAGAATATACACTGTTTCCGGCGTTCAGCAACACCAGCTTATTGTATGTTTAACTTGGCATTGATGACCGTTCACATTAAAAAATATTTTACACTGAATCTAAATATGATGTTTTTGTAAATTCTTTTGGATTCAACATAAGTTTGATTGCAGAATTATACCACACACCAAAACAACTTCAACAACCATTTGCTTCTGATATTATGTACAACGCAGCGCGTTGTCAAAAATTTGGTTCGAGCACTTTTTTGAACGCCAGAAATGCCTTCAATTTAAAAAAAAGAGACGTTGATTTTTTTTTTAAATTGATATGAAGTTAATCATTCAATTAACGATACCATGTTATTATTTATTGTTCGTGTTAAGCTGGTTTTCATTATTCGCGCTATTTTTTGTAATTTATTATTTCAATTGTTGACAATGGTGAAAAGGATGGATCGAATACTTCTAGAATCAATTTAACTCCTTCAATGTTTTTTCTTGTTTGGGGGTACTTTAACATCCGGCAACCGACGCGGTTCCTCCCGCGTTCCCCATTCCATGTCTCTCACCGCAGAGACCACTTTCTCTCTTCAAGGCTCCTGTAAACTTTTCGCCACGCACTTTCCAAGCGTTTTCGTTGGCCAGGCTCAGTCGGCGGCCCCTGGCCCTACGGGCCTTGCTCATACCCCCCGTGACATCCTCAGTTGCAACCTGCTGGATATCAGCGAGGGTGTTTGGTGTGGTGCCTAATAACGGGCACTTGCTGTATGCTGACGATGTAAAATTATTCCTTACCATATCCTCTCATTTCGACTTCTTACTCCTTCAAGAATCCCTCAACCGCTTTGCACATTCGATTGTTGTGTTATACTCATCAGTCGATCCGCTGGGGTGACCCACCACGACTACTGTATTGGTAGCGTAGCTTTATCGCGGGTGTCGGGTATCAAGGACCTTGGGGTGTGGCTGGACGTCAACTTGTCCTTCTGCGTGCAGATTGATGAAGTGGTACTCTAGGCCAACCGTACGCTGCGGCTTATTTCTCGCCTATCTTCGGAGGTGCGGGACCCGCGGTGCTTGCTGGCGCGTTACTGTTGCTGGGTCAGACCGATCCTCGAGTATGCTTCCGTGATATGGACCCCAACAGGTGTCATTGCCTTAGGACAGTTAGAGGGGGTGCAGATAACGTCGCATAAATAAGTGTAAATTTATAACGACCTAATACAGTTTCCCTATCATTGAAACGAGAATATTAGAACACTCGTTTCGTTGCCCGTGTAACGTCCGGATCGAACGCCGGCCGTCAAGCGTTGTATAAACCTTGTAAACCGCTTGTATGAACCTTGTAAACCGCATGTCCGGTCAATTGACAACTGTCAATCGGACCGCATGGTAAAGAATTGTCACTTGAATAAAGTTCTCTTCTGCATTGGCCACCGACGAGTACAGACGTGTTATACTAATCTTCCGTTCATCTTTTATGATTGCTGGCTTTGCCATTGCGATGTGCCTGTAAGCTTCGTATGTGAAGCCCTCCGCGCTTAATCAATCTTTTGTTCCGTGAGCTTCGTACGTGAAGCCGTCAGTGGCCGTTAGCCTTCTGGCCCATAAATCCGTTATAGTTCACGTTGAATATCAATCAACCAAATCGAGTAGTTTCTGCGTTGTCAAATTTGACATCGCGCTGCGGAACGCGGCCTGTGTGGCAGCGGCGATTGCCTACCCGGTTGACAAAAATTCAAATTTTTTGCAGCTGTCATGTAGTACCAGCAAGTTTTTCCATGGCAGATTGCTGGGACTCTTGCTGGAACTACATAGTACCAGCAACAATGTCAATTTCTGTCAACCGGGTACGTTCATACAGGCTTTGCCAGCCAACTTTGCCTCGAAAGTGGGTGATTTTGTCTCTAACGCACGTTATTTTGAAAAAGCTCTTCAACTGTTGTCTCTAAAGCAACTGGTTTTGAAATAGCTCATTGACAGTTGTCTCTAACTCATCTCATTTTGTCTCTAACTCATCGGACTGTGTCTCTAACGCATCTGGGTTGCCTCAAGCCGAAAAATAAGGAAAAACCGAGGTATTCAACTCGGCGGCATAAACGTACTTACTATGATTAATGTATGTCACTTGACAGTTAAGATAGTGCGTTTATGCCACCGAGTTGAACATCACAACGCAGACTTCTTAGGCAGCGCTCTGTGAACAGTCCAACAAACCAGACAAACACGACACTGTTCAAAGGGTGCTCTGCCAATTGTCGTGAAGAACTGTTACTCATCCCAGCAGCAAAGTAGCAGAATAAATAAGGTATTTGGTAATGGTGTACTGTTTCACCGTGGGATACAGCCCTGCACGACAAAATCAAACTGTTTTGTTCTGTGTCGTGTTTGCCTGACATGTTCGATGCAGGTTGACAGAGCACCTCCATATGATTGCATGGGTTTGTTCGTTTTTTTTTTGTCGTGTTTGTCGTGTTTGTCTTTTTCTATAGCTGACAGAGCGCTGCCTTAGTTAACACACGTATGCAGGCACGTATGAAAATTAAACGCAAAATTGTTAAAAAAAAACACATTTTTTTGTTCTTGGAATCTTACAATGTATCAAAACACAATTTGGTTTTTCCTTATATTATCCTTATAAATTCGAACGAATACTCTCCCTCCCGAGGGCTGCCTGATGTTCGCCGACGATGTTAAGTTTTATTTTCCTGTGTCCTCGTCCAATGATCCTCTTTCACTGCAACATTTTGCAGACGCCTTCTCGGCTTGGTGTACCGTCAACGGTCTGGTGCTATGCGTGGCGAAGTGTTGTGTCATCTCGTTTGGTCGCTCTCCCAACAAACTGGTGCACAACTACCACCTCAGTGGCCTGTCTCTTCCTCGAGTGACCGTAGTCAAGGATCTCGGGGTGTGGCTCGATGACCGGCTGACTTTCAGGTCGCATCTGCATTCAGTCGTCGCACGGGCCAGCAGGATGCTGGGACTCATCACCCGCATGTCATCAGAAATTTGCGACCCCCTATGCCTGAAGGCGTTGTACTGCTGCTGGGTTCGACCCATCCTCGACTACGCTTGCGTTGTCTGGTCTCCGGCGGGCGTCACAGCGATGGACAGATTGGACGGGGTGCTGAGGAAATTCACGTGTCTTGCCATTCGGCGATTCCTGAATGACCCTTCTGCTACCTTGCCTCCCTACTCGGTCCGGTGCCGCCTGCTGGGGCTGGTCAGTGTCAAGGACCGCCACAGCCATGCAAGCTCGTTACTGATTGCCAACATCCTCCACGGTCACATTGACTCTCCCGTCCTTCTCGCAGCCATTCCTTTTTATGTCCCGTCCCACAGGCTGCGGGTCCGACCTCCTTTACACATTCCCATACGCTGGTCTCTGTTTGCCCAGAATGACCCTTGGCTGCGCGCACTGTCGGACTTCAACGCCGTTGGTCACCTGTTCGATCACAACATGTCCTTTGTCAGTTTCCGTTCTCGCCTCTTATCCACTGTCTTCTAATCCCTTTCTTCGGTCCCTATCCCTTATTACTCCCTTCGCCTATGTTTGTCCATCCGTTGAAATTCTAAGCATTTCGGACTTTGTATGGCCTACATGGCAAACAATTTTACAATAAAAATAATAATCATAATAATAATAATACCTGAGAAAAGACCACAAACACCTTCAGCACTTGCCTCAATCAAGTTAAACCAAAACGAGCGACGCAATAGGGAAGAGTTTGAATTTAAACGCGGCTTATTTGTGATCCTCGATAGCATTATAATAGATCCTATTCCTAACTCTAATGATGCTCATGCTTATCGTTATGGCTTGTTTCGGGCATATAAAGGCGACGCATTCGCTATCCCGCAACCCAAAACGACCGTGGCAAATGTTACTGAAGAGTGATATTTTACAAATGGCGTTCGGATCTGTTTCCTTACAGTGGTGGTTAGGCTTGTGAACGTTTTCGTGCCATTTTCGAGCTCATTTGAACCATTTTGTTCTTCAATTGTAGCCTTTCGCTATTCTTTTCGATCGTAACGCCGCTCAACGCCATCAGCTTCAAATGTGACCAGCGGTCATGTGTGATTACAGAACTTCGAACCCCACAAGAAACCTTCCTCTATCGATACATTCCCGAGGACGTGGCAAGAGTGGCGTACGAGCGGCTAATGGTGCGCCATGTTGATGCAACCATACTGGAAGGCATCGGGGCAGGTCGAGCGAAACATGTTTCCATTGAGTCTGCACCGCAGATGCAACGCCTCAGCCTCTCCAGCAAGTGTAATATATACTTCCTCTATCTGCGAAGCACAGGTCTCCGTGAGATCGAGTTCGAAGAAAACCACAAACTCAAAGAGCTTAAAATTGTTGGCAGTAGTCTGGCGAGTGTAACTCCTACGATAAGGCTTTTAAAGAATCTGCGTGAACTACATATCTCGCACTCACTTATCCAACGATTGGATTTAACCATTTTCTGTGGGCATGAGAACATATCGGTGATTGATTTCAGTTTAAACAAGATACGTTCCATAACGAGCAACAGTACAGAATGTTGCACGACACCGACAAAGACGATAATTTTTACAGATAATATGATTGATTCGGTGGACTTGCAGGTGTTTGACGTCTTTTTTAACCTCTATAAAATTTCATTAGACAGCAACCACATATCAGCGCTGTTTGGACATCTTACTTCAAAAACCATCCGTATTTTACAACTGGCACACAACAGATTACAAACGTTAAACCTATGTGAGTGGGATACCCCAAACCTGAAAGAGCTTTTATTGTACGTCAACCTTCTGGCTTCTATCCCTCAATGCTTGGGAAATCTGAACAACCTTACCAAGCTCATGTTAGACAAAAATCATATCACTTCCGTAACCATAGAAAGCTTCGCAACCATGTGGAGTTTAACGCACCTGACGCTCTCCCTCAATAACATGACGTCCGTCATCCTGAACAGTACCCACTTCCCACCTCAATTGAAACGACTAGAACTCAATAGGAACTTGTTGACAAACCTTAACCTTTCATCTATTCCAGTAGAAAATTTTGAAATTTCTGTGGCGTCCAATTTGATCACCAGTTTCGATGTCAATGGAACGTCATCGAATGTTACATACCTCCAAATGGCCTGCAACCCGATCGACTGTACATGGTACTCTGAGAAACAAAAGGAATCAGCAGTTTGTGAACGAGACCATGACGTTGTCCACCCAACTTTTCATTCTGTCGAGAAGGAAATCGTTAGATATCCATTTGTGAAAAGAAACTGCATCCTTAAATATGTTGAATTAACTTCAAACACCCAGGAGCAGGAACGTAATAGAGGATCAATCACCAGCGTGCGACCTTATGTGAATTTCTAGGAAAAAAAAGTTGAGGGTTGTGTTTTGATTTGACGATTGTCCAAATTTAAGTTACTGAAATATTGAACCATTGTTGGACTTTTTCGATTACATGAAAATGGATAAACAATCAATTAATACAGACAATCTATTAACGAATTATGCTACGTTATTATTCTACATTATACATTTTATTGGTTTGTAGCTTAGAATTGCTCGAGAATTCTAGTTCTACTCCCCATAGGAAACTATCCGCGTAAATA
Organism: Anopheles ziemanni; assembly: GCF_943734765.1. Lineage (NCBI taxonomy): Eukaryota > Metazoa > Arthropoda > Insecta > Diptera > Culicidae > Anopheles > Anopheles ziemanni. The sequence goes on from NC_080706.1 coordinate 76,927,418, forward strand.
AATGAGTAAGTATGATAAGTCCTTACCCAGTCACTTGAACACGCGGGTTTTGGATACTAAATTGGATATTACACATAGAAAAATTGGATATCCAATTGAGCCCCTAAACAATCGCTCAAATCAAGATTTTTGGGTGTCGCGGTCGAAGCGCGCCGCGTTATACACACACATGAGCACTTGCCATCACCCGATTTTTGCGGTGTTGCGGTGTGTTTAGGGTGATGCCCGATTGATGACGTCACAAACGCGTTGCATAAAAAAAAAAATCTGTGTCGTATTTTTTTTGCCCGTGTTCTCTCTCTCTTCGATTATTTCTCCTGCTTTGTACTTTAGCTCCGTGCTCCGTGCTGACTCAGAGAGTCTAGACAGCTGTCTGCTTCTCGTTTGCTCTAACACGCGCGGGTATATCGTGCCTGTGGGCCTGTGACGGTGGCGTGAAAGGAAGCGTCATATCCATATTATTCTAATTGATGTGCAAAGTGCAAAGTGATAACTCGAGTTTGTTTTCTGTGCGACGAAGACGAAACAACTTTTTACGGTGAAATTGTTCCTGAAAGAAGGCAAGTAGAATTGATTGTTGTTATTTGATGGTTTATATTTACCCATGGAACGAAGTGTTTTCCAGTTGTGCTATCGGCTGCTCTTCTGCATGACCGGTTGGTGATTCAATATAAATAACGAAATGTTTGAATGTAAGCATAGTTCAGTTTACACCTTCAAGTGCTACGCAATCTAATATCTAATAATTTTTCGAATCTAGTGCCATTCGATTCGTGCTTTCTTTTCCGCTTTGGTTAAAAAGTTTTCCGCATTTAAATTGACAATAATTTTACTAGAGCCAAAGTTTAAAAATTTTCGCTATACAGAACGAAAGAACGGTCGTTCTCAAATCCACCAATCATTTCGGATTTGTCACAGGTCGTTGACTTGTATCAGCTGATACCAGTGAATCCTAGCAGTGCATAGATACCAGATAGTAGAGTGAGAACGACTGCTCCTAACTCTCTCATCCTTATCAGGAGTTTCCCTCTAGCGGCAATTTGTTCGACTGGTCAACTGTCATCGAACCGTTCGTGATCGATCAAACAGCATCCAAGATCGATTAAGTTACATTATGAGGTTTTTATTATTATTTATTTATTCAAACCATGCTCTTATTATAGATAATTGCGTTCGAAATTACACATATCATTTCCATCATCATCACCATCAAACTATCATCAACTAACTGAAGCAATGGATCCACAAACGGGTATGAACATAAAAGTTATTTGTTATTCTTTTTAATATTTGTTTGTTTTACAGCCGTGTATATTAATGAGCAGAATGTTTCGGAAAATGATCAGCTTATGATCATAGAAATTCCATCGGGCAAGTTAAATTGCATAGCCGTTAGCACATAGTTCTGAGTATGTGTTTAATTTTAATTTGTTTTTTGCTATTTTAGACAATCCACAATCACTACAAAACCCGCGTACATTCCAACCGAGCTCATCTGCTAGTGAAGTTCGTAAGTAAAGAAATTTAAATTGATGTTGACTGCTATTTTTACTTTTGCATTCAATTGCTTTACCTACCTACACTTTGTGCTCTTCACAAAATCCAATTAGAATGGACTCAGGTGTTTCAATTAACAATATATTGTATTTATTTTGTCGTTGCAGCATATTCAAACAACGATACAACAATGCAAACGTTATTAAATCTGGTCAAATCTATATCTGACAAATTTGAAGAGAAGTTCACTAGACTAGAAAAGCAGAATAGAGAACTTCGACTTCAAAATGAGAGGCTCGAAGCAAAACTCGATTTAGTTCTGCGCAACACTGCGACTACCAATGTCACTTTGGACACGTTGGTGGCAGTAAGTCGGCCTAGAGAAGGCCTCATCCGTAAGGAGACGGATTTTCAATTTTCTCCTGTATCTAGTACAGAAGAACTTCTGCAGCTTGAAGACGACCTAAAGAACGTTCAATATAAAAGAAAACTGTTGGCTTGGTTGCAAAACCAAGTCACGCGCGCAGAACCTTCCAATCGTATGCACGATTCAATAGATATAATTTTTGCTAAGCCATTTTTTGCCAGCATTAATTGGTCGGGGGTCAGTAGGACACCTGGGCAAGCAAAGACAGGTTTAATTAATTTTAAAGAGGTGGTGAGTATTTTTAAGGAAATAGGGGGTAACGAGCATTTAATAGTAGATGACAAACACGTTGCTAGCTTTTTGATGAAGAAACTTCAACATGCTGCAGCCAGAGTGCATATAAAAGATTACAAGAGGACATCCTGTCATACTAATAGAGCATAAGAGGACAACATATACATGCCTATTGTTGATGTTTCGGAAACTTAGCTCAGTTGCAGCGCCCTTAAAAAATACAAAAAAAAAACTTTTTCATCGTTACTCTTTATTTTTTTTATTCTTGTAGTGTATGAATGAGAGGAAAAAAAACAACCTCGTCTAGCGTCGTTAAAGGCACAGCAATTAATTTACATTTAACTTCATTCCAAGTAATCTCATCCTGGGTTTCAGCCAATCTGCACGGTACTCCCTTATAAATGTTCAACATGCTTGAATCGAATGGCTCTGGAAGCTGGATGTCCAACATGGTAGAATCAATAAATATTGCTTTTTCAGGTAACTTATTGCACAATATTTTTAAAACACCATTCGAATCTCGTTCGTTGCTAGCTGAATGGAACTTCATAATATAATTACTTTTTGTTAAAAACCAACAGTTCCTTACATTATTTTGTAACAAAAAGTTGTGGCTAACACGAAAAGTAATAACTCCTGCATGTTCGCTGCAGCGAGGATTCGATGCCTCTGCCCTTTTCATATAAAAAGACATATGGAATTTATCTAGCTCTGATAAACGGTTTATGGTTTGTTCCAGATTTTTGTAGCCGCTCCGCAGTTGACGCTTGAGATGCTGTAGCTCATTCTCAAAAGGATAAGTGGATAGCGTTGGAAGCGGACCTAAACGAGCCACCTCTTCATACACATGTTGCAGGTTATGGACGTTGCTGCCTATATAACGCTCTCCATAGACATGGCTATATTGGGTGACAAATCTTTCGAGCATCTGTCCGGCAAGTGACCACATCGGACGGTATACACGCGAGGATAGAATTGTTACTGCACAAAATAACAACAAAAAATGCTGGTAACATTCTTGGGGGAGATGTTCTTTCAACACCACAATGCTTGCGTAGTGCAAAAACGAGGCAAACTCCGATCCTTTCCATTTCCCAGCATAAACAACAGGGCGCAGTGGGCGATGGATTTCAGCAGGGAGTTTAATATTGCCTAACGCCTTCGAAATCTGCGAACATTGCGAAGTTGACCAACGCACTTTGCCCAGCGATCCGTCACGCCACCCAATCAGCAAACGTTTCATGACCCCAAGATCTATCAGATGTAAACGATCTGCAACAATCACATCGTTGATGATATCAAAATCCTTAAGATCTAAAAGTGGTGATATCATTTTGCAGTGTTTCGGGTACGCATTTTCTCTGAATCCCTTGTCTGTTCGTTTTGGTGCACCTACTCCTGGAAACACAACCGTACGACCTTCTCTACTGTATTGTCCTTCTACAACACATTTCATACATCCTGCGTAGCCGGTATGCCCAACAGTACCTGAAAAAGGTAACAAAATAATAGAAAACAAGTTCGTATTTACCAACTAATACCATATTTAATTTTTACCTTTCACGAACGACCTGGCCGGAGTGTCGGCGATAATAGCTCGCAGTTTGACGAACAACTTTTTCCCGTTGATGATGATTCCGTGCTCAATGAGAAAATTAATTTCATCTACCAACGGACGCAGATATTGCTCAATATTTTCGGGTTTGGACAACCCATAAAAGATGCCCGCTGCCATCACTGGCACACGGGGTAGCTCATTAATATTGAATAATATCGGCCAATACTGCAAGGTGGTGCTTTTATGAAGGGGCAGGCCATCAATTGATACGTTCAACGACAGCTGACTGCAAGACGGTGTGGTTTTCCTGTCGTAATGAAAATCAAAATTAAACTAATTATCATAGCTTAAGAAAATATTTCATATGGTAAAATATTGAAGCATAATAAAAAAACTTACCAGAACTGGTTTATCAAACATTTTTGAATGCCTTTAAACCAAAACTGTCCTCCTCCGATATTGACAATCGCTGATGCTGGGTTGGGAGTTTTTTCTAATAGGGTCTCAGCAGTTGTTGGGAAACGCATTCCAGTTCTATTTAATATGCGCAGCACAAGGTTTATCGAATGCTTTGTTTGGCCTGTTGAAAGAGCCCAATACCTTACACAAACAAGCAGGGGCAACAAGTCAAAACTTTTATAGTCTTCTTCAGACCCAAAGCTCTCATCGTCACTCGATTCTAAATAATCCGTTAAGTTCGGATCTTCGGAATGAATGGATCCCTCTCCTTGATGCTCTTGTGGTTCAGACGGCAAATCGGTGCTATCCGAAGGATTAACGGCATGTAATTGTTGTGACACTGGAAAATAAAGCTTTAGCACTAATTCAATATTACAAAATCATTATTTCCACTCACTCAATCCACTTGATCCTGCTTCTTCATCGACTGGTAAATCCATCTTCAGGTACTTTGCGACCCTACGACTGAAATTGCCAGTTTTTTTCATTCTATCAAGATCGGACATTTTGGCACAATTAATTTTGCACTTTATAAACACTGGAAAACTTTGTTCACTTGTAATCAACGCAACTATCGTTTTAATTCTACCGCAAGTGACAACAAAAATCGTAGTAAACAAATGCAATGTGACGTCACTTCATAGTTTTGGCGCGAAGCCAAAGATGAGCAAAAGAGAAAACGAGCGCAAAAAAGACAGAAAGCGATTTAAAACGACAGACCCAGGGCAACGACCGCGGGGCATGAAGAATGGAGGAAACGAACGATGCAAGTTCGTGGGACCCAAAGGGGGGATGCGTGATGCAGGGAGTAAATTCATGCATGGCTCACGCATACACTCGCAGCTCGGTGCCGCGGCAGAAAGTGGTTGCATACCCTTGTGCGAGTGGAAGCAAGAGAGAAAGTGCAGATTTAGAGTGAGAGGTCCGAACAGTATCCGATTTTTGCGATTGGGTAACGGTCTATGATAAATTACGGTTTCTATGCCATCTAACAAGAAAAAAAGGTAGGAATTGCAAATTGCCAGCTGAAAGAAAAACGCAATTTATTTTTTTGACAAAACTGAAAAAAAATAATACCAAAACTTATTTTTTTTAGTTGAATACCATCACGTAGAAATAGCGCTTCATGTAACTAACTATAATTTAGACTTTTTGGTTACATTTGTAGCAGCTATTTGTTTTCTTCTGCCACAGCTCCCATAGCTGTTGTTGTATAGATAAAAACTCTAGGTTGCATCCCTTATAATAATTTTCCTTCCGAGGGTCAACCACGGCCCAACAAACACGTGCACGAACAAGAAAGTCGCAGGTGGATTCGATGTCGTTACTAAGTCAAAATAAGAAAAATGGACCTGCCAAGCAAAACCGACTAAAATTGAAAATGGAAAGTACCCTAAGTGTTTTTTGCTCCGCCATTGTTGTGACAGTTGGTTAAAAAAGTGTGACAAAAATTTCCAGCATACTTGTGGGAGATCTCCGCCAAAATCTGCGCGAAATAGGTAGTTGGTAATTCTAGATCACAGTATCCATCGTCTTGCGGATAGAAACTGCTCTTCTGTGTGAAATCATGGGATATAGATCCTTTTGCTCGCTGTGACTGCCGAAATTAAGTGTGTTGGTCTGCCTTATACCCAGCCTTCCTCCAGAACATATTTCGAACGCCTCAAATCTTTTTTCTTTTGATGAAACATACCAAATTTGCAGTTTTACCCCACTTTCTTCGCTGTTCGTGAGAAGTAAACAAAATTTTAACCAACTGTCAAAAATTTTTCCACGGTTTTCGGCTCGTTACATGGTATGCTGCGACCTGTCTGTTGATTGACTTTGTTCGCCATCAAAGGTTCGTCTCGTGTGACCGTACCTATTGTGGCATATTGTGTTGGTCGTTGAGCCGATACTGCGTCTTTCACGAATCATCACACACATAGAAGGATTCTGCAGTACAAACGAAAGAAAGAAGAAACCGACACGTGCGGAATAGTGAGCCGCAGAATGTGCAGCGAATGCGGCACGGATGGCATGGAGAGAGAAAGATGTGCACCGGCAATAGTCGCTTTTCTGTAACCTCAGGTAGCGACTAATCAATGTAGTGCTCTTGACTTCACGGAATTACAGTCGGTATCCGACTTACGCGGATAATGGGGACCAAAGAAATCCGCGTATCTCGAATATTGCTTGACACATAACCTATACTAAGGGTTAAGAGATCAAGTTCTTGTGCATATGTATAATAGAATACAAAAAAAAAATACTTTGTCCGTTAATATGAATGCAATGCAGACGAATTCGAATAAAATAGATTGCAATAAACGACATAAAAAGCGTAAGTTATGCAAATGTGTAATTTACATATTTATTAGTGTGGTTGTACATCTCAGGAATTTACATCGATGTAATAAACCCAATCTACTGTCAAATTTTGAAAACCGCGTATCTCCGAATCCGCGTATGTCGAGTACCGCGTATGTCGGATATCTACTGTATTTTGTTTGTGTTTGAGTGGATTTTTCCTATTAGCCGAATCAATGCCCAATGTGACTTATCATGCGTAGCAGGAGTTTAATGCTTTAAATGTACTAAGAAGTCGATTGTTTGGATGTAATCTGTACTTGAACACCAAATAATACCGAACATTAGTAGCCTGCGAATTTTTTATTTAACAATCAGTTTAGGTACGATAATGCTAATGATACTAGATGATAATACTAATGATGCAATTCATTTTTACCGGCGCTTCATGCTCTACAAAAGCATCCCTACAAACAATTTGAATGAACTCAGGCCTGCCCCCGTGTATCGGAGTGGGACGCAGTGACTTACTGATGCTCTGTCGCATTCGCGCTGCAGGGCCGACAATTTTCGACCCGCCCGCGAGCATAGCTTGTATGAAGAGTGAGCGAAACTTGTATGAACCGCGAGAGGTTTAAATCCCTCGCTCTTGGTTGAGCGCATGTTTTGCTGCGCTAGCGATCGCTAACGATCCATGTCCATGTGGTCCATCCAAATGTGTACTGCTAGATATATACAGCCTTTTCCGGCTTTTTATTCCAAAGTCCCATCAAAACACTAACAAGTAGCAGGTTTCATCTGACAAGTTGCGCTCTATAATGGCAACAACGCATCATCTATGGCATGGCAACATTACCGTTCTGCATAGCCACATTCAATATCTAACATGTTTCATTGACGCCGTCCACTGATACACTACTCCCCAGCCTGGCTCTGTAACTGTTAGAGCCACCGACGAGCAGGTTCTTTGTTTTCGTCGTATTGATCATCAATCCAATCCTTGCGGCCTCACATACCGTCCTATTGTTCCGCCCGATGATGTCGATGTCATCCGCGAAGCCGAGGAATTGGAGAGAGCGGGTGAAAATCGTGCCACGGATGTCGAAGCCCGCGCTCCTCATGACACCTTCCAGAGCGATGTTGAAAAGAAGGCAGGAGAGTCCATCACCTTGCCTCAGAAAATCCTCATCTTCACCTCACACAGCATGTCCTCCAATGTGGCCTCTAGTGGGCCGGCTGTCGTGGCTGGGCCAATCTGATCTTTACCTATCTTATTGTGCGGCGTGAACGCCTGGAATACTGGCCTCCTCGTGGTGCCGCAGTCGGAACGGACCTTCTAAGGTATCTTTAATCCTGGTTTTATCTAGCCCTCTGGTATGTTCAGCCTCTCCGGAGGTTAGGATGGATCCTATGTCAACGGACAGGACCGTGAAGACGTAGGAAGTGTTTCGGAAGGGATTCACTCTCCTGGAAGATTCACGAAAAGTCGCAGAAGTCGCGGTCTGGTGACCAGTGCTTTGCTGGTCCCAGGGCACTGAGACCAAGACTTTTGTGCGAGCCACGAGTGGACGTCTGGCTACGAAGGATTGTGGCACCGTCGAGCTTGCTCCGGTTCACTCTCCTGGGGTTGCTGGTTAGAGACGAGTAGAATGGACCTGCCAACCATTGAAAATCTTCTGACCATCAGCAGAACAAAAGGGTCGCACGTGGCACAAGCGGGCACGCTGAGTGCAGGTACGCAAGTGCAAAGAGTGGAAGAGGACGAGTCTGGTTATGGCTAGAGGAAGGCTAGAGGAAGGAGTACGAGATGCGAACTCTCGTCAAAAAAAAAAAAAAAATGTGGCCTCTAGCAACCGAACCAGCTTCTCAGGGAAGCTGTGCTGCCGCATAGCTCCGTAGGCCGCGTATGGTATCGTAGGCCGCCTTGAAGTCAATGAAGAGGTGGGATCTGAATGTTCTCAGCACTTCTGAAATATCTGCCATGGAGTGAAGGTGGATTTACCTCTAACAAATCTAGCTGGGTAGCTGCCGACAACATTTGTAAAACAGTATTTGGGATAGCATTTTGTAGGCAGCATTGAGGACTGTGTTTGCTTGAAAGTTATCACAGTCCATTTTATCACTTCCAGTCCTCCGGTATCCTTTCGTGGCCCAGATTTTCACAAATACCTGGTTCATACTGACGGCAAGCTCTACCGCATCAATCTTGAACAGTCGTAGCTCCAGCCGGTCACTGCCAGCTAATTTATTCTGTTTCTGCTGCTTGATGGCACTAGTGACTTCGTCCAAGGATGGTGGGAGCACATCGTCATCAACCTCTTGGCTAATGTGCTGCTCGATACTGCCTGCACTGCTACTGGGTTCTCCTAATTCCGCCCGTTGAAGTAGCTCTTCCACCTTTCGATCACCTCTCACTCGTTCGTGAGGATGTGGCCCTCGTTGTCTCAGCACATTGCGACGTTTGGCGTGGCGGCAAGCCGATGACGCAATGTGTTGAGACACCGCAGAGCTTATGCCGTAGCTTCACCATGACCTGGAAATGGTTCGAGTCAACGTTTGCGCCGCTGTACGTGCGTACGTCGATGATGTTTAAGAAGTGCCTTCCGTCCATTAGAACGAGGTCTATTTTGGAACTATGTGAGTTGTGGTGATCTCCAGTTGTAGCTGAAACGAGGTTTGTGCTGGAAGAAGGTGCAACGAAAGTTGAATGTGAAGTTTATGAGCAGGTTATTGGTTGCTGAATGATAAATGGCGAATCCCATTGCTGCTTCCATTTTCCCAAGCGCAGGACATGGTGGCGTCTCAGTGGAATAGCCATTGATGTCAATATGCGAAATGCAATGCTCTACATCGTGTGCATCGAAAGGACGCAGATACTTTTGAAGGATCATCCGCTACGTAAGCTATAAACGACTGCAGTGTGTAGATTTGAATGAAACTGAACCTGATAACGTTCAGGGTTGAAGCTGTTTGCTTTCGTTGAGAGCTTAAGACATAGCACAATCGACTGATAACGACATGATAATTCATACGTAAGGTAATACATACAATTCAATCGGTTTTATTCAACAATATCATTCAATTTGTTGCAGGAACATTCAAAAATCATTTGTTTTTTGTTTGTTATATATATTAATTGAACCGAACGATACTACTGAAATAAATGTACGCTTCTAATCAACAATTGCTCCCAAAAGATGCAAGAATCTCTGTTCGAATGAGTGAAACATTGTTTTAAATATTAAACAGGATTAAATATTCCATGCTCTATGCTGCGCATCTTCGTTATGTTTTCTTCTATAAACAAGCTATATGACTTTCAGTTAACCAAAACTAACACATGCAAAAATACTACACACACCTTCAATACTTGTCTCAATTAAGATAAACCAAAACAACACATAAAATTTAAACATGGCTCATTTATGATACTCGATAGGATTATAATAGTCGTTATTGCTAATGATGTTCATGCTTATCGTTACGGCTTGTTTCTGGCATATAAAAGCAACGCATTAACTATCCCACAATCCAAAACCCAAAACGATCCTGACAAACGTAACTGAAGAGTGATATTTTATAAATGGCTGTCAAATCTATTTCCTTACACTGGTAGATAGGCTTGTGAACGTTTTTGTGCCATTTTCGAGCTCATTTGAAACATTTTGTTCTTCAATTGTAGCCTGTCGCTGTTCTTTACGATCGTAACGCCGCTCAACGCCATCAGCTTCAAATGCGACCAGCGGCTATGTGGAATTACAGAACTTCGCACTCCGCAAGAAACCTTCCTCTATCGATACATTCCCGAGGATGTGGTAAGAGTGGTGTACTGGCGGCTGATGGTGCACCATGTTGATGCGACCATACTGGAAGGCATCGGGACAGGTCGAGCGAAACATGTTTCCATTGAGTCTGCACCGCAGATGCAACGCCTCAGCCTCTCCAGCAAGTGTAATATATACTTCCTCTATCTGCGAAGCACAGGTCTCCGTGAGATCGAGTTCGAAGAAAACCACAAACTCAAAGAGCTTAAAATTATCGGTAGCAGTTTAGCGAGTGTAACTCCTACGATAAGGCTTTTAAAGAATCTTCGTAAACTACAAATCTCGCGGTCACTTATCCAACGACTGGATTTAACCATCTTCTGTGGGCAAAAGAACATGTCGAAAGTTGATTTCAGTTTAAACAAGATACGTTCCATTACGAGCAACAGTACAGAATCTTGCACGACGCCAACAAAGTGGATATATTTGTCACATAATATGATTAATTCAGTGGACTTGCAGGTGTTTGACACCTTCTTTAACGTCCATGAACTTCAATTACACTTCAACCAAATCGCGGCATTGTCTGGACATCTTACTTCAAAAACTATCCGTATTTTAAAACTGGCAAACAACAGATTACAAACGTTAAACATATGTGAGTGGGATACCCCAAACCTGGAAGAGCTCATATTGTACGACAACCTTCTGGCATCCCTTCCGCAATGCTTGGGAAATTTAAACAACCTTAACGACCTCGTATTGGACGCAAATCATATCACTTCCGTTGCCATAGAAAGCTTCGCAACCATGTGGAGTTTAACGCACCTGTCGCTCGTCAACAACAACATGGCAACTGTCATTCTGAACAGTACCCACTTCCCACCTAAATTGAAACGACTAAATCTCGATAGGAACTTATTGACAAATCTTAACCTTTCGTCCATTCCAGTAGAAAATTTTAGAATTACTGTAGAGTACAATTTGATCACCAGCTTCGATGTCAATGGAACGTCATCGAATGTCACAAAACTCCTAATGGCCTGCAACCCGATCGACTGTACATGGTACACTGAGGAGCAAAAGAAATCAGCTGTTTGTGAACGAGACCATGAGGTGGTCCATCCAACTTTAAATTCAGTTGAGACGTTAGACGTTTCAGTGGATATCGTTAGATACTCATTCGTGAAAAGAAATTGCAACCTGGAATCGCAACGAATATCTTCGGACACCGAGATGCAGGAACTCAATTTAAGGTTAATCACTAGCGTACGACCTTATGTGAATTTCTAGGAAAGAAAAGTCGAGGATTGTGTGTTGTTTTCACGAATTGTGCAAATTTTAAATGCTGAAATATTGAACCATTTTTTACTTTTCGATTACATTAAAATGGATACACATTCAATTAATGCACTAGGATACAGACTATCTAGTACCAAATTTTTCTACGTTGTTATACTACAATAAACATTAAATTGGTCTGTAGCTTAGGATTTCCCGGGACACCCAAGCAGTAATGCGGGGTATAAAACGGGTTCATTCGGTGCCGTGGGATCGACTCACCGTAAAATACACTCATATGTAAAAGTATAAAAAAGACGTGGTGATATTCAGCCATCAAAATACGCTGATTGCAATCACACTCTTGCATTATTGATCTCCTATCGTTTATCTCTGTCTTGATTCATATTTTGCCACAGACAAGAAGGTGAGCTTAAGAAAGCTGTGAAAAGAACTGTAAAAAAAGATGTAGGAATTGCAAAATGCCAGTTGAGAGACCAACGCAATTTGCCTTCTTGACAAAAACTGAAAGAAGAATGCATCAATGTAAAAACTTACTTTTTAAAAGCTCATAGTAAGTAGAAGTAGCGATTCAGATAATAAAAATTAAGTAAGACTTTCTTCGAAACTCCCTTCCAACGAACCGCTTGAAGTGCTACTAGCCGAAGGCTCGAAGCCGCAGGCTCTCACTTCCTCTGCGAGTATTCTGGTACTCCCTCGTGAGGTAAGAGACCTACACCGAGTTTCCAATCGTAGTCCTTTTTCAGTTGCGTGGGTCTGGCATGATTGGTTCAAATCGGTATTTCTTCATGAAGACTGTTCGTTGCAGCGATACAGGGGGTGGCTTGTAAGGCCTCCTGTCTCGTCGGTGGAACAACGCTTCCTATCTGTTTCACGTCCCGTAGGATACCAGGACAGAGTGTACAGCCGCCCCTAACATGGGGTATAGACCCTGGTTCGCGCCGCTTCTAACATAGAGAACAGACGCTTAGGGATGAACTACTAGCAGGTAGCAGTCAAGGACAGCCAAGAAGGAGAGGATATTATTGATAGGCTATTATTATTTATAGGTAGATAGTTAGGAATAGATTATAGTGTTAAATAGTGTTAGTGAAAGGTACCGTAAGTAGATAGATATAAAAGGACCGAGCAAGCAGTCAAAATCCTCGTCTCTCCATTTAACTTCAGAAAGAAAACCATAGGCTAAACGGACTAGTGAAAATAAACAACGGCCAACACCGTGCAAGACAACTTTACATTTGAGAACAAACCAAGATTTAGTACAATAACCAAGTACAGACCAGCCTCGGTTTTCGTCACCAAACGGGACTTTGACGGCGACGAAAACCGAGGCTAGCGGACTAAAGTTCTTCCGTTTATAATACCTACTCAAGACACAGAACAAACGTTGGTTGTGTACACAGAACAAACGTTGTGTGTTCTTCTCGTCAGAATTTTCAGTGGTTGATATGAAGGTGTTCTTCAAACTATAACAAAGTTTGTGTGTTTTATCATCAAATCAATGGCCATCAACCGTTTTATATTCCGTTTTACTTCTTTGGTTTCCATGCCGTGTAGGTTTACAATAATACATTCAGTGCTTCAATTGGAAGATGTTTTTGATTGAGCGAAGAAGTCTGAGCAGAAAACCTGCACCACTCGTTTATGAGTCGATGTTTGGATCTTCTGTCTTACAAAATGCATTGAATCATAAGTAAACAACAAAGCACGCTACTATAAACCGGCTTCGAACGATTTGTCAAACGACGAAAACCGAGGCCGACGAAAACCGGGGCCAGCCTGTACATGATTTGGGCCATTTTGATGTTGCTGCAGACCTCCCCGTTAGCCTACTTTTACTATTCCGGGGTTAAGAAATATTCTCATGATTCTACAAATCGTATCCGTATCAACATAATGTTCATATGGTTTACTGTGTCAGTTCAATGTACCTGTTGTCTTTTTTCTTGAAGAGTAGACGACGAGTATTCCTTGCAAAACCACCAAAACACCACCTCGTCAACGACATGCTTAAATACTTAAATTAGGTGAGTTACACTTTAGTGTACTCTAACGTTCTCACTTGTAACGCGAGTTAGTCTAAAGTCTAACATCTGAGAGACATTTGAAAAAACAATCCAGCTAAACAAAAAATATACGAAAATATTGATACGTAACGGAAAATTCAAACCACGAAATGAAACACCCACCTCTACAATCAATTCTTTGAACAAACGAGCTCACAAAAAGCTCGGAAAAATGACTGCCGCTAAAAGGTGCGGCAAACGGTCTAATAGGTGCGGCCAACGCGGAAAGCGTGCTCCCATTATCTTAGAAGGGTCTGCCATCTTCTTAATGCTTTGGAGGGAATCGCTGAACGACGCTCGCGTTATCTTAATAGCTCTGGCGTTCGTATTAATATTTTGGACGATGCCACTAAAAGCCTTGACCAACGCGCTAAACTGTGGTAAAAGGTGTAAAAGAAGATGCCATTACGTTTAAAATGTAAAAAAGCACTTAATGGGTCAAAATATTACTAATACTTTTTTTACATTTGTTACAGCTATTTGTTGTGTTTTACCTTAGCTGCCATAGCTAGTGTTGTGTCAAGTAACTCGTTTGAGCGAACAGAGTCAAGCTACATTGCTCAATTTGGCGATCAGAGTGAGCCACCTAGCTAATACAAGTGTTGTATCGACGTAGCTCTGCAGAATACTTAGGTGGCTTACCGACTCAAATGGCCCACCTACTTAGGTGATTCACTTACTGCACTGGTAGCTCATCTACTCAGGTGACTACCGCCTCAGGTTGATCAGCAAACTCAGTTGCACTGATGGCTTAGTAAACTCCTCTGCTGCTGTGCTGGTAGAACAGAAAACTTAGTTGGGCTCTGTGATTTAGAAAACTCAGTTACACTGGTGAGAAAAACCCTACTGAGTTTGCTGAGCCACTGGCAAAACTGAGTTTACTGAGAACCACTTTACCACTAACAGATCTGAGTAGGTGAGGCACCTGATTAGATGAGCTACCTGAGCAGTATATGAGCCACCAGAGTACCAGTATGTTTCAGAACTACCGAAGATTTTGATGCAAGTAAGTAACTCACTGCTCAGTGGCTACCCAACACTAACCATAGCTACTGTTATATTGATTAATGCTCCAGGTTGCATCACCGGAAGTTGCTTGGGTGTAATTTGTTCTTAAATGCCAAATAAGAGCAACAATTATTAGCCTGGTATTTGTTTTTTATTTAACAATAAGAGTAAATGAGAATTCGCTTAATTTGAGACAAACAATTTGATTACAATAGCACTAGACGATACTAATGATGTAAATGCATTTTTATCGGCGCTTCACTGCACTATAAAAGCATTGACATCATTCATCTACCACCGATACGTAGACATCTAGTGGACCCGAACGTAGTTAGTTTTACATTAGGTGAATGATGATTGGATCTGTTTTCTTACCGTGGTCTGTGCTTTGTGAACTTTTTGTTACGTGTTGTATTACAACTAACTAGAATTATTCTCCTCTACAATTTCAGCCTGTTACTGTGCTTCACGATCGTAACGCATCTCGAAGCCGTCAGCCTCAAATGCGACCATGGGATGTGCGTGATTACAAATCTGCGAACCACCGCCGAAACCTACCATTATAGATACATTCCCGATGACTTAATAATTATTGCGTTTGTTCGCCTATTGGTAAGTCATGTTGATGCGAGGATACTAGAAGGCATCGGGGTGGGTCCAGCGAAACGCGTCTACATACATCCTTCTGCAGCGGTGCAACGACTCAGCCTCTCCGGGAAGTGTAACATTTACTTCCTTCAGATTAAACGTACAGGTTTGCGAACGATGGAGTTTGAGGAGAACGATAAGCTTAGGGAACTAAAAATCGTCAACAGTAGTCTAACGAGTGTAACTCCTACGATTCGACTGCTGAAGAATCTATACAAGCTAGAGATTATTGAATCACATATACATCTTTTGGACTTCGCCATATTCTGTGGACTCGCGAAACTATCATCAATTATTTTAACCAGAAACCAGATCACTTCTATATCAAACGACTATAACAAACCCAACAACTTCAACAAGACTTACATCAATTTTTCATACAACCTGATTCATTCGGTCGACTTGGGGCTATTTCGAGCTTTCTCTAATATCGCTGGAGCAGCTAACCAAATCGCGCTTCTGTCCGGAAATCTGATATCAGATTATTTAACCTATTTTGATCTCAGCGAGAACAAGTTACAGGCGTTAAACATATGCGAGTGGGATACTCCTAATTTAAATTTCCTTAACATAAACACCAATCTCCTGACCAGTCTTCCTACATGCTTGGAGAATCTTAAAAATTTAACATCGCTTTGGTTGGCGTCTAATCGGATCACTTCTGTGACCATAGAAAGCTTCGCAACAATGTGGAACCTGAGGCAGCTGCATCTCAACGCCAATAACATGACGGCCATCACCCTGAACAGTACCCGCTTTCCACCGCAAATTGATACGATACTACTCAAAATGAATTTGTTGACAAACATAGACCTACCATTTGTTCTAGTAAAAGGTACTTATATTGATGTGTCGCACAATTTGATCACCAGTTTCGATGTCAATGGAACGTCGCCGAATGTCACAAGCCTCCAAATGGCCTGCAACCCGATCGACTGTACGTGGTACACTGAGGAACAAAAAAAATCAGCGGTTTGTGAACGAGACCATGAGGTTTTGCAAAAGATCTGCATACACCCGAATTCACTTTCATTAGAAACCGGAATAATCATTAGATACCCATTCGTAAAAAGAGACTGCAGTCTGCCCTCGTATACAAGATACGAGAACCCGAAAAGGTATGCAATGCGGTTCCAAAATACCAGCTTGCTGCGTTGTTTTAGCCCAGACTTGGACAAACCAATCTAGGGCTTAGTTTTTATTTTAGCAGCCCAAAATGCCAGATAATGCATATTTAATAAAAATAATTGCGTTATAAACGATTATACTCGATTAATACTACACAGTTGCCTAGCAACACAGCTGGTAGCCAAATTATTAAAGATAGATGAAGTTTATTATCATTATCCCATTTCAAGTGACTGTTTAAAATGCTATGAGGTTCCCTCGACAGTTCCGTGAACGTGAGTGCAAATTGTTATGACACACATGAAATTTCATTTCATTGAAATTATTCCTAATTATAAAGTAAAGCTCTGCCAAGGAAGTCTTCCTGTAGCAATACTTTCCACGTAATGTGACAATGGTGATGTTCATCCGGCTAATGGTCTGCAATGTTGACGCGAAAATACTGGAATACATTAGGATGGATGCAGATAGTCGTGTCTACATACAATCCTCCCCTATCATGCAACGACTACACCTGTCCAACAAGTGCAACACATACTTTCTCGAGACCAAACAAAAAGGACTCCGGGAGATGGCGGTTAATACGAACGACAAACTGGAAGAGCCCCATTAAAGAGCTTCAAATTATCAGTAGTATGCTGAGCAGAAGAAACTGTCCAAAGTGGTTATGAGTTATTCACTGATATAGTACATAGACTTTGCTATCTTCTGTGATCACGCCAAACTTTCGTGGATCGATTTTATTCGCAACAGGATACGATCATTTTGAAAGAGTGACAACGACGCCAGCACCATCAACATTGCTAGGTTCGATTTATCGAGCAATCTGATCGATTCGGTGGATTTAAAAGTATTAAAAGCAATCTCCATAGTTGACATTGTTAACTTATCATCAACTAGACCACAACAAGTTATTTTCCGTACGTTTTAGCGAGTCGACCATTCATAGTATAGTAACACTAAGCTGTTTAGTTCGTCTACTTGTCATGATCAACTTGTTGCACCTTTGAACTACAATTGCTTTCACTCAATTGTATTTAGTTTAACAATTATTAGATCTGCTTCATAGGTCGGAATAATAATGTCGAAATGGTCCTTTTTTACTATAGTTTCCACTCGTGAACACAGAAAGATATTTTTTTGTTTTGTTAGAATCGATAGTCACTTTGCCGGAAAATAAAACAAAGCAAAGCGGAAATCTGCAGACACAGTTTCATTCAAAGTGTGTAATAGGAGGGAAATGAAACGTTGTCGTGATTATGGAAACAATTTTTTCGAACATTGCATTTACTCATGGGAAAGGTGGTGCTTCAACGTGATGAAAATAACCAACGCAGAATAAAATTAATAATAAAACTACATCCATAAGGGCAGGCCCTGTAGCCTGGGCCTGTAAACGGGCCCTGTTACCGGGCCCGGTAAACGGGCAGTGTAATTGGGCCGTGTAAACGGACACTGTAACCGGGCCCTGTAAAAGGATCCTGAAATTGGGTCCTGTAAACTGGCCCTGTAAACGGGCCGTGTTACCAGGCTCCGTAAACGGGTCCAGTAAACGGGTCCTGTTATCGGGCCCTGTTACCGGGCCCTGTTACCGGGTCCTGTAACTGGGTTCTATAACTGGGAAGTATAACCGGGCCGTTTTACCTAAAGTGAAATACAAAAATTATCTGGTATAATTTTTTAATTACAGCCTGGCATTTGCTTCTATACCATTATGCGGCCTCTGAAGGCGTTTAGTTGAAAGTGCAAAAACAGTAATTGCGTGACGATAAGCCTTGACCGAGCAAAGCTGACCGAACCTAAATATGAAAACCAAAGATTAGTAAACTGTTGATATGACATAAAAATACAACGAATCTACAAAATGTTTTAAGTGACTATGATTATTGTAAAGGCTTTTAGAATATACACTGTTTCCGGCGTTCAGCAACAGCAGCTTATTGTATGTTTAACTTGGCGTTGATGACCGTTCACATTAAACAATATTTTACACTGAATCTAAATATGATGTTTTTGTAAATTCTTATGGATTCAACATAAGTTTGATTGCAAAATTATACCACACGCCAAAACAACTTCAACATCACTTGGGAACCATTTGCATGTGCTGTAGTGTGTTATGAAAGATTCAAAGAAAACAAAATTTCTGAAGTACTAACCAATTTTTAGCATTAGCTACGTTTATAAACAAGTTATTGGTGTAAACATTTCGTTGGAACTTGACTACACTACTTAGGTATAACGTCAAGCTGCATGTTTTATTGGATACAATTTGTGATCGATACAAATTTCATAGGAACCAGTACGCTTCTTGCATCCCATGAGTCGGCATATGGATTGCTTAGAAATCCAGAAAACTAATCAATGACATCATGGTCCAATGCTGATTTTTTCCAAGAGGAAATGGTTCAAGGATTCTGGTAAGATGCAAAGACTGTCGGAACCAAACGGGCCAAGTAATTCGATACACTCACAATAAAAGCGAATTACCGAGGGAGCCTTTATTCGTAGGCAATGAAATAACATTCCCGGGAATCATTATCATCCGATTATGAGTATTTCAACAGGTTCGAATGGTAATGACGCAGCGCAGACTATTCGTTGAATTAAGAGACGGACGTTTCCCAAAGCAACAATTAAATCAAAATTGCGAAGACTTTACAAAAGCGAACGTGATAGCTCTGACTTTTTCTACAATGTAGATTTGTTTCTAAGAGAAAATGGTACATGATGAAAATAGTTAAAGTTGATTTTAAAGTCTCTTAGCAGCCACATCTAATACCAAAGATAATCTACGGCATTGACTAATACCAATATCTGGGAGCTTTATCACAGTTGTGGCTTATGAGCAATAAAAACTAATTTTACCAATGGTAGGTATTGTAACCCGTCTATCTGTCTTATTCGAATTTCATTTGGATTCGTAGTTCTGGTGTCAGCATTTAACGATTCTGTCATGAACACCCTTGAGCTGGTTACCCTCACTTATCATACTTTTGTACAGAATTGATGCAACAACCCGATAAGCAATCTATTGACGTTTACGATTGTGCCAGATTTAAAATCGGTCGAGGGGTCGACTCCCGCAGTGAGATAAGCTTGATGCGCGAATTAACCGTCAAGTCGTATTCAGTTAGGAAATATCCACCGGAACCTGACGGGGTCGCAACGGACGTAAATGTTCCAGAGGTTTTAAATCACCCGGTCCCGATGACACTCTCGAGTGCACAAACCGGTTCTACGGCTGAGGCCTATTCCGGGGTAAATGGCTGCCAACGGTCGCGGAGATACCAAGCCGACCGTTCGGTCAGCGGGCCAGTCACAGGATTCTTCAAAGATTAATATTTTTACCTCCGTATCTAACCTGAAAACGGAGTCCGTTACACTCGAACCCGTAGATTTGGCCGGGTTCTTGTTCAGATCAAACCCTTCGCCTAGGAAGGGGAACTAAATCGTCCCCAATCTTTCAACTCCAATCGGGCCCTTAGGCATCAGGAACAGTTCACCCGAGGTCAGATGGGGTTGAATTCTTTGACCCCTGGAAACCCCTCGCGACATCCGACCGGAAGGTTGTCTTGAGGATGTCTTGTGATGTGCTTGAAAGGACGAAAAGATGCACCGACACTCACACCACCAACCAAGAGGGATTCCTTATTTCGCTGAAAAGTTCGTTACTTCAACGGAAATCCACACTGATTTTTTGTTTCTTCACGATTTTTCCTTTTTTTCATCTGGTTTTTTACCACAGTGCCGATCCTTGAACTTAAATGGTACTTTCGCCATTTTTAAAAACGGAACTAAGGCGCTTAGCTGGCGGTTTTAAAGTCCACCCAGATGGGCACCAGCGAAGCATGACTTTTCAATCGTGCTCAAGCTGACTCGCGCCGTGAAATCGATGTCCTGGAGTGGCTTTGTGTATGTGTGACCCCCATACACAGCGTCCACCGTTAGAAAAACCGCCATCCCCTGAGCGGAAGTCAAAACCCTGGGGGTTCTTTGTATCATAATGTGAGAAAAAGATATTCAGAGAGAGGAAGACGAAGCATTATCCTCTTCATTTTTTGTCAAGCCTGCTTTATGTTTTCCAGTTTTTGCCGATTTCAGTTTCTCAAAGGAGAATATGAGCGGAACGATTTAACTGTCAATTGCTTGCAGATAAGCTTGGGACATTTAACACTATCATTGCGTTTCGCACTTGCTGCATCGCAAGGGATAAGATAATCCGGAGAATCATTGATGTTAAAACAGATGAACAAGATTTTAATTAAGTTAATCGATATCACAGATTCATAATTTGAATTCTGATCACTTATCATCTTGTGCAGAGTTTTTTAATGGCTCGCTAGACACAATTTTATACGACAAGCCAAGCCCAATACAATTCATGTTCCATGTCTTTACTCTTTGAAAGTTTGAAAATTAGTTTATAACAAACCAATAACCAAACTCTTTTCAATGTACTTTACCAGGACAGTGAACAACCTTAAAAAGTATTAAAGTATCCTCTTTTGGAAACAAAACCCGTCCTTCTAGCAAGAACTTTTATGGTAACAGTTTTTAAACCATTGAATGTATACTTTTTTTATCAAAACACATTCCATGGCGCTGGGAAAACCCCTTTAATACATCATGAACATCATGTTTAGTTTGATATTCGGTGCTACTTCTCCCCCATTCATTTATTAGTTACTGTTAATTCATCGCAAATCGTAGGCGCAATCCTCGAAGAAAGATTCGATACGAAAAATACTAATAGAAAAAAGATGATACGGATACTCATATGGAGGAAAGAAATGTTTTGAAGGCGTGTGATGAAGCTGGGCATATTTTTGAAATACTGTGCAATAGAAAAGGCTTTGTATGATTGAGTCGATTTTACTCACCTCAAAGGGAATCATGAGTTGCATAAAATACTTCACAAGGAAAAAACGCATGTCCTTCTTTCTACATAGACATATGCACGCACACACCAAAGGGCAGACACAAACAAGTTGGAGGATGTTTTTGTCTACTTTTTCCAGCTAAGACAGGTTCATCGTCTTCAAAGATAGATCTGAAGATAGAAGGAAAAAGGAATGAACAGATGAAGATTAAACAAGAACACACAAACACGCCTCAGAGATGCCAAATTAGAGATAGCCCAGAGATAGTTAATTATCGTGTAATTGAAGGTAATGACCAGCGTGGAGAATGTAAAGGAACATAAAAACAAACAAAAATAACAACGCTGCTAACAATACAGTCTACCAATCCGACATGGATTACAAGGAAAGAAGCATAATTTGAAAAAAATGACAGCTCGGGAAAAAATTAAAAGGATAATGCGCATACAACGGTACGTTATTACACAAAACAGATAGGCACATGCAGTGTACATATGACATACCATTTGCATAACTCTAAGATAGTCTCGATTATCTACTGTTAAAATAGAGGAATGAAATTCTAAAGTGGCCCGAGCCTTTACCAATTCATTAGTGCAGTTCTCAGGATATTAATATACAGACCTTAACATGCAAGAAAACTTTTTATAGTGTCCAAAAAACCTTAATTGATGAACAAATACAACCTATTGGTATTGTCTATACCATATTTCCCATCAGTTGTCAGAAACACTTTTCGTTCCTAACGCCTGCTGTCAATTCGGCTGAGAAAAGATACCTAGATCGATATTATACACAAACGCCAAAAACGGAACTTCGCCAATCAGTTGACCGGTCACCGATATCGTAGGATCGATTTCCCCTGAGGTCGACCGTCAAAGTAATAGTTTTTTTTTCATTCGCTCGAGCAAGCGTCCCCAGTAAATGCTTTATTCTTTTTTACACGCGCTCGTTGGGACAAATTCTATAAAACGCATTTAAGTTTATAACAAGTGTTGTAACTTATCAGGCAATTTCGAACGAAACAACCGACGAAAAAAATCACGTTGGAATGTAGTTCTTATAAAAGCGCTACATTTCTAAACGACATTTATTGTCGACAACATGGCCATACTGCCATCACGCACGTGATCTTGCAGATTCGAAAAGGCGGGTGACGTTGAGAAAGGAATCTTGTTAGGCGAAATCTTGAGCAGCAACTGCACCCGGACTGCAACAGACCCGGTTCCAGCGTGTCATGCATGCTCCACACTCTAGGTCTGGCCCACCGAGCAAAACCGATGTCGAAATCGAAGCGCTAGTACATTTTCGAAAGCGAAAGGCCAATCCGCGCGAAGGTGGGTGGTGTTGGGCCCACAGCATGAAGCCACGTGGGATGGCAGCTGGAGGCTTTAACGATCCCATATCGCTAGCTCGTGTTCGCCGTTCGCGTTTCCCACCAGAACCGGCGTTTGCCAATTTACGGACTTTCTGTCAGTTGTTGTTGCCTAGCAACCTAACCCCGGGATTAAACGGCCCGTACTCACCCGATGTAGCACGTTCTACCGGCTGGACCCTCCCAGATTTTAGCCCGCGTGGTTTGCTTGAACGCGCGCAAATCTCTAATAAATAGCTTTCCAGAGGCGAGGGTTTAATAGCAAGGAGGGCTTAAAAAACCTACCTTCCGAGACTCGGTTGCGTACGGCGCAATGGTTGCCTGGGTATATCCTCGACAAATCCTTCAAGGCTCAGCGGGACTCGGCTGGTGTACGTCGTTGTACCGCGCTGTAAACAACATCCTAACGATAGTCGAGCTCTTTCACCAGATTGTCCCAGTGGTGGGACATTACGGAACTGCTACCAGCAGGCGTCTAAGTAACGTGATGTTCTAAGCTGCTTATGTGTGGCTTTCAACTAATCGTTTGGTAAAAAAAAATCCGCAAAACTCGCTGAAGTTGTAGTAGGGGTCATCGGTAGCCACTTTCATTTAATTATGGTTGAGTCACAGGTTCATCTGAATTGAATGAATTACTCCTATGCATGCAGTTTATTCCTAAAACCGGAGCGTCCAGTTTAGCTTTCCGATTCATTCATCATCCTTAGATTATTAAAGCCTTACATGTTTTTTGTTGATAGGATTACTTTCTAAATCATTTCATTGCCCTCTGTAGGTAGCATCTGATAAAACGAATCCGGGAACTACCGGTGCAAAGTTTCCATCGTGGAGCCTAGAGGGACGCCACCACACGTGCACCATATACCCCTTTGTGTAGCCTTCCCTACCTTGGTAATCATCCTTCACTGATGGCCTCGGGCCAGGCTCGACCTTACACAATACAAGGGTAGGCCCGGAGATCCTGCCTCGTTACCCTCAGGGGGTTCCTATGGACTACGACTGCGGTGTGCGCATACCGGGGAAGGTTGGATTTTTAATTCCAGCACGGTATATAATTACACTGGACCAAAAGGAAGAACAGGAACAGACCGAAATGCCGGGACAACACAAACAATAAAAAAAAACCAGGAGTGCTGGTGCAAGCGATACACAGACTTTGGGTCTACATTGGCAATCTTTTCCATTTTTTCGTTTTGTTATTTGGCACCAGGTGACTATACCTGGCAGGAGGCTAGCAGAGGATTGAACAACCAGAAGGGGAAGCTGTTAGACAAATTACGACTACCGTTATCCGGTGTACCGTGCGCCTCATTATACACCCTGTCGGATCCCTGTGGTGGTAGTCGACAGGGTCTTCCGTCTATAGCTGCTCGTGATCCTCTCGAACCCCTCGCAAACACTTCCCAAAGTCCCTCCACTCATGTATCTACATATATGAGTGTGTGTATAACCTTGAATGCATTTTGTTTTGGCGTTGTTTTTTGCTGTCCCATCCAAAGATGTGTTGGTACACGCTTTGGCCCTTGATTAAAATCTTTGGTTGTCGTTCGTCGGATGCAATAATTGGAATAATTTTAAAAGCCAAAGACCTGAACCCTCCAGAAGTGGTAGGGCAAAGAAATCGCACACAACAAACACATACACTCGCCCATGGAGAAACAACAAACTAAAATGCAACTCCGCACCATGGGCGAAGGTCATCCCGACTACAAAATTTCTAATTGTGTGTGCCAGTTTCGATCGCCATCCGCTGTTGCCATCCTTTGCCCCTATGTATAAAAGGATGATGTTATGCCACCGCATGCAAGTAAACGATTAATTCCGAGGGACTACTAATGGGGCGGCCTCCCCTCTTTGGTAAGCAGTTTCGCAGGCTATCATTTTCCCTTCTGCTGTGTATGGGCGGAAATTGATGCACACACGGTTGATTGATGGCGAACGGATTCCGGGGGAGGGGCGGATCCCGTCAGATCAACGTCGAATTTTGATAATCAATTCCGAAACGATACCAGACCAGGGATCTCGGTTGTTGATGGCGAATTAAGATTGTAGGAACTAGTTTTTAGTTGTCGCACCAAACACCCTGAAGGCTATCAACAAAACGAAAAAGTGCTGCATTCTTCTAGCAAACATAATTTTGGAGAACTAGTAAAATTAAGGTATTTTCTTTTACGAATCACTAATACTTTATTCTAAGTGCAAAGTGAAGATTTCTATACCTATTCGATTTAAACGGTATCAATCAAAGGTAAGAAACAAAATCAGGATTAGCAGGAAGCAGAATAAGCACCCGAAGTCTTCGACTAAGGCCTCTTAATCTTACTCGCTCAAGATGGATGGGATTGCGTCTACCATATCGAAGCACACAAACTCCAGCACAAAAGATCATGCACGAACTGTGTAATTAAAGGCTTCGGCTGGGCGAACTCTTAATTTACCCCGAATCCGATAATGTGTTCTCCGGAGCGGACTTTGATATTTTTCAAACGAATTCGGATGTAGAAGGCATGAGAAATACTGCAATGACGAATAAGACCCTCCGCGCGCAGCATGACCGGCCGAACATGCACATTTTTTCGCCACCAATGTCTCGTTAATCTCCACCATGAAAGAGACCAGCTGAGACCTCCCAAATAGGCCCCACCGTTTTGGGCCGCGCGCAAAGGCTAGCCGCTTCTAAAAATAGTACGAACCACAAGATCCAAAACCGCGATATCGAGGTGCTGGCTTTGAGTGGGTCGTCGTTGGTCATTCGAACGCCACGCGTCACACCTTCGAAGAGGTCTTGGATTGCGGTACCAAAATATGTCATTCACTTGTGTTGGTCGTAGGCCAGTAAAGGTTGGCGATGGCTATAAATCAGATTGTTTGCATCTAAGCAACTATGTTAAAAAAAAAATTAAAATATGTAAAGTATACGTCAGTTACGTGTAATAAGCCTTTTCACGTATCTTTCATAGTTACTCACAACAAAGTACTTATATTTAAACCGCTTAAGCTTTTCATCCAACACAGTTCCAAGTGTTCCTTTTAACTGCATATTATTTGACATTTTTCATTTCACTGCAGACGAACGATTCCCTGCAAAGTGTGCATTCCCTCCCAAAGGGAAAACTATTCTACTCCAACGTGCTCCATCACGCACGTAAACCCAAGGGAACACCCGGACGAAAAGACAAAATAAAACACGCCACAAAGCCGTGGAAAACGAGCGGCAACCAAGACGGAACGCGACGGGGTTGCACACTGTGTCGCCCGCGGGCCCGCAATGTATTTATGATTATTACATCATTATGCATTCCGGTTGCATTGGTTGCATTTTCAATAGATGCAATTATGGAACCTCCGGCCGGTCTGTGGCCCGCTCGCTGCCGTCGACACGACGTTCGCCCATTCCGGCACTCGGCGGAGAACAACTGAGGAACGACGGTGCAGCAACCGGTGGAAAGAGTAAACAAAACCGAGAAGCATGTGGCATATGAAACGGAAAATCCTGTTCTTCAGCAGCTAGACGGGAGGGCAACCGCTGAAGCGTATTACGTGAAGAGGAAAACTTTTGACGAATTTATCTTATCCATTATCAACTATTTTAATCTTGGTGTAAACTTGTTCTTGCTCTCTAATGCCTGTTTTGCTTCTGTTCTTTGCTAAAAGGTCAAGAAAAGATATGAAAATAGACAAGAAAAAGACGTAGACATAAATAAAATTGTACAACAGTAAAAAAGCAGTAACGGAAAAGATTCTTTAAGTTCTGATGAATTCCGTTCTACCGCAACTTCTGAGTGAGCAGCGATAACCGATGGCACACATTTTACGACCCTTAACATTCCACCACCCGGCCTTCCCGGTGCCACCCCTGGGGACCAGATTTATCGAACATTCTTCCGCCCGAATTCCCATCCGTTTTGGCACACTTTTCTGAATCGAAAAATGAAGAGAAAAAAAAACCGTGCCGGTAACCGATAAAGGCTCCCCCACTCCCTTTCCGGTCTGGCGATAACAAAACTGAGTCTAAAATATTGGTCGTCTGCAGGCCGATGAGGCTTTTGCAAAACTGGGACACTCTCGCAAAGCTGATAAGACGCGAAGTTTTCCATGACTCATACCAACTGTTCTAAATCTTGTAAAAATATGAATTGACTTATAATCACAACAACACTCAAGTGCAGTGTTGAGTGAATTGCAATTGCAAAATCTGATAATCTTGTCCATTGAATTGCGACGAACCAAGGAGTTCTGATTTCTAACCTAACTTTTAATTGCAGATTGAAACCGATACCTCCGAGATGGCATCGCGGTCATCGCCAACATCTGCCAGCAGCAGGTTCGCCAGCGCAACCCGTGCGCGTTCATCCCCCGGGCGAGACGTTCGACGCGAAGACGTTGTTTTTATTGCGTTTCTCTCCTCTGCTCCAACTCTCGAGGGTTCATCATCGTGCGGAAACTTCCTGCTTCTTTGGAAGTTCGCCTGCCCCGCCGTCATCGTCGTCGTCGTTGCCCAATGTGCATCGCCGTCTGCAGGTCACGTACGATGTGTGGTGTTTGTGGCGCGGCGTCCACGCTGCATCCAACGGCACACAACACCCGTGAGCGCAAAAGCCGACAAGACAAACCCTTTAACGGGCGCGCTCGAGCCCCAAAGCAGGAAGTTCTTGGGGATTCGGTGAGGGGTTTTGGGTTTTGCGGAGGGAAAGGAACGTCTCGTCTCTTTGCACGGCTCACTAGAAGCTCTTTCGCTCTCGACTTCTGCCAGTTTCTTCTTCTCCAGTGCATCGACAATATTGCCATTAGCGATGTCCGTGAAATGAGGTCAAATTACCCCACCACGGTCTCGTCGGTGTGCAAAAGTGGAAGCAGCGGGAAGGGAAATGGCAGGCACAAGGGTTTCGCGGGCTGCAGTGGAAGGTGTTAGTTGAAAGGGTAGAAGATGGCAGCAGCAGCAGCAGCAGCAGGAAAAAAAGGAAGTTTGCACTATCCCAAGCCGTTCCGTGACTCGGCGTAGAGGGAACGTTCAAACTCGTCCGAAAAGCGGAGAGACACAAGCGTTTACCGGGTGGGTCGGGGTCGGGGTAGGGTCGTCAACGTCGGCACGGCACAACCAAACCGGCCGGGCGCGAGTGAAACAGTGAACATTAGCCGCCGGCACAAACAGTTCCCAGCAGTTCCGCCAAACTGTTTGCACGTGGGAGGGAGAAGCAGGTGGAATGGAGCGACGTTCTAAGACGGTGGAAACGAAGGAGATGCAGGGAGGGTTTTCGCAACGCGTATCCCCAGGCTTGGATCGGTTCAGCGAACCACCAGTCTGACTAGTATGGCGTATTAGAGGTAGAAACCTCTCGCTCAACATCGATTCATGTTAGACTGACTTTTCGAACTGAGATTTGTTAGGTTTGAGTGAGAACTTACGAGTTCTGTAAGGTGACATTTGTGGACAATAATAGCGTAAGTGACTAAGCTTAGAAATATAGTATAAAAGCAAGATATTTTATGTTCCAATTAACTTGTATGAAAAATAATCATTTGTATTTGGATAGACGTAATTTAGTCAACGGCTCTTTATGGTACTAATAAAAGATATCAATAAAATCCTTCCTAAGGTTCTAATTCTATCTGAAGTCTTAGCTTTTACTTGAACGGATAACGTTTGTTTACGGTCTACGAATTCTTTTTGCTCGTAATTAAAGGAACATCTGCATTGGCGCTGAGAAGCGTATGCATTTAAATGCAATGAGAAGTTTTTTATATATAACGGTACAAGTGTAAGTTAAAACACATAACAAACTGTTTGTTGTGAGGTAATACTCAAAACCTTTAGATACCCCAGAAGATACCGGCGTTCCACCGAATATTGACTTCCGAAAAGATCCACACACTTTTTTACTCCCCTGGATAAGTGTTTGAATTTCATCTCAAAACTTTCTTGCAGAATTGTGATCAATGAAGAAGTTGGAAGATTTGAGGATTTATAACCATAACGTAACGGAAGAAATTAAATGATAAGATATTAACGTGTCTATTGAAGGAAAAGAGTTTTCCATTCTAACAGTTTTCTAGAGGCTGTAAACCCTTAAGTCTTATCTTAACGGCCATGTTCTCCTAGACATGAAACTCTCTCTCTATATATTATTTAACAACCCACCCTTAAACTTAAAAGCTCGTGAATAGACCACGATTGGAATTGAACCAGCTACAAAAGTGGGGGGTCTTATTTCACTCGACTAGCAGCCGATTTGGAAGTCATTTTGCAACGAGTTAAAAGTTGCCTCCACTACGGATAACTTTTCCTCCGTTAGAATCAAACTGGAAATAGCCCATATCGTTTAAAATCTGCCTGACAGTGGGAATGGTTTTTTCACCCGTCATCGCACCGTCACTATTGCAATGTTGTGCTGTATGCTTTTTTCTGAGGTTTCTCCTTTTCAGCCAAATCTATCAATCTTTCATCCGATACCCCCCAAAACCAACCCGTGCTCGTTGGTTCAGCATGAAATTCGCGAGTGAGAGAATTAGAAAGGCCACTCCAATCCGGCAAACGGTCGTTGAGCAACACAGCACACCCAAGGCAGGCCCCCAGGGGAACGAAGTAGAATGCAACACACGGACGACGGTACGATAGTGATCCGGGTCCAGGCCACTGCAACTGCACGCCACCAACCGAAACGGAAACCCTACGGGGTGAGCGATTCTCGAAACGTGTCAAACGGTGACAACTCCCGGTGGTGATGTGCCAGTACCTACCGGAGGTGGAGGATTCGGGTGTACAAGGGTTGTGGGGTAGTGCCCCGACGCACCCCGATGTCTAGCTGTTGCTTGTCGCAAGCTGAACGCACAGAAACAAAAAACATCCTAAACAGGTTTTTCTGGCAAAATCTGGCCACGCGAATCTCGATAGGATAGCGGTTGTGGCGAAGAACGGATGAATTTGCAGGAGCCAAGATGTACGCACGGTAGGCACGTTAGTTAGAAAGGTGCGGACCATTCGTCCACACACCCATGGTCCACCCGAAGCAGTGCAACTGTAATTAAGCAAGAGGCTTGTTGTTGCGTGGCAAGTCGTGCTGTTTTGAAGTTTCTGAAGTTGTTAGTAGCCGTCCGCCGTCATACCGCGTTTACTCACATGAACGTGTGGCACGACTCCCCCACGGGACACTCGGATGCTTGCCGTAGGGGGACAAAAAACACGACATCCTCTAAAGCAGGGGTCGGCAAAGTCCGCGCCGATTATATCCGGTATGAAAGAAAATGTTTATGGTACCTACAAAAACGTGTCAATTCTTTTGGCTGTTTCTACCATCCCATCCCGTATGTTTCCTTGTTTTCCCGTATTACTCATCCTTTGTAAAATTCCCAAGCTTCCAAAGCAAAATTTCGTCCGAAATCCAGAGTCAAAATAACATGTTTACATTCCAATAATATTGTAGCTGCAAAGAGTATGAATTTAAAGGAAACCAAATATAGAACACATTACGCGAAAATATGGTGTACGCGAATAATACCTAATTTCAAGTATAATAAGAGAATCGAATTTAAAAATCAACGAACAAAGTATCATTTGTCAAAAAGGTACAACATTTACTGAAAATAATATAAAAATAATGGTTGAAAAGAGAACTATGAACAAGGTTCTCTTCTATCATTGTTAAATGTTACTTTCCAATTAGGAAAATTTATAGAATCCTTTCAAACATAAAAGACTTTTAAAGCATAAAAATAGCATCTGTTATGGTACTTGGCGCCAACGGTTTAGGTCTTTTTTCCATCATAATGCCCTGTTTGGAAGATGTTTGCCGACCCCTGCTCTACATGTCTATGCTAAGTACATGTGCATCGCGATGCAACGCTGGTCGCGTGCTTGCATCTCATGCAGTGATTGTAAGAGTTGGAAGAGGAAGTTGGGGTAGAGCGCAAAACGAAACAGTTATCCCTTGAGCTATGCGGGAGAAGAAGTGGCCACGAGGAAAAAAGAAAGTAAATAAACCTAAGCCAGTCCCCAAATTCACATTGGTGGTGTGAGTCATGCGTTCGGATGTTGCATTGCAGCTCGAGCACTTGGCTGTTGCTGGTGGAGGCAGAAAAATCTCAACACACTGAACCACTTCAGCACGTGCTGGACCGGCATAACCATCGTGGACTGTTGTTCTGTATTTCGCTGCCAAAGAGTTATCGTGTTGAGTCGTCACCGAGGACTACGCGTCCCGCGAGCTGCGTTTTACTTTCGCTCGGGAGGTCAACTGCAACGACCGACTGCTTTAGTTGCATTTCTCATCCTCTTTTTAGTCGGTTGTTGGGACCTAAAATAGCACAAAACTGCCAAATAGGTGGTGTCGCGCGCGGGATTACAACGCCGTCAAATGTCAGAGGGTTCTCCCGAGGGAAACACTCGCTAAGACTTTGAGTCTCCAAGTGCTTGGCGAGTTTGCTTCCTCAGAGCACTTCACCCTTGGCGTTTGCAGAGGGGCGTGCACGCACCCTCTAAAGGTGCCGGTTAAGAACGAACGGCATAATGGCTTCGAAATTACCGTTTCAAGTCAAGTGTCTGTTCCCGGTGGTGTCAATTGCCCGCGCGTACATACAACTGACACGATCCAACGACGACGCTGATGACGACGACGATGACGACGAGGACGTGGAATACCAAACCTAAACAAAACGGGGCGGCGGCTCATTTCCTTCAAATGCACAAACAGCAGACACGAGAAAACAGGGGAGTTGACGGCGACCAGGAAAGCAAAGAACCGACAGGGGAAGGAGAGATTATGAGCTTGTAATTTATGCAAAATGAAACAACGCCGGCGAACACAAAACGGCGGAACGGAAACGCACCGAAAGGAAACTCGTGTTCTTTTTCGCGCGTAAGATTCCCGGGCCGGGCGCATGGGACGGAAGTTGATGAGCCGGAAAAGAGCGTGTGGTGGAAACGGACACTACTACCGGCACACTTTTGCTGACAAAACCCGGGACGGTCTCACAATTGCCGGTCAAATTGCACTTCCTGACGATCCGGAATGACAAATCATCCTTTCGGAACCGGAAAAGAGATGTAACAATTTCAAACTGGGTCAGAGGAGACTTAATTTTTCCACACAATATGCATCAAACGGTAGTTACTTTTAACTCAAATAGTATTTTTACTCTTTAATTGAATTTGTATACTCTTTCATTCTATCTAGAGTCACTAATAAGCGACACACCTATAAAAATCTTTCCAGGCGAACTCATGTTAAATTTACATTTAAGTTTGGGGAAAAAAATCCAATTCACTCCATAACCAAAAATATCAGTTAAAAACAAGATCATTACTTTATTTACTTGAAAAAAATTACCCATTCATGATATTTTAAAATATTTAGTCAAATGTTCTTCAAATCTTGATTGACGAGATGCTTAATTAAAACACTTTTAAGTTAATTTATGTCACCTTATCTTTCTCAAAGTAATTTTAGTTTACACGAGGCTAGGCTTATTTCTTAAACACTTATTCTGCAATATTGTTTAATATTATACTCTACTTTTAAGCTCCAGAGTTATCATTTAACGCTCTTCTTACGTATCTAACGATCAATTACATTTGTGTAAAAATATCCCTTCGGATTGTCCGCCAATCAAGGCACTTCATAGGAAGGAAAACCGATGCACCGCACATTGTTGACACCGAACAAACGTATTTTGAGCTTCCCGTGCTCCGACTATCAGACGTCCGCTGGCGTCAAGTGTGTTCTGCAGCACTTTAACGGAACACCATCATCTACTTTTCTCTCTTCCGGGCCCAAAGTGCGAATGATGCATGAGACCAGTGAAGCGACGGCTCCATCCGGGAAGGAACTATTTACACTGAGAAAGTCAAACATTTGATCTGTGTCTGGAAAGGTTGAGAAAGAAAAAAGGTTCAGTCACCGAACGCGTCGTTCGTTGAACGATTCGGGTGTGTTTTTTGTCGCGTCCTCCTACTCACAACATACCGTTGGAAGGTTAAAAACTAGTACAGGTGTTGTAAAAATAAAATAACTTCAACAAAGATATACAATATAAGGTTAGAGCCACATCAAACTACTGCAATAACTAAATTAAAGAAACCAAAAAAACATGCTTGAAAGCATAATAACTCTAACATTCTAAAGCATTCTAACAAAAAGATATTTGAAATGTAAATGGTCTAGTGTGTACACTACAGCATCAGAAAGCCTTCATGCTGCTCTCAAACTCGATACCTTCATCTAATACTTCCATCAACCAATAAAGTTGTCGCCGATCGTTTAGGCGTAAAATTTGAAATCCTATCAATTTTCCCGATTCGAAGTAAAATTGACAGACCGATTGACACTGAACGGTACATGGTGTGTAGTGAAACGATGAAGCAAATGTGGCGCCATCGACGTCAGTGCTAAAAGGTGTCCCCGCGGAAACACTCCTTCCGGATACAACCGGATGCGACACGTTTGCACGTCTCCGATTCCGAAATCGCAGAAACGTCAATCAAATGGTGATCCGCAAATCTGTTGCGATTCAAACGGTAGTTTTAAGTTTTCGTTATCACACTTTTCGACCTTTGATTCCGCCGTCGTCTAGAAATGGTTATTTAATCAACAATTCGATGCTCTTAATATAGCAATTAAATATTTCACGAAGGATTGATGGATTGATTAATGTGTTAGCCATAAAACTGAGATTAAAAAAATATATATATATACAGGATCGTGGCTAGAAAGGTTTACTTTTCAAGAAAAATCCCCATTATACTGCTTACTGCATCTACTTATCGTAGATAAACAACTTACTTCGAGACTTGATTTGATCGATTGCAAGTTTGTCCCAAACAATAAATACCCTTCTGTGGCGAATTCCCATTCCATCTGAGGGATCTAGAAAACCATAAAAGAACATTTAAACATGTCTAACAAAGACTATTTTTGATCAATCTCAATCAGGGGAAATACAAATAACCAACCAACACCAAAACGATATAAACGTGAGTGTACTCAAGACCGCGTACAAAAAGTGGTATAGGACGGAAACCAACTGCATCCTCTTGGATCTAAAATGGGCTTATACAAGGAATTTAAAAACACACACACACACACAGATACACATACAATTTTCAAACAGCTGAGGGAGGAATCATGTTACCTACGGAAAGATTGACGATATGTTTAAAAAATATACAAGCACCAGATTCGACCTACGAACACGAAGGAATATCGTTAAAGAGAATGAAACACAAAACATTTTTGTTGGAAGATGCATTCGTTCCAGAAGATACGTTGTAGTGGTGTTAAGGCGGTGCAGGGTGATAAAATTTGTACCAGAAGATTAATTTATTTCCTTTTCAACAGGTATCGTCCAACGAACCACGAAGCAATGGGATGTTTAACAAAAAATGTCTAACAGCAACATAAATTTACAATGTGAGTAATGCAATAAAAAATCCTAACAAAGCCATATTGTTAACTGTATTTAACACGTTGACTGCCGTGTCACCCAAAGAGCGGGTGTTAGCAACAATGCTCATCAGCCCTTTACGCCAGTATAGTAGTGAACTTATATTGTAATAAGCTATAATATATCCTTTGTAAAGCTAAGTTTTTGCTTAGATTTTGAAATCCGTTGGTGTCATAAATTTTAACAAAACTGATTGTACTAACAAACTACACTAGCAACAGCGTAGCAGTCAATGGAGAGTTTTTGATAACGATGGAAACTGCAATCATTCATTTTCGACCTAACATTTGATTATTTATGAATAAATAGTTTAATAGTATCGTAAACTCTATGGTTGATGTGAATTTTTATTCTTTGTTTGACAACTCATTTGTAAATGTATTACGCATTTGTGTCTTTGAGTTTACACATCTCTGATTCACTTTTTTTCTATTTTATTTTTATTTTATTTAATCGAATGATGCCCTCAATCAATAGCATGTAAAAGATCAAAGAAAACCCTGCAAGAAAACTCTTTCAAGCTACAACATGAACCAATCATCAACACGTGCCTTTCAGGTGCGGAAAAAACTGCAATGCACAAACACACAATTTGCAGGGCACGTTTGCAGCAGCTTACATCAACAGTATGTTAGATCAAGCAAAAATATGTTGCACCAACGGTACGGATTGATTCAGAGGAAAAATATGTACGCGTACCGACACACGATACCAAAGAGGAAAACAAATCCCTAAACGAAAATAAAAGGGCCCAACGGTGGTACAAACCAGCTGGCGAACGTTAGAAGATGTAAGTGCGGTGAAACACTGGAAAAGAACTAGACTAGTGCGATGGCAAAGGAGGCTCCAAGAAACGGGCTGCGAGTCAACAGAAACCGGTTCCCGGTCTTTTGGTGCAGATGATACCCTAGCCGTGTTTTGTTTGCTCGAATGTTGGTGTGTTTAGGGCTGTGGTGTTGGTTGAAGGGATATTATTTTTTATTATCTAGGTTAGAAAAACTGCCGATCATCGACTGCAGTTGCACTGGACGTCACGCATATGCAAAAGTGGAAACAGTTTCAAGAACCGTGCTAAGAACAAACAATAACATTTGTAGTGCAGATAGGCTACCTTTACCAAGTAGAAGAAGGTGTTGGTAAATATGCATTCCAGAAACAAAAAAAGATTTGTTTAGTTTATTTAGAAAAACCATCCTTTATCCTAAAACATTTAATACCTTAAGGTTGTTACGAACTTGGTTTCTATAACCAGATTGACCGACTTCTTTTCTAGCATCGAGTTGCATGTTATATTTATCAATGCTTTTGTTCCATTCCATTCCACGATGAAGCAAAAGATTGATAGGTTAAGTTATGAGTTAAAAACAACGCCGATAATTTCAATGTCTATCCACAATTACAGTCGAACGCATTAAGGTTTCATTTTAAGCACTTTGCATAAATAGCTAACCCTTTCTGGTGCTCCTCACATGGGTTCAACATAAAGATTTACACACTTCGCCTGGCGATGGCGGTCGATGGACATCCAGCAGACTCCAGCCCTATTGCCACGGACATCGCCGTGGGTCTGGGTAAGAATTGAGTTAAAATTAAATGCAGATTCCTCTCTGCTTATGCACCATCGGACCTTTGCCGTTGCAGTGCAGCACATTTATGGCCGGCTTTACCGAGGTCGTTATTCATTCGCTTCGAACTTTGCCGGATTTGGCGGACGGGCGCTCAGTTGTTGTTTTATTTTGCCTTTTGCAGGCAAATGGTACTACCAATCCGAACGCTTTTCGCTGTCTTGTCAGCCGAACAAGTCTCACTAGCATAACAAAAGCCGCTGCAGTCCGCAATAAAACATGGTTCACCCAACGCTCCGTTCCGTTCGGTTCGTGGGCCAGAGAAGATCCTCCGAGAAGGCCCTGAGCTGCCCGGTGCATTTTAGGTGCACAAAATCGATCACCCGGTACACCATGACAAGCCCCTTCACGGATTAGTCACGCCGGAGGCAGTCGTTCCTGCGATCCTTTCGAGCGTTTCGACACACGAACCACACTGCAGTGCAAAAGTCCTTCAACTGCACCGCAAGATATGTATGATGGATGTATGCGTAGCAGTCACAAACGGATGTTGCTTTGTCATTAAATCGTTTTACGATTGTAAGTAAGAGGGGATTCGATGTGATTTAAATAGGTAATCAGGCCTTGGACTAAACAGCCAGAGGAGCTTCCACTTAAATGCTATGTGACGGGAGATCGACAATTAGATTCACTTTAAAACTTGTTCTTTCGTTCCTTCTAGACTACAGATATAGGAAATCATATTCTGGATGTCGATATTTGAGAAAATGAAAAAATAACATTATAAAATAAATAGGTAAAATTATTCTTCAACATATTCAGCCTACATGCGAGGTTAGGAGTGTTAAAATATCACACTACTACATCTACTACCACGTCACCCATTCTGCGGGTGACATCTGCAATACTCATCAGCCCTTTACACCAATGTAGCAGTAGGGTGTAATAATTACTAAAAATGTTTCCTTTGAGAAGCCTCGTTTTTAATTAGTTTTCAAAACCCGTTGATACAACAAATTTTATAATCAAAAGTCAACGTGTTCAAACGAAAACACCTTACAAAATGAGGACGAGAAAATGTGTCATGTTTATCATATTTGCATTACCTTTAAAACGTTTGTATCGAATAATATGAAAAAGTTTGAAAAAACTAAAATAAAATGGTCAAACCCAAATGCAGAACGGAAAACTTTTCTCCAAAAAACTTTTTAGCGTATTCGTTAATCAAATTAGATACCGATCACAACTTTTCAATGCATGAAACTATGCATTTTGCACACAAAACATATTTTTACATAAAACGTATGCTTCCAAAAAAATGCCTTTAATTGCTCAGAAATTGAAACAAGAGATTACAGCGGAGACAAAAGAAAAAAAATGTTAAAGGCATTATGTTTTGAAGTACAACAGTCATTTACGAGAACATTTAATTTTTTATTTTTTTGCTTTGATTTAAAATTCGGTATTTCATTAGATTTAATAGAATCGATCGACGTACCATTTTGTGTACAACAATGCCATCAAGGGTTGAACATAACAAAGGTTCAAAGACAGTACGCAATCTTTAGAACCAGTTTGATGGGAATGAAGACACATCAGGAAAAGAATAAACTGGATGCAAACGTCACAAACGATGCGTTTCTTAATCCTCTCCCAATGGTCCCAAGACAAACTCGCCGATGCTTGAGTATTATCCACTTTCAGTCATCTCGGGGACATTAAAATAGTGATTTTTATGACAATTCCCCAAACCATGGACCATTGCATCCGCAGCGGGTTAGTGCGAGCTGGTGTACCAAACGCCATCAGTAATAAACAGTGAAAAGCATTGTCTCGGCCGCGATAAACTACGCTACTTTGTACTGCTTTAAAGGATTTATTTTCGGTCTCGGCCCATTGCCTTCCCTTCCGCCCCCGCTTCTTCGGTGTGCTTCCTTCCTGCAAGGTTTGTCTCGCGCTGGTCGAGCTCCAGTCTGTCTTCCTCCGCTAAGAACGTTCCTTTGGTGGATCCACATAGAAGAAAAAAAAGAACAGACAAATCCAGCACACAAAAACGGAATCACTTTTCCCGAAACTTTTACCCACAGCACATTGAACCCCACGACACCATCAAAAACGACCCGGACGACGGTTTCGTGAGCATCGAGACGTCTTGAGTACCATTTCAGCTCCTTGCGGGTGACACGTTTGGAAAGAAGTAAAAAAAAAACTCAAACAGAGACCACGGGTGTCTGCTTTGACCGTTTTCCTGAAGAGTTCAATTTTCCCGTCCCCGGGCTTTTGTGTTGCCAGTGGAATTCATTACGATTAGATCGGCTCCTTCCGATAAGCCCAAGTGGAGATGTTCTGTGCAGACGTTGGATGAGTTGTTTTTTATGTATACCATGCTTATGTTTCTTCGGTGATTTGTTATGCCCCCTCGGTGTTTTCGGGAACCGTAGCCGTCCGATGTTTACGCGTCTGGACGGATGGTTTTATTTGTGCTGATGGCTGGTGGAGCTCACATTTGATGAAAAAACATTAGAATATACGGGCGGAGCGCATTATGATCCCAAATCTGTCACCAAATAATGCTGAACGAATTGTAATGCTAAAGAATTTAAAGTTTGGAGGTCGCTAACAAAAGACTTCGAATACTCGCCGTAATCAATTTTCAATTTTTCTCTTCACTTGCCTTTCCGTTTTACTACCTAAACTCATAACAGCAAGTCTACTAAATAAATAATTTAATTCAACTTCATAAAATTGACAAGTTATTCTGGAAACTTTATGTTCTGCCCAAAACAAACTATAGATTAGTTAAGTAACAATTTGAAGAGATGTGTTATAAAATGAACAACATATGTAAAATTCCTTTCATGCAACCTACAAGAATTCATATAGGGGTGGATGGGGTAATACGCACCCCTTAAGAAAAACTATAAAATTTTCTATTAAGTTGGCTCTTGATTGTTGATTTTATCACTGAATAGGATTCATAAAGGTTCAAACTAGTTACCAGTTCAAGAATGTTTGCTTTTTTAGCTAAGAAAATCGTAATTTTTTCAGTTTTGAAAAAGTTCAATTTTTGATCGATCTGTATCTGGTTGAGGCAAAACGCACCTGTGCTAGGGGTAATACGCACCCCAACAAAGGGGCAATACGCACCACAACAAAGGGGCAATACGCACCATAACAAAGAGGCAATACGCACCACAACAAAGAGGCAACATCCAACGTCAAATAAAGATAGTTTGTTTACAAACTGGTGCATTTTACCCCTACATACTGGGTGCATATTGCCCCCATTCATAGATGAACACATTTTCAACTAAAATATGAGTAAATCTGCATTTTTCCCGAAATTTTCATGAACAGTCTCAAGCACTGATTCTCAATTCACGAAATTTCGTATTCCTCGTGGGTAAATATAGGTTTTTGCACTTAATATTCCTTAGCGGAACGGTACGTCACATTATAACAAAAACAGTCTGAGCTGAGAATGATTTT
This sequence comes from Anopheles ziemanni, assembly GCF_943734765.1. Taxonomy (NCBI): domain Eukaryota; kingdom Metazoa; phylum Arthropoda; class Insecta; order Diptera; family Culicidae; genus Anopheles; species Anopheles ziemanni. The sequence continues at coordinate 76,966,546 of NC_080706.1, forward strand.
GTTTTGCGTTTATTTCGCGTTTCTGTTGATGTAGAGCTGCCAAACTCACAGGGTGACCATATTTTAGATTGATCTTACAGGGTGACTACTTTTTACGCGTTAAAAACTCGTCTTTCAAGGGAAATTGGAAGGGGTGCGTATTGCCCCAGGGGTGCGTATTACCCCAGCCACCCCTAACTTTGCACTAATTAAAGTTGTTGTTAATGTCACATTTAATTTGCCACCGTGATACTACTAGCCAATTCGAGAGATGGAAGGCAAAGGGAGCACCAAAGCCGTCCATTAGAATACAACATTTAGCACGCGCCGGAATAGACCACAAAGGAAGTGAGTAAAGATTTGACATATTTTCCCACACTTCCAATGCGAAATAAAGAACCACTGCCGACACCACAGTTGCTTCAAGCGACGATAGAAGAAAAAACGGACAACCGCAAGGAAACGTGTTTTCTTAAGATCGCCCACGTGCTAGGAACAGCGCGGTGTGTCTCTCCGTTTCCGATTGCGGACATAACTTTTACCATAAACAAGCGACGCGGTACGATTCGCACCACAATTTCATTTCCTTTTTCGTCCGGTGTCTGGAGAACAGAATCTGCTAGCAAACATATTACATGCGAATGGTTTGAATACGAACTGTCGGATCAAAAGGCAAAGAAAGTAAACTCAAACAAACAACAGGTCACACTAGAGTATTTTTTTTTTTTTTTGCTCATAAACCCACACCAACTGAGAAATTGCTCGCAATAAAATGGAAATATGTAGGTCAGTAATAGGAGCCAAGAAATCGGATGGTATTGTAAACAACCCACGTGCAAAATGCACTTCATTTGGACGGCAATTTTCAGTCAAGATTAGTAATGCCGGTAAGTTATTTTATTAATCGTGTTAAGGATTGCATAGAACTAATTCGAAGAAAAGTATGTTCAGCTGAATATGAGATTGATTTATGTTTTAAAGATAATTTCTATCACAGTTACAAATGCTTTTTGTACGAGAGGTCAATGTCATACGTCAATGAAAACCGAAGGCTGTTTCGAAGCACAGGGCATTCAGGTGTCTATTGTTTATTTGTTTTGATACTTCCATGGCACTTGGAATGAATTATAAAATAACGACAAATAATTATCTATAACGGTACAGGATTACACGATTGTTCCTCTCGGTATGTAGAGAGTTAATTCTTCTTCTTCTTGGCGTAACAACCTCTTGGTCATGCCTGCCCGTTAAGGGCTTACGAGACTTGTTTCCCTGTTGTACGTGGATAGGTCCTCTCGTACCGGTCCGGTCTCGGTTGGGATTCGAACCCACGCCGTCGAGGTGCTGAGCCCCGGCGCTCATGGGACGATTTTCTAACCGGCGCTACCGCTCGGCTGTCACGGACCCCCCATAAAGAGTTAATTATTAAAAGAATTAAAGTACAAGCCATATCAAATGTTTTCCCCCATCCGAGAATCTCTTAATCCAATCCTTAAATGAAATCTTGCCTAAACTGTCTTGCCTCCAAAGAATCGCAATCCACTGTATGATTCATAATGGTATTGGACTTTGCGAGATGGACGTTCGTTCAAAGAAGACGACGGGCTCGGCATAAAACTGCACCCAACATCCGCCGGACCAGACCGGACGCGTCAAACGTTCCACGAGTCAGTTGCCGAAATTGCAAACTATTTTTTCCATCGTTTGGCTTTACTGCCTCTTGCGTCGTTCAACCGGAGGACGGCAAACAGTTTATGTTCGGCAGTCATTCTTTTTTGAATATTTAGTGTGACATTTGGTCTCTGTTTCTGAAAAATTTCACAGATTTTAACGTTTTTTTTTAATATTAACGAAAAGTCGTTTTTGATAAACTTTCTTATTTCATTTTCACATTAGAGGTTCTTAATATTCCACCTCTTAGCAACATCAGATGTAAACAACACTAAACGACATCATAAAGGTCCGAAACATTCCTTCTAGGTCCCACTGGAATTCCTTCTAGCACCCGCACTAAAACTCCATCGTTCTGACAAACCCCTCGTTGCCCCAAGTTCACTGACTTTCGGCACGCAAAGTCACTGACCATCCGGTAGAACATATCTGTCCACATGTAAGACAACTTATGTATGCACATCGTGCGCTTCCCACGGCACGCACGAAAGCGAAAATGCCGCCACAAGGCAATATTCTACACCATGTGAGACCGAATGGGTGAATATAACCGAAGGCAGCATCGTGCAGGGAGCAAACGCATCGAATGAAGACGTGTGGAGCATAAACAGCTGCTAGTTTCAAAGAAAACATAACCTTCGATACATTGTGGTTTGGCAATAGACCGAGAAAAATAAAACTGTCTGTTTGCAAAAGCATTTGTTGTAATCCATGATAAGCTTCTCATCACCAACGTCATCCTTAGGAAACATAAATTTGTACTGTTTGAGTTAAATGGCTCTACGTTTTACCTTCAAGCTTCTGAATTCATCTATATTCTTCCGTACCAAGCGAAAGAGAATTCGGTTACAACGCTTGCGCGCGAAAGGTGAGTAAACTAATAAAATTTCACCCAAATGGGTTCTGTCTGGACAACCCAGCCAAGGACTGCTTTTGTAGGTCGTCAACCTTAAAGTAAGGGACTTTTTGTGAGATAAACGTTGGCTGTGGAATACAATATATGTTTCTTGTTACTTTCGAAACTAAAATAACCACTTCGAGGTACACTTGTGTACGGATTGTATATCCAAATAGTATTATCAACTTATGTATATAAAGTTATTTATGGCACTTCCGCTCGACCTAGACCAGAGGTCGGCAAGCGTTTCCTGAATAAGACCAAATTATAAAAAAGAACCGGAAAGCGCGGCCCAGTCACTTTAACCGATGGTTTAATGTTTAACAGACATATAGAGTGTCAATTGTCTAAATAAGAAAGTTATTTAACACAGTGGTATGAGATAAAATATTTTAAATTTTCACTTTTAACCATTTTTACCGTATGGTCTTATTTTTGTTGATTTTGTACTTTTTCAACATATAAATTTTGTTTCGTTGTATTGCAAATTAATTTCTTTAATTATACTATTATTATATACAGATTTCCGAGACTGGGATTTTAGAACGATCATTAATTTAAAAAAAGATACAAAAAGTCTCCAAAAAGTGTACGAAAAAGGCACTTCCTAGTTGTTTAACAATTTAAATGCAAATTTTTGACAAAAAAACGTGTGTAATATGCTGAATAAATGGTACAAACATTGAGATTTTTTATGTTGCACTAAAATTTTCTTAAGGGCCGGAATAAATCAGAAGGCGAGCCGGACTTCGCCGCCACAGATCTAGACATTGCAGTAGAAAATATTCCCTTGTTAGGAATGGAAAGCACGCTGTGCTTGTCCTGTGGCCCATCACTGTGGATCAATTTGAATTGTTTGACAAGAAAGTAGGTGAAAGAAAATCTAAATGTAATTTCTTACATTTTATTTATCACATATAATTCTGAGGATAACGCATACAAAAATTTCGAAAAACATAATTATGCTCATTTCAAGAATTCCGTCAGTTCATGTGCAAGTTTCATCTATCAGTTTGAGGTAGTTTTCAAATTAAGAGTTCACTTAAACAAAACAAGATTTCCTAATTTGTAGGCCGTTCTACGTCTACCCTTATGTTTTGATCGATAAAAAGAATTTCTTTCCAATTTCTTGGATACAATTCGAATAATTTTTCTATGTTGTCTGGCGCAAGGTTCGAAAACTTTTCACCACTGTGTGTTACTTTAACCGGGATAGCGATAGTCTTAGCAGCTAACTGAAAGATTCCTTCATAGTTACGCTCGTAATAGCTTAACCATGCAACAGGATTTGCGTCTAAATCCAGACAGCATGCACCCAGATACGAATCCAGCTCATGTTTAGCTGCTGACTCTAGATTTCGTTTTTCTGCAATCCGTTGACGGAGATCACCCAACAAAGGATCACTCAAATTTGCATCACATTTAGTTGTCATGAAACCATTCAAACTATGACACTCAATCAGCTTTTCGACAACCGATTCATAAGCAGCGTTGTATTCCGCATCTTTACACGTAAATCCATACTGTTTTATCCTCGGGTCCAAGAGCGTCGTTTCCGCCACGAGTGGACTATTCCACACATCTTCCAGTTTTTCATTTAAGGCACCATCAAGGACACGAACTAAAGCATTTACTTCCGCTAGTAGTTCGGTGTCTTGCATGAAGCCTGTGAATTTTCGCTTCAACTCCTTGGAAACGACATTCATTATTGATAAAGCGAAGTACTTTTCTGAGCAGATTCTATCAAACGCATGGCGACAAAGACTCAGTATCTTCAATGATTGTTCTAGAACTATCCAATCTCTCTCGGTCCATGAAAAGGATATTTGCGAAGCATCTAGGGCTGAGATGATAGCAAGTTTATTGCTTTGAAACCAATTCAGCAAATCCAAAGTGGATTGCCAGTTGCCTGGGCCATCATCGAGCTTTCTCTGCTCATTTGAAAGACCATATTTCAATTGTGCTTCGCCTAACTCCATTACAGCTTTCGCATTCGTTATAAACCACTTTAAGAATTCATTAACAGATTCTACCTTGGGTTGCAACACATCATGCAAAGCCTTCTCAATGACAAACCCAAAGGAAATCTCAAAACAGCAAAAGTGTGCAAAGTTTGATTTGGAAAGGGTCATTGCATCTATGAGTTTAGGATTATGGTCCGTAACGATACAATCTATCCTACCATCGAAGTCAAATTTCATCGCAACATCGTCCAACCACAAAGCAATTTCCTCCGCTGTACTATCAACGCCGAAATCTCCGCAAGCCAAAAACAAAGAGTGTTCCCGATTGGAATATATAGTTGTGAGATGTGCAACAATCGTAAAGAAAGATACTCCATCCTGGCTTGTCCACCCTGCAATACTTAGTGCAACGTTCGAGGAATTATCAAGTGTTATCATAACGTTATTAGCGCATTCTTCAAAAACAGTTGGCAAAATGGTTTTCGATACTGTGTCGCTGCTAGGTATGTTATAGCTTGGATTGAGCATGTGTATAAACTCTTTAAAATATGACGAATCCAACAGCGACAGACGGAAAGCGCCTCCGCAAATCGCTTCCATTAACGGTGTTAACCTTTGCTGTTTCATCTTCCGAGCTGGTTGCCGGCAATTCGGCGTTTCAAGATGTCCATTAACTCTCTGTTTCAAAGCGTCCATGTTGCTCGACGCATTCGATGGCAAAGGGATGATCGGAATTTCAGTAACATTCCACTTGCGTTTTACTATTGGAGGACGACGTCGCATGAAATACCGCTTCCGTTTCTTCCCGTCAACCGGCTTCAAACCGTGGAGTCTAGCCGGATTTCGTCGTCGATTAATAGGGAACATTGTCACTAAATGTTGTAAAAAAGAATTGTTAGTTGACTAAATCGAAATGGTCGCATTCATGCATTCTACTTTTAGTCAAAGACAAGAACTTTACAAAAATGTTTTCGAAAAAAAGATTGATGCGGAGCACCTAATATCGATTGCAACGCAATAACTCATCAATTCCGGCAAGTAACAATACTGGGAAATCAGTTCTACTTACTCGAAGGTATCCACGTGGTCCTATTCTCGTAAATTTCGATTTCGTTTGCAACAATTCACTTCCTAGAATCAGAACAATAACATTAGTTCTCATCAATTCAAGACAACTTATGATAAAGATAAACTAACAAAATGAAACATACCGTACAGCACAAACTGCCTTATTACAGCTTTCACAATTCGACGAACATTATACTATTCACATAAACTCGTAATAACTTTGTAATAACAGCGAACAATTGTTTGAGCATTCGTTCGTAGAATCACAAATCTAATCGCTGAAATGCCGCGGTTTAGTACTGTCAGTATGAACTGTCAAACGGAATAGCATGCCCAAGGTTAATATTGACGAAGTGACTGCGAAAGTCGAATTTTATTTCGTATTGACGGTTATTCGAGAAATGTTTTAAAATAAAGCATGAACACAGTAAGTGAATGTGCCCAGTTGAAATACGCATCCGAAAATACTGTAAAAGTGATCATATGTATATGCTCAATAACATAAACGTACCGTAATATGTAAATATAATTTGCTTTATTTTTTGTAAAGTCAAGCGGAAGACCTACGCCATGTAGAACACGACGAAATACACCATCTTGTAAATCTATTTTCTAACACATCGTTTCTCGAGAAGCTAACGTTACCCAGGTAGCCCGGGTCTAATTAAGCAACATTTTGATCGACTTGTTTTACAAATTGTGACTGATAAATACAGGCTAAATTGTACACTTTGTTCATAATAAATTATTAATTGTTGTGTTACAAAACATGGTATTCAAATAACAGTTGTGTAAAACAGGTATTTAAAACAGTCGAATAGTTAAAATAAACACAAATACAAACAAAAACAACAAACATAGGATTTTTACAATTGCACATTAGGTCCACATGTACGTAGGCATGATGCCCTCTTTGCTCGTGCCGGGCGGGGTAAGTACTTCATCGCAGAGGAACTTCAGTGGCAGGTCTACCACATTGCCCTCGATGCGTGAAATGGCCTGCTGAATGCCCTCGGGATTAGACTGCAGCAAATGTTTATCCTCCAGGAATTTCTTCATCATCGCAAACGATTGCACATTGTCGGAGGGGATGCACCGAAACACTTGGTCGTAGATGAGCGTATTGCGCCGGGACGTTTGCCTCCAGACACCGTTCCAGAAGGAGTGGATCACCGGATCCGTAATGTCAATCGAGGCTCGCTTCGGGTCTGGTTCCAGCAGCCCGAGATGCTCGCGGAAAAGAAACTTTCGCAGTTTGCCAGCAAATATGCCACACGGATACGATTCGCCATTCATACGGCCTTCTTCAAACGATTCGTCCTACGAAATGGAAAGTGAAATGCACTTTAATGTTCAAGCAACTAATCTGTACCTTGCCATGTGCCTGCACTTACCGTGATCATCACACAAACTTCCGAGTCCCGTTTGCCCAGCAATGAGCGATCGTTGATGTTGGCCGAACCGCAAATCACGACCTTATCATCGGCAATAAGCAGCTTTGAGTGAACGTAGATCAGTTCCGTCACAGGCATCCCGTTCAGGGTGGAGTTAGTCCGCAGACTATGGAATGATATGTACTCGAACGGGTTCGCAATGCCGGCTGCCCGCAACCTCGATAAAAGCGATGTTTTCCCTCTGAAATGGAAATAAAAACCAAACCATTGATGGGAACAATTAGGACATTCTACTGCGAGTGGTAAATGGTTGGTAGTACTACCTCGAAATGGATGCATAATTCCAGTGGGTGATGGCTCGCAGCGAGATTCCAGTGGCACCGCCTACATCGCCCTCGAAGCCGGGCAACAGCGGCATGACGACGTACACCCGGAACACTTTTTTCTCTCGATACGCACGGACAATACGCTTGAACAGGTACTCCGATATTTGATTTTTCACCACACTGTTTCCCAGCTCGAGACTGATGAAGAACTGGTTCTCGATGTACACATAATGCTGAGCCTTCGAAATCGTCTGCACGTACGCCTCGTGTATGCTCTGCTCGACGTAGTCCGGCTCTATAAAGCCGCAGTTCCAGCTTGAGGCACTGCGAAGCACCTGACAGGTGACATGGTGCAGCGGAACGTTCAGGAACTTACTGTCTATGCGGATGTCATTGTAGCTCTTTGGCAGCAGGTACGGATAGTTGGCGTTTTCTCGGCACTTTTCCAGCTTGACTGCGTTCCACCGTTCGATAAAGTGACGTGCAGCGTCCCGGGCCGCCTGGCCAAGGACGACGGTGGCCACATCGTGCCAGGGCATACGGACCGTCGTTGTGCGGTCCACTAAATCTGCAACAGACAAAAACAGATTGTTTCAATTAAAGTAAAAAAGCCTAAACTGCGCCGAAACGATTTACCGATCGAAAAACATACCCACATACGGCATGTCCAGGTTGGTGAAGTCTTTGATGATGAAATTAATGTAATCCTTTCCAATCCACAGCTTTGCCTGCCCATCCAGCTCGAATACGACGGCATTTTTGAATGGCTGAGGGCTGAGAATGCCATCGTTGCTGGCGCCGAGCGTGTGGTGCTTCTCCCCGCCATAGGCCTGCTGTTTACGCCGTTCCTCCTCGGAAAGGTATCCCGGACTGCTCAGGGTACTCTTCGGTCCCGTACCACCTCCGGCATTGGCCGTGAGTGCATCGCTTCCGTACGGTGGATCCTGTGCGTCCGAAAGTGTCATACGATTTTTCAAATCTCGTCCCATATCCTTGATCTTGCCCATAATGTTACGGCGCTCCATCTCGGGTGTGTTTTGTTTGATGTTTTCCGGTAGACTTTCTCGCTCCTCTTGCGGCTGCTGGTCCAACGCAGCACCAGCGCCGAGCGCCTGGGCCGCCGCTATCAGCAGCTTGTCCGGTGGATCACCAGCACCGGCCGGTCCATCCGGATCCCGTTGCGTGAACTTTTGCTTCAACCGTTTCATACCGCTCAAGGCGCTACCATCGGCTGCCGACTCGTCGTACCGGTGTGTCGCCGCCTGCCGATCCATTGCGGTTGCTATGGCAATGTTTTTGCTCGACTTGAGTAGATTCGCCACCGAACCGTTCTCGTCCAGCTCTACCACGGTCGATGGCTTCCGGGTAGTGGTGTTGTTCGCCGAACTGCTTGTCGACGACGAGATGCTGCCCAGATCGGTCAGCCGATGCTGGTAGTCGTCCCATCGGCCGTAGCACAGGTCAATGCCGCCAACGAATGCGTACGTCTGGTCGACAATCACCAACTTTTCGTGGTGCGCCCAGAACAGAATGCCCGCCTTGGCGTGATCCGGATGGCGTAGAACCTGTTCCGCAATACAGAATAAAAAATCATGATTGTTAGTTTAAGGCAGGATATGTTAGCAAGGCAAGTCCTTGCTTATTCCTAGGAGAATCGAACAAAGAGTCATTTTTACACACGTGATGGATTTGTCACACATTTCATTTTGAACAATTTTGAATCACTATGAACAATACACTTATTTGTACACATTCTTAATTTATAACGCACACAATGAGTTTAATGATGCACTGTGATGAAATGTTTATTTTAAATAACGAACACTAGAAAATTTAGCTCTTTTAGCTGTATTTCGGCCTATGGAATCAGGCAACAGAGATAAAGCAATACTGATGCTTAAGTAATCAACGTCTTATGCTGTTAAGCAGAACTTTGTAAAGCTCATTTTCATTCAACTTTAGCTTATCATTCACGCTACCGGCAACGCGTGGTAGTCACCGTTTAGTGTGACGAAACGGCAAGTAACTGTGTTTGATTATAAAAACCTGCTCGACCACCATCAACTGATGTTCTTCTGCAGTACGGCATAATCCCATGATGCAACCGAACGTGTGTGCGTCCATTAAAAATAAAGCAATAAAACCCCGGAGTGTAAAACGGCATAACGATCCGCAACGACCACCATCCGTCACTGCGCACGAGTGTAGGTTTGCGATTGGCAAACAAAACCGCGCCGGCAACCGCTAATCACCGCTCCCCATGATCCTCAGGGCGTCCCTTCTGGGAGCGCACCGTTGAGTCACCTAGACCTTTCCAGGGTCATCCAGCCCTCAGTTACCTTGATATTCTCGTGCTGTTCCACCAGCCGCTGCTTGCTGTAGTAGCTGTTGATGCCGAGCGCAAAGTCGAGCTCCTTGAAAAGAAGCACGAAAATTTTGATACCCTGCTCCGCCTTCCGCTTCAGGATCTTGTCCAACCGCCAGTAGTCGCCATCGATCGCCGGCCGCTTCATGTAGATCTCCGGGCTAAGCATCCAGTCGGTGATGAAAATTTCCTCGGTCGCACCCTCCAGTGCGTCGGCCACCGCGCTCATGTACCCCGCGCCGTCCACAAACCAACCGGCCTGGACGCCGGGCCGTGACGGTGCGAACGATTGGTGCGGGTTCGGTAGGGTGAAGTCACGGGCGCTCTCGTTCGCTACCCGCTTCAGGTGCGTCATCCACTCCTTGGCCGTTCGGCGGGTCGGATACTTTATCACCAGGTAGCGCGAGTTGGTCGCAATCTGTAGCCCGTTCCGCATGCCGGTGCTGTACATGCCGGACGAGACGTCAAAACCCTGATCGAACAGCACCACACACCGCAGCACGCCATCCTTCGGCCGGTAGTACCCGAAGCAGGTCTCCTTCACAAAGAACCACCGATTGCGCCACTTGCTCCACAGGACGTCGGTGCAAAAGTAGCTGCACCGGATGCAGCAGCCTCCGGCTAAACACCCGCAAAAGTTACACCCGGACTGGCCGGAGCGTGTCGAGCCGGTACGCTTCTTGATTAAGCCCTCCTTGCCCTTTTCGCCAAGCGCGGCAATGAACGAAATGTGGGATACCTCAAGGAAGTTGATCTGAAATTTAAAAAAAAACATACCTTTCCTAAAACCTCATCCTCCTCCAAAAAGGGTACTAATGATTGATCTTTACCGTGCCATGGAAGTTGCGATAGAGCGATATGTTGAGCAGGTTGTACAGATACTCCTCGAGCTGTTTGATCCGTTGCGGAATGGCGTCGAACGGGACGAGCGAGTCCGGCTTTAGAGGAAACCGGGGCAGGGCGCTCTTCTTCATCTTTTTCAAAGGCTTACCAAGCTTCTGTTGCATGGCGGGCTGGGCCGATTGTAAAAAAAAGGTATTCCAGTAATGACAGTAACAGTCATAGAAAAATCCTAGTGTACTTACCGATGCCGTCGTTTGATGCACGGTGTGCATGTTTCGGAAGCTGTCCCGTCGCTCTTTGTGGCTTTTCGTCGGAAATGGAATGTGCAATGATGTACGGTACGTTGTTAGCTGCTGGTGTAGGTTGCGGAAATGGTTGTAGCGCTTCTGAATCGTCCACGAGAAGGGACCATGCGTCAACTTAACCGTATACCTGTTCAGCAATCAATTAAGTATTCCTTCAGTTTGATCCGTCGTCAACCTCGCCAAACAATGGCTACTTACAGGTTAGGATTGAGCACGTGCGACGTCAGACTGCGCTCGTAGTCGATAATCTCGACGTTTATCTCCAGCCCCGGAATGAATATGTGCCGACGCATCGAGTCGAACTTGACCGGTGTGTTGTAGACGTAGCTGTACGGGATCTCGGACGCTGGCGACACACTGTCCGCGTCACCCTCGCGTATCACCAGGACCGGATTGTTCCCACCGATCGAAAGGTACGTTACTGAGTCGGGTGCGTCCAGATTTTCGTCGTACTCCTCCGGTTCGCTCCGGATCGAGTAGCAAGCCAGGCTAGCGTCCGGGTGTCCCACACCGCCACCTCCCTCTTCTCCTCCTTCCCCGCAAGCCACATTGGGGCCACGGGGGTGCTCTGGACGGAGGGTTGAATTGGAAGCTGCGGCCGTATCATCGTAGTGCAGAGCTGGATTGGAAGTACCGATTTCGTTCATCGACATCTGATCTATGCAACGGAGGTAAAAGGGTTTGCGTCAGGAAACACTTTTGACGTTGAGGTGTGATTAAGGCAAAGTTCAAGGAAATATATTCAATAAGCCCAAGGTCACTAAATCACTAAATTGCAAGCCTTAAGTAAAATCCAATACCAAAGAGCAGAGACCGAACATCATTCTGTTAGATTTTGTTTTAATAATTGAAACGGAACCCACTCTTTGAGAACTAAACTTCACATCCAATATGTATTGATAGATCAACAGTACTTCAAGCCATGAAAACACAAAAAGGAACACCAGAACGCTCAAGAAGTTATCAAAGAGAAACGATCTGTTACTATTTTTCCTGTGTTGAACCATTTTAAGGGTTCCAATCACTTTCTTACGTCACACAAGCACTTAGCACTTCACGTTGGTTTTGTTTTTTCTGATTTCAACAGTCGTTGCGCCACTTGTCGCCAAAGGAATTTGGTAGTCACTATCGCACTCAGTTTACATTCGTATCTACTATCATGTGCTACACTAATTGCTACCTGAAAAACTGTTTACTTCTTTTCTAAGGCCACATTGTACTTCGATAGTTTGAATAGATAGCGAATGAAACAAATTCATTTAAAATTTGTCACGAATGAGAATGCCAACGGTGGTTTAAAATATCCTTAGAAGAGACATTTCGATGCACTTTCTTACCAACAATCAGATGCACAACCTGTTCAGCCTCTTCTTCCGACATGGTGCACCGTTTTCTAGTATCGCAACGAATCTACTATCCACCGGTTAACACATCGCCATGAGGGTCTTTCGCTGGAGTGAACGATTTGTGCTTCTTTCGTAGCCTTTTCTCCTGCCAACCTCTTGAGCTCTCTTCGACAAGTGGATTGTGTTGCGACACCGGGGCTTGAGAGCCATTTAATATCTTATCGTACCGGGTACCTGTTCCTCGTGTTTCGCAACCGCACAAACAATCGCACCAGTCAAAGGGGAAAACATATGATTCAAAGCCACCGGTTGTGGGCTTTTATAGACACCTCGACCAAGCAAGGGAGACGATGATAAGAGAACAACCTAACCCAACAGGAAACCGCGCAAATATGATGCCGGAAGGTATAAAACTCATTACATCCGGTACCGAAATCGGCCCAAAGCATACCGAGGAGAGTTCCAAAGTAGAAGGATAAGGAGGGGATGGAAATTAGCAAAATTCGTCTTCGACACAGGCCCTTTTGTTTTGCTCTCTCCCTTTGCCCTCAACGTCCTTATCAGCCCCGATTCTCCCTTGTAGGTGGGAATTTTCCGATTAGAGTACACCTATCACGCTCCCTATCAGTCTATTGGTGCACGATAAGGTGCAACTCGATACGATAGCACCATCATCACAGACGGCACCTGTCCTTCTCGATTAGATATTGTATTGAGAAACCCAACCTAGTCCTGAAAAGGCTGATCTAGGCTTGAAGTTTGGATTTCCAGGCTTCGGTTCGAAATTGGTGCCCGAGTCCGAAGGTTCGATCAATATCGATCGATCAACCGATTGCAGAGACACACTGCAATCGGTGTTGACCGATGAGGCAGTTCCTGGTTGAGACAGTATCCGGTTACGCCTACACCTACCGATGTCACGCAGCAGGAGCGATATGCTGCGATGTATCGTCTTCCGTTTCAGGTGAGCCTCCATCGTAAAAGAATTGTTTTCGCCGTCCGTGTCCACGTGTGCTAAAGTGCTACAGGAGGAGCTCCGGTAGACGAACTGACGATAAATTCGCGTGTAACCGAAACGCACCGGCAACGACACTCTGGCGGTCGCTAGCACATCTAGCAACCACTGGATTCTTGAACGAAGTTGCGCACGCGCCTAGACTCGATGCCGGCGAAAATCGGCGCGGAAAACACGTACGATCGTACCGGCAGACAAAATAATACTGAAAACAAACTAAAAGCCCCATTCGCACAAACGCCCGAGAACCAACTGATAAGACGACGACGCAACGCCATATGTACGGCAACAAGTGGTACCATTCGGCGTGCGTGTGTTTCTCTTCGTTCGCTTTTTGTCGTTATCATTTTATTTCCCGCGTGCCCTCGCGAGAAAAAGACGCTACTTCGCTGCCCTTGCCCTCCTGCTTTCCCTGCTCCGTAGGATCAACGCTTATCATAATGACATCCATTTTCTCTTCATGCCATACTGCGCCAACCATTGCACGGTCCGTCATACTTGAACGTACGGTACATGTTAGATTCTTACGTTGCCTTCAATTTTATTGGGTTTTGTTTTGCCCCCAATGGGTACTCCAAACAGAAACCCCAACGCGTTCCTGACCGTGAAACAGGGGTAAGCCCATCAGTTTTGTGCTTCTCAAAATTATTTCCGATTGCGATGGCCTGTTAGAATGTGGCTCAAGGACAAAGCTGTTGGATGAGTCATACACACGCGGATTTTTTTTTAAACCCGATCCACAATCAATACGAGCTCCAATTCAACTGCAACTAGTTCACCTTCATTTGTCTTTATTAGCGCAGCAAATGCTACCCTACTTGAAAATGTATTCTAAAGGCATTTTAATCTCCATACATTGACTACATTTTGCTAACCGGGTTTAGAAACACCCCCGTCTCGCAGAGGGCCAACTAAACCATATGTTCCTTCCAGGCGAATTTTAACACTTTGTTGACTTGGTTTAACATTGTCGACGGCAAGACGAATATGTTCGTCATGACTCACATGCCGCGACGGATCGTGGTGACTGTGGCATGTTTTTCCCAGAAAGCACCTATCAACAAAGTGTTAATATCATACCATCAGCCATTTAACCTACCCCTTAGCTAGTAACTTAGCTAAGTCCGATTTATTTAAAAACAAATTGAAATGATTTCCCTTCATCGCATCATTAATAAAATACCTCACTAACCGGATGTTCTCAAAACCTGACCCATCAACGGCAAATTTAAAATGCAACCTTATAAATTTGATAAAGATGTTTGCATTCTAGTCGGTACAATGCTAACCCATGTGTTGTCACACAGTTTCGTCGCCTTGTTTATCAAACCGTGTTAACACTTAAATGTACTGAATGATCTCTAAGCAGACGAACAAACACCTAATAATGCAGGATCTCTAACTATAATGAAGAAAGATGAACCATCATGGTTGAATGCCGAATTGGATTAAATTCAAACGACTTCGAACCACGGTCAACCAGGACGTTCGCGAATACTGTGAATTGTGTGTTAGCATGCTGCCGTAGCTAAATCGTGAATGAAGTCATTCATCGGATGACATAAGACACCGATGGACGACAACTGCTACATCTGATAAATTCAGCGATAACGGAAACAGCAACGACTGCGTTCCAGACATTCGGAACCCGAGGATCGTTAAGTAATGATAGTTTAAAAGGCAAATAAAATGGCGTGTGGTGTGATTCATTAAATTTTTTCATTGCGGGAAAAGCATATTTTATGTTCATTTAAGACAAATTCATAGATTATCTATCATAATTTTGTTTAATAATTCGTCTATATTGAATCATATTTCTATATGATTACACAGACCATCGGAAACGAGATGTATGTATTGTACAGAATTTAAATTCTTAGAACTGAGAGAAAAGTATACAAATATGCAATGTTCATGTTCAACATTATTATGACAAAGAGGTAGCTAAACAGATGTTTTTATACAAAAATTATCAACTAGTTTTGGTATCTAGTTTTTCGTTAATTTATTATTTGTGTTAATATTGCATAAACTTGTATTTAAAAGCGATCTGACATGGTTTTCGATGGCAGACATTTCCAGTTACGGGTGTTCTTTTGTCCAACACTATATTGGCACACACAAATTCAACCCCGAAGTGTTTACTGATAATGCACACTTGGAATTATCTTGCAATTGCTTCCACCTGTGGACCGTATCTTTTCCATAGATTCAATAAGGTAACATCGCTAGATTTAAAACAACCTAAGCAAAGCTCCTTTAGTTTGATTTAATTTGAACAATTCACATCACATTCTCTGATTCAATTCTAACAGTGAGATAAGCCATAAATAGAGACATTTTTTATTCAAGTTCCATTGTGTGGACAATATCGAAAAAGGTTAACAATGGTTCGGATAATTCTGATGAAACAAAAATCTTTTCATGAAAATAACAGTATGCTTGAAAAATAAATCAATTTGTAGGAATGCATAGCTTTTATGAAGAACAATAATCAATTTAGAATTAGCCCTTAGAGTAAGTTTCTGTTGAGTTATTTTTAACAAGGTTAACCCAATTTTTCCTTACAGATAACACCCCTTTTTTTGGCTCCCATAAATAGGTGCAACCCGGTATCCCCGGTTCTACACAGAACTCGACTCTTTTATGAAAATAGTTTACAAAAGTGAATTTGGTAAAGAAAATGAAACATACGCATGCTTAGTAGCGTATATTAAAAGAGGTGCGAAATATGAAATGTGTTGTACATAAAAGTGTTTGGCTTCCAAATTGCAGCATTTACACTTTTCCTACTTACAGTTGAAATTCTTCACGCGTTCAGGCTCCAGTGCGATCGGTTTGCCTAGTACGGTGAAGGAACTAGGATCCAAGAACGAAACCGGCCGATATCGATATGTACCACTTAGCAACACTCTAGTGTACTGGAATTTACTGATGACACGTTGATGGAACAATACTGGGAGGAATAGAAGGGCTACCTAGGTCAGTTTTTAATCTGAAGCTCCGGAAGAGTGCAACGCATCAGTTTTGCCGGTGAAAACAAGATTGTTGAACTTGAAATCTCCTAAACCGGACTGTGGACGATCTAATTTGGTGAAAACGATCAATTAGAGACACTTTTAATATTTAACAGTTGACTTACGATCGTCCTTCCTTTTCGATCTATCTACTTTTTGTGAGCCTTCCGAAATTAAAATCCTTAATTAGAGGAAAAATAAGATTGCATTTATCATTCTCAGGCAATTACCTGCACATCCTTAACATTTGCCAGTGGAATGTACCATACCTAGCAGAGTTGTGGTTGTCGAGACCATAACAATATTTCCAGTGTGTATGGAAAATCGCAAAAGCGTCCAAATCCTTACGATGTCATCAATGTCACTTTGCGACTATCGATAGTTTTGCATCGATTGTGAACTTGACAACGTTACACCTCATGAGAAACAATATGACCGCTATGCTCTTTTAGGAAGGTCAAAGTCTCTATAATTAAACAAAAACAAAATGCCATGGTCCTGAACCTGGACAACAGATTTCTTTAAGAGGGTTACAAACAAAATTGTAAAATATATTTTTCTAAACTACCAACAAAAAAATAAAGTGATTCATTGATGAATGCTCCTTTTTTCATAGATACATCTTGTGCTGAGTCGATCTTCATTTTTTTTGCTTGAGGCGCGAATATCGAATAGAGACGCATCTGTCGAAGCTTACAAATTCATGTGCAAGATAATTTGATAGCAACCATGGATGTCGATGGGACGAGTTCCATAGTAACTATTCTCAATATGGCGAAAAACACCATCGATTGTTTGTATGCAGAAAAGTTCACAAGAGAGAAGTTCGGCGTAGTGTTTTGAACATCAGAATAAAATAGGATAAATAATAAACGGCACACGTAGAGAATGCACAACGTGCTAGCTCGTTAAACATTCAAGGAGAGTGCATGAAAAACTGGCAAGGCTGAACGCGAGAGAAAACGCTTGTAAACAGGTCGTCATTTGTTTTAAGCGTGTGACCTTAACCGAATGATTTAAAAATAAACATCAAGCATTATAATCGAAATCACAACTTTTGTAGCAATATATTCGAAACTGTTACACTTGAAAACACATTATATAACATGCCGGATTCGCACAAACGGTTTGATTTGATTCGCAAAGTTTCAAACCCTCGATGCCGTTACGAACACGTGTGCGGTAATAATTATGGCATCACGGGTGAGGCGCACTCTTAACATCACACAGCTCGCGAGGAGGCCACTGCCACTATGGACAATTTGAATCATTTCTGTTATGTTTCCTTCACCGACCCCCCCGTTAGTGGCCGACCAGCTAAAGAGGCGATGGCTGCGAGCACGGGGCAGGAAACAACGGGGCTGTGGAATTGAAAACAACCACGAGATACACCACCCGTCCGCGACCGCGAATAACGGTTGCGGCCAGAAGAGAGGGTGGTTGTCGAGACCCTTCACGACAACGGTTTCCGAGTTTGAGCTGACGTAAGACAACGAAAAAAAATCGAGCAAACTATTTATGCGACTATAAGATACCCTCGACTCAAGCCTTTGGAGGTCTCCCGTATACCCTCGGGTCGCCGCAGAACAATATTCATTAATTGAGAAGAAAATTAAAAGGTTGCATCGACGAACTGAAACACAAGTGCGCACACGGACAGACACAATCACTTGTCTTGCAGATTTACAGAACCGGTTGTTTGGTTGATTGCGAGGTACGCAAATAGGCAAGATAATACAGAAAATAAAGGAGAACATGTCAAGCTCATGATAAGGCAATCATGGGCTATTTGCGAAGGAACTGGAACCATTTTTCACACCTCAGAGGTCACACCGAATGGTAAAAATATTAACATTTGTTGCACTAAACACTGGGATATTTTCGTAACACACCAAATTTTTCGACATTCAGCACAAGTCCCTGGTACAATTAAGCTTTTTCTTGAAGTATATTCATTCTCGGGAGAGATGAAATTTAGCTCTACACTCCAGCGGTTCCGAAACGTCAAAAACAGCAACTCTGGAGATTACGTCGAGACGATCCTTTCTTCACGGCAGCACATTGCACGATCATCTTTCTTCCCTCTGCCCATACGTCACACATCTGGCCCGATCGTTGCTTGATCACCAGTGAATCACTATCAATGCCGTTATTCCTTTGAACAGAAACCAACCTGTTTTTGCCGAAATTTATACTGCAAACAAACTCCTCAGGCCCGACACATCACTACGGGCAACGAGATGAAATCCAAACAATGGTGTCCTCCAGCTGTTTTGTGCCTTTAACTGCTCAGAACTGAACAACTGAATTGGAAGTTGGAAACAAGCAGCAACCCCGCGAACCGAACCGCGACGTCGGGCACGCGAATGTGGATTGAAAAACACAACTTGCTCTCCGGCGATCGACGGAGCAGTCACGCTCTTTTGTTATGGAACGCAAGTTTGTTTTCGCTTGCTCTTTCTCACCAGAAAGCCACGATCCCGGAGTGTAAGAGAGATGCAGCAGCAGTATGAGTTTACATTGAGCATTCGCATTCATTCATGTTCTCCGTTCGTAAGCACGAATCTTTCTCCGCCGTCGATCATGTGAAGTCTTTGAACACCGTTGATCGTCAGCTGAGCGCAGCAATTGTGCGTTATTTACGATTTGTTGTTATTTACCACGGATCGAAGAATGCACATTCCATTCTATAACTCAAGAAAGGGACATTTAAAAAAGAAAGAAAACCATATATAGGTAAGCACTACTTTATTATCGTTTTGATTGATTTCAAGCGACTGCTTTGCAAGACTACACCGGACTTACCATACACGGGATTTTTGTTATACAATCTAAACGTATTCTGTTTCTTTACAGATTCTCTAGAAAAGAGCGCTAAACGAAGGGGAGGCTATTCTGAGTTTGAATTATTTAAGTTTATATTTCAGCAAAACATTTCCGCATAGCTTTACTAGGTAACGAACCTTGCAAGTTTAGACCGAACGTTATTGAGGTTAGAATTCCTATAAACTTCACAAGATGTAAATTCTCATTCATTACCTGAATCTTTGGATGGATCTTCATTTGTACATTACATAGTGTTAGTAAATAGAGTAGATAAAAAGGAAAAAAGAATTGTTTACACTTCTTTCATTAACCAGTTTTGTTCATACGCAAAGCAAGTGCTAGTCCGTTGATTTTCAAACTATCGAGCTCTTTTCAAACCGGTTTGAAATTGTATCGAACATACCACGGTGTACTGTCAAGTTGGATGCATTTTTTAAGACAAAAATAAACCTTCAACTGGTTGTTTCTGGATGCATGCTCCGCTAGAAACAAACACTGATGAACAGCAATCCAATAGACCAATAGAATCCGCAATAATCCCCCCAACTTTTAGTTTCTATTTGTCCCCTCATGTACGTTTCTCATTCACACACACACCCATACAATAGCAGCAGGCCGTCTTCCTCAATCATCTTTTCGTATTTTTTCTAGAATAGTGAACCGTCATTTGACAGATCGCCAAATCGTTGTACTGCGACCGATGAAAAACAATAATTCAACTCCAGCGTCCGTCGGCGCGTTGCATATTAGTGTGTAATTAACTACACGGCGGGTGAACGGAACCGATTCGCATAAGTTATCTGTTTTGAGTAATTTTAAATACCGAAAGTGTTAATATGAGTTTATCATAGCGCATTGAACTTCTTCGGATCCCGGACATCGTGCAATGGTCGCACCTTCTCGGGTGGTCTACATTGAGGTAATCGAGCCACTCTGTGCTGTTGGAGTGCCGCCATTTTAAAGAAAGGTTTAAAGACACGGCAGATGATAGAATATGTAAAACTCGGAATGCCTACCGTGGCATGTGGTGAATAGTTGGACTAGAAGCATCCGGTATAAAGAAGGTAATAGGGTCGCCTGAATGGTTTGTCATATTGGGAAACTTTTAGAAGTGTTGATACTGTTTGTCTGGGATAATTAGTTAGGTAAGAAGATCAGATCGTAAGCTTTGGAAAAATTAGTTTTATCTTAACCGCGATGGAATAGAATCGGCATTTTGGATAAACAGAGGGAACCGGGTGTGTTCATGGCTGCCATCTTGAGCAACGTAAATCCTTGCTTGTGTGCGGCTATGAACCGGAAATACCTAACCTAACATTTTCGCCTTTCGTTCAGTTACGTGTCAACGCGTAAAGTTAGCCTCTTCGTTCAGTTGTGATCAATGTTATTTTGTGTGTCAGTTTCACAGACAGAATTACAATGCGCTACCAGGAATTTATTAGAACCGAAGGGGTGTTATCAGTAAAAGGACTAGCTCATAAGATTTTATTATTGCGCAGCGATTGTTCACTTTCGTGATCGTTAAGTCAGCAATGTTGATCGAAAAAAACAAAATGGCGACTGAACGAAAGGAATACAACACAGTATCTGATGTTTTACGACTTCAGTTGGCCGCAGCTCGTGAAAGCGGAAGGATGTCAAATTTGTTAGAGTAGCTAAGTGCAGCTCAAAGTGGATATTTTTGTACTTAACTGAGAAAACTGAGTTTTATATGTGAGTTTAGACAAAGTTTACATACTTTACTTTACAACGCTGTTTGACGGTACAAGGAAGTGCGTCGTAGTTTGCTTTCATTGCCGTTGTGTTAGGAGCAAACATATTTCTTATTAAACCTTGCCGACATCGCACCATTTGGGTACCCGTCCCATGGAAGCCGCCCTTCCGCATTCTCTTACCATTTACCTTCCTTCGAATTGTCAAACGTTTCGGCCATTTGTTGTTGAACATAGGATTCTGACGTACTCTTCCGCTCGAATCGACCCAAGCGCTGTCATCCTTTTGGTGTGGTGTTGTTTCGCTGGTTTCGCTTGTCTGTCGCGATATTTTCATTTGTGAAAACAGCAGCAAAATCATTTGCGCACCGTCTGAGGGAATTCGATGGTCAGGATTTCCTCCCTCTTGCCGACGGCGGCGGTGTATCGAGGCGATTGTTGCTGAAGGAACGTTGACGAGATGTTGTCGCCGCGCGTTGTTTCTTGCTGCAAACCCTTGAGGAGGTGAAGGCATGGTTAGTGTGTTGAGGAGGGACACGATAAGCGTGTGGGCAAGTGTGTGCGTTGGTATGTTCTGTGTGGAGTTCGGCGGTTTCATTAAACGGGTTGAATATGAATGGTGAATGGGAACATGAAAACTGAACCGAGCGCTACGATACGGCATTACCACACTGTAACGCGAATGTAATCTGATATTAGACACATTTGCTATTCTTCGCCCGCACTAATCATGCGATGCAGATTTATCCTATCTTGTAATTACTTCGTGAGTAAAGTTGTATCCTTTGCAATCCGTACTCCCCAGTTTAAAGGTACGGTGGGAATTAAATGCAGTGGGAGGTAAAAAAAATCTACAGTTTTCTATTCCTTTTGCTGCTCGTTTTCTTTGTTTTGTCTTGGCTGTTCTGCTTCGTGAAGGTTGACGATCGATTTGTTAGGACTTTGATGAATGAGTAAGTTTCTGTTGGTTTGCTGGCCATTTCTAAGCATGGAAAAAAAGTACGATTGTAAGCTAAGCAGCAGCTGTTAAGACTGGGGATACGCTTTTGAGGTATTTGACAGTCGGCCATTTTATTATTAATTTGCTTTTCCCTAGGCTCTATTGCCAACCGTACATGCGGAATGGTATCATTTCAGGTTTTTATTACTTTTGCTTTTGGCTTTCTACAGTTCTATTACGTCATGTAAGAACGCGAAAAGCGGCAAATATTTAGAAAGTGAAAAACTTCGTGACAGTTCATGGTTGTTGGGAAAAATGTTCATTTTGATCTGAGGGACCGCA
Organism: Anopheles ziemanni; assembly: GCF_943734765.1. Lineage (NCBI taxonomy): Eukaryota > Metazoa > Arthropoda > Insecta > Diptera > Culicidae > Anopheles > Anopheles ziemanni. The sequence goes on from NC_080706.1 coordinate 76,988,557, forward strand.
CCTAAAACGGTGTTGAGCAAAATAAGGTGATTAGTAATTTGGTATCATACACATAAATTCGATCGCAGTAACCCGCGACAGTAATTACCATTTTGCTTGTGTCATCGTTGCGAAAATGTAAATGTTATCGACCGTTGCTATTATCAAGATGAATATCATCTCATTATTTGAAAAGAATCCTTTAATATGATTCTGTTTGAGCTACTTAAAATTATATCGGTAATAATTTGTCGTTGATGAAAACTATTAAGAAAAACTTATTCATCTTTTAAATTAACTTTTCCTCATAAAGTGTTCCGGCAATAGAGTATTCTAAAAACTGATTTTTTTTTTCAATTCAGTGCGACGGCGCTACCAGCAATAGGATGATCGCATCAAAACTTGCGTTTTCGTACAACGCCGCCATCTTGGAATCGTAATCCTCCACATTCATCCCCGTTTTGTGAGGTTAGGTTTCAATAGCAACTGCTAGTGCCTGTTCTCAACGCGTGTTATCGAGTGTAGGTTCTATAGTTTAGTTCTTTTTTAAACGTGAATAACTGCTAACTTCAAGCTTTCCACTCCATAACATAGGGATTGCAGATTTTTCTATGGTTCACTCGAACATATTGGGAGGGCACCCAAAAAGACGTAGTCTTTGCAGCTGCGGCGGATGTTGCTGGCTGATCGTGCCCCGGTTGATTGCTCCCTTTGTCGGTGGTGAGATATATTTCTCGCAATCCACGAGGTACGGAACCAGTTGCGGTGGTGCCCAAACACCACCATCACGGTTGCGGATTTGTCGCTTAATGCACAGGCAATTACCCGTAGTAGATAGTGACAAACTAGGTGTTCAGCAGCATCAGCGAAATCGGCGTTTGGTACTCCAAAAGAGGCAACGGCTTTTCCGAGGCATTCCCTCTGTTTGTGCCTACCGTACCATAGTTCCAGATTACTTCCGGAAGCGCCAGCAGCGAAGGGTCGGTCACAAGTGTTCGTTAAAGCGAACGGCAGCTCCTGAGGTAACGCGAAATTTTGAACGCTCTGTTTCATCTGAAGAAATACCAGAAAACATTGCCGCAATCCCAAGTATCGACACATTTAAGCGAAATTACAAGGAATATTGTACGATACAGTGGACGATAGGACTGTGGTTTTCGATGTTACAGGAACGGCTAGAAGAGTTGGAACAAGGTGCCGACTCAACCAAAGAAAGTGGTTACTACTCTTCCCCAGAACCAACGCACGATGAGATGGAGGACAAGAAAAGTGGAGACAAAGGTACTCCGAAAAAGGCCTTCGAAGTGTCCGGTGAAAAATGTGTTGTTTCGCCATGTGAAGATGAGACAACCGCAACGAACGGTTCACTTCCGGGGCATAATGAAGAAAATGAAGTTCCTTTGGAGGACGCGGTGACTACTAACCGCACAACAACCCCCTGCACACCGGTCAAAGATACTACGATGGTTGAAGATGTTGCTGGCGACGGAGCATTGGAGAAGATTGTGCCGATGGGAATGGTCACACCGAACCGCACCCCGCTTTCCACGCCGGGTAAAGAGAGCCAAAAGGATGAGAGTCCGAGGCCATCATACAGCTTACTGCATACATCCAAAAGCGGTATCCTCGACCCATCCTACACCTGTGATATCGAGCTAGAGCCATTGGAAAATAGAAAATCCTCCATCGTAGACTCACTGTTGAACAAATTTAATCTTTCACCACCAGTCAAGCAGTCGGTGGGGCTACTGTCCGGCAGCTTTGACAGTGGTTGCAGTGAGGGGGAGTCTGGTGGATCCACACGTCGTTTGTTGCGAGACCGGAAGAAAATAGCTGCCCGGCCACGCTATATCGAAATTCCGGAAGAGCCAAGAAGGGTACGCGTGTCGAAGGTGTTTGGGCAGCTGCACAAAACGCTCAATATCGATTTGGAGTGCACCAACTCAAATTCCTCGACCGAGTTCTACGGGTTCGATGAAGGTGAGGTTGTAAAGCTGGACAAACCGAGTCTGCCCGGACTGCTCCCGACTCCGATCGTGAAAAAAACGCAACCATTCGCTCCATTTCTATCCTACGGCACTACCATCAATGCGACGGATGACGCCGGCGCGAGCTCGGAAACGCGCAGCGATCTGTTCCACGAGGAGGGTCTGATTTCGTTCGGTTCCCTGCCACCACGACTGTCGTGTCCCCAGCGCCCAAACGATATGGTACGACCGCGGACCGTCGCCCAGAAGCGTATCCTGCTGCAGAAGGAGAACGACGTGCGCTATCACATGATCGACAATGAGTCGAAAATCTTTCACTTTCTCGAGAAGCGTACCAAAAACATTGACGTTGCGCTCGACTTTCAGCGCATGAAGGAACTGCAAGATCAGCCGATACCGTTCACGCGCGACACTTGGCGGGCTCTTTCTTGGTTGCGCACAGAAAAAGGCCGGTACTATTTTCAGACGTTTCACATCGATAATCGGACGGTCAAGTTAGCTGGATGCCAGGGAAATCATCCGCACCGGCGGCTCACACGGAAGTCCACTTTCTCCAGCCCGGTCGTGGCGTCGGGCGGGTGTCGCATTCACTACATCACCAATTGTCGATGCCCAGAATATCCGGAAAACATAGTTTTGGATATTCCGCAACTGACGTCTTCGGAACAGCAGCGCACTGGTGGCAGCCATGTGAAAAGTTCATCCCATAGCCAAAGACCAAAACTCCTCCCAGACGGTCTATTCCCCCCGGTAGGAGACTATCGGACGCATCGGTCCTATCCACATTTAAAACCTGGGCCGCTGTCATCAAAGTGCTTACAAGTCGATACGCTCGATGATCCTTACCTTGGACCGCGAGAAATCTTCCAAATGCCTCCAGTAGAGCTAGAGGTGTTCCCAAAAATCAACCGGCCCCTTGATGGGTACGTTAAGCCATATCTCAAAATGATACTGCCCCACAAGGGTATTACGGAGAATTGGGCCCGGTTTGCCGTGTCTACTTTGCGTCCCCCAATGGCGTCGGATGGGGTTTCGATAGGAAAGCACCACACCGGCGAAGAACGATCGTTCGTTTTTCAACTTCCGTACGAAAATAATCAGCGGAGAATGCTCATACGCCGGCGGCTCATCGTGCGTCCCGGCACCACCGTTTCCTCAGTGGTGGATATGGATATCGAAAAATTTGAGAAGCTAATGCAAGAAAAGCTCATATTCCGTAAGTCCATTGACCATGCCGTTGAGGCGCACGAGGACGTTGACGCAGATGAACGGATCTGCGCGGATATTCTTAGCGAGATGACGGATTCGGTGGCAATCGCCCTTGCAGAAGACATATTTCAGAGGGACGATCCAGATGTTGACTACACGAAGGAAGAAACACCGCTGGACCAGGAGGAAGTGGTCCATTCGAAACCAGTCGCCATGGCACTGGCAGCAAAGAGCGAAAGAACAACGCCGATACCAACACCACCTCCTCTATCCAGTGCAGGAGCTAGCTCACAAATCTCTTCAGCTCCAACTGAACCTCCAAAGGATACTTCGGCTGGTTCGGTTGCAAATCAACCATCCGTTTCGTCAGAATGCAGCAAAACCAACGATCCGGCCAAGTTGAAACTACTGTAAGTTCACACCCATCTAGTCAATACAGTACACTTTGCTTTGCATGCGCTTACATCATTTCATCACATTAGCCATGATTTGCTCATCACATTTGCCATGATTTGACGAAGCAAACTAGTTGCATCTCCATGGCAGAACGTAGAATACTTTAAGTTGCCAATTGGGAAAGCGGATTATCATTGCTATTTTTGCTAACCGAAAGGGCGTTCCTGTTCGCCTAGTTCTAGGATTCCATTAATGTAAAAGTGATACTAATGGTTTCCAACGAGGTGTAAAATTTGGTGCTTATGTTACGAAAATAGCAGCGCTAAAACGCAAATAAATTACAAACCGCGACTAATGCCTTTATACACTCCCTAAACATAAACCACCACCACTATCCCCTCTTCCCTCCTCCATTCATCATCATCATCTCATTGCAGCAGGTATAATGAAAATAATACCGTTCCCCCCTTCCCGTCTAGCCGAGAGATGAAACGACTTAACGCGACTATCATCGAGGGCCCAAGTCAGCCAAAGGTAACTATAGGCGAGGCAGCTCCCCAGCGACAGCAGTGCGATCCGCAGTACTGTGCTCACGGTTGCATTTGTGATGTTCTGTCCGGATCGGACATGTGTGTGATTGTCAGTAGACTGCGAAAACAGCGCTGTCGGCAGATCGACTGTATTTTTGGTTGCAAATGTGGCTATGAGCAGAAACAAGCTGTCAACTACACCAAGGTAAATACCATGATCAGATACCATGGGGGGTCTGCGACAGCCGAGCGGTAGCGCCGGTTAGAAAATCGGCCCATAAGCGCCGGGGCTCAGCACCTCGACGGCGTGGGTTCGAAATCCAACCGAGACCGGACCCTCCCCTGTATGAGAGGACTGACTATCCACGTACAACAGGGAAACAAGTCTAGTAAACCCTTAACGGGCAGGCATGACCAAGAGGTCGTACCTTTTACAAACCAACGTGCAAATGCAACTATTCTTGGATCGTTTAACGATGCATATCTCAGATCAGTAAAAAGAGAGGTTAGGCCAAAGCTATTTTCTGTACCGCCATTGTTTTGATAACTAGTTCAAAAAGTATTTAGTATTCGCATTATCTGTGAGATTTTCTTATGAACACTAGTCACCAATGGATATTCTAGGTTGATTCCCAGTTTGACATAACAATGCGCCTTGGTAGTGGATAATTTGGAATATGTGGGGAGTTTATTAGTTCATACGAATTTTTGATACATCAGAAATAAAATACTGAAAGATTAAGAATTAGCTATGGATGTAATTGATTACATCACAAAATCAGGAAATATGAATCACTGTCAAATACAGGGGTTTTCAGATGATAAATAACAGTAGCAGCATTTATTCTATCTGCAGCACTTGATATTCCAACAATAACAGTGGATGTTGTCATGTTTATCGTAGCGTTTTCAGTAGAAATTATAACTGGAGCAGTTGATATTATAAAGTTGGTAAGGCAGCTTGAGCGTAATACGTAACAAGCAAGTTTAAACGTAGATTGTAATAATTACAGTTCATGGTTGATCAACATATTAGGTAGGCTCATCTCGAATGAAGACCTTCGCTTTCATTGGAACAAACATATTGACTATCTAAAATTACAAAAAATGGTATGTAGTAAACATGAAAAGAAATTAGTACTGGTTGTTTCAAATTTTCTTAAGTTTTCTTATGAAATCAAAGTGGTTGAGGTTAACCCACCTGGTACGCTCAACAGCGTTTGGGCTGTTATTAGTGCGATATACGTTTACACATGACTGTGCTATAACATCAACTGTTACTGTTTGAATATGAAGTGCTGCAGTTAGAAAAAATGCTGCTACTGTTATGATATCATCTGAAAACCCCTGTAAACCACACCAAAGATATGAAATCCCACGCAAAGACAGCTTGTTGAATGAGCCAGCTCATTTCACCAACGGATCTTCTTTCACTCGGAGAAAAGGAGCAGTACTAATTGTCGTAAAACTCTAGTAGCTATTTGGCCGATGAATTCACGAAGGGTTTTTTTTCTTTTCCTTTTCCTCCCTAGACGGAAGCAAAATCCGAGGACAAATCCGCACTCTTCAATGCCGATATGAAACATCTACACGAGGAAGTTACGGAGCGTTTGGCCAAGGAAGAACGCCAGTTCACCTCCACCGTAATCGTGACGGGTGATGCGACCGTTGTGGTGCCCAATTCCGAATCGGAAACCCGTCGGCAGAAGAAGATGCCCGTCAAGTTCAACGACTATTATGACGATCAAAGTTTTCAATGCCTACTCAAGGGTGGTACGGCCGTGGAACCAATGAGCTTCGTAACCAGTGAACCGCCCGCCAATGTAAAACCGCTGACTCCGGCAGAACGGATGCGCCATGCACACGTTGTGTTGAATCGGATTCCGGAACTGGCGAACCTCGAACCATGGTGCATGGTGCATGAGCTGTATCGGTGCTTTTGTGGCGGCACGGCCACCCAAGGGAAACCGTTTTCATTCACTGAGGATAACTACATCGCACTATCGGCCTCGAAAGCGTCTGCCACTGGAGAAGCAGCAAGCGGCGTTTCATCTAAAGCTGTGAATGGAACGCCACTTCCTGTAACAGCGAGTCGGATGATGAAAGCGGTTACTCCGACACTAGCCAGCAGTAAAACGACCAACAACAGTAAGGTGCAACCGTTAGAGGAATATCCGCCAGAAGTGTTGTACGAAACACGACGGAAACGTTTGTATTCATTCGAGAAGCCTTACACCGAAACAGAGCACCAGCGTGGTGAATCGGTCGGCGGAAGGATGTCAAGGGCCACCGGCAACAACAGTGGAGATGGAACATTTACGTTGCCATTGCCGCGTCGCCGAGAGCGTGACAGCTCGGAAGAGTCGTACAAACCACCATCGGAGAAGAAATCTTCGAAGGCTAAGAAAGCGAAATTCGCCACCGAGGGTCGTCGCGCTTCGGTCGCAGTGCGACGACGGGACTCAGTGGTCACGAGTCGCCTGACGTTACCGAAGCGGCGCGCGTCGATTGCCGCCCGAGAGAAGGCTTCGTTCTTTGCGTATCAAGATGAGGAACCATTGCCACCACCACCATCAGTGCCACTCAAGGCGCTACGCCGGAGCGAGTCATCGATGGTCGCTCCGAAGACTCCGGCCGATGTGCAGTACACGGTGGTGTCTCAGCCGACGAAAAACTCCACCGGTAAGGCTGGTATCTCAAATATCATCATCAAGCGCATTCCACCAGTACCGCTTCAATCATCGCAACGTAAATCGGCACCGACTGGTAGTAGCAGTTCTAACAAACCATCTACTCCAGCGAAGGCTGTGCAAAAAGAAACGACTTTATTGGTTGGGGGAAAGGAACGTCCGTTCCGAATGACGGTGAATGAGTTGAGAAGAATCATTCAACAGGAACACGCCAGCGCCCAAAAAACGAAGGCCACTAAGGGTGCAGAACAACTGAGTGGTAGACCGATGGCAGAGTTCTGCTACATAGATCTGGTTGATAGCGAGGAAAATATCGACCGAGTTGTTCAGCTGCACCTCAACAACCTCACCGATGGTACGAAGAAGCTTGTAATCTGTGGCAATAAGCGAACGTACGTCGAAAACGGGGAGTTTCGTGACGGAAGACCACCGGCACGAACCATTCCCTTTAACGATCGCACCACTTACATCGTTCAGATACCGCAAGAACAACAATCGCAGCCGATACCTGAGAATGACCGGTCAGTGCCAAAGCTCGCACCATCTATGGTTCGTTCGAAGCCAACAAATCAACCTTCGCCCGCTGTTGCCGCGGCATCAAAACCCCCTTCAACGTCATCCAGCACCAGCACCTCTACGAAGTTGCCGGCTCCGCCGCCGCCGCAGCTTACAGAAACAGCATTGTATAAACAGGCTATGAATCAGGCAGATCGTGAGCTTGTCAAGCTTATGCGGCACATCAACGAGCTGATCGGGAAGGATAAACTGAATGTGACATATCCAGCGAAGCATGGAATCATGTACATCTGTCGCTGGAAGGTTTTTCTGCGCGCCTTTGTGCTTAGTCAAATCGACGTGCTCGATGTGGTGCTGAAGAACGGTGTCGAGCTGACATTGGTGCGTGGAGATGCGGAACAATCCTGGCGTATGCCGCCGGAGACTGTGCAGACGACACTGAGTGCTCGCCGGTCCAGTTGCACCGGCTTTGCTAACTCCTCCGCCGACGAGCCCAACCAGCATCCCCGGCCCTCGCTGTTGTTGCAGATGCTGATCCAGCGCGTGGATAATGTGAAAACAAACCAACTGGCGCTGGTCCTTTATGGGAGCGAATCGTACTGGCACTTTTGTGGCTTCATCAAGACGGGCCCAGGTAGGCCGTACTTGACCAACAACAACATTCTACTCCAACCGTCCACTCAGGCGAAGGAAATCGTTAAGGCACGTTTACGGGAGTACTACCGAAGGTCGATGGCGGCGACGACAAACAAGCCAAATCAAGAGGGCGCCGTGACCCAGGCAGTGGGTAAACAAATTGTCCACGGAGAAGGAAGAAGTGCTGGATCAAGTTCTCCCCCGGAGGTATCGAACCTGGAAATCGTGAAACGGGTGCATCTGTGCACGATTTACCTTGAACGTTTGCTGATTGATATCGCACGGACGAGGACGCCCAAAGACAGTGTCTATCCGCGCTGGATGAGCATAACGATCGCACGTGACTTTAGCAACCTACTTATCCCAAGCCTTAACTGTAACGTGTCGTACGGGCGGCTTCTAAATCTGATGAAGAAGGCAAATGATACACAGAAGCCGATCGTATTTCCCTTTCCGGAAGTGCCGATTGCTCCCTCTGGCGGAGGAAAGCAAATGTTCCGACCGTCTATTTTCTGCCTACCGAAGCAAGAGGGTATGATATTCATAGGTCCGTTTCCCGAAACCGATATCAAACTCGATGTGATACTGTGCCAGATGGTGGACGGGAAAATGTACACTCGTGAAGAGTTTCAACGGATGAACTCTATCGATGTGGCTGGGAAAAAACGGACACAGGGTACCTGGCTCCAAACCCATCGACCAGAAGTGCACATACAAATAGCTGCCAATGCAACACCGAGTAGCCAAGGTTCCGGGATTCCTGAACAAGTGCGTCAGCGGTCGCTGCTTAAGCGCAACGTTAGCCACGGTCTTCAGCAGGTGAACACTGATTGCATCGTGGTTCTTGACGACGATGAGGAGGAAGCGGAGCAAGCGAATGGAAATGGGGATGATGTGGTTGAAGAAAGTGACCTGGTGGACAATGCCGAGGATGCTTTCCCGGGAAGAACGACGAAACAGCCGCACACTAATGCAACAACGATGGAGGATGTGAACAAAGCGGAAGATATGGTCTCTCGCATCCGCACCCAACTGTTAACATTGAACAGTAACCAGAAGATAGCTGGTAGAAGGGCATCCGTATTCGTATCCTCCGAGAAACGTTCAACGCAAAATGTGTCCGAGTCCGACCAACAGCGGCAGAACCTAATGCGATTGGTTGAGAAGACGATGGAGCAAACGAAAGAGGAGAAGAGAAAACTAGCGTCGTTGGTAAAGAGCACCCTAGCGTCACCAGCACAACCACTTCAACGTAAACCGTCCCTCGTGGGAGACGCAGCTGTGACAATTGGCAACAAGCGTAAATCGATTGATTGTAGTAGGGAAGAACCTGCAGACAGTCAGGTTAAGATAATGCGCCGCTCTGCACCGATGACTGTCGAAGATAAACCCACCACTACTACTACTACCGCCAACACAGTTAGCAGTCCGAGTATGGGCACCCGTCTGCCGCATCGATCTAATCCCATACGAATATCCCTGCCGAATCAGGTTTTCAGCAGTCAGGGTCAATCAAGTAAAGTCCAAATCTTCGCTAAACCGATGGCACAAACTACGGCGAATGGTAAATGGGTACCCCTTGCCAACGGACTCCGCAACTCAACTCCGACAGGGTTGGGGAAAGTTTCACCTGCGCTTGGCAATGGAACGCTAACTGTAAAGCCACTGGAAAAGCTCCTACCGTCCTCCAAGGTCAACGCGGAGAAGAAGCGCAAGGAGGAGGAGGAGGAGGATGTAGTTTGCCTCGATGATGAAGACGAAGATAGTCCACCGACGATCACCACCTCTCAGCAGTCTCTGCCAGCGACAGAAACCACTGGTGACAACGAACGGACGATCCTCAGTGACGAGCAGATTGCGTTGTTCAGTAGTAAGCTGGATTTAAGCAAAACCTGTAAGGCCTATCGATACAATGCGGCCACCCGCGTGCTGACGATGAAGCGTTCGCTCATAAACAAGTTTGCCCAGCAAGATCCGGATTTGCTGAGAGATACGATTGCCGCGCTCGGCTCCAAAGTTGGTAATACGACAACGACGGCGACGAAAAGGGTTACGGCGACGGCGACGGCGCCGTTGGAACAAGAAGCAACGATACCAAGCACTATGATGGCTACTCCAACTACAACGGCGGAATTGGTACCAACCAATCCAAAAGCCATGTCATCTGTGATGAAAATGACTCAAACAACCACATCAACATCGGTCAGCATGAACTCTCCAAAAGCCTCGACCGCTACAACTGCGCCAATGGCACCTCCGGAAGCCACGACTAGTGTGACTAGAACAGCGTCAACCAAACTCACATCAACAATCACACCATCCGTACAACAAGCTACAAGCGCATCGCTAGCAACGACCTCACGTAGAATGTCCCTACCGCGAACGAAAGTAGTACCACGTGTACCGGCTACACCTTCCCCAGGACCGGGTGACCCAACCCAGACGAATGCGAATGGCGATCAGTCTTCATCCGGTGGTGGTGGTGGTAGTGGTCAGCCACAGAAGCCTCCGTACGTTATTCTCACCCCCGCGATGGAGGCCGCCCGGCTTAAAAATCCGCACCGACGGGGCGTACTGGAATCAAAGATCCCGAAACTCGGTCTGGTGGAGGTCATAAGGCTCGAGCATGAAGTGATCGTACTTGTAAAAGAGCTCACCGGCGGTGGGCAGCATATCGCCGTGGTCAACCTGGAGGAAGCTGTCACGTTGTTGAACAGGTAAGTGCTGCTCGTTCAAAGCGTTTCAATGAACACCGGGCTTAAACTAATGTGTGTCGTCTCTCGTTTCTTCCATCACGTTCAAGGTTTATCCAGTTCAATACATACACGTTCAAACCGTACAATCTTGCCATCCAGTGGGAGTTTAAGGAAAGGTCCAAACCGCTAGCACCACATGAGGACCTGACGAAGATCATCAACCAGCGTTGTGTAAGTAGCGGTGAATGAAGAAAAAGAGTAACCATACGATGCAACAGCTGCCTTCACCCTTGATTTGTTCGTTACATTTTCCCCGGACTCTAGGTTGTCACGCGGTATGGGCTTATCGATACTTCCAAGGCAGACCAGATGAAGTACATGGAAATAACCCTTCCCGACCTGTACGACGAGCTGATGGTCACCGCTTTAGCAATGCAGAGCATACCGAAGAAAAAGTATGAAGAGCAGCGATATTACGAGGATGTGGAAAAAGTTTTCAACCAGGTATTTGTCCGTTTGGTTGGCGCGAATGTGTAATAACACTAACTTCTTTCACTTTGATTTTTCCTTTCCTTAAAACATGTACAGAGTGCCGTGTTTATCGAAGAACTAAAATCGACCAACCGTGCGCTGCTGTTGGAGAAGAAAGAACTATCCGTGCGGGTGAGGGAAAATCAGACAAAGTTGAAACGGCTCAGCAGAGGACTTCCACCTGGACGGAATAACGGAGCTCTCGCAGCTACTCGCACTTCGAGCCCAGCGGTGATATCGCCGAACAATCGTGAGTCTGTGATCGTGATCGATGATGACTAATACCCCGGATCAATCGGGAAATTAGTGGTGTTGACTGAGGAGTATAACTAAAGAAGAAGTTGTTTTACCAAACCAATTTTAAATTTATGTTGCCACAATCGGGACAAAAAAGCGGCACTGGTAAACTAGGGGAAGGTTAAAGTTTTCGTTTTTATGTGTAGGCTGGATTTAGCTGGACAAGCTGCACGAAGGCGTCCGCGTAATGTAAAGTATTGAACTTTTACACATGATTAGTAAAGGTTGTATGTTGAGTTTTCTAGTTTTTGCAAGAAAAATGGAATTGATCTACCATTCTTTTCCGAACGAACACTATAAACTCGCACTGATGTAAACCTGTCGAATTACGCATCCCGTATGCTTTATGGTGATTATCATTTATGTTGAATAAGAATTCATTAAACACATGCCATTTAAACTTTATACTTAATGTCTTCGAAAAATGAATGAATTGATGGTGCAATGAAAAACAAAACACAACATTTTTGTTTCAATTAATTTATGCCGAAAATCGGAATCATGCGACAACAGAGACCCACCCCCCTGTGCAAAGCTTTACGAGACTTCAACTTACTATCTGAAAAGAGCGCCCGTTACTGAAGAGACCAGTTCAGTGCCCATTCGTCTGTGTTACTGTTGTTTGGCAGTTCTAGTTAATGGTTCATGCGTGATCAGAGCAACATTGGCACCGTGTAGAATTCGCGTTTTAAGGCGTCACCAATGTTGCTAGTGATGTCACTTTCCTGAAGACGGGACTGGGTCCTGAAGACAATCTTAGCCACGTTATGTTAGGGTTACATGAAACTGAAAAGGCTGCGCTTAATGCCAAGCGCGCAAATCTGTGCAAACCGTTTTTATCATTTGCTGATCGAAAAACACATATGCGCAGTGTGGGGATTGTACCGAGCTAGAATAATTTATAGAATAATAATAATAATGGAACGAATCATCCGAAATTATTAATGAATGGATTTTGAATGCGAGGCAACGAAAAATGAAAAAAACCTTTGGCTAGATAGTTGGCAACGAATAGTTGAATTTGGAAGTTGAAATATATTTAAATAGAGAAATGATTCGTGGAAATCACGACACGCATGACACTTGACTGAACATTTACATTTTCCCGTTTGCACATCTTGAATTGCGCTTAGTGCAAACTTAGCATCATACAAGTTACATGAGAAGAGCTCGCTCAAGTTTGCGCTCAAGGGCTGGGTGTCCTGCATCGGATAGCAAAGCATAATTTAGATTGGATCTTTATTTTCTATAGCGGCAGTTTCTTAAAGCAGGGATCTATGACAATCTGTGTAAGGTCTACTTACTTACTTAGTTTTCACTACAACTGCTGAGCGACCTTAGCCTGATGAAGCTACATCCGAAACCGCTGACGGTCGTTGGCCAAAGTGGTCCAATTTCGGATTCGATAATTTTCTGGCGGTTTCGTCTAAGCCTTCCTTTCCGTCTACGCCATCAATTCAGGCCTATCACGCCTCTTCTATCCTTCGGGACAGCCTAAACGGACTTTACAGGCTGGGTCGTTCGTTATTGTTTGCATGACATCTCCAGCCTGGGGTCCGCGACAGCCGAGCGGGAGCGTCGGTTAGAAAATCGGCCCATGAGCGCCGGGGCTCACCACCTCGACCCCTCTACGAGAGGACTGGCTTTCTACGTACACATAGGGCAAAAGTCTCGTAAGCCCTTAACGGGCAGGCATCCGCAGGCAACATGGTCGTTACGCCAAGAAGGAGAAGAAGAAGAAGTTCCGCCTACCGGAACCTGGCGAGCCTAATTTGCTGTGAGGCAGTGAGATCTTCTTACAGCTCCTAGAGCTCATCTTTATATCGGCTCCCCTATTGTTCTTCTGCACATCCGGGGTCAAACATCTTCCAAGCATCTTCCTCTCGAATGTATAGTATGGTGAAGATAAAATTTTCTTTAAACCCTGGTGTAAAACGCACCTCTGTGAATCAGGTTATGCTTCAATAAAGTACATAAACTGACCCTTAATTCTACTTCTCACCTTTGCCTCTCTAAATACTTGCCCAAGAAACTACAAGCCGTTTATGGTCACTAGTGTATAAATTTAAAACCCAACCTCAGCCGAACTAGGCACTATAAACAGCTGCCAGAAACGAGGGTTTATTTTGATTTGTTGATCCTCCTCCTTCAAGCTCGATGTTTTGTTTACGTTCGGAGTCGCGGGGGAGGGGCATATGGCCTTAGTTGCCGGTCCTTAATCCACAGAGGTCTACATCACCAGAGTAGCTGGCGAAGGCCCAGGAAGCTGGATTCAACAGCCGTACTGGTGTAAATCCTCGCAGACGAAGAAGAAGAAGAAGAAGAAGAGTCGCGGGGGACGAATACAAATCGAACTTTGCCGTTGGTATTGTTCCCTCTAGCACAAACTGCCGGTGAACGCTTTCACTCGTCTATAAACTTAAACAAATTGTGAACGGAATGGCTACACTCACTTCGGGGCAATCTATAGCCGATGCGGTTGAAGATCAGGAGGACGAACAGAGCAATCATCTTCAGCACTATGCGGACAATTTCGATCGCCTCTGTCGACTGTGCCTATCAACCGACCAGCTGGTGACTATCTACTCCAACGTGCAGGGTCGTAATGTGTACTATGTACGCAATTTTGTAAAGTTTGCTCTAGATTTACTAGCTATAAAGGTAAGCCTTATGCCGTGTTCTTGTAAAGGCCGAGACACCAACACACTATTTGATGTATTCCCTGTGCCTACAGATTAACAAGCACGATATGCTGCCGAACTTCATATGCCAACATTGCGAGCGTTCTCTGTGCATAATTTTCAAATTTAAAAAGAAGTGCGATCGGTCGTTGGCCATTTTAAAGTGCGTCCAGGATAGCATGAGCAAACAGGACAAGGTAGTAGTTCCTGAGGCGGATCTCCAGCAGAAACCAAAGATACAGCGTAAGAGAAAACGGAGGGCAGCATCTAAGGTGGTGAATTGTGAAGAAATACTGAAACAGGTAATTTGAAAAAAAAAGTTATTAGAAAAGATTGTTGTCATTTGTAATTCCTCTTACTAGCTACCAGCTGGAATCAACATCGGAAAAGTAAGTAAAAATGAAGACGTAACCGTAGCGGACAAATGTACTGTGGAACAAGAACCGGATATGATCGTAGTTGAACAACCTCCCTCTATCAGTTATTATGAAAATGGAATTGAGTCCGCTTTGGATCAAAATGAGTCCGAAGATCCAATTCACGTCGGTGACCAAAACATCAGCGTCTCTACAGAGCTACAATATGAGCAAGCCTATGGCGACGATCAGATCGACCCGGAAGCATATCTTAAAGAGGAAAAGAAAATTGCACAAGCGAAAATAGAGGGGGAATTGTTAGAACTTCTCGATATAGATCACCACGAGTTGGACACAGAGAAGAACAAATCCAATGGACGACGGCGAGCGGTGTGTCCGGTTTGCGGCGCAATGGTAAACAACGTCAAATCGCATCTCGTCGTCCATTCTAACGTGCGGCCACACCAGTGCGATCGATGCCCGAAAAGTTTCACCACCCGCAACAAACTCCAATCACATACCAACAGTGTCCACCTGCGGAAGCGTGACTTCAAGTGTGACGTCTGCGGGAAGGCATTCCTGGAGAAGAACAATTTGAAGGGCCACATGCGGATACACAGTGGTGAGCGGAATTATACGTGCGACATCTGCGGTAAATCATTTCTGTTTGCCGGCACGCTACGCTGCCACAAGCTGACTCACTCGCAGGAGAAAAACCACGAATGTCAGATCTGTGGG
Organism: Anopheles ziemanni; assembly: GCF_943734765.1. Classification (NCBI taxonomy): domain Eukaryota; kingdom Metazoa; phylum Arthropoda; class Insecta; order Diptera; family Culicidae; genus Anopheles; species Anopheles ziemanni. Next base: position 77,003,800 of record NC_080706.1, read on the forward strand.
AAGCTGTTTCTGATGCGAACGACGCTCAACAAGCACCTCAATGTGCACACGGACGAGAGGCCACACAAGTGCGACCTGTGCGATAAGCGCTTCCGAACCTCCACGCACAAGGTGGTACACATGCGGACGCACACCGGCGAAAAGCCGCTCGGTTGCTACATCTGCGAGATGTCTTTCGCACATCATAAGGCGCGTAGTGTTCACATGAAAACGAAACATCCGGAAGACTTGGTGAAGCTGGGACTTATCGATGATAGGGGCCATCTTAAAGTGTAACACGCTTCTAGGGCGGTTCGTCTCTAATGCTACAATTGCTGCATTTGTTATGTCTGTGACTTATCAACACGATTAATGACATGTTTTAATTTGACTGCACAGTCGTGTCTTTCGTAGGAGATTGTAAAAGCTCCCACCTTAAATTCTAATAAAAATAAAAACTATTCTGTCAAGATCAAAAGTCGTTCTAAATCATCGAAAATGGAACCTCTGGTCTATTGAGACTAAGCGGTACACATAGAATGCCAAGGAACCTAGTAAGTAAGCGGTCCAACGGTCTTACCTTAATTTTCATATTTTTGCATCAACGCGAGTTCACGCTTCCTTCAGGAGTGATAGTAAGCCCCTCCCATATAACCATCGTGGTTTTGGTTATGTTATATCTATACACTTATCCAAGTGAATTGAGGGCGATCTCCAAGGTATAATATTGTTGAAAGAAGTCATATGTAGAATTTTTTAGATTCGAAAAAAGGATATTTGAGTAAGTAAGCGAAAAAGAAAAACAGTGCAACGGATACACTCACACCAGCCGACGGAAGTGTCAACCGGCTTGTCAAAAGATCGGCGCGGGCCATCGTCATCACGCGGCCAAAAAACGGACCATCGTCGACTGCGCTGCAGCAAGGAGTCTTTGGCAAAGCCCGCGTCTTCGAAGACTGTTTGCTCTAACCGGTTTGAGGAAAAAAGAACGACTCGAAAAACCGGTGTCCGGTGTCCTAACGTGGAACGTAGAAGGAGACAACCGAAAAGAAGCTATTCCCAAAGCAGTGTCTCCGCGAACAGTAACTTCGTTTTGTGTGTTTTTATTGACTTTAGTCGTTTTCATACGTTCGTTCGTGCGTGAGCGAGCTGCTATCTGTGGTGTTTCGCTTTCCTGTTGTGCTGCTTCGAACGTTCATGAGTTTATGCAGGTTTCGCTCGAGAGGCACGGCGGTTTGAATCAATCAAATCTACCTCAATTTTATCGTATTTTCGATAAGCTGTTGTAACCATTACATCGACCGTAACTAGTCAAACTGTGCCTAAGGAACACGCGATAAAGTTCCTGTAAGTAAAGTGAAACGCAACAAGTTCCTTACATTCTTCGTACCGCTTGTGGCGACGGAATCCTATCGAAAGTGATGGCCCATCGAGCCCTTCGCCGTGTATTTGTGTACGGTACGCTGAAGCGCGGCGAACCGAACCACCATCTTCTTGCCGACGCGGACAACGGGTACGCCAAGTTCATCTGCAAGGGTTCGACCAACCGACGGTTCCCGCTGATCTTGGCAACCCGGTACAACATTCCGTTTCTACTGGACAAACCGGGCACCGGGAGTTATGTAACGGGCGAAATCTACGAGGTCGACGACCCGCTTATGGAGCAGCTCGACGTGCTGGAGGATTACCGGAAGTTGTACGATCGTCAGATCGAGGACATAAACGTCGGGATCGAGGGTGGCAATGTGCCTTGCTGGTTGTATCTGCTGCGCAACTGCCCGGACCGATTGCTACAGCTGCCGATGCTGACCGAGTATAAGAATACGCTGGAGAAACCATACTCCCGACGCCCACCCGGCAAGGTGAACATCTTCGAGGAGCTGTTGAAAGGCGACGAATAAAAACAAAATGCAAGGCACTGCTGGAACCGGCGAGGTTGTTAAACAGAAAAATCTTATATTTGTACTTATGTTACACATTCTTTTCATAACGGTAAAAGAAATTCTTCCATACTTGTCCACACCAGTTGCAAAAAGATGGTTGTGTTGCAGATTAGAAATTAAGTATGAAATAAAAAATAAAGTCACCAGATAGTGATCGTCAAGTAGTGTTTTCTTTTTTTTTCTCGCCGACTTAAGCAAGATGTCATAGTCTGCTGAGATTGCGGCGTCTAGGAACAGTCATGGTATGCCACTAAATTGATAGTCGTGTGTTGCCGGTCACGAGGTCTATGTTCGGCACCGGTTGAATATTACAGCAGTCCAACGTTTCCACGGTCCTTAAAGTGTGAGGTCATTATCTCTCGAGTCGAAAAATATAATTTCCAATGGCTACTACAATACGCCGTGTGTTTGTTTACGGTACTCTAAAGCGAGGTGAACCCAATCACCACTGGCTAACGAATGTGGCCAACGGGCGGGCGCAATTTGTCGCCCTAGGTAGCACGACCATCCGTTATCCGCTAGTCGTTGGCTCGCGGTACAACATTCCCTTCTTGCTCGATGTCCCCGGAACGGGCTACTTTATCAACGGAGAAATTTACGAGATCGACGAGCCGATGCTCGATCGTCTCGATGTCCTAGAGGACTACCCACGCTTGTACGAGCGGCGAACGGAAGCGATCCGAAATACGAACGATGGTAGTGTTATAAACTGCTGGATTTACCTGCTGCAAAAGTTTCCTAAACGGTTGCTCGCGAAACCGATGCTCACGGAATACCGGAACGATCCAGCTCAACCGTACACGGAAGAAGGCGATAATGATGTTTTCGATGGTGACTATTCTGATGGTGGAGAAGAAGGCGGAAAGGCATGAGAATGACGGCGAGCTGGTTAGCGACGCGATGGTCATAAAATGTTTAGCCCGCAAGTAAACTGAAGTCTGAAAAGCGTCGATTTGAAGGGACGTGTTAAAACGTGCAACAAGAGACGAATAAAAATATTCTTTCCTCAAGGTCAAGTCGTTTTTTTATACGCCTTCCCTGATGGTATTGCTGTGGTAGCGACACAAAAAAAAAATATTTGTAAACAGAGCGGCGCAGCGAAGTGCATCTCCGTGTTTATTTTAGATCACTTTCCACTAAGTATACGACCGGTTTTTAGATCATTATTTTTTATATATTCTTTGGGCACCACACTAAAAAAGAATTGAAACACGATCACGAATTAAGAAATTTTAACGTACTTTAAAATATTGACCACATAAAAAATTGCGTACATCTCCGCTAATTTCGTACTGTCATTTGTTTAGATCACATTCCACGTATCAGCTGGTGCCGAAGGCACGAAGGTGGACAATGTCAACAGTTTGAAAACAGTACAACTGCACCGCGGTTCTTGTTTACATCTGCTCCTCGTTGTATTTATACACACACGCAATTAGGGTGGAAGAAAGTGAAAATTGGTTCAGTTTTCTCGTCTACTTCTGGTTATTTCGCTTCCCGTGCACTACCGAAAACTACCGAGTCGAACGAAGAATCTTTCCTCTAGAATCTAGAACGTAGAAATCCGGCATCTCGTACTTAACGCACGCAGTTTACGCCCATCACAAATTTGGACAGCTTCAAGCACCACTAATCTGGGAGTGCAAATATTTTGTTGATTTTAAGGTTGTGTACAACAACAAACGCACCTTCCCCGCCGAACCTTGAGCAAGGTGAAGTGCAACAAGTTGTCCACGGACTGCGACGCTCCTGACTGAGGATCTGGTCTGTGTAAAAATAGCATTTTCGTTCCCTCTCCGGTAGCGGCCCGCGTCTACGCAGTGCTAGGCACGCCACGACTCTATCGTCAACGGCGACTACGATTCGCGCGTTCTAGCTGTTTGCTCGTCGTCACAACCAAAACAACCGCGCGGTAACGTAGCAAGCGACACTAGGAACCGTGTGTGCGAACGGCCGTGCGTGTGCATCGAGAGACGTGGTCGAATTCGCTGCTTCGGGGTGTTCGGTCGATTCGTGCTCAAGGCAGTCGGAAAAATTCCGCTGTGGCAAGTGGTACTTCGACGTAGTATTATGGTGGGACAGCGCAAGTTTCAACTGAGCGAAGTGGCCGCCCTCCAGCGGGACCACGTCAAGATTCGCGACCCGGCCAAGGTGGAGCTGATGCTGAACGAACTGGTTAACGGTGGCACGGAGAAGCTGCAGGTGGTGACAGACTTCGATTACACAATCACCAAGCAGCGTCTTAGCAACGGCGAGAAGGTGCTGACCAGCTTCGGCATGTTCAACGAGTGCAAATCGATCCCGGCGGATGTGATTCTGGAGCAGCGCAACCTGTACCACAAGTACCGCCCAATCGAAATCGATCCCCACATGGAGCACGAGGAAAAAGTGGGGTACATGATCGAATGGTGGTCGAAAACGGGTGACCTACTAAAGTAAGTGGATTTCACTACCTTCCTACGCAGAGCTATATAGTTTCTTTTTCATCACACCACACGTTTAGTTATCAGTACCGTCAATCAACTACATTGTTTTAACTATCAGCATACCAGCGCGCTTCTAACAATTGTTTTGGTAACGTTACATGCTGGCAATGAAGTCTATATAGATTGCACACGCGTCGGTTTACTTGTCGCATTCACGGAAAAAGAAAAAGTTATAAAACTTGTACTGTATAGACGACATGTTTATAATATTGATGCCTGTTGCCATTTTTCCAAACTTGTTCCTTTTTCTGATGTTCCAACAACAACAACAACAAACAAGAGTGCGTTGGTGGGGTCTACATATTGGCAGCTTATCAAACGCTTTTAACATGCAGGCATAAATCTATTCGAATGGAGCGGATAATGTGCTCAGGATTTCAATCATTTTCCAGATCACCTGTTTCGTTGTACGACTCACGAACTCATTAGCTCCGGGTTTTGTTATCTCAAGTTAGCAAAACTTCGGTTCTAATAAACCGATGCCGATGAATTAACCAATATTGTGAAACAGGAGGTGTTTAAATTTGTTCAGACAAAACTATCGTTTGTTAGATTTAGAACATTCAAATTTATACGAATTTGTCTTACGAGTCTTACCACAAAGTGGTCAATTATATTTTGGTACAATGAATTTTAATTCTAATTTCTTCTCTTTCAGAGGCTTTCAACTGCCCCAGGAAGATATTGACGAAGTGGCGGGACGATATAAGGATGGTCTTCGGGACGGTACGCACGACATGTTTAAGGAACTGCACGAGCACAACGTACCGTGTCTGGTGTTCTCCGCTGGCCTCGGTAACTGTGTACTTTCTGTACTTAAACATGCGAATGTGATGTATCCAAATGTTAAGGTTAGTACGCGTAGGTTCATGGTACAACCAATAAGTGGATTGGATGTAGTTTAATATATTCGCAATTTCCTTTTTCTTCACAGTTAGTATCAAATTTTCTACAGTTTAGTGATAATGGTATGCTAAACGGACTGCAGGATCGTATGATTCATACGTTCAACAAAAATGAAACAGTTCTCGAGGGAACTGAGTACTACGACATCGTGCACTCGCGGGATCACGTTATCGTGATGGGCGACTCGCTGGGAGATGCCGGCATGGCCAGTGGTGTTCCGTCGTCGTCGCACATTCTCAAGATAGGATTTCTTTTCGACCACGTATGTAGTTCGTGTTAGGCGTTGTCAACGTTATCTGTCTCGTATCCGATTAACGAATATGTTTCATTTTCCTTTTGACCGTTTTAGCCTGAACTAAACCTACCCCGCTACATGGATGCATTCGATATCGTGCTGATCGACGATCAGACGATGGACATACCACGGGCGATCGTCGAAATGGTGAAGAAACAGTCACATCTGTAAGATGTAGGCGCTAAAATGTACAATCTACGGAAAATTTCGTACGATTAAATCGTACGGCTTGGAGCCATCACATTGATCGAGGGACTCACCCCTACCCACATGGCTTAGGAACTTAAACATTATTCAGCGTTACTTGACTGCCGGAAAGAAGCTTTCTCAGCGTTTACTACGGACTTCCTACCTACTCAGGCTGGTATCCGTGTAGGGATCGTGTTAGTTTTTTTTTTTTGGTAGTGTCTCATTTTGATTTAAAATTAACTCCGTTGACTAACCGTTTCATCGATTTCCTTAATGAATTCAATACAGATGCGCTCGAAAAATAGATGTACTCTTGCAATTAATTCGAGTACTTCTGTACGCACAGATTATCCTTTTGAAATATAAATTAATACCCAGGAGTGAATTTGTGTTATGAGTTTTTAAGTTTAGTAGGATTTTGCCACAATATAAACCAATTTCTATGATGCCGATATATTTTAAAACATGTTCCTGTACTCTATGATTCTTTTTCCATTTACGAAGACTCACAAACAGTGTGGCGAAACTAATTGGGGAGTGAATTTACATATCCAAAACGTGTTAACATCAATAATTTTTGCTGCAGTGCAGTGCAGCTGAGCAACCCGCGACGGTAACGCTTAGTAACGGTGCAAGCTATGAACCCCGTAACGTTTCCAAAGGGTCAATATGTCAAATGCAATATTTGTAAACAGAATCATATCACAGCTGTTTATCTGCGGCTTAGTTTCATCGATAGTTTTACCTTTTGTGGACTGCAAATGTCGTTATTTCCTGCATATAGCGCGGCATCAAATGATGCAAGTGATGGTAAGTAAAACATAATTGCAGCATGCAGATTTCTAACTGAAACATTCTTACGAGCTTGTTATTGTTCGTTCCAATCAGATGTCTCCAAACACACTAAGGAGAATCTTTCCTGGCTAACGAATCAAAGTTTTATACCACTCTCTGCCTCGAACGAAGAAGCCAAGGACGATTCCTCCAGCGAGGATAATCGGGCAGACAATGTCAACCAGGGGAGGCACGATGAGGAATCACCCTCCGAGAAGGGTAGACTATCCAAGAAACGGAAAAAGAAACACCTAAAAAAGCACAAAAAGAAACGTGGAAAACGTAGGAGTAGAAGCGCCTCGTCGGAGCAATCGGAAAGTTCTAGTGACACACCTGACCCATCCACCGTTGGACAAGCGACTGTGAGGATATCCGAAGTAGAGTACTACACCGATGTAGATCCGTTGAAGATATACCTTACCGTTGAGAAGCTTCATCGTCCGGCGTGTCCTCGGTATCGGTTAGCGACGAAAAGACCTCTGGGTGCGAAAGACTTTAATCGAACGGGTACTTCATTGGAACGACATAGGCGCTACTATAGGATAAGCCGAAAAGATACAAATAATGAGGGTACAAAGCAATCGCAAGAGGAAATATTGTCCCGAGAGGAAACGTTGGAACGGTCGCTACGAACCGACGAAACGGTTGACAAATGGATCGACCTCATACGCTACCGGCAGGACCATCCGATCCATTTGGATAGCTATCAGAATCATAAACGAGAGCTCTCGCTTGTGGAACGAGCCCGACGTCACTTTCCAGCTGACGATAGACTGCTGCACCTGTACCTGGATGCGATCGTGCGCGTGCATCCGACCGATGAGGTGCTCGACCTGATTCGGCGGGCAATCGTGAAAGACGAAACAAACGTGACGCTCTGGGGTGCCCTCATCCGTAACAAACAGTGCGCCATGGCCCAATGCATCGTGCCGGACGTGCTGAAGCTGTACGAAAAGAGCACCCGATCGCTGTTTATGGCCCGCAGGAGTGACGAAACGATGCTGCAGCTGTTTAAAAATTGTGCCACCTTCTGCCGGCAGGCCGGACTGAATGAGCTAATGTTCGGGATGGTACAGTTAGCCGTCAGCATGAACGTGGGCGGTCGCTTTGCATCCGAATGTGGTGGCCTGTTTTCCTCTCCCGAACACTTCCCGCAGCTGATCGAGTACGAGGAGCTGATACTGCGATCGGGTCTGCCTATGAACGAGATATGGCTGCGCGTGGAGTTGCTTCGGTCCGCCTTTCAGTATCTTCCGTTTGCGGGAACGACCCGACTGACTAGCGACCCACAGCGGATGGTGTTGAATGACGACGTCATCGGGTTCGTCTACCCACTCATCAACAAGCGTTACTCGTTCGAACTTACCCTCACCGTGCTGCGGTTGCTCAAATTTCCTTTCGCCTCGAGTTTGCTCTCGGAAGATCTGGAGTGTTTCCGCGAGGAACCGTACGAATCGGACTGCTCCGAACAACTGCTACCGTTGCTGCTGGATGTGTACCGGAATCGTGCGCTTGATCACGAACTGTACGCCCTCATCAAACAACTCAGCGTAGCGCCGTCATATGTCGATGCGAATCTTGCCCACGAATCATACGTCGAGTTGGCGCAACAATTTATAACCATAGCCATAGACCATTTTGAAGGTACCCAAAGTGCAATCTTGCTGATACTCTACCTGCAACTACAACGGATGTTTGTGATTTCGGAAAAGATTTGCGCGGGGGAACTCGGTGAGGGGAAAATTAAAGCGATTCGTGCGCGAGTTAAAAATGTTCTTAAACATACGCACAGCACCAATCAGAACAATCTTCTCGTGTACGCCGAGTACGGGTTGCTGGAGTACGAAATGACCGGCCTTTCGAGTGGAGCGTGTCGGAAAATTTTCACAACCTCCGTGCAGGTGTGCTGCTCCAATCGGGAAGAAGGCCACAATAATTTAACCGAAGACGACAATAATACGGATCTGTTCACGCTTGTTCTAACGATGGTCGATATGCTGCTGGTAAATGGTCGGAGGGCAGAAGCTGTTGAGGCCCTCACGAACCTTGCCCTAAACCCGGACAAGTTAAATTTTGAAGGTGACAAACAGGAAACGTCTACGACGGTACCTCCGGACACGGTAAAACTGTCAACCCTACAGAAACTCAATGATCGCGTTAATCGAGGCGTTCGAAAAGAAACGGAACTCGGTGCGGCTCCATTAACCGTGGAGCAGCATTTTCTGCCTAACGGATTAATAGGTTCGATCAAAGCGTACGTTATTTACTTGGCGTTGGTACGGTCCAGCCTTTCCGAGGCCATCAAACAGCTGGAAACATTCCTTTACCTCTTCAACGAACCCACCAATCCCCGGCATCGGTACTTGCGCAATGGTTTGTACCGCATCTACCTACAGCTTTTCCACATCGGTCAGTTGTGTGGAAACCGCGCCGGTCCTACGCACCAGGAAAGCATAAAAACGTTCCTTGACGTAGCGGATCGTACACTTGGAGAGTTTCCCTCATGCCTGAACATACTTCAGTCGGTTATCTTCCACCCGCACTTGCCCTGGTTCAGTTTGCGCCACGTGGTCGGGCAACGGCTCACGCCAAAGGGCGTTCTTTTGCTAGCCGTAGCCGCTCGTTACCGCGCATCGCTGGCCAACCAAGCGGAACAGACAGAAGAGATACCGTACAAGCGAAGGATATTGAACCTGCTGCGTGGTGCGGTTAAGTCCCCGGTAAGTTCCCTACACCAGAACGCATTGCTGTGGCGTTTGTACTTACGGGAGCTATTCGATCAACCGAACGCTGCACCCGGAGTCAGTGTTTTGGATCAATGCCGGAGGACACTGTACGCTGCACTTGAAGCTTGTCCGTGGAATAAGGCGCTCTACCTTGATGGTTCATCCTGTGCGCCTCAGGAACTGTCTGCACTGCTCGATTTGATGATGGAAAAGCAACTGCGCGTGCACGCAATACCGGAAGAGCTGGCGATATTGCGGGACGAGTGATTAATCGATACGAAATACAAACGATATTTTTACTTCAATCCTCCACCGTGTCGTTTATTCTTCCAATCGGGAGATTCCTTTGTGTCTTCAGCGTGTTCCGTAGCATATGCAATGTAATCTATGCTGACAAATTCGGCCAATTCGGGTCCCAGGAGAGGATGAACTGTGGATCATGGTGGGATTGTGAATAAGTGCAATGCCATGCTCTGGTCATGTTATTACACGCATACTAAACAATTAACAAACGAGGATGGGAAATGAAACAAGCTGTATGTACGAGAAATTACATCTACAATATGTGGTAGTTTCCTAAACGTTTTCACACGCCCATCTTTTTCTTCAGGTCCTCGTCTTGTGCTGACATGGCGGTTAACTTTTTGCCAATTCGTTCGTGCACCTCCAGATACTTTGCCACACACCGGTCGATGCAGACGGACTCTCCTTTGCCTGGCGAAGAAATAACCAGAACAAGAAATTAATACCATCAAAGCAGTCGGTGAGGGTGAAACCGCTCTACGTACCCAGCTCTGAATCGGCGTACTTCGGGGGGATGCATTTTTTGTGACAAGCTTGCGTCATGCGACTGTACAAGTCGGACATCATTTCGATTTCCATCTCCTGCATTAGTTGCAACTTGGCCTGTTGGGCCGCATTCAGCTCGGGCATGCTCATTTTGATGGTTTGATGGAGTTTTCACGACCTGGATGCAACACGAAGATTCTCGACGATTAGAGGATTGCTGTTTTGTTTTTTAAAGCTGTTTCAATGCCAATGAACAGATTTTTGTCAAATTTGTACTTTTTTTTTTCCACCACCCTTTAAACGTCGAATCGGCGCGCTTCTTTTACTTCGTATTCACCAACGTTAGATTGTCGCATTCGTTCGCGAACTTTCATATTCTCATAACGATTTTTATCTACGGACTGTTTCGATGCTACGAACGCACCAATTCCAATCACGCTTATGATAGCCCTGAAAAACACGAATATGGAACTTTTGAGCAATGGAAAACTCGCTTGCTGGGATGGAACAGCACAGAGCACAAGTTTTACTTACCAACCGACTCCGATTTTCGCCAGATGTCCCATACGGAAAAACAAACGCAATCGCAACCGCTTTTCGCTACATTCACCGAATTAACAAGGTAATCTTCGTTCTTGCGAAACACTTTTCGTGTGTTTTACCGGGCAATGGAAGTTCTTACGAAACAATTTCCCCCACAATCATACCACACGTTTCGATGACAGTTCAAAAAGGTAAACAGCACCGTCGCACTGTGGGAAGCGGTCGTCCCAATTTTCAATAATTTCTGATTTTATGATATAGAAAAATCTATATAGTTACCACGAAGGCTTATCAATAGAAGATATTCTTTCCTATGAATTTGTCTATCTTTTACAAATCGGATTAAACGTACAACCAGGTAAAAATGAACACTTATTGCATATTACACCTGCTCTAATTAGGCCACCCCAATTACACCACCATTGGATTGGACCACCACCAAAGCACGGTTAATGAATACGGTTATCGAATAGGGGATTTCATGTCCACCATATTGATTATACTCAAGTGTCAAATATTGTCTATAAACAAAGGGAAAACGACGAGCACTGACGACAATTTTCCCTTTTCTGGAGGACCCAGCCTTACTTATCCGGTACCTTGATGAGAACGCCTTTCTCGGACAACTGCGTATCGGCAGCAACTTTCTGCACTTTTCGACGGCAACCAGATAGCACAAGCCTGCTTCAGATAAGCATGTGCTTCATTCACCTGCTTCACTAGCTTGATCAAAAAGCAAGACAGCGTTTCGTCGTCCGTTTCGCACTTTACAAGACCCTGCAACGTGAACATAAACACCTGACCAATAGCAATATGCAACGCGGGATCTTTGGCCATCCTCAGTAGTCTAAGAAACCGAGACAGCACCTTCCGGTCGTAGTACTCCCGACCGCCGACGGCCAGATAACCGTGGCAGTGAGCAGCATCCTTGCAAATCTGCCTTTGTGTGAGCTCAAATTACGCAAAATTTTACTTAAAATCAACACAATCGCCACAACCGCAATAGCACTCCACAACACAACGGCCGTTCTAAAAGCAAACTACATTAACCGGACTGTCAAAGGTTTCCGTCAATTTTTTTTGTTATTTTAAATCTTTAGAATCTGTCAGATGGGATTCGAATCTTTAGAATCCGTCAAATGTGATTCGAATCTTTGGAATCCGTCTAGGGATCGAATCTTCGAATCTTCCGAATCCCGATTCTGAAAACACTACTTGGTTGTACTGCGAGATTGGTCTTCAGAACGCTAAATTTTAAGCGCACAATCGATATCGTGTTTGTTTTCGTCGGCATCGAAACTTTGCCAAATTGAACGCAGCTTAGAAACTTGCTCTGGCCAGTGCAATAGGCAGTGTTTTGTCCGTATCGAACCCGTGCAAGGGTAGCGTTTGCCGATTCGGATTTCGCGGATGTGTTACCGATGATTTGAAGCAGATCTAAATTGATAAACTTTCGCATCGCAGTAGCTACTGGGGGAGAGGGTTTTTGGAGACGCTTTCCGTGTTTTGCATCATCCGCTAGGAACATTTTCTGTCCAGTCCTCGCTATACAACGTTCCGCCGTACGATGCCATCGAAGAAGAAAAAGTACAACGCACGATTTCCAGCGGTGAGTGTGTCGGGTGTGCATGCCAACCGGCTAGAACAAACAAATGTCCTCTGGGGGGGAAAATGTTTCATTTTACTTTTTCGTCGCTTTTCTGCAGGGTCGCATCAAGAAGATAATGCAAACGGATGAAGAAGTGGGAAAAGTGGCACAAGCGGTTCCGGTCATAATCTATATCCTTTTCAAAACACACACTTTTATTGTAGCCAGGAGTGTTTTACTCTTTGAAGAACAATAGCGAAAGGGAGTTTTCCCTTCTTTTTTTTCCTTAACCAAACTTCCCTTTCATTGGTAGCGTACCTAGGACATTGGAACTGTTCGTCGAGTCGTTGCTAACGAAAACGCTGAAAGTCACAAATGCGCGCAACGCAAAGACGCTGTCCCCGTCGCACATGAAGCAGTGCATCATCTCGGAGAGCCGGTTCGACTTTTTGCGCGATCTGGTGAAAAACATCCCGGACATCGGTATCAACGAGGATCTGTCCGGCTCGGAGGCCGGCTATGGTGCTGAGGGAACCTCTCCCGCATCCACATCGACCTCCTCGTCGTCGGTGTCGTTCTCGAACGGTGGTAACCCAGCGGTGGGGGGCACCTTCCATCATCAACAGCACTACGATAGCCCCACCATGCTCCAGCGGTCCGAATCGTACTCGCCAGCGTCAGCAACAAGCATGGTTGGCCAAAACAGCCATCATCACCCGAAGCGCCAAGCGAGTGTCAGTCAAACGGCAAGTTTAAACTTCTACAAAGAAATACCACTGGAGGGAACGAGCAGCCCGCCACCGCCCAAGTTGACCCGCCTCAACTCCGCCCCAGCCGGGGGCGCTCCGGCGACGACGGTTCCCCGTTTGCCGTTTAAAATCGATATCCTACCAAATCTCCCGCCGGCCGGCACGACGCCCAGCACGGCGAGCAAACACACCACCATCGGTGCCATCACACCCCAAATAAGCTACAAATTTGAGCGACTGTCGTCGTCGTCGGCGTCGTCGCCCACCGCGGCCACCACGCTCGAGCCGGTGATTAAGCTCGACTATTCCAATGTTAAGCTACCCGCCTCCTCGTCCGCGACGTCATCCTCGACCCGGGGGTCCACTACCATCCAGCCAACGATCAAAATTGATCTCAGCAGTCTCGCAACGGCATCCTTTACGACAACGGATGGAAGTACTCCGACCACTCCGAAGCACTTGGCCACCTCCGGGGGGAGCAGCAGCAGCAGCAGTAGTAGCAAGCACCAGCACCACGCAACAACATCATCCTCGTCCTCGTCGACCCCCGCCACGACTCCCATCATCCAAAGTCCGCTATCAGCAGCACCACCAATTTACTCGGCAATGTCCTCCACCATACCCGGCATGGATGAAGATTATGACGATATTTAAATTCCCAAAACCTCAACCCCGAACCCAGTCCCTACCCCGCTCCGTACACGCAGTGCATTTATTCCTTTCCTCAACCGGACGATTCTTTTACCGACCCGAGTACCCCTCGCGGTCGTTGGATCCTTTGTAAATAGTGTAGCAAGTAGGGATCCGACCATAATGCAAGCCACGCCTCACGTTCACGAGGACCAAGTACAAGTTTGTAGTAATTAATGCACCCCATTTTCCTTTTTGTTCGTGCTCGTGGTAACATATCCGGGTGCAAAGCAAATATGACACCCCTGTTGAAGCAACCCCCCTCCCTGTCCCGATTTTGCTGCTGAGCTGCGGCTAACTTCTGCCGCACGGGGAAGCCTCACCGGGGGTTTTCCCAGACCAATCATAAAGTGTTGTGTGCGTGTGAGTTTGCGTCACGTAAAACATTGCGAGTTGTTTTTTTTTTTTGCATATATGCAAAAACATGGGTTTTTAGTTGTTTTCTTCCGCTTTGAGTAAACGTAACGCAGATAACGGAGCATCGTGCAGCGCCAATGGGGTGGAGTAACAAGAATGTATTGAAATGTATAGATTAAACCAATAACGAACGCATATGATTTCACCAACGAAAGAAAAAGGGTTGACGGGTACGCGAGGGAAATTAACAGAAAATAAAAGTTCCACAACGCATACTTTCAAAAACCCACCCCTCGGGTAGTGAAACAACTACTATCATTAGTTAGTATATAAATAGATAAAATTTATTGACTGATTATGAAGCGATTAGTATAAAATAGTGTTACTTGTTTTTGTCGTTCAGTGTTCATTCCGCCCTCTCTCCCAACGTTCGCGAAGGGAAGCTTTTTAAACGAATTTGCTATCGAGAATGTACCCCCTTCCCGGAACTGACCTCGGATCGTACAGCTTTGGCGCATGCACCCTCTTGTGCACGGTATATTGTATGTAGGGTCTGATCGTTAGGGTCGATTTAGGAATCAATTTTCTTCATATTTATATTTATATATATATATAGGTCTGTATATTATATCATTACATTAAGTAGTCTCTCTCTCGTTGCGGAAGGATTTTTTTGTTTTTTCTTCTCCGTGTGTTCTGTGTGTGTATTTGTGTGCAAAGAATCGGATTTTGTTTCGTCCGAATGGGCTATAATATTCTAGTAAAACGGAAGCTACTGGAATCCTCGTGAAGCGTACGGACGGGCAAGCAGGGTTTCGTTTTGCAGATTATTTGCAGATAATTGGGTAAATACTTCCGGTATCGAGGTATACTTTATCGCTCTTTTCGTTTGAATTCGGACCTTTACGGGAACGGGGCCAAATGTCGCTACTCTGTGCCTTTTTGTCAGGATCAAAACATTCAAAAACGAAAACCTGTCGAAAAGAAAGCATGGTGGCCAGCGCGCAGTGGAACGGTTTTGGAAACTACTACTTCTCCTGCAAGCTTAGCCGGAGCACCTCGGCCAGCATTTCCTCCTCCCGCCGGAGATCTTCCTCACGACGGCGCTCTTCCTCCTGGCTCAGTTTGATGGCAAGCTCCAGATTCGGGTCCAGATAGTCGGGCGGCGTGTCGTCGTCCGGTTGGTGGATGCCCGATCCCGCCGTCACGCGATGGTCGAGGGCCACCGCTGGCGGAAGAGTGCCCGCCTCGGCACCGGCACCCCCGGAAGCCACGTGGGCACTGCTTTGAAATCCGGTTATCAGTGATTCTTGCAAAGCTCTGTGAATTACACAACATAGAGAAGCGAACCATGGTGTGGGTTGTTGTTACTGGTACTAGCGATACGATCGTGATTGCGTGTAGGATGTGATTTTCAAACGAGAAAGCGAGAGAGAGGGGGGGGAGGGAGAGAAAAAGAGAGAGGCAAGGGGAAATATATTATGCGTGATGGATTGGCGCAGTCGAGCATACGTGGTGTTGCAAGTACCAAGCCAAACGAAGAATTTGTTTGTCGAAGCTAACTGCTAAAATATCATTGCATCAAAGCATAATCCTATCGCTGTGATCACTTAATCTACCTCGACGTAGTACGTAGTGTGTCCTTTGAAACAGTCTTCATTGAAAGGAATATGTTTTTGCACTTTGCACATTCAGTTCAGTTTGCGAAAGAAATGTTTATGTCAAAAGCTCGCTGATAAATAAGTCGAAGTTGTGGCAAAACGTTAAACATTGGACAAAAAAAAAAAAAGATCACTGCATACGAAGCAAAAATAGAATGGTAATAATTAAAATTTCTAGCAAAAAAAAACAATGGTAGGTTGGTCAAATCTAATCGATGAATTAGAAAAAGAAACAAAACAAAAATCATAAAAAAGGAAAAAATAGAGCAAAAAGAATATTACCATTGCCTACATCACTACAGACCAGTGGGAAAGAAATAGAAAGG
This sequence comes from Anopheles ziemanni, assembly GCF_943734765.1. Taxonomy (NCBI): domain Eukaryota; kingdom Metazoa; phylum Arthropoda; class Insecta; order Diptera; family Culicidae; genus Anopheles; species Anopheles ziemanni. The sequence goes on from NC_080706.1 coordinate 77,019,861, forward strand.
AAAACACAATCTCGACCACTGTTCACATATGTTTAGGACGTTGGAGGGCTGATAAGAAAGTATTTTTTAATAAATAAATACATCCCTGCTGGTGGACCGTAGAGGGAATTTTTAAGAACATAATTTCAATAATAAAAAAAAAATATTTTTTTTAATCGATATGACGTGGTAACATATTGGAGAAAAAAAAACCCCTGACGCCCGGGGATCACTCGTCGATTAACTTTTGGAAAACAACTTTTTCAACGGGCTTCGGGCAATAGATGCCGGCAGCATGCTACCCATGAGGGAATTGGAGTTCGATTTCTTCCCATCGGTCGAAGCGGAACGATTAGGTGAACTACGGAACACCACGCCAAGGGTGGTCAAGCAAAAGAATACGAATATTGCGAGATACGGTGGCCACGCACGTGCGAGAAGGGAAACAAATAAAAACGGATTATTGTTGTGTTTTAACATGCATTATCGGTGCGGCATGCATTATTTGAAGTCGTTTAGAATTTCAGTTCGAACAAACATGGAAAAAGAGAAAACAGAATGGAGAAGATTAAAAAATCGGGATATGCAGCAAAATGGGAGAAACAATAATAACAAGAAACATAGTTCAAAGGCCCCCCACGCCTTTGGCTGGAATGGGTTGAAAAGCTGTGCCACCCGGTGCCTTTCCCCACCATACCTCTGCAGCTGCTCATCCTCGTAGTATTGCGGCGTAAGGGGCCGGGGCGCTTTTAGGGCTTCCCAGATGTCCACCTTGTCGTTCTCGCTGCCCGTCTCGACCAAACTCTGCTGGATCGCGAACTGCATCAGCTCGTCCTCGTCCTCGAACGTCAGCTGCGAGCGGAAGTCGGCGATACCGCGCCGAACCCCGTACCCACTCGGTGCCTCGAAGCACGCGTCGTCGATGATGCAGGTCGTGCGATCGTCACTCTCCCGTATGTGGGTGACGTGGGCAACCGGCTGCTCGATCGCAAACACATTCCCGAACGTGACGACCGCGTTCAGCACGTGGAAGAGGGGAATTTCTAAAATACGGGAAAAGAAAGCTGCAATTTGAGTAGAACTTGGCATGTTGGCTCCGCGCGCACGTACCTATTTTCACCGGGAATCCCGAGGGCAACTGCATGGTGATGAAATCCTTCAGCTTGGACACGTGCGGGCTGGCCATGGTGGACATGAGGTCCAGTATGGGCAGCACCTGCTCCTGCAGCTTGATCGGGAACTCTTCGCTCAGCCAGATGTTCGCCTTAAAGTGTTGTTCTTTGGCAGTGATTCTCTTTGGTTTCCCCACGTCCCGCCCGTTCAGATCGATATCGGAAAAGTACTCTTCCGCCGTCGGTGCGGACGGCGCATCCGGCCCATTACTTTCCGCTGTTCCGGCACCACCTTCGGCACCATCCGGTGAGCGATCGTCGGTGCCGTTTGGAGCCGGTTCCCTAAGTGCACTTGTACTCGACCCGGCCGCCGCATGGTCGTAGTCCTCCTCCGTCATGCCCAGGAAGTGCTGCAGTGGGGTGCGCGAGTTTTTCACCCGCGCCTGCTCGTTGTCCCCGAGGTGTTCGTTGCGTGTGCGCGTGATGAACTTGACGTTGCTCGCCCCGTACACCTTGCACTCGTAGCCATTGATCGACTCGACCTTCTCGCTTCGCCAGCCCCAGAAGCCGGATTTGTTGCGCTCGAAGCTGATCTTCTCCATGTCGATGTGATTGCAGATGACGGGGGCTTGCAGGCGCAGGTGGACCGCTTCCTTCGACGGCCGAATACCGTCGATGTTCTCCGACTCGATGTTCCGCATGTGCTCCACCGACACCTCGCCCGTGTCGTGATCGATCTCGATCATGCTGGCCGTGGTCGCCTGACCCTTGTAAATGTAGCTCCGGTTACCCCGCTGCCAGGTGTTGTTATCGAAGCCCAGCAGCGTCGTGTCGATGCGTACGTTCGATCCCCGCTTGTACACTTTGTACGTATCGCTCGGGCAGACGCGCGACATCAGCGGAACCCAGCTGGTGAACTCCCATTTCATCTCCACGTAGAAGTCTGGCGTGTCCTGTAGGTGCTGCAGTAGCTGCGGCACGTGCGATACCCGTTTGATGTGACGCTGCAAATCGCGCACCTCGAGAATTGCCGTCAGGATGTTCGGATCGCCGGAACAGACGGCCTCCTGTACAACTGTACAGAATATACATTATTTCATGAAACAGCTATCCATTTTCCGGGTCTATATTTACCTGACCATCCATCACATTCCACGTTCGCATTGCATTTGGCAGCTAGCAGAGCCTTTACGCATTCCAGGTGGGACAACTTCACGGCCAGCATGAGTGGCGTTCGCCCTCGGGGATCCAGCTTTTCCAAATCATGCTAGGAGAGAGGACAAGATCAGGCGAAAGAAAGGCACAGCATTGTAACAAACGATGAGATTGCGATATTCTAATCAAAGTCCATTTTCCCAAGGGAAATCAATGGCCATGAATCATAAAGAAATTTCATAACGCCAGTTAATACGCGTTCCCATGTTACATCTCTTGGTACGCAAACATTTTCTAATCAAATTAGACCGACACCGCAGTTTATACTAATTCAATTAATGCGCGTTTCTTCCTGTTTTGCTGGCACAGCAATATGGCCATCCCCTGCGGTTGGAGGGTGCCCGTGGGCCGATACTTACCGATTTGTCATTTATGGCCTGCTGCAGCTCCTGATAATCGTTGTTCCACACGTACCAATGAATGGGAAAACATTCCTTGATCTTATCGACGGTGATCATTTTGCACTTGCTCGCTACTGGCTACTAATAAGAATCTCCGTTAGCACACAGCACATCCGTGAAATGATGCACCACCAACAAAAAAAGGAATAACACGAAGTCTTATCACACTAAGCAGTAACTTAATTTGGGATCCTGCCTATCTTTTCTCCTCCGGAAAACGTTTCTAAATGATCTTGGGCGGCAGTATTTTCAAGCTTCACACTTAACTTGCAACTTGCTTAAGAAACTCTTGATATAATATTCGTAATCACCAAGAGGAAAAGAAACACCTCAAGACTGTTTGCGTCCGATCAACTCAATAAAGTCACGGTACAAAATGCAAAAACAACTTGTCGAATAGAGTGGACCATTTCGTTCGGGACCCAGACCGTTCCGTTCCTTTGGATGATTTACTTGTAAATATCGTCTTTTTTTTCACTCGTTGAAATTAAGCACAGTTTTGGTCTCCGGAAAACAAAACTTTTAAATAATATTTGTCGTTTTCTGTTGCTTTGGTGCTAGTATAAAATGCACACAACACCCAAATACTTTTGCGTTCTGTGAAATGTCTGAATTGGATTCCGTAACTGTTCATCTCCACATAGCGAACTCTCCTCCGACGAACTGACGAACTCAGTTCCCGCAACAGCTGGGAAACTCGTAGGAAACTGGTAGGAAACTCTTGACAGCACTAGCAAAGCCCCTGGTTCTGACGTTTAATAACTGACGGATTAAGAAGAAGCGAAGAAGACCGAAACAAATGCGTGTCCACTTAGCGAACTCGGGAAACTCGAAACTCCATACAAGTTTGACAGGAGTTTCACCAGAGTTTCCTATGAGTTCGCTATGTGGATATGAACAGTAAGAAAGAACGCAGTGAACTGTAATTCCAATTTTCCATCACTATCTCGTTTTTTTTATAGCTGCTTAAAGCTCAGAGACGTCGCCAAAAGAAGGGGCACAGTAAAATTATTCAGTGTCAGACGTTTGATCATGAAATGATGTACAAAAAATTGATAAAATCAAAAATCATGTTTTTGAAAGCAAATCTTATGATCTTTCATTTAGCGTTTGATGAATTAAATTACCTATAAAACAATAAACCTCAAATAAATGTTCCTCTTTGATAACTCCCTGCTCCAGAACTTGCAGCGTCGTTCTTGTTCCTGGAACGGCTGGAACCAGCAATTCGTCGACGCTCACAAGTAGTGATGGGGAAACTGAATCCCTACAGGGATTCGAATCTTTCGATTCAAATCCATTATGAGATCCGGATCTCCGAATCCGAACCCCAATCCGTCATATCACACATGCTCATCTAAAGCCGATTTTTCATATGAACAACACGAACAATCTAGTCCTTTTTGGGAATACTAGGTAAAACGGCCCGGTTACACGGCCCAGTTACAGGACCCATTTTACAGGACCCGGTAATTGGGCCAGTTTACAGGGCCCGTTTACAGAGCCTAGTAACACGGCCCGTTTAAAGGGTCCGTTTACAGGACCCGGTTACATGGCCCGGTAACACGGTCAATTTACAGGGCCCGGTTAATGGACCCGTTTACAGGGCCCTGTAACACGGCCCGTTTATAGGGCCCGGTTACAGTGTCCGTTTACAGGACTCAGTTTATAGGGCCCGTTGACAGATCTCGGTTACAGGGCCCGGTAACACGGCCCGCTTGCAGGGTCTAACCTTGTAGAGTTTACGAAGAGTGTAGAAGTTTTACTGTTAATTTTATTCTGCGTTGGTTCATCACGTTGCAGCACCATCTTTTTCCCAAGAGTAAATGCAACGTTCGATTCGAAATTGTCCCCAAAATCACGAAAACGTTTCATTTCACTCCTATTACAAACTTTAAATTAAACTGTGCCTGCAGATTTCCGCTTTGCTTTGTTTTATTTTTCGGCAATTTAGCCATCGGTAATCAAAGTAACCATCAACTACCAAAAAATTCGCTCATCAAATCGTTTACCCGATCAGAGCGCAACAAAAATTTCCCCTTCATCCTTAGTACCTTAGCAAAAGCAGAACGCGTGGGAAAACCGGTACGCTGCAGTGCATCTCATTTTCGCGCTCGCTTCGCACGTTCGTTGCTATATTGCTATCTAAGCGTAAGAAAAGTGTGAGATCAGTACATCTCGCTTACGTGCTCGCTTCCCTCAATCGTACTGTCTAATGGAACCACTCAGTTACTGGAGTTTGTATAGCGGATGCAGACTAACTGATTTACCCGAGTTTATTCCAAGAAGAGTAACATTTATTATGTTTCAAAAACAATTATGACAGCGATATCATTCTAATTGAATCCATCGTGGGTCACTGAAACAGTGAAGCAAGTCCTTTTGATGTTTTTCCGCACTTCCCCGGCGAGTACTTTATCGCGGAACGAACATGTTTGAGGTTCTGATAACATTCTTCACAAATAGCGTCTCAAGCGACGGCTAGACACAGCGGTAATCGCACGAATATTCCCGCCGTCCAGCGGGAATCCCGCAGTGGATAGTGTTCCTTTGGAACTGTGGTCTTTGTGAACAAAATTTTGAAAGGCCTGGTACCAACGTATTTGGGGGAAAGGATAGTAGCTAGGACTCACACTCCTAATGCCGGTGATCTGTCCGAAAACGCCCGAAACTCGTTGTTTTGCAAAGGAGTGGTACAATGGTACAACAGGATGCCGAGAGAGATTAAACAAGCGTGAAAACTTAGAGAGTTCAAACGCCTATGCGGCGTATACGTGAAGCGGGTAGTCTGACGCTGTGCTTGCAATGTATTTAGTAAATTTTGTAGTTTTTAGCCCGTAGTATTGCATTTGTCAACATGGTCTTCGATTATGATGATGATGAGTAAAAAAATGAACAGGGACTTTTTATTCTTATTATCTTATTTAACTTAATAGAATGAATGATTCTACATAGTTTTGAGACACGCGCGGGTAAATGAGGACAATTGGTGGTAATGGCTGTACGAAAAGAACTAATAGTATCTACACATCTTGCTGTAGTTGGGTCCCTTTCTGTTCTTGATAGTGGCACCAGATTATCAACCAATGGTAATTGGCGGGGGGAACTACAAACAGAGCAGAAATATCCTCTTACTCTCCGGAAAGTGGTGCCTCGTTAACCTTGGGGGACTCGGCGATTTACCTTTCGAGGTGATTGCTCGGGGCCGTTGTATGGAAGGAACGAGATCAGGTCCCTTATGGCCTTATCACACTGGTCACCAATGGTGGCTTGGCGAAGGCACTCGACTGTCAAACTGGTGTATTGAGCAAGCTCATTGCACCAGCCCCACCCTCGTTTGACAGTCCAGTGCTTTTTCTATGCCACCATTGGTGACCAGTGTGATAAGACCATTAAGTAGTACTGGCGGGTTTCACCACACTATCAATCATAGATAGCTGGCGGTGTTAACCAAAACTGTGCGAAAATACCTGCCCTGCTCCGGAATGTGGTCTCCTTTTGCTAGTTGGGAAATCTAAGATGTACCTCCTTGTGCAATCGATGGCGACCGTTGTATGAATGGAGCAGAGTTGGATGCGATTGTTCTGGAGAGTAATGCCCCAATGCCCCCTCTCGTATGATGAATTATATTTAATATCGCAAGATACTTTCGTACCTTTCAAACCTACGTAGGAGTAAGCAGTGGGACTCATCATCATCATCATCATCATCATCATCATCATCATCATCATCATCATCATCATCATCATGTAAACAAATCAATGTCGGTCTGGTAATTGTTTATCCTAATCTGAATCCCCAGAATCCGATTCAGAATCCGGTAAAAATGGTCTGGTCCTGATGAAATGGGTTTTGTTGGGTAGAACAACTCGGATAATGGACATTCTACTGTATTTCTTTGTAAAAAATAGGTTCCAGGAATTTTTCTAGAGCCTAACTTGCAAATCGCACAAAAAACACAATCTATGTCCATTGGACATTCTACCTAGCGTTCGATTTGAGTAAACTTAAATCAATGACATTGTCTCTAGATCAACTCGTTCTGTCACTAATTTGACTCAAATCATTGAGAGTCGATTCAAACAGTTTAGGATCAAGTCAGAATCGAATCAAATCGAGTCCCAAACAAATCAAATCTGATTCGTATCCCAATCGAATCAAATCTTTAGAATCTGTCAAATGGGATTCGAATCTTTAGAATCCGTCTGGGGATCGAATCTTCGAATCTTCCGAGTCCCGATTCTGCCAACACTACTCACAAGCAGTACAGTTTTGTTTGAAATGGAGTACGACGATGATGTGCTGCTCAATCTTCTCACTTAGTTTTTGCATTGAATTATTTTTGTTCTGTGGCTCAAGTGCAAAGCAATAGATGATATTGTGATAATATTTGACGGTAAGATACGCGAAATAGTGTTTAAAGAAGTAATAACGCCGACCAGCGTGAATACAGTGGAGTGTTGTGCTGTGCATAGTTGCCTGTGGTTTACCTCAAGTGTTTTCGACAACGCTGATCTTTCGATGCGAAGCGCATCTGTAAAGTGAAATACATGTTCCCCGGTTTGCTGCAGTGCATCGAAATCAATATAAAGTGCATGCTTTTAGCGTGCCACCACGGCAAACGCCTGTCGTCCACAGTAAATTCCTACGGATGAAAATTCCATGCATAATACATGGTCCACGCACTCACACATACACACGCCAAGCATACTGTCGCAAACCAAAGTTAATTGAGGGACAGGTTGTGTGGTGGGAATTTTTCTCAAAAAAAGGGTTTCTACTGATTTTTACACGTCAACTATCGAGGGCCAAGCTGAACAAATAAAACAAATGCGCAGAATACATTTTCCAGGCTTCTAGTTCAAGTTGTTGTTTATGTATGTTGCCACTGGAAAGGAAGTAATCCTAGTAATCCTGCCCGACCATCAAGTGCATTTTATTGATTGGTACAGGGAGTATCAAAAAGTGTAGCATGTGCCGGTTTTAAGGAATTCTGTGAGGAAATATGTTGCTCATCGAAGAAAAACTGATCTAGAAAACTTAGTTGCAGACAACAGGTATTTTGCTCATCAGGTCCCATATGCATTTCAACTTCAACATAACCGTTGCACCCTTGCATTGGGGTGCGCAATCTAGATGCATTTCTGGCGTACACTTTCGTGCGATCTGATGTCGTTGGCAAGATGCGTATAGATGTGTGCGAGAGATTGTTCATGTGTGTGTTGGTGTTTGTGGGCAAAGTGCGATGGGAAAAAAAGGTTGGTGTGTAAACAGCACGAACGGGGAAGAAAGAAAACAAAAGTTTACGGTTTAGTAGTTTTTTGTCCGAAGGGTACATCATTAACCTGTTCGCACGGTAAGCATACGGTGCTTGCTCTGGCCAGGAGTGTGGAGGAACGACACCGTACTCCTAGCAGGTGAACATCGAAGGTAGTGCATGGAAAACCATCGTACCGTACTCGAGGCGAACGGCATAAGAGAAGGGACGAGAAAGAGGAGATAAATGATAGAAATAATGACATGTTTATTATGCAACTTTCGCCGCATCGTTCCTTCCACCACCAATCGTGTTCGGTGCTTCGACTTGCTTGCTTGCTTGCTGTCCCTTTCGCACCCTATCGGTTGGATTTGGACGTACCGTTCATGTTTTCCTCCATTTTTCCCCCGGCCGGATAGGCGATTCGCGCGGGACAACTTCTCTTTCGGTTGATTTTCGCTAAAGATAGTTTCTGTTGATCTTATTCGCCTTCTGTGCCACCGACGGAGAACCCGTCGAATGAATGAAAAGAAAGTTAAAGAGCGCCAGTTCCTTCCCGTTTGGCTTATGCTGGCCTGCCCGTGTGTTGTGTGACCGATTTTTATGTCACCCGTCCGGCCCGGGGGGGCAATGGATGTCCAACAGGTGGACACAGGGTCTGAGTGTGTTTGTATAGTTCCATTTAAATGGTGCGCTCTTGCGAAAGCGAGCCATGTGATGTGAAAGGAAACCAGAACAAAGTTATTGTTGAATGAAATATGGAAAAATAGTGGAAAAAAATGCACTGGAGAATCGAAAATATTCAAAAATAACTTAATTAATCACAAGCCCAGAATAAGGTACAACCCAACAACACAGGTGTACAAATTGAATCCAATTAATTTAATTTTCAAATAATTGTTTCCACACCGAGCACATGCTACGAAATAGGAAACTTCCAGCATGATGCATTTTCATGAAATGCTCAAGTGATGGTGCATGAAATTCCGCAGCGTATTTGAAAGTGTTTAAATCATAAAATACTCTCCATTGATATCGATGTTCAACTTCCTAATTTTATTTATTTTTTACACTTTCTTTGAGTCGAAAGTGAGGTAAAATATATAACACCCCCAAAGAGAGTGCCAAGTTACGTGAACAGAATACTTTTTCTGTATATTTTTAACAGTTTCTCTACTACGGTGTGCATAAGCAATAATACAAATAGCATAGTGAAAAAATGTAGTAATGCTATTTTTGTTGAAACTCGAATGAGGTATATCGTCTTTCGCAAGTACATACAGTGGGCTCGTACTGTCGTGAGTTTGGAAAGTAACACGGCAAAATAGTGTACGACGCACTAGCGATAAACCGCATGTAGTGTGGCAGGAAAACTTCGACAGAAACTTTCCATTCTTTCCCCGACAATTTTGTACACTGCGCTCGTACGTATCAATTAAGTTAGTGGAGTGGAGGAAATTTCGGTGGTGTGTCATCCGGCAAAGATCGCTCCGCTCAGAGTGGAACAGAAACGAATTTGGAAATCCGTTGCGCTCTACACAATCCGAGTAGGGCGGGAGTTGCCATGGTGGTGAGATGGTGATTCATAGCCTCCTACCATTAGTGGCGGTTTTACAACGGCGATGATGATGATACACCGATCGCGGCACGGAAAGGAATTTGCCGCACCGACGACGACGACGAAAGCGACGTCATCAACCGGTCCATCCCGTATTCGGTGTTTGCCATCAGTATTCGACGACCTGTGCAATCGATCCCACGACGGGTACGGCAGAAATGTGTTTACATTAACGGATCTCGCGACCCGAGCTTAGCCACGTGCAAGGTATTATCCGCTCGCGCTCGCGCGGTCACGGTGTCTCGTTGTGTTGTGAAGCGAAAAAAAGGGAACCGATTTTGGTTGGATCGTTTCAGTCTTGCCTTTCGTGCACTGGTGCTGTTACTGCTGCAAGCGAAGAGCAAAATGACGATGGCGACGACGACGACGGCGACGACGACGACGACGACGATGATGATGATGATGATGGTGTGACCCCCAGTGAAACCACCGAAATGTGCACCCCCGGGGACGATCGCCAATCAAGGTGAATTAAAAAGTTCGACTTCGATCACGCAGCGATCGCCGTTTTCGTGTCGTGTCGCTCGCTCGCTGGTGAAAGTGTATATTTTCGGTCATCATCTCGCCGACGGCCTCGACATTCCGGTTCAGCTGCGTTGCCCTTGCTGTGGCCGGAGACTGGCGTGTGTGCTGGACCTGACGGTGTGCGCGCAAGTGTGATACCAATTTGTTCGCCTGCGACTGCGACCTCGCACGGTGTTTTCCAGCAGTGCATCCAAGTGTTCGGTGCGCGAAGGTGCTAAAAGATTTGGTGTGAATCACCCCGTAACCGCATAGAAGAACGGGGTAAAAGTATTTTTAGTGAGACAAAACCAAAGCTCATTTGGGCTTCCCTCCCTTGTGCCGTTGCGAAAGTGTTGGATACTTGATAGCGCACGCGTGTGTCGGGTGTTACGTTACCGCCGGGGAATTTTCCTGCTGGCGGTTGCAACAGGCTGCTACTGCAGTCTGAAAGAGAAACGCGCCTGCAGCGTTGAGCGCATGGTTGCACCGACGAAAGGGTTGTTGGTGTGCACACTCTTCCCGCCCGGAAGTGCCGAAGAACAAAAACAATAAAAGATGAGCAAGGAGGCAACCGGCGGCAGTAACAACATGGGCGTGAAATCTGATTCCGGAAAGGATGTTACACACGGTGTGGGCGTCAGTGGGAGCGTTGATAACCAGAGCAACAACACGCGCCTGTCGGATATGGCGATGCTAGGCGGGAGCGGGATTGGTGGTGGAGGTAGTGGTACTGGCGCTGGTGGGGACGGTTTAAACAATCTCACCGGCTCGATGGACAATGGTGGCAGCGCGGGACAACAACCGCCACAGAACGGTATCGGTGGGCCGCCGGGCAACAACGGAAGCAATGGTAATCCGCACTTGCTTCAGCAACATCATCATCATCACCATCATCACCACCATCATCATGCATCGCAGCAGCAGCAACAGCAGCAACCGCTAACCAACAACAACGGTGGCGGAGCATCGATTGCGACCGGTGACAGCGAAACGGGAAGCTTCTATGACCAAAAAACCGACCTGTCCTCCTCGCATCACATGGACGACGAGGACGGGTTGGGGCCGCTGCCGCCGAAGTGGGAGAAGGCGTTCACGGACAGTGGCGAGGTGTACTTTATCGAGTGAGTATGGGGACGGGATTTAAAATTTTATAAGGTTTCATCAACTCTACTTCATACGAATGGAGTGTTGTCGAATAGTTTAAGATTGAAATTTGCTGGGTAAAAGGCATTTTTTGGTACCTTATCTGATAAGGTATAATCAATTCCTTAAAAATTGATTGCAAATGATTAAATATACACTAGTCACTTGAGTAATGTAGAGACAGTCGAAGTTGGGATGTACAGGACGTATATAGATCCTGTGATCACATACGCCTCCGAGACATGAGCGCTGATCAAATATGTCGAAACTCTCAGACCGAGTTCGAGAGGTAGAGACTCTGGATTTCTGCAAAAATAATTTCTGGTTGTTCTACAACAACGGATGGCCGGCTAAATTGTCTAAAAATTGCACAATTCAACACATGACAAAGAAGAAAATACTCAGTGATATATGTTTTAGTAGCGTTACTTTCACTGTGATTGACTGAAAATGGAATGGGAAAGCATACGAGATTCAAGGAGTGGGATAGTGAGAGTTCTGTACTACAGAGTCTTCTAGGACGGCACCTATCGTCTATTGTCGTCTAGAAAATAACACCACAACGATTAAGTTATTTTAAATAACGGCTGTGGTAAGCCCACGGAGGGGATAATGCGACCACGGATAATTGGGAGTCTAGTTGTTGTCAACAAATTGATGTGGCGAAAATTTATGTTTTTAATCTTGTGTTCCTTTACAACGTCGTATTTCTTTCCAACCACGATAAGCAATATTAAGGTCAGATTGAGTCTGAACTCAGATGAATAAAGCGTTTTTAGGAGAAGACCAAACATAAGGAAAGGCGTACATAGAGGGATCGTAGATGTTCGTTACGCTAAAGTTATAGAAGAAAAATTAGACTCACTGCATACAATACAATCTTTCGGAAAAGTAAACAAAAGTGCTGGACCACGCCCAAGCTTAGAAGGATTGTTTTTATTTATTTCACACTTTGTAAATATTTGCATTAAATTTTTACAAAAGCTCGTTTATCATTTGCAAAATGATATTTTTTATTATCAAAAAATGATGAAAAATTTTACAGAAAATTACAGAGCCCCTTCATTATTCTTCTTGTTTGAATAAAACTGTTCCAGCTTTTCGAACATATTACAACATGTGCTTTTTGCTTTTCTTCCTTGACTCCATTCCAGCCATAACACCGGCACATCGCACTGGCTCGACCCTCGGCTGTCCAAGTTTCAGAAGAAGTCTCTCGAGGATTGCCAGGACGACGAGTTGCCGTACGGTTGGGAGAAGATCTGCGATCCGCACTACGGGACGTACTACATCGATCACGTGAACCGCAAGACGCAGTACGAGAATCCGGTGCTGCAGGCAAAAAGAATGCAGGAACGAAGCGGAAGTGGAGCTGGTGGCCCACCGAATGGTATGTTGCCGGGCGATGGAAACGGCCCCGGTGGGCTTGACGGTCAGCAGGCGGGTGGTCGGGTGAACCACTTCACCAAGAACCCGGCAAATCTGCGCGGCGAGCGACTGATGACAACGCTGGTAAAATCGACCCGCGGGCTCGGCTTCACGATCGTCGGCGGAGACGACAACGTGGAGGAGTTCCTGCAGATCAAATCGATCGTCCCGAACGGACCGGCCTGGCAGGACGGGCAGCTAAAGATGGGCGACGTGCTGGTGTATGTGAACGACATCTGCGTGCTCGGCTTCACGCACCACGAGATGGTAAACATCTTTCAGTCGATCCTACCCGGCGAGGAGGTGCACCTGGATGTTTGCCGCGGTTACCCGCTACCGTTCGACCCGAACGATCCCAACACCGAGGTGGTGACGACGATTGCGGTCGACGGCCTGGTAAATGGTGCGCACGGTTCCGCGGTAACGGATAGCGATCTGAAGTTTCTGGAAAACGGAGGTTTCCTAGAGGATCGGCGGCCGGGCTCGTCGTCGGACGTGCAGCAGAAAAATCCACTGGCCAAAATCCAATCGGTGGTCGGTCCCCACGGGCTCGGAAACGGTGGACCAACGGTCACCTCAAATGGGGGCGATGTGTACTTCAACGATACGCTGTCCTACCAGCAGCACTACAACAAGGGCAAGGGTGGTCAGTTCGAGCTGCCGGAGCTGCTGCACATCAACATCGTCAAGAGCGACAATGGGTTCGGGTTCACCATCACCGACAGCTCGTACGGGCAGCGGGTGAAGAAGATTCTCGATCGGCAGTGCTGCAAGAACCTCCAGGAAGGCGACATACTTCTCAGCATCAACTCAATCCCCGTGAAGGACATGAGCCATAACGAGGTCGTACAGGTGCTGAAGGACTGTCCGAAAAACATCGAGACCACATTGAAGATCCAGCGGGGTCCAGGTGTGGGAGGTGGTGTTCCCGGAGCCACCGGAACCGCCTCATTACCTGCGAGCAGCAAGCTCACCAATAAGCTGCGGAAAAGCATCGAGCTGGCCAAGTTTGGCGGTGGAGCAGGTGGCATGCTGAAAAAGGATGGCGCAGGTGGTCCCGGCAGTATGGGTGGTAGCAGTAATTTGTTCCGCAGCAAAACACCCACGGCCGACCTGTACAGTACGCAGACGAAGGAAATCTTACCGACGCGTCCAAAAACACCACTGGTTGATACGCGTGCCCGTGCCAAAACGCCCTCGTTGCCGCTGGCCGAGCTGAATACGGATGAAATCGAGCTGGACATTGGCTCGAAGGGGGCGCTCGACGTGAAACTCGAGCTAAACCTGAAGTCAAACAGCAGCTCGCACGATAACGACTCCATCGCGAACGATATCGGGCTCTACCATCATCATCACCATCATCACGCGCATCATCCGGGGGAGGATCCGTACCATCACAATTTCCATGGCCACATGAAGCATGCGAGTGGTTTGGCGGATCGCTTGGGCGAACTGACTATCGGTAGCTCGAACAACAGCACGAGCGATACGGCGACGATCTATCACAACCATCAACCACCGGTTTCCTTCCATCAAAACCTCGGCGTTGCCGGTGGTGGCGGAGGTTATCATCACGTAAACAATGTTGGTGGTGGCTACAATCAACTCTACTCGCCGCCCATTGTGCCACCACCCCCGGTACCGCCAATCTCCGGGGTGGGTATGGCACCGTACCATCACGAGAACTGTTTCTGCTACGATTGCCAGGACTACCAGCGACAGCAACAGCAGCAGCAGCAGCAACATCAGCATCAGCTCATGAACCGACAATCGCAGATGCAGCACCAAATGAACAGCAGCTCCCCGCATCAACAGAACGCCCTGTACAGTCTACCTCCCCAGATGAGTGACAACATCGGCAAGCGGCTCAACGATTACCTAATGGATCGAAAGCGATCGATGCAACAAGGCGGACCCAATCAGCTTCCACCCGGCGTTGGCATCCCGCAATACGACAATCTCTACCTTCCCCATCACCACCAGATGCAGCAGGGGCTACAACATCATCTCCAACAACAGCAACAGTCGCCCGGTGGTGCTGGGGGAATGTCCCTGTATGATTCGCAGCAGCATCAGCAGCATCATCAGCAGTCACTAATGGCTCATGGCAATTTCTACGGCAACCACGGTGGCAACCCGCTGCCGTTGCACCACGGAAACGGGTGGCCAAAAATGGGCCCAGGTCACCATCAGCAGCAGCAACATTCGCCCTCTCAGCCACCGCCACCACCACCACCGCACCATCTTTACGGTGGTGGTCATCCGGGCAATAATGGCTACGGTGGTCTGGACGGCACCGAGTACACGCTTACGGAGGTGACCCTGGAGCGGCAAGCGCTCGGGTTCGGTTTTCGCATAGTCGGCGGTACGGAGGAAGGCTCGCAGGTGACGGTGGGACACATCGTGCCGGGTGGAGCGGCCGATAAGGACACCCGCATCGCAACCGGTGACGAGATACTCAACATCAACGGAGTGAATGTGGTATGTATGGGGTTGTAAAATTTAAAAGTAATATAATACCATTATAAAATAATAATAACAACACATTGAAGTTATCTTTTCCCTCAATCCACTCTTGTATTCCTTCAAATACAGTCTTTGCCACCAAACGGTATATTAAAAGCGAGTGACGTTGTCTCTTAGGCACCAAGATTTTAAAAAGCCCATAAAATTTTATCTCTGAGGCATCTCGTTTTGAGATAGTTAACAAACTTTTACCTCTAACGCAACAACTGAACATTTTGGTTATTTGACATGAATGTGAAGATTGTTGTTTTATGTAAGAATTATACAAAAAGTAACTGATGCAAAATGATTAACAAATTAAAAGTTTTGTAATTACCAAAATTTTGAAATCATTCTTTTGATTGTAATCATCCTTTCGTGTTTCCCGGCTATGAAATTACGTTCGGCGCTGTTGTTTGGTTTTCGCAATGCACAAACAAAAATGTACTCGGAAAATCGGTAAATGAAACACATGATAATTGGCGTTGATTAGTTTATTTTATTAATGTTTATTGTTGTTAAAGCATAGTTTTCTAGAAAAACCACAATCAACTATTCTACTCTCTTGTGTTCGGCTAGAGACAACAGAAAATGACTACCACGCAAAACCAGATGCCTTGAGGACAAAAGTTGATGAGTAATTTCAAAACTTGATGCCTTAGAGACAACGCCACCTGCTTTCGAGATAAAGTTTGGTGACAACGACTGTATTTTAAAGAGGGCAAATGTTCTTCTCACCTAACGTGTAATATAGGTATTACAATACAAAAGCCAGATTATTGTCAAATTGACCCGCTGGTATGATTAGTGTTAAAACGATTTAAATTTTTCAGTACAAACAATTATTTGTTTCAAGATGGGTTAACATTTTCCGATTTGTACATTGCTCTTTCTTCTCTTTTGTTTTATTTACGTGTGCACAGGAAAACGCCTCCCATCATCGTGTGGTCCAGCTGATGGGTGAGGCTGGCCTGCGGGGTCAGGTTACCATGATTCTTCGTCGCCGACAGCTCACGAAGCCAATGGTTCCGCCGCCACCACCTCCGCCACCCAACCCACGATATCCATACAACGTGCTGGTGACACGGAAGGAGAACGAAGGCTTCGGTTTCGTGATCATCTCCTCGTCCGGCCAGTTTCTTGGCTCGTCGATCGGTGATCTCATTCCGGGCAGCCCGGCCGAGCGATGCGGCGAGCTGAAGATCGGTGATCGCATCATTGCCGTCAACGCGATCGACATCACCGGCATGAGTCACAGCGATGTGGTCAACCTGATCAAGGAGTCAGGTCTGCAGGTGAAGTTGACGATCGACAGCCCACGGGACGGAATTATGCATCCCGCGATCGGATCGCTAATCCAGCCCAGTGTACCCACGTCGGTGGCAGGTGGCGGTGGTGGTGGTGGTGGTGGTTCGATTGCTGGAGGGGGCCCGGTCAACGGTTCCGGACCAATGCTGAGCTCCAACACGGACCTGTACGTGAGCAGCAACAGCACGGCCAGCGGCAGCAACGGTGGACCGACGATCAATCGCTACCCGGCGATCATTTCCTGATTGCGGCTGAGACTTCAGCAGCAGCTGAGCGAACGCTCCCCTCCTCACCCTCAGGCCAGTGCTCCCGACGACGAGCGGCGGGAGTAATCGGCCGAGTCGGCCGTATCATTTACCAAAGTCCTAGTATGACCTACCGCCGCCGGTCGGTAGCGGTTGGCAGGTTTAGTTACAGACTTAAGTAAGATTAACAAGAGCACCCGTTGTTGCCCGTTGAGATTGTGGTTCAATGTATTACTTGTTTGTGAATGGTTTTCTTGCCGCAACTGTTTTGTTTGTCATTTCATTCCGTTGTTGTTTCTTTTTTGCATTGCATTTGTTCATTCAAAACAACCACGGTTAGATTTTTGTGACGAAAAGCTCATATGTTTTTCTTTTCTTTTACCCAGTGTGCACATTCGCTTTGCAAGTGCACTGTCCTCCATCTTCTCGATCTGACTTAACACCGGGACGTGGAACAATACGTGGGAATATGTAACAAATAATTCCCACAAAAGTTACTATTACCATAGCGTTTCTTTTGCGATTGGCGGTCTTTACCTCCGATGTTTTCTTTACCATGTGAATTTATTGTTCTGTCTCTTCAGTTTCGCTTCCTCGCCAGCAAAAGCCTCCGGTAAAAGTGAGCCTACGAGGAAGAACTTCGTGGTTCACACACACATGCGTTGAAAACGGAAAACAAACCTAAAAGTTCCCAGTGCATGATGCAACGAAATTTACCGGAGAAGAAAATGATGATGATTTAATAATTTATAGAGGTTTTGAGCCGGGAGGCTTCTTTCACCTCTTTACCGGAGAAGAAAGAGGTTTTGAAACAGGCACGTATGTTTGGAGCATAAGGGAGCGAATGAATGAAAATGCTGGAATCAAACCGTTTCCCCAAAAGGAGAAAAGGGCAGAGAACAATTGTTAAGGTCTTTTGGTTTATTATTTTTTACGATTACGCAGTTCCGCTTCATCGGAACTGTGTTTTTTGGGTGTATGATTATTCTTATCAAAACCACTTGTCCGAGTTTGATGGTGCTACAGAAAGAGAGACAGATGGTGTGTGTTTATGGTTTTTGAGAAAGAGAAAAGTTAAATTTTACTGCGGCCGCAAAAATTAATATCAAGACAAGACAGATCAGGCACTTACTGACCTCACCTCCAAATCTCTGGAATGAACTGATGTAAAGTTTTTTGCTCGAACACGAAACAAACAAACAAACAAACAAACCAACATAAAACCAATGTATTCCATCCTGTGAAAAAAATCTTGCCTTACACCATTTAGCATTACGTAACCGTTTAGCGGAACCTGTGTGAACCGGGACAAAACAAGCTAGAGGAAGCTCAATATTTTAAAAAGCAAATCAAACGTAAGGCGCATATTGTTGACACACACCGAGAAGAAAAGAAAATACGTGTGTTACTGTTATTTTGTACCTAGCCAGTTTTTAAAGCAAGTAGAACATTTTATAGGAAGAATTTTTAACAAAACCGCCGGGCGCTCGGCAGGCAGTGTACGTGTACCCTGCGCTTGGTGGCAGCAGGGATGGTTTGGTACATTTTTGCATTTATTTAACCTGCATAATCTGCTCATCAACGCCCGTTGGCATTTACTTTGTGGAGAACGTTTGAAAGTGTACTGAACCCGGTCCACATTGTGCGACACAAATGTGCCGCTAAACTTAACCACAATGGCATCCACCCCACATATCGAAGGAAACAATCTTCCCTGCACTATACTAAAATAGACCAATATTGATTACCGCAACGTATTGTGTGTACCTTAAGGTGTTGCGAGAAAATGTAGTATATATCGAGCGTCGTATTGCACCAATCAAGTGTAAATATTACAATAAGCAATACTGTTAATCTACTTAAGAGAATAAGCTCTCTCTCTTCATCTCATGGTTTAAAAGGTATTTAGTGTACTACTTCCCTTTTTTACTTCGGTGAGTTTTCTTTTGCCCAACATCCGCATGTTCGGCCGGTAATACAATCTTTTTGGTGTACATATAGATAACCCGATGATGTGAAAGTTTGGAAAATGAATGGCTATCATGGCTTATGGGGCCCGTGGTCTAAATCAAATCAAGTGCCTCCCGTTTTATTGTACGTACGTGTAGAAGAGGGACGTAACGTTCCCGTCCCTAGGTCTTAGGTGCATTTTATAAACATTTACGTTACGTTGTAGAGTGATATTCCAAATAGTCGACCGAAAAAGTCGTACGAGATGAGCTGTAGAGAGAGCAAGAGAATGAAAATATCAGTTATGAATCCCATTTACATCGCCTTACACTCAAGCCTGTCCTTTTTATCCAGAACAAACGACTGGGGCATAGTTAACAACAGTATACTGCAGGACGATGCGCAGCTTTAGAGTTATTTTTACCTTTGTGAAGCAACGTGGAGCTAGGATCGATGTACGCTGTGCTACATTTGCCGTACTTTTTGAACTTAAGTTATGCATACTTAGGCATTATTACATATTGCACGAAAAACTCTCTTAATATTCAGTCTAGTGGCAATGAGTGTTGTTGAACAGATAGAATCGTTCCGTATTACTAATAGCGTGCGTTTTGTCGCACCTCCACATGGGACGCGTACAGAGCGGTAAAAAAGATACGTTTTGAAATAGAATAATTCTTTACAGCAGTTTTTGTTGGGTGTATTTCGTTACGATAGACTTCTTTAACCAATCTGATGTTACATGAAACTGCTCATTAAAAACATAATAAAGGAAACGAAGTTGAGAGTTTAAAAAAGTACAAAAAAATAACTCGTTTTTCTCATAAGTTTTAGTCTTGCCTTTTGGGAAAATTATTTTGATGCACTCGAAGAATTTACATTTCATTGTCATAGTTGTATCTACACCCTGTGTGTTGCAATTTTCAAAACCTGCGTGGTGACATACGATCCGATATGTTTTAGAACAACCAGTACAAATTTGGTAAGTCCTTTAGTATAATTCGTAATTAATTCGTAAAAAACCACACTACTTCACAACATTTCTTATGATTCGTGACTGCTTCTTCTTCTTCTTTCGCTATGCGAGTCGGGGTATATCCTCCTACGCTAAGTCGAACGTTTGTTCCCTTACTCGTAATCAGAGGCGTACCGACTCTGTCCGAACTCCTATGAAGGGGCTCGTCCTTTAGGACCGGCTAATAATAGCCATATGTCCACCCGCCGGCCACGGGAGGGATAATTCCTTCCGTTGTCAGGACACAAGAACTCGTGGTCCGCTTGATTGACTCAAACAGAACGAGATGTGCGGCAGCTAGGATTTTTCTGACCTGAGCTCCAGCTCGGGGTGACCACGCGGTCGTGCCGTAACCTTACTTTTCCGCTAACCCTTTCAGGAAACTTGTGCACTGCTAACATCCGCTCTGATGCACTACCGAACTGGAACTGTCCGTGACTGCTAAACTTATAACATGCTTTCTTTGACTCAAAAAAAAAACAATATTCACCTATCCTATCTTGAATGCATCGTTCTTTTGCAATGAGAATTTGAGTTTGCTGTGTGCATGACGGAACACTCACCTCTAGGACACGAGAGTCTTATCTCAAATAAAAATATAGTAAATGTAAATCAGGTCCTTATCACTCCGTGGGATAAACATAACGTTAGAACACCTCAAATAATAGATGTTTTACTGCTTTTCTTTGCAAAAATGGGTTCATGAGTCCAATCTGATCCGAACCCATCAAATGGGATCCAATCCTTTGGAATCCGTAAAGGGAAAGATTGTTCGGGTCTTCCGATCTCGATTCGGCTTCTGTCAACACTAGTTTACGAACGCGAAAGAACGCCGTAAAATGTCGTCGGAAGATTTTTACTTGCGTTACTATGTAGGACACAAGGGAAAGTTTGGCCACGAGTTTCTGGAGTTCGAGTTTCGTCCGGATGGCAAACTGCGGTACGCCAACAATTCGAACTACAAGAACGACACCATGATCCGGAAGGAGGCGTACGTGCACCAGTCGGTGATGGAGGAGCTGAAGCGCATCATACTCGATTCAGAAATTATGGCCGAGGACGATTCCCTCTGGCCTCCGCCGGATCGTGTCGGTCGGCAGGTACAGTTAGCGGTAACATTTTCTTTCCTTGCGACAGTGAAATTGATTATTTCCTTTTGTCTGCAGGAGCTGGAAATCGTCATTGGTGACGAGCACATTTCATTCACTACCTCCAAAACGGGCTCGTTGGTGGACGTCAACCAATCGAAGGACCCGGAAGGATTGCGCGGATTCTATTATCTGGTGCAGGATCTCAAGTGTCTAGTGTTTTCGTTAATTGGGCTTCACTTCAAAATCAAACCAATCTAATCGAATGCACGTTGGTTTGGAGAGATTTATTATATTTTAGACTCAACCCTCATCCGGACCTGACGGCTTCCCCGTACATATATTGGATACAAGTTCCAAGCCCTTGTAATATTTAACAATAAAAAACATATGAAGGACACTTTTCGCTCATTCCCAGTCTTCTTCATTGCTTTCGCTAGCCGATGCATCCGTGGCGAGCCTTGCCGGTGGCGGAGGAATCAGGGCGGACAGACGGTCGATGACATTGCTAGGTTCCTGCGCATCGCGGGTACCGGATATTCCTTTGCGGCGCATTTGAAGCTTGTTATGAAGATCATCGATGAGACTTTTCGGTTCGGTTGTGCCGGCTTTGCTGTCTGTCTCCCGCCGGCCGGAGGGGTCGTTATGGCGAAGGTTCGCTTTTCCCGCACCACCAGCCTGTCGGATTGCTTCCATCAAGTTAAAGTGTGCATCACCGGTCGAGGGTGGTGGTGGTTTACGATCGGTTTTGCTCTTTTCCGTAATGTCGGCAGATGTTGGTTTCGGTTCCGTGGTAGATTCATGTGTTTTGTTAGGTTCTGTCGGAGGAGGTGGGGGCGGTGGTGGTGGAGGAGGAGGCGGAGGGGGTGGTGGAAGTGCCGGTGTATTTATTGCGATGCTTGGCATACTACTTGTCTCCGCCGGAGGTACCTGGTTGGCTTTCTTGTTATCCGTCTCCTCCAAATGGTCTGCTACGTCAATCGCACTGGTAAGATCCTCAAGTGAAGGCAATTGTTCGATGATTCCCGCTAGCTGAAGTGATGGCGCAATCAGGGTGCTGTTGCCCACATAGTTTATGTTGCTTACGATACCCGGTAGATCCGGTAAATCTATCGGCACGTCCAGTTTAGGAGCGTCGCTCAGTGAAGGTGTGTAGAAAATGTCCTGACTCTTCTTCTTCATCCGACTGCGAATGATCGGTGACGAGGAGGATAAGATTTTCTCCTCACGAATCGTACTTCCGTGAGACGAATCTTTGCGTGACGATCGTTTCCAATCTTGTCCCCTATACTCATCAACGTACGTGTCTTCGTTGAACAGTAGCAGCGTGTCTAAATACGCTCCCATCTGGCGCCCAGTCGGCACTTTGTTCGCGAGATTTGTTGTCCGATCAAACGGAAAGATTCGTTCATTTTCACGGGGAGATTTCACATGGTAGAATTGTATCTTCTCCAGCAGCGTGTGTGATGGAATGTATGGTTTATCCTTCAAGCGGTAGTTGCACTCCGGCATACCGATTCCGTTGGTCGGAGTGAACGTCGGTTCCAGGGCGGAATCCATATCGCTGGCCGGATACCGGCTGGGAGAGTAGATGATGATGGCTTCCTTCGTGTCGTGCAATCGACGGACGTCTTCGTTCACCTTCTCAACCCTGGCGTCCAGCGCTTGCAGTCGGGATCGATTCTGGTCAATGCGTGCGTTGATTTTCCCGAACACATCCTCGATTACCTAGACGAAGATTCTCATTTAGAAACGAATCATGGACCGTCGGCTTCTGGTTTCATACCTGATTGAGATGTTGAAAGGCATTGATCGCGTCGAGGATAGTTTCCTCATGGCGCATATCATGCTTCACTATCGGCACACTGTACGTATGCATTGTGTAGCGACTTTTTCTTTGGCAAATTTCAAGTCAACACTTACATTACTATTCCTTCCCTAGATACAACAAAAATGTTTCACCGCTGCGAATCAGTCACCGATGAAAATCATCTCGCAGTTCGTAAATAAACTTGACAGACCTTATCAATTATGGTAAATTCTTTATTTTATAGAAACATTTCTTTTTACCATCTTTCGTGGTACTCGCAATCAAAGCCAAAGTTTTACTTAATATTTATAGGCAGTTTTCTACAAAACATTAGTAATATTGGCATTCGCTTGATATCGATCGTTTGTTTTAAATTTGTTTTACCATTTATTCTGCTGTGATTGTTGAATGTTGTGAATGTTAGATTCAAGGTTATTGCAACATTGCTTTTCAACAACTAGTTTTGCTTCGTTCATAGTGCCCTTGGTTTCACTGATCCAGTG
The DNA here is from genome assembly GCF_943734765.1 of Anopheles ziemanni. NCBI lineage: Eukaryota > Metazoa > Arthropoda > Insecta > Diptera > Culicidae > Anopheles > Anopheles ziemanni. The sequence goes on from NC_080706.1 coordinate 77,042,942, forward strand.
TTGTGTTGGAAATTGGTGCTCCGGAAAAGAATTGAATCTTTAAACTTCGATCGGATATAGGATAAGTTGCCATTTTCAACATTTTCTATGGGGAAAGCATTATTCGTTTCCAACGTAAGAGTCCTTATGCATGATAACAGATAAAGATGCTGAAACTGGGATCGGATTCGATAGCTCCCAGAAGGGAGCGAGTTAAACAATCCATTCCAGCTCCGAGGTTACGTCTCTAGTGTACTACAGCCGCCGCCATTTTAGAAAAAAATCGTGTGTGTAACAGCGAGCTGGATTGTCTCGTTTCGTTTCGCGAAAAATCGCCGCGTCAGAAACATTTTTTACGAGTTTGCTATCGTAAAAAGTGTTCACAAAGGTGTGCTGTCGCGAGTGGAAAAGCAGTAAGCTTCACGCATCGTTCAAATTGGCATCCCCAGCAAACGGGGCGTAAGTGTTTCGTGTCCTCAGTGGTGCTAACCTGTGCTGGCTCAATACGAGGTGCCTTCCTCCGTTGCTGTGCTTTTCCACTTCTGAAACCCATACGCTCGGGAAGCAACAAGTGGGCAGTGTCGCGTTCCGCGTGGAAAACCGTCTTGCGCTGATCGTCCAATATGGTGCTGGATGTATTGCAAAAACTTAGGAAGAATCCATAGTTCATGTTCGCGCAGTGTCGTGGGAGCGTTTTTGCAAAACCGCGGCAAGCTTCCGTATGCAAAAAGGAAATATTTTGAAAAGTGCTACTGTTTTTTGACACTTACACACTCACTAACACCGTGAAGTAAAAGTCTGCATTTTAACAGGAGGTTTCAATTGGTGTGCGTGCCGTGGTGCGGTGATCCGTCGAGTGTGTGTCGTACGCGATCTACGCTCCAAGCAACGTGTGTCGATCGAGACGGCATGAGACGCGCGAGTGCGAAAAGGATGCCTACAGCTTGTTTCTTGATCTTACGTGAGTGAGTAAGGGAGAGTACCGAGTGTTCGGTTGTGTTTTTCTTCTTACTCCTGCTGGCGATCTTGTGTGCGTGTGTGTGTGTTTGGTAATGTGTTGTGGCGTACGTGCATGAAGCTGAACGATACGCGGCGCAAAGGAGTTTGGATTAATGAAAGCATATCCCATGGTGGGTCGGAAAATGCGAATGAAACTTACCGTTACAACAATCGAAATAGTAACAGGATTAAATTGATCGTACGCTGGTCTCCGAAATGCATCCCACCGCACCGTAATACTGCTGCCCCGCAAACAATAGCGAGTCGCTCGAATGTTGCGTACAAAGTTGCAGTAGCTGCGGTAGACCCTTGATGCTTGCGCAGCTTTCATTCATTCAACTTTGGCTGCGGAACCGTTCATCAACACTTACGGAATATTTTATAATGGTAGGTTGTATGTTTTTATTGCTACGAGAAAAATCCATTGGCAAGTCGGTAAACGTTCGTAGGACTGACTCGACAATAAATAAAAATGTTGCAATTAAATCTCATCTCATGATTGCCATATGGTGCAAGAGATGCTGCCATTTCAAGGGTTCTGTCTATTGTTTCGTTCATAGTCAAGTGCATCGTAAACTTGTCTCTGTATGAATCGTATCTTTGAAATTTTCCTTTTAGATGATCACAGGAACTAATAGGAATGTCGTTTCCTCTAGGCTTACACACGGTTCTTAGGAATTTTGATGACTTCCGGGCACCATTGGACCATTCGAGGCCTGTGCCCGTGCGCGCACGCGTATGTGTGTGCGTGTGTGTGCGTGTGTGTGCTGGAAAAAGAAAAGAAGAATCAAACGACCCCGCGCGCGCACACACGGTAAGGGCTCGAGGGCTAACCACGGAGAAGAAGGTGCGTGTGTCGGCTTGATGTCGGCGGTCCTATTCGACGAAGAGCGTAGAAGATGGGTGAAAAACGCAAGACACATTTCTCTGATCTTCCCGAGCGCTGTCTTTTGCTTCTCCTTTTGGTTCTTTTGTTTCTCCATTGGTGGTACAAACCTTTTTCGGTTCGGGGAATCGTTTTTCTCGCGGAGCCCGTGTGCCGTACCGTCCAGGGTGCGGGCTGTGTGCGTCCGAAATCGGGCATCATGAATTAATCGATCCGAGGTTTTTCTTCCTTATGTCCCTGTTGTTTCTTCAATAATTTTCATCCGTCACCCGTCCATTGCCGCCTGTTGCGTGCGCCGAAAGTGGCCACTTCTTTTTTCGTTCCCACTTTTTTTAATGGTCAACCATAGTGTATGATCCACACAAGATTGCCGTAGAAGCTCTCTGCATCCCTGCAGTCACGCCACACACCAAGTCCGTTACACCGTCCGTTCGTCCATTCGCGTGCGTTGGTATTCGACCTTGGGGCTATATTGCTCTGCCGCGTTGCGCCGCGCAAAGCAACGGCTTCGGTGGCCTTTGGAGCCAAAGTCTGCGCTGCTGCCAGGGGGTGATCCGAAAGACGAAGCATCTCCGAGCCGTAAGACGGCGGACTCGCACACTGCCACACAGCAAAACACGTCGGTCGTACGGAATTTTGGTTGATGGAAGCCCGTATGGTGGCGTGGCGGTTTCTTCCGATGTGCAGCGAGGGAGGCAGCGGCGCGGGATGAAGGGGATCGATATGGTCGGGCGCATACCACCACAAGCCCGCGGATTATGATCGAGCATATGCGAATGGAATCTCTCTCGAATGGGGTTTCTCGCTGCGAAGAAGAAAGGTGATGAATGGAAAGGTTATGTTCCTTCGCACGTAAACCAACTGTGTTTGAGACGGAAAGGATTGCCGACTGTATCTAGATGATGTTCTCATTTTACAATGAATGTTGAGTATAGAAGAAACTATACTTCCAGGACTAAATATGTTAAAATTGGAAATTGCGTAGTAGAAGTAAAAATAAAAATAGGGGAAAATAAAGTGCGTTCCAACAGGGATGGTTTAACTTTCCTTAGCCATGAACTACATAGAAAAGTTTGCATTATTAATAATGCCAATTGGTTCTATTGTGTTACAGAAGACACTTATTGCACTATTTGGTGAAATCCGGTAAATGTTCATTGAAGACGGTGTCAGTACAAGTCAGAAAACTGAACCAACATGAACCATGGAACACGGATCCCGTCGATGCATAATCTAAATAATCCTAAATAAGGAATAATAAATAAAAATCAGTGATCATAGTGGTCAGACACAAGAGAACACATTCTTTACTATGTTTTTCTCATAGCGCACAACCATCTTGTTTAGTTTGACCTCTTACTTTCCTTTTGCTTTACTTTCTTTCTTCGCGTAAATATAGTATGTTAAGCTAAAGGAATAATCAATGTAGGTTACTTGTAGTTCTTAACGTATATGGGAAACCCTGATGAAAACAAAATTTGTGGATGCCAAGGTAACCGTTATAATAAAGCTACTTAAATGCGATTTGATACCGTTTCGAATCGAAGGTAATTGTGTGTGTATCCCTAAATCAGGTGTTAAACGCAATACGAAAAAGTTCAAATTAGTTAAGAATTCAAAGCATTAGAATATTTCTTACAATTTGTACTTACAATTGTTCTTCTCCGTTTCGTTTTAGTCGTTTCGGCAAGATGCGCCTAACACACGCCACGGTACACCCGAATGCCACGTATCGGCAGTCAAAAGTTTAAACACAAGTAGAAATTAATTGCTAAGCACAACATTCGGTGACCCACATCATTTTGGGGAAATTTTTCTCCACGAAGAAAGCAACAGTTGCAGTACAATCTCGTCCGCTCTCCGTCTCCCCTCGCGAGCGCATGGTGTTTCAAAACGGGCACGAATCGTCGACGGGGGGTCTGGCACCCGACAACTCCGGCGGTGATGGTGAAGACATCGTCGATAGCAGCACAAGCAGCCGCATTATGGATACCGGCAATGGTATGCCAAGATCCTCACCGTCATCCTCGTCGATCGAATCGTCGTTAACGAATCCCACCGTAGCTTCTCCGTTGAATGGAACCGTCGTCGTCTCGGGCAGCAGTGGAGGAATGCCCACCTCCTCCCCATCGATCTCCGCTGCGTGTTGTACAGTCGGCAGTAGTGGAGAACGAAATTCGCACGAACAACCGGTGATCAAGCGGCAAAGGATAGAGCATGAGGATCCGGCGGGTAGCGAGAGGACAACGGCTGTCCGACAGGTGCTGCTGCAGGGAGGAAGTGTAGTGGATCGAGGTGGAAGTCACACGAACAGCAGCACGAGCACCAACGGGGGGATGATGGTGGTCGTTGCGACAAACACCACACCTCCGAGCTCGAGCGGGAACTCCTCCAACTCATCGTCGGCCTGTTCTTCCTCCACCTCCTTATCGTCCTCGCCGTCCTGTTCGTCGACGAAGCTGATACCTTCCTCCCTGGAGCACTCGTCGGACGATGAACAGCAGCATCAGCAGCAGCGGCACCAGCAACATCAACAGTTACAGCTGGCTCCACAGCATTTACCACCTTTCACGCAGCACGAAACGACGGTACCTTCCAATCACCATCATCACCATCATCATTCTTCACATAATCATCATCAACACAATCAGCAGCAACAGCAACAGCAGCACTATCAGCATCACATTCCGGCAACGTTGGATGACTGCCATGCCCGGTTTCAGGACGCGATCGGTCGTCAGTGTCTCTGCTCACTCGATTCCGTCGTCCTGCTCGGATGCTTCAAAGCGTACTATAGGTACGAAGACCCCAATAGTGAGGTACCGTCGGTCGTGCTCCCGCTGGCAGAGTGGCCCTTCGAGCAGCTGCTACGGTTTCTCTCGAATGTGCAGCTACTTTTCGACACCTACTTGAAGCAGAACATCAAGGGCAATATCTGCGCGGGCGTGATGGAGCTTTGCAACTATCTAATCCGCAGCGACGACCACCAACAGCAGCAGCACCTCCACCACCACCACCACCAACATCATCACAATCTCCTCCTAAACCACCACCATCAGCACCACCTCCTGCATCACCACGCCCATTCGCTTCCCGCACGGCCAACGAGACATGACGGTGGGCTGGCCACGCTCGACATCGACGAGCTGATCGGGCTGTGCAGCTGCAGCAACAAGTACCTCAGTTACCTGGCGGGGCGCATACTGTCTTCTTTTCTGATCATCGTCAAGGACGATCCGGACGACGACCGGTGGCTGGAGAAGCTGGTCGCTAATCTGTTCGACTTTGGCCACCTGGATCTACGTGCGGTGCGCAAAATTAGCGCCAGTCTCGAGGTGATCAAGCGCATCGTTGAGTGGAAAGACGAAACGGAACATCCGCTCGACGATGACGTAAGTGGTGGTGTTGGCGGCGGCGGCACACCGGGCGTTGTGGACGAAGATATCGGTGGACCTTCGGAGTGGCCTCCGGGGGGAGGTTCTGGTTCTTCTGGGTCGGTGACGGCGTCGACGATGGCTGGAGGCAGTGGTAGTGTCTACGGTATGCCTCCACTGGCGGACAACTACTTTGCGGCGCACTATCAGTACGGAGCTAGCGATGGAGGAAACGCCGCGGCAAGTAGCATTTTCCATCCCGCCGGTCTTTCGGGTGAATCATCCTCGTCCTCGACAACGACGACGACAACGTCCAAAGCGCCAGGATCGTCACCGTCGATGGGCTCCTCCTCCTCGGCGGCATCTAGTCAAGACCACCTGCACCACCATTCTGCTTCAGTCCCTCCCACACCACCACCACCACCGCCACAGTCGACTCAAGCCGATGGGCATCATACCGGGCATGGCTGCCGGTACGTGACGCTCACCGACTCCGAGAGCTTCGACACGACACGCATCAAGTTTGAGACGATCAACATCCTCGGTGGCAAGTGGTCGGCACTGGTGAAGCACATCAGCTCGCTCATCCGAGCTCAGGCAAACAGTAGCAGTGCAGCGGTGATGGTTGCCACGGAAACCTGCATCCTTACGTTTCTGCGGCTGTGGGAAAGCATTATCAGCGTGAAGGCGAATTTGTCGGTGGTCGAGACGCAACCGTTTCACTCGCAGCTCGACAACTTCCAGCTGCTGCTGCTGGTGACGAAGAACGCCGTCATCTACCGGCAGATGCTGACGCTGTTCAACGAAGCCCTCTGCTACGGTAGCACGCTCGCTCTGCAGGACCTCATCCCGGAGGAGGTGGGAAGCTTGGCACACAACATCGTGCGCTCGGTCAAGGACTACCGCATACTGGACAAGATGCCCAAGTCGTCGTACAGCAACCACCTCGGGTTCCTCGGCTACCAGGGGCAGATGGTTCGCTATCAGGATCGTCGTTTGCAGCGCGTTGTCTCCGACTCAATGACGCCCCCGAGTGCTGGGGGATCGGCGACGGTGGCGGCGGCTTCCGAGACGTGCTACGATCGGACGTTGCTGCAGAAGATGGCCCTGTTGGTGCTGAAGGCGGTCGCCGTGATCGTGAAGGAGATCCGGTGCGACTCGAGTGACTCGAGCGTGGACAGCAGCGACTTCGACATGCAGGAGATACAGATGATCGAGCGCAGCATTCGGGACGTGGTGAAGAAGCTCGAGACGTTCCTGAAGGCGCAGCTCGAGTTTCACCCGGAAAGCCACCTCAGCAAGGTGCTGATACACCTGTTCGACGACCAGGACGACTACCTGGTGGAGGCGATGGTCTGCACGCTGGACGTGACCTCGGGCATCTCCTTCCGCAACAACGCCTTCCCGGAGCTGATCGCAATGCTCAATCCGGTCTACACGTTCATCGAGTTCTCGAACCTCGGCCCGAACATCACGCACCTCTTCCTCGACCTGCTCATCAGCCCGGAGACGTGCTTTCTGCTCTTCCTGTTGCGCTTCCTCAAGTACATCCGCCAGAACTGGTCCATGTTTACGCAAAGCTGCTACAACTACTACCGTCACAACAGCTACAGCAATGCGGCCACACTGCTGCAGAACCGTGTCCGGGCGGCGGCCGCAGCTGCAGCCTCCACGGCCGGCGCTGCAGGCAGTGCGCTCGTACTGCCGGGTGACGCGACCGGTGCGACCGGTGCGGCCAACGTCATCCTGGACAGCGTGATGACGGTGCTGATCAGCTTGCGAATGCAGATCAGCCGGCTCGTCGCCGACACGCTCTTCCCGTACAATATTACACCGATCCTGCGGTTGATCGAAAACTGCGAGAGTCTTTACGAGGGCAACGAGTTGAGTTGAATTGCGGGGGCGAAGAAGAAGGGAAGAAGAAGTTTTGATGCTGTTCTTTTACGCATGTTCCGCTCCGAAGGTCCGCGGAAAAAGAGAGGGGAACATGTTAGATGCACTATTGGGCAAAACAATGAGACAAGACAAATGATCAAGGAGAGAACTGCATGCAAGAATCCTTTTAATCATAATTGCCTACTATTGTAACCTATTAACAGCTTTTGGTTATTTAATATATGGGAGGGTTAACTATGGATCGTACATTTTAATATACGGATGTAGGAGAACTCGACATTTCGAACGCCTGCTGGTAGGCATTCGTAAAAACTCAAACCGATATAAACTTATTGTAAATTTTAGTTGGTTTGTAACCAATCTCTCTTAGTTCATCTAAATTGCATCTTGAGTCGTTTTTGCATAATCCTAATTTACCTTTCATGTTTACATGCATTTCTATCCTTGTTTTTTTGCGGAGTAAAAGATTGATATCTTTTAGGGTTTAATTGTTTTGCTAACCATTGTATATCGTTTTCCAAGTTTGAAATCGCGGAAAGAAAACACGAACAAAATATGTTGGAAAAGTGTCTTAGAATGAGGCAAAACCGCGGTGTTACGCAACGACGATGCGATACAACATTCCATATCGGTTAAAACAATGTTTACACCCTTTTCATTAAGAAGATAGTTTTTAAAAACGGAAAACAATAGGACTGAATTTTTGTACAATGCTCGCGACAACTGGTTCCGCTGCTTCCCGGGAGTGTTAGTTTTATTTTTTTAATGTAGAAGTTTAAGAGGAAATTAGAACACTCTCCTACTGAGCTCTGTACATAGTACTTAGGTAAGCCTAGTTGAATGCAGTCTTCCACAGCAGTAGTACCAGTGCTTTCTTTTGTGTGTGTCAGTCATTAAAGCCGTCGAAAATGTTTAAAGAACAAGTTCTACGCCGTCCCGATGACGGATACTTGCTGCCAATACTAATCTTGCCGATTGTGTGCCGAGATCCGCACGTCACTTCTTGTGAGACCCTGTACAAATGTTCACTACGCTTGTTGCGAACGCAACCTGCTTCTTTCCTGTTGGGGTTTAAGAAATAAAAACGGTGATTTTCGTTAACGGCCTTGTGGCACGTTTTAAAAACTTCACTCTATTTATTCTGGGTACAGGAAAAAGGCCTTCAAGTGATCGTGCATTTGCTTTTATAGTGGCCGAACGCACGTTGGCCCCCACCCCCGGCTTAGCCCGAAGTTGAATGCAGGCCCGAAGATAACGAAATATTTCCTGTCTGTGGGACGGAGCGTTACGAGCGTTACGCGTTCGTAACATTGCCCCCCGAGTAATTATGCCGACTGGGTCATATTTACTTTACTCCGTCCTGTCTCTCGTTGTTTACTAAACCGCTGTCACTTTGGACCTCGTGCTGGCACGTCATCACTTCCATCCTGCTTGACGTCAAGCACTGCTATCTTCGTCGCCGGTCTTTGAAGTAATCCGTGTTGGGTTTGCATTGTCGCTTGCCGCACTTGCCCGTCCTTAGTTCGAATTACGGCGACGATCCGGCCCTTGGGCCAGCTGTTCCGTGGTAAGCTTCCGTCCGCGATTGCCACTACATCTCCTTCTTTTGTAGGGCGTACCGGGTGAAACCATTTCGTTCGACGTGCTAGAGTCGGCAGGTAATCCGCAACCCATTTCCTCCAAAACCTGTTGGTTAGCTGTTGCGATGTCTTCCACGCTGTCCGTAGTGCTGTGGAACCGTCATCGAGGGCGATCGGAGGTTTCGTCCCATTGGAGCTTCCGAAGAGAAAATGGTTAGGCGTTAGTGGTGAATCCGACTCATTGTCCAGGGGTACGTGTGTAAAGGGCCTTGGGTTTACGACAACTTCAATCTCAGCCAATTTCGTTTCCAGGATTTCATCGGTTGGGTGTCGTGGCATTTGAAGTTCACCAATACATCTTTTTACCGACTGGATCAGGCGCTCCCAATCACCTCCGAAATGTGGTGGTCCTGGAGGGTTGACTACCCACTTCAGACCTGGCGCGTTGAACTCTTCCATCAGCCTGTCACGATCAATGTTTTGCAGAACCTCCTTCAGCTCACGGGAGGCCCCCACGAAGTTGGTTCCGCAGTCGCTTCGTATTTCCACGGGCATTCCCTTTCGCGCAATGAACCGTCGGAGCGCAAGAATGCAGGATGAGGTGTTCAGCGTGTTTGCGGCTTCCGAGTGTATTCCCCGTGTAGTGAAGCACGTGAAAATTACTCCGCACCGCCTTTCCGATCGTCGGCCAACTGCTACGCGCATGGGCCCGAAGTAATCAACTCCCGTGTAGGTGAACGGTTGTTGGAAAGCCGCCAACCGTTCCACGGAAAGGTTTCCCATCAGCGGGGGATGCATATACCGCGTCGGCCTCAATTCCTCTGCGGTTTCCTCGATGGATGCGTGGGCTCCTGGCCACTGCTGTTCTGGTTCACGAAGGATGTCGGGTCCCTGGAACCACCGGTTTGATGGACCCAGGTCTGGTAAATGTTGCCACTTGGTCCCTTCGTCCGCCTTCGAGTGTAGTGCCCTTGTGGTGCTTGAAACTCCAAGTGACTCGATCGCGGAGAATTCCTTCACCGCGCTGTGCAGTTTGTCGTCACTTTGGTCAGCGCGTGGGCAAATGTAAATGCTATGGTGCAGAACAGTTTTCTCGACGGTCGGATAAACCGAAGAACACGGCCCATAAACAGTCCACCCCAGTCTCGTCTTTGTAGCAACAGGTTGGTTAGCTTTGCCCTCGAAGGTCACCATCGCTTGCCCCAACCTGCAATTGTCTGCTCCGATTAGCACCCGGGGTTTAACACCAGCGTAAGATTCGGCTTGCGCTCCCACGAGGTACTTATATTGCTTGGACAGTGCTTCCGTGTCTAGCGACTGTTCAGGTAGCGCAAGTTGCTCCAGCGTGTGCACCTTCGATATTTCATGCCGCTTGCTCCCGTCAAAGGCGCCAGAAAGTGTGATCGCTAATCGAACTGATCCGGCCTCCTCGCGTTTCTGATTACCGGTCCAGTTGATGCACAGCGGCTGCGGAGCCCCACTTAACCCCAGTTCTGCGACCAGGTCGTGCTCGATGAAGGTGGATGAGGATCCGTCGTCCAGCAAGGCATAGGTCTTTACCGTCCTTCCCTTGCCGTGAAGGACGATCGGCACGTACCGTAGTAAGACCCCGTCTGCTGTGTTCACATGTACGTTGCACTCCGCCGTTGCCACCGTCGTTGTCGAAGCCGGCCGGTTACCGACTTTCTCGCTATGTAGTAGTGTGTGGTGTTTCTGCGTGCAGCCTCCTTGTCCGCACACGCTGGAGACTCGGCACGTGCTTCGATGCCACCTTAGACACTGTGAACAGGCCTTTCGATTGGTCACGATGGCCCATCGAGCCTTCACGTTCAGTGATAGAAATATCTTGCACTCCGTAAGGACACTACACTGGCCGTTACATACTGCACACACTTTGTCGCTGCTACATGTTGCATCGTCCTGCGTCTCCGTTGCGTGCACGTTCACAAACGCGTTCGTCCGTCGCGTCGAGTGTTGTTCTGCGCGGGGTCGATCGGGTCGCGTCGTGTTTGGGGCCGATGGTGTGTATGCGACGGGCAGGGCTCCTATGCTGTCCGCAAGCTCCCCGATCCAGTTACCGAAATCTCGTAGTGTTGTGTTGTGTGAGTTTCGGGTGTACCAAGCCCATTGGTAAAATGCGGAAGGCGGCAACTTCCCTACAAATTCCTGCAACAGTGCAATGTTGCACATGTAGTCGAGCAGGCCGCTCACCTCGATGGTAGCACACATGTTCCTCACCGCCACGCCGAAGTTCGCCAGGAGGTCGGGGCGGTTTTCCTTTGGCGTGGGCATGTTGCGTATTTTTGTGATCATCGATTCGATGATCACCGCCGGTCGGCCGAATTGCGATCGTAAGGTCGCCATCGCGAGTTTAAGGCCGGCCGGGAACAGAATTAAATGTTGCACGGCTTCGCGAGCCCTGCCCTTGAGTGCCTTTTGCAGTCGCAGCAAGTTTTCCTCGTCGGAATAGCCGCAAATGGCCGTTGAGCTTTCGTAGCTGGCGATAAATATCGGCCATTCTTCGGCGGTACCGGAAAAACTAGGTAGTTCCCTGCTGGCTACCTTGCGCGCGGCGAGTTGACTTTCTTCCAGCGGGGTAGTGGTGAAGTTTACCTTCGGTGTCGCGGAAGTGCCACTTGGTGTGTCGTGTCTGCGGTGCTCTCCTCCAAGCACACCGTATCCTCTAAACAACCGTTCTCGTTCCATCGAGAACTTATCCTCCAACTCATGTTTTTTATGCAGGAAATCTAAGTCCCGCCTAAAAGCGTCCTGCAGTGTAGGTGGAATCGAGTATGGCGGCAAGGGAGTGGTGTGGGTGAACGGAGCGCGCTCTCTCGTTTGCTGTGCGATCCAGCTGATCGATGCATCAGCGTCGTGTGGCGGTGAAGTGGTGTGTGTGAACGGTACGCGTCCTCTCGTCTGCTGTGCGATGCTGCTGATCGATGCATCAGCGTCGTGAGGCCCGGTCATCGCCCCGAGTTGCGCCGTCCGTTTCACCCAGTCCTCCGCCTTTTCGATCTCGGTTTGTGGACCTTGACCGTTTTCGCTGCGTTTAGGATGCAGCATCCTTTTTTGAAGCTCGAGCTCACGCTTTGATAGCTCAATGCTTTTGCGTTCGAGTTCGAGCTCCTTCCTCTCCAGCGCGATGATTTGCCGTTCCAAATAAATTGGCGCAGGCGCGATTCCAGCTGGTTCGACGGTGGTCGAGTCGTCTTCGGTGGACAGGTTTGCCTCCGTCGAATTTACCCGCTGAGCATCATACGTCCTAAACGCCCCATTATCGTCGTCCGCACCGGTTGCACTCAAGGCGTCGTTGTGATCTTCGATCAGTCCTGCTAATGCTTCGGTTGTTGACATCTTTGACGAAACGGAGTGGTATCGGCTCGTGCTGTGAGTTGGTGGTGTAAAACTTGTGAAGTTTTTAAAAAATGTTGCGAACGCAACCTGCTTCTTTCCTGTTGGGGTTTAAGAAATAAAAACGGTGATTTTCGTTAACGGCCTTGTGGCACGTTTTAAAAACTTCACTCTATTTATTCTGGGTACAGGAAAAAGGCCTTCAAGTGATCGTGCATTTGCTTTTATAGTGGCCGAACGCACGTTGGCCCCCACCCCCGGCTTAGCCCGAAGTTGAATGCAGGCCCGAAGATAACGAAATATTTCCTGTCTGTGGGACGGAGCGTTACGAGCGTTACGCGTTCGTAACAACGCTTGTGGTCGAAATCGTATCGAATGAAATGAATGCAAAAACACAGATGTACACTTATTCGTAGGATATAGAGCGATAATTTTTACCCCGTAGACAGTTTTAGTTTAAATTATGTTCGCCTAAGCGTTGCAAGTACGTTCGTCACACAATTTGTGGGAAGCTGAACAGTGTGCCTTACCAGTCTACAAAACCCTTCTAAATAAATTGTAGGGCCGTATTTTACATAGGTTGTGGGCCCATTGGCAACCGAAAGGCGGAACCGTTCCACCGTCGCTGCTTTACCCCTTTTTCGTAATTTAATTTATGAAACAGAATGAATGTGTGTTTTCCCCGTACTTGTTTCCATATTTTATTATTTTTGTAAATATGGACGAGACGAAAAAACCGCAACAAATGAACAACGGAACGGGGCATATCGGATCAGATAGGCCTCGCAACGGTAGATGATAATAAACTATTTAATTGATTTTTTAAAAGTGCCTACACGTGTCTGTACCTATAGCTTTCGTAAACTGATGACAAACAAAAGGTGTGGAAAACTCCGGATGGTAAGACCCGGGTGAATGATAGAACTGTTTATTTAAACATAACGAAGCATTTACCGTATCTCCCGGTGTATTACATCAACAGTACTGATCTCGGTTTATACGACTCGTTTCCCTTCAAAACAAGTGTTTTGTTTCTATTCCTCTGTTGGTAGTGGTAGTATTAGTGCTAAGGTTAATCGACCAGAACATTTTGGATTAAAAGAAATAATTTGATCCCTTATACCTGGGGTCGGCAAAGTGCGGCCCGCGGGCCAAATCCGGCACGCCAAATGATTTTATCCGGCCCGTAAGAATATTTAAGTGCTTCATACTAAAAACCCATCCCAATTTTTATCGGATTTGTTCACGACGTCAGGTTTATTTTCTTCCCAAAAATGAAGATAATAATTGTTTAACGAGGTGCTCCTGTTACATGTTTTTCGATAACATAAACATTTCATCTTTTACCACTTTTTATGCAACTTTGCTATTTAGAAAGTTCCACTCTCCATTACAAAGGGTATTACTTTGAAACATTGAAGCATCGTTTAAACTTAAAAGTATCCGGCCCGCGCCTTCGGTTTCTCTTTAATCATCTGGCCCTTTTTGAAAAACGTGTGCCGATCCCTGCCTTATACTTACACGATGTATGCTTTCGCTTCTGTTATGCTCATTGTCACTTTCGTAATAAAGTTCATATAATCGGAAAGTTAGGTTCCAAATTATAAAATCTACTCCGGAGCAAAATAACAATGTAGAACCTGGTACAAACAATTAAAATACATCTTATTCCCATGTAAACAGTAGTTTTACGCATGCGAAACAAGGTATATTTTTCCTCATAAAATATCATAACACACCCATGTTGGTCGTAAACACTGAGGTGGGCCCATAAACAAATTACTAGCCGGAAAGTAAACCGTTTAGCGTTTACCGTTTCCCTTTGTTCGTTGAGAAGCCAATATGTTTCTGTTACGGTTCGGTGACGTTGAAGTCCATCATCAACAGGCCGTTGTAGACGTGTAATTGCCACTCTTGGAGGATAAAACCAAACGAAGCAACTTGAGAAAGAAAATAAACGTAATGCATAACACTTCTTTTATTTCGCCCAAAAGTAATAAACCTCAATTTTCGTCTCAAATATATAACAGTTCATCTTCCAAATTAACAGCGCTCGTATAATCTTATCATGCGTATTATCATGTCTTACCGATACCTTAGCCTTTTACCAGACATTTGTACATGTGGTTCAGCTTGGAAATGTCCCGTTCGCTCAATCCCACACGCTGTCCGATTTCAGCTTTAGGATCCTGCAAGAATTGAGAATGTTTAGTCGCAAAAGCAAGTCCCATGTGACGCTGTGACACTCACCTTCGGTACGATGGTGGGCTGGTCATTCATACTGAATGCGGTCGCGCTGTAGTGCATCACACTGCCGTAGTCGTAGCGCACGTTAAAGTCCGTCACCGTCCGGGGCGAGAATTTCTCGAAGTTGTGCTCCCTGCCCTCCTGTATGTTCTCCCAGATGATGTCGACATACTCGTCCCGATCGCTGGCACTCTGCTGATGGTAGAAGCCGAGCGTGTGCAGGAATTCATGCATGATCGTCGCCAAATTGAAGCATCCCGACTCGATAGGGTACGGTTGGAGATTGAGGACTTGTGATCGGCCCCGGCGGCCAACCGAGGAGTAGCACCCGGAATTGTAGCCCGAGAGACGCACGAAATCTTCATGCTTCTCCTCGAACTTCACAAACTTCACGCAGGAGACGGCCTCGAGCTGACGCATGCCACGTTTGATGTACTCGACCTGCTCCGGAGCTGTGGAATAGAAACAGTGCTTCCATCAAGTTAGCATCGAAAGCATGTGTTTTCAACCAGTTGAGATATTAGTAGGCGCTGCTGCAGTACTGAGCTATCCGTGTACTTACTAAAGTCCTCTTCCTGAATAAGCACTGGAATGACATTATTCGGCCAGCGATCGATTTCGGCAATCAACCCATTCCGTCTGTTAGCCAACATATCACGCTCTTGCTCCTCAGTTAGGACTATATCGCCTTCGAACTGACCGCTCAGCTCTTCCGCCAGCTCGCCCGGACGCAGCTGACGAAGCCGGGCGACTAAAGAACATTGGAGGGACGAAAAAATAGGATACCTTAGCAACGAGTTAAAGAGCCACCCTGTTGTTCAGTCTTCTAGGGACTCACTGTTCTCCGGACTGTTCGGCAGCACCCTGGCCTGAGCCAATGCTACGCACAACACGGCCAAGCTAAACGTTTGGAAGTGGAACATTTTGTCCCCGGTTCTCTACCAAGCCACTACCGCGTACTAGCGATCAGCGAACCGTTTGCAGAAATGAGTCACACGGGAATCAAGGCTGGTAAAAATATAGGCCCAATAGATCGATTGTGGGAAATAAAAAAACTGGCCTACTAGCTTCTTTCTCCACGATCTCGGCGATAAGTTCATCGATATCCGTTAACAATCGAGCCATAAAAACGGTAAACCCCCTAATCACCGACATCTGAGTAGTCGGTTATCAATCTCTTGTCGAAATAAAATCTCCCCCTTGCCAAATGGAGGTGAGCCAGCACAACCATTCATTGGCTTGAAGGAGCAGCACAACCATTCATTGGCACTTGGGTTTAGGGAATTTGGTCGACTACTACGATAAAGCGTTCAACCCTTACACCGAGAGTAACCTTCGATTGCTTTGTTTGCTAAAATGACTTTGCATCGGCGACATGCAGCTTGTAATCGCGTTAGACCTGGGAACCTCTCATCTGAGCGGTAAAAATTAAACGCAAAATTGTTCAAAAACACATAAGAATAGCTTTAAAGCATACAAAAATAATAATGATTATTGTTCTTGGAGTTCTACAATATAGCATAACAACAACTACTTTATTTTTTCCTTGGTTTTCGGCTTGAGAAAACCTAGATGCGTTAGAGACAAAGTCAGATGAGTTAGAGACGAAATGAGATGAGTTAGAGACAACAGTCGATGAGCTTTTTCAATACCACATGCTTCAGAGACAATAGTTGATGAGCTATTTCAAAATAACATGCGTTAGAGACAAAATCACCTTATTTCGAGGTAAAGTTGGCTGGCCACGCCTGTATAACCAACCCATCCAACATTTGTATTCACCTCTACATCGCAGTCTTTCTAGGTCACGGTGACTAGGGGTACTGGAGAGCTATCGTTGTTATGGGCTGGCCGTAGTTCGTTAGTAGTTGCTCGTGCGTATGTTTCTTCCCCATGGTAAAGCCCGAATGGCTTATCGTGTACGGAAAGGGCACCTGAGATAATCCGAGAGGACCGAACGGAGATTTATCGAAGAATGAAAGTGATAGTTGAAGTCTTATTTTGGGTTCAATGTACTAAAAGAGATACTTTCTCTAGATAGTTAAAAATATCGCCCAAGGTCGAAAAGGTGTTTCGTCAGAGATTCCCCCCGAGCAGCATATTATATATTCTTGTTAGACGTGGACTTTAACACTAGAATCCAAATTGGGGTCATTTTGACCCCAACGCAGCTTTCGATTTTAATATCTTGAAAACGGCTGAATATTTTTACAAAAAAATAAGGCTTCTTAAAATCCAAAGCTACATCTAAAATAAAAATTTCAGATTATTCTGTTCGACCAGTTACGAGAACCAACTTGACGATCCCTAGAATGCTTTTTTAGGGGTCATTTTGACCCTTACTTGTAAAACGCTGTAACTTCATTATTTTTGAAAAAATTTCAAATTCGTAAACTGTTACTCTTTAGTATATTTGTTGACTATCTTTTAAGGTTTTTGGTTTTTCGATGCATTTTTTCATCATTCCGCTAGCTCGGTGTATAGCAAAAACGGTCGAAATTGCGTTTTTCAACTTTTCTTCATTCAAAATCTATAATGTAAATGTTATGGTTTGTTGGTTTACATAAAATGATTAAAACTTTATTACTAATTGCGTACAAAATTACAAGTTAAAATTATAACGCGCGTGTGTGTCTATCCGGTGTATTGCGGCCAGCGCTGCCGTACGTCCGTGCCGGTCCGCGGTTGGGAAGCGAGAGAGAGCTCGGGACCGATCTTCTCGAGCGCTCCACGGCAAGGACCCTCCACATCAAAACCCCGTCAACAAGGACAAGGTTGAGCGGAAGCGTTACGCGCGCGCCCAAGGTGCCTACACAACAAGTTTATAACTTTTATTTCTTTTCCTCGACTTTTTTGTTTGACTGCAGGTCTACACAGCGCTGCAACAATCCTTCGACCGGAAGCTTCATTCTTTCCGGAAGATCGATTCTTTCCGATTTCTTTTAGAATATTGTTTCAAAATGTTCATGGCCGAAATCAGAGAAACATGAATTCATGATTAAAATATATTCAACTGATCGCAACATTAAGTGAACATCGCTAGAGTAGCGTCTTGTTCAATATCCGAATAGATTCTTGAATGATAATGTGTGGTTTTCTTTACTCTCATTTACTCTTTTACCCGATGGAGAAACATTTATGCTTTTTTCACCAATTCTGTCAAATTCATGAAATGCCGTCCATCGTGTTTGGGTACACTTTGCCCAAATTCATTCAAATGTTTTCACTGCTGCTTCTGGACTCGATGCCTATTGTATTGTTGTTGACAGTTTGTAGTATTTTCCCAACGAGGCCTTCGTAAATTCTGTTCTAGGTGAATATTTACTTACCGGCAACAGTTCACGAACAAGCCGAGTCAAAGGCAACAAATTCAATAGCCACAGGACAAGAAAAAAATAACAAATTTTGGTAAGTAGGATAAAACATAAAACCTTACACGTAGTAAATATACACATCAGATAAGTGTGCACTAAGATCAAAAATTTTAAATCTCAGCCAACTGAGATCTAAAAAGAAATTGCTAAAATTTTAAATAAAACCGATTGCATCTAGTAGACTATGAAATGCAATTTACTACCTTCGAAACAGCCTATAAATCAATCGCAGCATACACATTTCATTATTTGAGCATTTGTAACGATTGAGTACGGATGCTCGAAACTAACACAATGGGTATGATCGATTTCTTTTGTTGTTTTAGGTCCAAAAAGGAGCCGGAAGAGGAAGAATTAGTTTTGTGGAGCTCAGTAGAAGTAAATGAAGAATTCGATTCAGTTGACGAAATGCGGGATGAGGATGTCCCGAACGCCGATATCCCGAACGCCGATATCCCGAACGAAGATGTCCCGGACGCCGATGTCCCGGACGCCGATGTCCCGGACGCCGGTGTCCCGGACGCCGATGTCCCGGACGCCGATGTCCCGGACGCCGATGTCCCGGACGCCGATGTCCCGGACGCCGATGTCCCGGACGCCGATGTCCCGGACGCCGATGTCCCGGACGCCGATGTCCCGGACGCCGATGTCCCGGACGCCGATGTCCCGGACGCCGATGTCCCGGACGCCGATGTCCCGGACGCCGATGTCCCGGACGCCGATGTCCCGGACGCCGATGTCCCGGACGCCGATGTCTCGGACGCCGATGTCTCGGACGCCGATGTCTCGGACGCCGATGTTCTGGACGACAACGTTACAGATGTGGGCGTTTGCTACCCGAGGGTAAAAAAAGATGTATTGGTAAGTAAGAGAAAAAATAAAATCTTACATGTATTAAAAGATGTTTTCACTCATTTCCAGGGCTGGCAACCTTCGCTAGGGGACATCGAAGAAGAAGAGGCAGAAATGTTTTACGAAGATGACGATTTTTTGGAGGAAAACACGGATTCCGAAATCGACGCTCCAAAGGAAAAACAATCAAAGAAGGATGACACCGCCTGCCATGGATCGGTGTTTGGCAGGATTACTTATTTTATTTTTTTGTAGACAGATGTAGTTAGATTTGTTATTGTATTGATCAATTGTTTGATAAAAATGTAATCATTTTGTAATGTAACCATGTAAATGTAAACAATGTAAATGTAAATGTAAATGAGTTGATGTGTTTAAAAATATTCAAATTAAATAAACATTTAAATCGCTGCACAGAAGATGTTTTTGTTACCCGTAAACAATTTCATTGTAATAAAGGAACAGCAAAATAATTTTGAGTTTGGTTTAGTTTTGTTATGGTTTGTTGGTTTACATAAAATGATTAAAACTTTATTACTAATTGCGTACAAAATTACAAGTTAAAATTATAACGCGCGTGTGTGTCTATCCGGTGTATTGCGGCCAGCGCTGCCGTACGTCCGTGCCGGTCCGCGGTTGGGAAGCGAGAGAGAGCTCGGGACCGATCTTCTCGAGCGCTCCACGGCAAGGACTCTCCACATCAAAAACCCCGTCAACAAGGACAGGGTTGAGCGGAAGCGTTACGCGCGCGTCCAAGGTGCCTACACAACAGTAAATCTAGAAAAAAAGTGTGCGCAAGAAAGTTAGTATGTTGAGCAACTTTTCAAAAATAAAATCATATGTTTGCCATTACAAATGACGTCATAAATTGTCCTCAAAGATCGAAAATAACGCCAATTCCCATAGTAACCCATCGCGCATAACGCTTCGAAACGCTCGCGTACGGAATAACGAAACAAAGCGCAAAACGGAAACAACCTATGGAAAATGTTAAAATCCATATTTTGAAGGTTAATTTGTGACGTTATTTGTTTTTTTTTTTAATATGAAATTATTTTTCAAAAGTGGCCTAATATGTAAACATTGTAGCGCACACTTTTTTTTTTAATTTACATGATACATTAAGAAAAAATAAAATTCGATTCACATCGATCTTTTTTGCTTTACACCGAGCTAGCGGAATGGAGAAGTGGTATATAAACAAATGAAAAACGCCAAAAGATAGTCAACAAATATACTAAAAAGTAACAGTTTGCGGATTTGAAACGGTTTAAATACTCGTTGATCGAGATTAACGAATTTATGTACCACCTATTGCATACATTCAGTTTAAACGTCCACAAGAGGTGTAGCCACGATCGAAAACATGGCGGCCGGGGCCTCATTTACTCTTTTACCCACCCATGTTGGTCGTAAACACTGAGGTGGGCCCATAAACAAATTACTAGCCAAAAAGTAAACTGTATAGCGTTTACCGTTTCCCTATGTTCGTTGAGAAGCCAATATGTTTCTGTTACGGTTCGGTGACGTTGAAGTCTATCATCAACAGGCCGTTGTAGACGTGTAACTGCCACTCTTGGAGGATAAAACTAAACGAAGCAACTTGAGAAAGAAAATAAACGTAATGCATAACACTTCTTTTATTTCGCCCAAAAGTAATAAACCTCAATTTTCGTCTCAAATATATAACAGTTCATCTTCCAAATTAACAGCGCTCGTATAATCTTATCATGCGTATTATCATGTCTTACCGATACCTTAGCCTTTTACCAGACATTTGTACATGTGGTTCAGCTTGGAAATGTCCCGTTCGCTCATTCCCACACGCTGTCCAATGGCGGCTTTAGGATCCTGCAAGAATTGAGCTATTTTAGTGGCAAAATCAAGTCCCGCGTAACACTGGTGACACTCACCTTCGGTACGATGGTGCGCTGGCCATTCTTGCTGAATGCGGTCGCGCTGTAGTGCATTACACTGCCGTAGTCGTAGCGCACACTAAAGTCCGTCACGAGGCTGTTCTCGTAGATGTTGAAGTTGTGCTCCTTGCCCTCCTCGATGTTCTCCCAGATGATGTCGACATACTCGTCCCGATCGCTGGCACTCTGCTGATGGTAGAAGCCTATCGCGTGGATGAACTCATGCACGATCGTCGCCGACCGGAAGCATCCCGTCTCGATGGGGTACGGTTGGAGGTTGAGGTTCTGTGCTCCGCCCCGGCGGCCAACCGAGGAGTAGCACCCGGAACCGGTTCCCATGACTCGCACGTAATCTTGATGCTGTGGCTCGTACGTCACAAATTTAAGGCAGGTGACGGCCTCGAGCTGACGCATGCCACGTTTGATGTGCTCGATCTGCTCCGGAGCTGTGGAATAGAAACAGTGCTTCCATCAAGTTAGCATCGAGAGCATGTGTTTTCAACCAGAACATTAGTAGGCGCTGCCGCAGAAATGTGGTATCCGTGTACTTACTAAAGTCCGCTTCGACAATCATCACTGGAATGACATTATTCGGCCAGCGGTAGGTTTCGGCAATCAACCCATTCCGTCTGTTAGCCAACATATCACGCTCTTGCTCATCAGTTAGCACTATATCGCCTTCGAACTGACCGCTCAGCTCTTCCGCCAGCTCGTCCGGACGCAGCTGACGAAGCCGGGCGACTAAAGAACATTGGAGGGACGAAAAAATAGGATACCTTAGGAACGAGTTAAAAAGCCACCCTGTTGTTCAGTCTTCTAGAGACTCACTGTTCTCCGGTCTGTTCGGCAGCACCCTGGTCTGAGCCAATGCTACGCACAACACGGCCAAGCTAAACGTTTGGAAGTGGAACATTTTGTCCCCGGAACTCTACCAAGCCACTACCGAGCACTAGCGATCAGCGAACCGTTTGCAGAAATGAGTCGCACGGGGATCAAGGCTGGTAGAAATATAGACCGGTTGAGGGTAATAAAACAACTGGCCTACTAGGTTCTTTCACCACCATCTTGGCGATAAGTTCATCGACAGCCGTAAATAATCGAGCCATAAAAACAGTAGACTGTCTAATCACCGACGTCTGAATAGCCGTTTATCAATCCCGTGTCGAAATAAAACCTCCCGCATGTCAAATGACGGTGAGCCTCCAGGAAGGAGCAGCACAACCATTCATTGCCACTGTCTCTATCTCAGTGGTCATAACGCTGGTTTAGGGAATTTGGTCGACTACTAAGATACAGCGTTCAACCCACACAGAGAGAAACCTTCGATTGCTTTGTTTGCTAAAATGACTTTGCATCGGCGACATGCAGCGTGTAATCGCGTTCGACCTGGGAACCTCTTGTCTGAGCGGTTCTATAACCAACCGATCCAACATTTGTATTTACCTCTATATCGCAGGCTAGGCAGGGAGCTATGTCGGCGCCCGATAGGTCTTTCTAGGTCACGGTGACTAGGGGTACTGGAGAGCTATCGTTGTTTTGGGTTGGCCGTAGTTCGTTAGTAGTTGCTCGTGCGTATGTTTCTTCCCCATGGGAAAGCCCGAATGGCTTATCATTGTGTACGGAAAGGGTACCTGAGATAATCCGAGTGGATCGAACGGAGATTTATCGAAGAATGAAAGTGATACTTGAAGTGTTATTTTGGGTTCAATGTACTAAAAGAGATACTATCTCTAGATAGTTAAAAATATCGCTCAAGGTCGAAAAGGTGTTTCGTCTGAGATTCCCTCCGAGCTGCATTAATACATGATGAGACTAGCGTTACATCATCGGTTTACAGTTTTGGAGTCAGAAGCGTTACTACGGTTATATCCTTGTTAGACGTGGACTTTTACTGTCATCTATCTGGCCCAGAAAAGCCAGAACCCATTTTGACAGTTCATGGCAACGGTGACAGTAAAAGCCCTCGTCTAAATAAATAAAGGTATTTATCAATGAGTACTGTTTATCTCATCGGTAAATGTGGTTCATCATGGTAGCGCATGTGATCTACAACTGTCAAACTGACATATTTTAGATCAATTTCGTCACGCGTTAGACGACGCGCCAGGCGGAACACAGAGTTGCTTGGAGCAAGAGGCCTGTAGACAGGGGCCTCATTTACCCTGTTACCCAATATGAATTTGCTGCGCGAAGGTGACTTAAGCAAAGATGACTAGTGTGTTTTGCTACTTCCTTTGTAGCTAGAACTTCTCTGTCAATAAAATTTCAAAACATCCTAGAAGCAACAGTCAAGATCACATTTTTGAAGCAATCGAAGTAAGGCCGAAAATAGACGGGGCGTCCAGGTCGAGGCTTCCAGTAGAATCTAATTGACGTTGGCGTGTTGTCATTTACCCGTGTGGGACGCGCCCCGTCTAGGTAATCAGCTGCGATTTTTCACGAGCGTCGCCAGCTGAAAGAAACTTTATTTTATGCTTGCTCGAAGCAACTCTGCGTCCGGGTCGTCGCGTCGCCTAGCGCGTTCCGAAAGTGATCTAAAAGATGTCAGTTTGACAGATTGTAGATTACATTCGGGACACCGACGCGTCGGACGCACCCCGTCTATTTTCAGCCTAAGATAATTCTGGTCTAAGAGTGGATTTTCCAGAACCAGCTTGCCGGTTCAAGAGTGTTTTTTTCGAATAACACCACAAAACTTTTACTAAATAACTGCTGCTACCTATCATCTGGATCTTTCGAGTGCATACTTCAGATAGTGTTTAATTTATATCCCAATGAAGAGGATATTTACGGTGGGTTATTTGGTGCGCAAACCTTTAGGGGTTAGTTCGGAATCTGCGTTGTCCGATGGAGATAGCGGAGTGGTTTCCCGCACCAATGGTCTCCAAAACGTCCACCCAACCTGTGACTGTTATCCTCCCTGTCCTCGACACTAATCTTATCGCCTCGCATGAACGCCACTCATGATTGCCTATTGTGACGAGGCTCGTCCATTGATTCCGCCACTCTAATCACCTGCCCATGAACCTTTGCCGAAACGTTCGACGGGATTCTCGACAATGACGTACGGTAGGTGATATAAATCAGATCTTGAGCTGTTTGTCAGATTTAAGGTAGCTCGGAGGCGTTAGGCGAGTCATATCGCATCCAATCGCCGTATTAAGTGGTTGCAGAGCATCGTTTTTCCTTCGCTTTTCTTGGACTGGTCGATCGGCTGGACACTATGGTGAGCTTTTTCTATCTATTTATTTTCGGCCGTTTGAAGACCAACCCTGTTTATCGTTCGATTCCACAGAGATTCTTGCTGGTTGGAGTTTTAGCGCTGGCAGCTGCCGTCAGTGGATTACCGACGGCTGGAAAGTCTGCTAACACTGCTGCCAACGGTATGTCGTCAACATCTAACAGATATCAAGCTTTGAATTGCGGAGGATAACTTTCTGTTCGTACTTGCAGTCGATCGCTTGGCACATCTTGGCCCGAACGATCTTGCCGAAGAATGGAGTGGTCAGTTTGAGGGTGACATGGTGCTGGATGAGGAGCAGATGGATATCGTGCGGAACAGGAGGAATGGATTGATCGCAAAGACGCGTCACTGGCCGGACAGGATTGTCTACTATTACATCAACGAGGAAGATTTTAGTAAGTTCAAAGTGAAAACAATGAAGTGAAGAAGTTTTTAGATCCGATTGGCGTAATATCATCAACATCATTATCTGGATAACGCAATTATCTGCAATGGTTCAGTGTACCCCAAGGGGTATTTAATGGGTATATTGTTTTAAGTAGAATCACATTGTAATAAGTTTTGATTCTCGACCTACAATCAATGTAATTTCTGTCCTACAAGCAGATCTTTAAATTTTTAGTGTAGAATAGCCAACCTAGGTGGAAAATGGTCTCATCAGTTTGTTCGACTTTTCTTCGACAGCCCCGGAACAGGTGCAACACGTCGAACTCGGCGTACGTTTGCTGCAGTCGCAGTCGTGCCTTCAGTTCAAGCGAGTCGAGGCTGACGCACCGGCCTACATCCGGGTGATCGGCTCCGACTCTGGCTGCTACTCGTCGGTCGGCTTCACTGGCCGGGCGCAGAACCTCAACCTGCAGCCGTACCCGGTTGGCGAGGGTTGCTTCCGCATTGGCACGGTGGTGCACGAGTTCCTGCACGCGCTCGGCTTCTACCACCAGCAGAGTGCCAGCGATCGGGACGAGTTCGTCGACATCATCTGGGAGAACATTCAGCAGGGCACGGAGAACAACTTCAACATCTACCCGGACACCACGGTGACGGACTTTAACGTGCGCTACGACTACGGCAGCGTTATGCACTACGGTGCCACGGCGTTCTCCATCAACGGCCAGCGCACCATCGTGCCGAAGGATCCGAACGCCACCATCGGACAGCGCGTGAGCATGAGCGAGAAGGATATTTCCAAGCTCAACTGGATGTACGGCTGCCTGCTGAAGGGCTAGATCCCCGGAGGCCGGTAACGTCTTCAGACATGCTGATTTTCTAATCCTGTAAATAAACCATTGAATAGCATTGGTAAAACGAATCGAAGGATCTTATGCTTGCCGAATGTTTTGAAAGTCTAATGCCATTGATAAATCAATTCGAAAGTACACAAATCGAATCAAATTCATTCGAGTTTTGATGAGATGCCACAGAGGGAACCGTTGCAGCGAATAAATTAATCTCTCCTCGAAGTGGTTCTCGCCGTTTAATAATAGTATGAGCTGTTGTTATCGCCAGGTGATTGGCATCAACAATCAGGAAGCGATAAGGAAGATATCCTACGATAAGCTCATGAACTAGTTTTAGATTTGGCAGAATTGATTGCATTTTTCGAATAATTTATTCGATATTTTATTCGTATACACGTTCAAGATTGCGTCGGTATGCTTCTACACGAACCAAGTTACTCGACTTAGAATCAACGATTGAACGTGAGCTTGTCAAAAGGTAAATATACTTATCAATTATGCGCGTTTAAAAATCAATTAATTAATGCAAAGAATTTCAAATAATAACAATAATGATTATAATAAAATATTATTATTAATATTATATATCAAAATATATGCTCTTAATATAATAAATATTATTGAGTTAATTCAATTCACCTTCATCCAAAAGTGGAAGTGGTTAGTTTACAGTCGATCAAAATTCAAATAATTGAGTGACTGTTTAGCAAACTTCTCTCGCAAAAAGATTAGAATGTGATTTAGCAATATAAAATTGCTTATCACTTGTAGTATCTGTCATTAACTTTACTCCATAACCAAACATCTGTTTCGATGTTTCAAATCGAAGAGGTTTTGAGAAAGATAACAAACAAGTAAAATCCTAAAAATGGTTTTATAGCGATAAATGTATTGGGGAAGTAACATTGTTTTTTTTTAAGAATGGATTTCCTCTCTATTCGTAAGCCTTATCCCGGGCCCGGCGAGTTATCAGTGAGTGGCCGAAAGCTTATCCATCGGGTCAGGTCCTATCACAACATTATTAGCAACTAAACAAGCCAATTATAATTATTTTCTAAATTGAATTGGAAAACGAATTGAAGCGGAAAACTGTCGTATCATTTCTTCATGAAAGGTTCATGGAGACGCCTGGTCCCTCAACGCCTCAAAGCCACAACGATGCACACAAGTGGCTAAAAGCCAGTTGTTGCGGAACTATTATGAAAGATGTTTCAAGTTTTACAAATTGAATCATTGTAACGAAAAAAAAACATTCTCACCACCAATGACATCTTTTAGTCGCAAGTCGTATGGCGTTATGCAAAAATGGCTGTTTTGAAATAAATACGCCTGAAGTTATATAGTAAACTTAGTAACGCATAGTAACGTACCAGTTACTTTTGAACTTCGAACAGGATGTTCGTCCAGTCAATTCGAAATGTTTATCAGCATGTTTTAGCCGCAGTGAAATGTGATTTTACGGACATTTTGGTACATTTGTTTCCGGCACAGACAAATAAGAAGAATGGTCGTCTAACACAATTGAATGGCATTGAACATTGATGCATTGAAGGCAGTTTGTTTAAGAGTTGCCACGCGACTGCACCGTATTCACGTGCAGAGCAAGCACTCTAGCCAAGGTGAGGCTTTGCAGGACAATAATGATTGTCTTATCTCACTGGCTGCTCTGGGATTTCTAAAGATTGGTGAATGAAAACAAATTACCAGAACCTTTTGAATGCAATTCGTCAAATTGATTGCCGTCCGAAAAGAGGTTTTTGTTTAGCGATAACGGACTATCGTCGGGGAGATTATCGCCTGACGCAAAAGAGACGCACCCCACCTGGATCAATTTGATATTAGGTTTAGATTGAGCAGTGCTATAAAACAGTTGCCCATTCGTCGCGTAAGTGGACACATTCCGCACCCGGTTTCGATTGTGGTTCCTGGTTACGAGTGAAGCCGTGCGAGGTGAAACATGTTCCATTGGCACGTTTCTGGTGTTGCGGTGTTGGTTGTGGTACTGATGGTGCCTCGTGTGGCGCCGGGTCCTCTTGAGCGCCACCGTCTGCCAGTACCGGCCGATGAGTTGGGCGACAACTTCGAGGGTGACATTTTGCTTACGGAAGAGCAGTCAGTTCAGCTGCGGAAGCGAACGGGCATGTACCTGCCGACGTTCCTCTGGCCCGACCGAACCGTACCGTACGAGATAGTGACCAGTGATTTCTGTGAGTTTTTGTGAGACCAAAATGGTGTATCGAGCATCCCAAGTAACATTTCCAAGACCTATTAGACTTCAACAAGTTTTCTCAATGTTTTAACATGGGTGTACCAAGTCCAATTGGTTTTATAGAGGTTTCTCAGCAGGCAAAATAGTTTTAATAGTTTTGACATCCTTAAAACCTTTTGAGGATAGCTATAAAACCGCTCAATAAGTCTAAAATCTTAGTAGACTTGAAGAGTCTGTAAATACGCTGTTAAGTCCTTCTTAAAACCTTCTCTTAAACCCAATCAGTGATTTTTGGTCTAGAAAAGGTTTTAAGGGATGGTTTTGACAACGTTCTGTAGAGTGGGCCCTCTTACACTTAAAACGGGTTTATGAAGGTTTTATCACAGCCTTTAAGATATTTTACTCTTGAGATGACACTTAATGATGAGAATGAACAACATCGTTAGAACCATGATAAAACTTAAAATGTTACTTGGGATGTTTGTCATGATGGACGTTTGTTTTTTTACTTGTGCAGCGCCCGACCACAGATCCGCTATTGAGGCTGCGATGCGTACGATAGAGGCTTTCACCTGCATCCGGTTCGTGCCAGCGACGGCCTCGACGGTGGACTTCGTGCGCATCAGAGCTGGCCAGGGATGTTCTTCGTTCGTCGGGCGCATCCGGGGCGCTCAACAGCTCACACTGCAGACGGATCCGGTCGGAAGTGGTTGCTTCAGGCACGGAACCATCGTCCACGAGTTGATCCACGCACTGGGCTTCTATCATATGCAGAGTGCCACCGATCGGGACGACTGGGTCAGCATCCAGTGGGAGAATATCGAGCCAGGTCGGGAAGGTAACTTCCAGTCGTACGGCACCGATCGTATCCTCAGCTATGGCGTCGAGTACGATTATGGCAGCATCATGCACTACGACGAACGGGCGTTCAGCACCAACGGACTGCCGACGATTGTTCCACGTGCAAACGGGGTGGTGATTGGGCAGCGGGTAGCGATGAGTTCGGGCGATATTCAACGCATCTTGAATATGTATCAGTGCTGATCGGAAGGCACAAATCATTTATTCTGTCGAGTCAAGTATGAACTGATTATTTGTAAAAATATATAACTAAAGCTTCATAGATCATAACTTTCAGATCAATTTGGGTAAATCCAAGTAAGGCTCGTTTCGGTCATCCTATTTGTTAAAAGTTGCGCCATGCAATGAGTGACACAAACAGTGTTTGACAAAAGTTCTGCAGGAGGTGCTTTGCTCATTTTAGAACATTTCAAGTCAATATTTTTCCGCTTAGTTGCTGTAGCGGGCCTACCCGAGGAGCAGCCCAAAACCGCTTCCAGTCATTCGCAGCCTCCACTGAGTGACCCACTCACTGGAAGGTCCTCCCAACACGCTCATTGACGGACAACAGCAGTTCCATCCTTAATTTTTTATTTCGAGCAATAAAAATTGATATAGAACACTTCATAGCACTGCGTAGAGCTAGAAGAAACGCAACTATAGTAAGGAAGTAAGTAAAATCGAAAATCCTATTTAAATCCAGTAGGCGAGATGAACATTTTCAAAAGTGTGATTCACAGGTAATGACATTTTTTTAAAAACAATCATTGATTTTATGTATGCTTGAATCTAGACAAACTATTGGAAGTTCTTGTGCATTTTTCGCGCATTCAAATGTGATTTATATTTTTTTATTTCGTTCGCTTTACCTTGAAATCACAAGAATACCATACTCGTCACATTTTACAGATTCATCTCAACAGCCTTAGTCATCGGCGGTCATCCTTGGAATAAGAAATCGGCTCATTCGAGCAAAGTGACTCTCGACTCTACTATGAGAATAGGCCGCTGTATATTTAAACTAATAGATATAAAGATAAGTACTTCTGTTGCAGTTATTGCGCCATAAAGTATGCAATCGATTTGAACGCTAATTTGACTGAGTTACGATAACGGTCACTGCAGGATGATAGCACGTACATATAAAAAAACAACGCGTGTATATAATCAAAAACGCTCCAAAATGAGCAGACTTTTTGTTCGCCTTGGGTTCTTTAAGGCCACAAATGAATTGCGCAGTTTGCAATCTTAAAATCTCACTAAAATCTCTTTTCATCCTAATAGCAGTTATATGTCTGCGCGATGGAAGGGCTTTTTAAAAAATAGTTTTTATTTGACCTTCTTGAGTTGAATTAAATTGATTTGATTTGAAGAACTGGCAGTGCTGCGTCTGCATATCCAGCGGTGCGCTGGCTGGCCGATCGGTGCTGGCTTGATCATTTTACCTCGTTATCCCACTTCTGTTCTGTAACCGACACTTGTGGTTACTTGGGTCATCAAAAGTTAGCTACATACAATGGGTTTCTCCCTGGTACTCAAGAAATTTGGATTCTATTCCCATTATCTTCATAAATAAGCATGTCTAACTTGTAGTAACTGGCGGCAAACTCTTTCGCGGGACCTGAACATTGAGTGATATCATAAAATAAATTAACTACACAAGCCGCCCCGTTCCGTACCGTGCGAAAGTGAATTCCCTTTCGGGGTTGGGGACCAAAACAATAAAGAAAACCATCCATCATAAACGAGCGTGCGCCCGACGAAAATTCGCATTAAAGCGCCATGCGAACATGCATGAAGATGATACATCAACGGACAATCAAAAACAGTTAGCAGCACTATCTAATCTAGAAGCTGATGGACAAATGTTTGCCCTGGGCCGGGAACTTGTGCGGTGACGCGTGCCTTCAATGTCAGGTCTCCGTGTCGAGAGCCGTGACTTGCCAGACATGTTAATATGGCAGCTGATTGCCCACAATGCAAATAGGCAGCTTCCAGTGGGCTGAGGGAAACGGGAACACGCTCCACGCCGGGTCGGGTATCAATAAAACTCGCTCGTTACCAGCCACGGGTTTCCAGTTTCCGTACCGTAGTCAAGCTGAACGGTAGATATTAGCGAAGTGTTTCCGATTGTGCCTTCTGAGTAGAGGGAGTTTGTGAGAACGAGCGATGCCCGCGTTGGACGACTCGGAGATTTCGGTGCCGCCGTACATCGGCGAGGAGTTGATCTTGCAGTCGATCACCGACGGTTTGCGGGTGAAGAATGTCCGGCTCGTCGAGTACAAGATCTCGCGTGCGGTATCCGCCGGGGACAACTACATGAGCGATGTGTACAGAATCGTAGTTCACTTCACGGGTGAGTGCGCCGCGACCGATCGGTCGATCACGGTGGCCCCGGATGGCACGACGAAAACCGTTTCGCTCGTGGTGAAAAGCCTTCCGAACACCGGCAAACGGGGCACGATCATCGAGGATCTGCAGACGTACGAGAAGGAGGTGGCCATGTTCCGGGACGTGGTGCCGAAGTTGTCGCAGATGGTGGAGGGGACGTTCTTTGCCGCTCGCTGCTACCACGCGACTAACGTCCCGGACCGGGTGATCGTGTTCGAGGACCTGAAGGCGCTCGGGTACGTGAACAGCAACCGGCAGGCCGGCTTCGACTTCCACCAGTGTGCCCTGGTGATGGAGAAGATTGGTCGGTTTCATGCCGCCTCGATGCGGCTTGCCGAGCAGGAGCCGGAGCTGATGCGCAAGCAGTTTCACTTCAACATGTTCAACCCGGACGGTGGGCAGGCAAACGACGACATCCATGCCGTCTTTGAGAAGGGGCTGGCAACGTTGATCGGGGTGGTGCGCAAAAACTGGGCCGGTTTCGATCCGTCGATTGTGGCCAAGCTGGAGCGGTTGGTGCCCGTTTACGTTGACCGCTTGCGCAAGTGTCTGGAGCAGGACGTGGAGACGGACGGTGGCTTCCGGGTGCTGAACCACGGGGATCTCTGGTCGAACAACATCATGATCCGCTACGATACGAACGAGCCGAACACCGTGCGGGACGTGGTGTTTGTCGATCTGCAAATTAGCTTCTACACCAGCCCGGGAATCGACTTGAACTACGTCCTCGCCAACTGCCCGAACTACGAGACAAGGACGCGGCTCGATGAACTGCTCGACGTGTACTACCGATCGTTCAGTGGGACGCTCCGGCAGCTCGAGTACCACACCGTGCCTACGATGGAGCAGGTTCGGCGCGAGATCCGCCGGATGGAGTTCTTCTCGCTGGTCTCCGTCGTTTCCATACTGCCGATCGTGCTGATGGACCACACGGACGAGGTCGTGGCCGACATGGAAAGTTTGCTCAGCGACGGCGCGGACGGGGAGAAGGCTCGCGAAATCCAGTACAACGGGGCCAACTATCAGCGCATCGTGCGCCCAATGTTGGTCGAGTTCAATCGCCGGGGGTTGTTGGATCTCTGAGGAGAAGGAAGAAGAACACTAAGCAAAGCGTGTAAATAACGAACAAGTGAAACAGGGGCTTGAATATCAGGTGCTATCGAAGCAACCCTGGCGATGAGCTGCTTTTTCCACTTACCTGTGATTTTACAGTACTTTTCCTTGCGCCTCGAATTCTCAGTCAATTTTCATCTTTTCCGCTAACATTTTCATGCATCTTACCACAAAACTATTATAATTAAATATCGAATACTATAAATTGAAGAATGGATAGCTTTCTGCTTTCAGGTAGAGTTACAACGAAACGAAAAGTCGATTTAAAGAAAATCATCGAAAAGGCGTTGCAATTACGCCGGAAGCGAAAATAAGTTGGAATTGAATTGTCGAAATGGATCACAAAACTGTCGAAAACGGGTTTAACAAATTAGTTTAGTTGGCGAAAGAAAATTGAATGAAAAAAGACGCTTGCACTGAAGTCATCAAAATAAATGACGTTGTATCACTTTAAATACGGTAATGCCAATTTCTCTCTATAGCGTGATTTAAAAAATGCGAAGGTTTAATAAAAAGATTCCACTTTTCTCCACAAGTTACTTATCTTGCTGCAACGATCCAATGTTCCAGGGCAAATGTTTTAAAGTTTTTTTTTCGGACATTGGAAGTATTTTGAAAGCAAACAACAAACATCGAATAACTACTAGTTGTATAATTCCAATGAATGTATTCATACGGGTTCTCTTTACAAACAGGAGATGCCTCTCCTTAGCATTGCATGAAAAATCGATCGCGCTTTGCTTTCCATTTTCATCCCCCCACTTTGTGTTCGCTTCGGAATGAGGGACTTCTGTTTGTGTCTCCTTCAACTTCACAAGTTTTTTTCTTTTCGCAAATTTTTCTAACACATCCAAAAACCGATTTTTGTTCAAAGGTGGGAAGCTAAATTCATTGCTTGACCCAAAAATTAAACGAAACGAAAACATTCAGAAGGGAGATAGATAATGCCAGTTTGTTTTTTTTTGTTAGAGCTTTACAATAGTTGTATATGCTAACAACAGGTTAATGGTTGTTTTTCAGCCGTTAGCATGTGTTAGCTATATTTCCTCCCTTTCTATCTCAATCGCCATGTTGTCCTGCAACAATGTAGTTCAGCAAAGTGTTAAAGTATCCGACGAGTATATAAGGACAATATTATGCCGCCTTTCCCCTGACCTGCTTCTCTCTGTGCTTTTGGTGGCGTTACAATTGTGTGTTTTGCTTTTAAATGCAAGGATCTATAATACAACACGTGCTTACTACTTGTTTGCTAGTTTTGCTTTTTTTTGATTGATTGATTGATCGATCGATTTATTCATTGGGATTGGATGATCTCTCTGCAGTCTAGTTTATATTGTTTAAGTCTATTTTATAATACTCTTGTATTTCAATTCCTCTTTCGCTACTCGCTTCAGATTGTTCTCCATACGGTTTTCCCATTCCAAGCCCAAATATTATTCCATGGCATGCTTGCGCTTACATAATGAAATTTGTAAAAGTCTGAAAACTTGTTTAATTTTATCGTTCGTCAACTTTGCCCTATATTGCCATAATTGTATAGCACTTCGTTCAGCATAAGGTTTATCAAATCAAACGATTGGAAGTTAAAAAAGCATTACATAAATATTGGTTATTTCATACGAATGGAATTCATTAACCACAGTTTTTATCTGATATAAATACAGTTTTACAGTACATGTTCTCAATACTTCATTTTTTGCCAAACTTTTTTTTATCGTTTCAATTCCATATTCGCTTCGAAGGGTGAGATTAGAAACTGCTGCTGTATCTGGTGGAACGAACAACGCCCACACACATTGCTTTAATACCAAACTTTTCTCCTTTTTATATCCCCCTCCTACGGGACCATCGATTTAAAGGAAACTAAGACAAATCGTTCCGATCATTGCCAATTCCGTCGCAATTTCCGTTCCCACTTCGTACGTAACGAAGTGTTTGCAAAATTGTGTGTTACTTTCAAAAATAAGGCATGCTCTCACTAGTAGGGTTGTGTGTGTGTGTGTATGTGTGTGTATGTGAATCTGCTCGTCACACTATATTTTAAATGCTAGAATTAAACGCTTCCCCTAACATGGTATCAACACATTTTGTTCGCTGCCGCCATTTGGGTACTGCTCACAGTTTGGTTTGCTTCTTTGCCCGAAATGGAGTTGAATCTTTCAAAATTGCAAACGTTAAATGCAATCACATGGGGAACGGTAAAGGAAAATCAATTCCCAAAAGCAGTAGGCGAGAAAGCAGCCAGAGCAGTAGGCCATGCGGGCAGCGTCCGTACAAATATCACAAGCACAAACCGTTGCTCACAGTGCAGCAGAGATGTCCAAATCGATTACAATAAGACTACGCCATCGCGGTTAGGTTACGTTACTACAAATATGTGCTACAAAATGGAAAATGTGTTGGTGTGTCGGTAGTGGTTGATTGTTCTACGTTTAGCACGTCCTCGCTTCCTCACATCCCACATGTTGTGGGCTTGCATTTCCTTTCCCGTTCCTGTGTTTATTTTTCTTCGCTTGACAAGAAGGACAAAACTTGAACATGGGTTGCTTTTTTAAATCACGCAAACAGTTTATCTTGTCAGTAGCATTTCGAAATAAAGCATAATTTCTATACAGTTTTTGAGTGCAGTTTAAGCTAACAAAATCATTTTCTTTGATTTACAAGGTAACAGGGCCAGTTTAGCCAGACAAGCTTTTTCTCCTCGTGCGTACAATATATAAAAGAAAGAACAAAAGAACTAGGTTATAAACAGAAGGAAAAACAATAAAAAGATTATTCATCACAATAAGTAAGGTAAGGGTTGTTTTAGTTCGTCTCGACTGTCCCCTTAGTATGATTGTAATTTTCTAAAAGGCGTGCATCGAGGCGTTTCGTTTTATTTACATCCTAAAAAGGCTTTTTCTTCAAAGCAGCGGACCGAGCTGAGCCGTGGCGGCTGCCCGAACAGAACCCAGAGGAAAAACAAAAAGCGAAAAGTTAAAAAAAAATATATATATAAATGTACTCACGGTACCAGAAAAGGTAAACAAGCGGAAAAGCTAAGAGACACCGGGCGGCATATATTTTCGACGTTTATTACTTTTTTTTGTTTTCGTTTTGTTGAGTTTCATACAGTGTTTTTTCATTGCAAACCCTCTGGCGGAAGATCCCGATACTCGAGCGGTTTTCGGCGTGTTTGCCAGGGTTATACGCTAGTAGCTTCGACGTTACATTAGCGGTAGTAATAATAATAAAAATAATAATAATAATACAATAATAATAATGTTACTATTAATTATGATTGTAATAAAATAATGCTTTCTTTTCTCATAACCAAACATGCGCGCCAGAGCCGGTCGCGTTTAGCTCCGCAACCGCGATGATAAGCAGACTTACAGACGAATAAATCAATTACAACAGTGCGCCGTATACTTTATACGTAAAGAAAGAAAAATGGAAACAGGATGTAGCGATGTGTGTGAAAAAGAAGGAACAAGAAGTACACATATTTAGATGATATTTTGTTTCCATTACTTTGCTGTTTTGTTAAGGGTTTTAGCGCAACAGTGACACACCGTTCACGAAAATGGAGTTGTTGTGCAGAGCGCGGTGGGAAAGGGAGCGTATGGGAGCGGAGAACGGGACTTTAAATTACAATAAAAACGAAAATTATCCCCAACATCATCATTCACTACCGGGGAGGTGTTTTTTCTATTCTGTGCTGTGTCGTCCGTGTTTGTTGTGCGACAATTTGCGTTGCCTTTCTAAACACAGGCACAGGAAGCACAAATAATTGAGGATAAAAGGTACACCGATCTATTTTCCTCTTTCGTATATTCAGCCTCGCCGCGTAACACTCGAAATTAATGAATAGCCCATATCTCGCCCGAGATCCGTGCGACGACAGGAAAATGGTTCTTCCAGTAAAGTTGAAAGTGGTGTAAGGAAACTGTGTCTCGCATTTTCCGAACCCAAAGGCTTTTTTAACTGCTTTGGCCCACACTTTTCGTTTTCCCAATTGCACTCCTTTTTTCGCTTTTTGTTTTTGTTATCCAACGGAGATAAGCCATTCGACACACGCTGGAGAGGCGTTGCTGCTTATGCTTCAACGAGCACTAGTAGGTTTGTGGTGGCGTCGATCCCGAGGTTAATGCTGCTGCTGTCGGTACTTCCATTGCGAACAAATTTAACAATCTCTCCTACCCCCTCAGTCCGTTGCGTTGGTCGGTGGTGCCGCCGTGGTTCCGCCACCAGCAGCGTTTCCGACGTCCTCCACCGTTGGGGATGGTGATGAAGGCGCAACTGGTGCCGTTACTGCCGTCTGCTGCTGCTGCTGCTGCTGATTAGTCGACCCGTCCGAACCGGCCGTCACGGTCGACGATGACGTCACTGGAAGCTGCGTCTGCTGATCATCACCATTCGTAGGCTGCTGTTCTTGGTTGGTTTCCTTAAATGAAAACGAATGAAAAATAATAATCAGAAATGCCCAGCAGAACAGTTAACAAGAGGTTAGGAAGGAGCAATGCATTTTGCCTCCATTTTTAAACGAAGGTAAACGGGTATTCCCCCATGGCGCAGCGGGGGGGCCTGCATTTTTAAACGGGGGTGCCCATGGCGCAGCGGTGGCGCGAGGAAACACCACACCACAGGTGTGGGATCGAATCTCGAGTCTGGCACCCTTCGGTATTACGAACGGCTGACCACCGATGTATAATATACCGTCTTTCGGTCACACAAACTCTCTTCGGAGAGAGGCCTTGTCCCACTAGGGGATGTCGTGCCACATAAAAAAAGGGTATTCCTGTATTTAAACTTGGAGGAATTGTTCAAATGGTTGATTTGGTTGAGCGTAACTTTTTTGCTCCTGTTTTTGCCAGCAGATTGTATAAAAAAACTAAAAATGGAGGTAAAATCATTTATAAACCGACCAACTCCACCGTGCACTCGGATCAAGTATTTGTACTAGATAAGATTTAAACGGTACGGACAGTGTACTCTTATCTACCAGATGCCCACGTTTTTACATTACGTCTGTGCAGTAGACGTAAACAACCAGAACAGTTCCCTGGCCTCAGGATGCTTTCTTTCAGGATGACTTTGGAAATTACAGTACTTTTTACACAGTTGCGAGACTTGACATACAGTGAGCCCAAAAAGTATTCGTCTAGACGAAAATTTCTTGAAAAACCCATATTTTAGAGCGTTGTAGGCTCAAAAAATGCGTTTAAACGGCCATGGTCGGTAGAGGATTAGTCAATTCGTATATATCAATCAAATTTGCTAGTAGAACTTAACAACACTGGTGGCCATGGCGCAATATTACAAAAAAAAGCATTTATGATGAACGCAAAAAGTATTCGTCTACTTCGGATTGTTGTCCTATTTTCGAGGCAACTAGCTTACTGTGTTAAGATTTAATATTTTTTTAGGGTATCCCTTTGCTTCAATAACAATTTTAAGTCTACGTGGCATGGAATTGGCCAAATTTGTCAAGACGGTAGGCGGTATTCGGTTCCATTCTGCTTGTAAGGCGCCTTTCAACTCATCCTTGTTAGAGATTGTCCGTTTTTGAAGGGAATCATCTAAAATCTTCCTTAGATGTTCTATCGGATTCATATCTGGACTCTGTGGGAAGCGAATGGAGTTGTTTTGGGACATTATAACGAAGCCCAAACTTGGTATTTACGGCTGTGTGCTTAGGCTCGTTATCTTGTTAGAATAGGAATCTTCCTTGAAATCCTAACTTCTCGGCGCTTTGTATACAACTGTCTTTCAAAATTTGAACGTAGGTTTTGTGATCCTTTATCCCATCAATGAAGTGCAGCTGCCTCACTCCTGCTGCACTAATGCACCTCCAAACCATGTCGGAACTTTCACCATATTTCACCGTTGAAATAAGATTCTTTGTTTGCATCTCAGTATTGCATTTTTTATGTGGTTAAAGCTCGTGGCCGACCTTTTCGTTGCTTATTTTCGAATGTTTTTGAGCCGTAGAATCGATAAATTACCGATTGAGCTTTAAAACAAGGTCTGGCCACAAGGTTTGCTATCTCGTTGGTAGACTTGCATACACTATGCAATCGTACGATTAGTTTTTCTCTTCAAAGGTTATCTCTGACGCCTTTTGACCTATGATGTGAACTAACTGGACATTCCGAATTAACACATTAAGCGCTACGTCCATTTGCACTGCTTTCCGTTAAGTCGTTAATTCGTCATAGACCATCGACGGTGAGTAGTGAGCTGTGCTTGCATGTTCAAACATTCCTTGGCGATATAGAACAATGCAAAAAAGTGATAAAACAAGGCCTTTTGTACATTTTTTGCTCATTTCCCGATGCCTCCTAAACAAAAATTTTCAATAACGCGAACTGACCATATTATTTTAAAAAACGAGATGCACTGTCGGCCCCAATAACCTGGTTTCCCTACAAAAAATACTCTGTCAGTTCCATGGGACTAAGAGAGCGCTCAACGTATTAATTCCAGACCGATGTATGCTAAATTTCATTCAAATTGAAATATCATGTCACTTTAGTGATCTGCCATCAATTAGATTCAGAGAGGCCCACAGGAAGGCGGTCAATTTCCAACTAGACGAATACTTTTTGCACTAGCAAAATTTCAATTTTTTAGTTTTAAATTTATTTTACTGTTAAGTTTTTCTATTTTTTTATTTTTATCAAACATCGATAGTGCCTTGGCCAGTACCACACTCAATCTGACCATTGGAATTTTTGTTGTGCGCCTACTAGGCTTATAAATCGGGTCTTTCAAATAAATATTCATCTAGACGAATACTTTTTGGGCTCACTGTACATTATGCAATCGTAGGATTAGTTTTTCTCTTCAAAGGTTGTCTCTGACGCTTTTCGACCTATGATGTTCCTATGATTCCGAATAAACACATTAGGCGCTACGGTCATTTTCATTGCTTTCCGTTAAGTCGTTAATTCGTCATAGACCATCGACGGTGAGTAGTGAGCAGTGCTTGCATGTTCAAACATTCCTAGGCGATATAGAACAATGCAAAAAAGTGGTAAAACAAAGCCTTTTGTTAATTTTTCAATAACGCCATATTACTTTAAGAAACGCGATGTACTGTCGGCCCCAATAACTTGGTTTCCCTACAAAAAAGGCTCTGTCAGTTCCATGGGACTGAGAGAGCGCTTATTCCAGATCGTGGTATGCTAGATTTCATTCAAATTGAAATTTCATTTCAGCAAATATCAAAAATCCCCGAAAAAACTAGCGAATTGGTCCAAGTAAATGAATACCAGTCCTTATGAGAAAGCACCCAAATTGTAATGCAAAAGATGCAGTCTTTTAATCACTTATAATTAAAGTTAAAATTTCTATTTTGAATTCTTAATAGTTGCTTCGTTATTGGAAAGCGAGAAATAATTCTCAAAAGTACATTTTGCAAGCTAGAGATACAGTAACCTCGCCAAACCCGTTCATTCGGAATTTATTACTCCACTCACCTGCGATTCTAAAACACGTTCCTGATGCATTGCATTCAGCAGCTCCCGTAAGTGTTGATTTTCCCTTCGCAGATGCTCTCGCTCGACATCCTTTTCACTAATTTTATGCTAAAATATATGGAAAAAACAAAAACAGGTAACAGAGCGGGTGGTTAGCAAGATCGAGGTTTAATTGAGTGCGTTGTCCACTAACCAAGAGTTGCGAAATCTGGGCGTTTAGGCCAGTGACGTAGCTCGCTATCAGATGGCACGGTACGGTCGGAGCGAGGGACGTAGCGTGGAGCAGCCGATTCTTGCCGCAAAGCTCAACCCCCATCGGTCCGGAGTATTTTTGGGTCATGGATGGACTCTGTGTGCGCGTGTGTGAGAGAGAGAGAAGAGCGGGGAAAATGGTAAATTTTCAATTGTTGTAAGAAAAGCGTCGAAGGATGCTTACCACTGTCGAGTCGTAGTTCTCGTTGATTTCTATATGGGACTCGGGCGATTTTGGAACACCTCCAATCACACCGTCGTCTAAGGTATCTACAGCGGTGGCGGCGGCGGCCGCAGCGGCGAGCTTGGAAGCTTCCGTAAGCTTGCGTGCCTTTTCGTTCTCTGCCATCAGCACGGCGGCGGCTCTATAAGGTGGACAGGTTACAGAGTGTGTCTCGTTAGTTTTAATTCTTCACAAACGCCCAAACGTTCCTAAACCCTACCTAACTTCATCGATTTCACAGTATCCATCCTCGTCCTCCGTAATGTTGACGGACTGATCCAACACGGCCACAGCGATCGGCGGTGGTGGCGGAGGCGGCTGGCCGGCAACCTGGGGAGCGGATGGGGGGGATGTGTTGTTTGACGCGGAAGGCACTGACTGACCGCCTATCGTCGGGCCGGTCGGCTCGATCGGGTCTTTGGCGCCGGTGGTAGTCGTCGACGGAATGTTCCTGCTGTTGCTGTTGCTGCTGCTGTTGCTGCTGCTGCCGGTGGTGCAGCGGCCACGGCGCACACTGCACTCATCACAGATCGAGGTGGAAACGGCACTGATCTGCTGGCTGTCCGTCACTTGCGTGTGCTCGTTCAGGATCTCCATCAGCGTTTGGCCGTAGGCGAACGCGGCCAGCACGATGTCGGTCGGTTCCTTTGGTGCTTCGGGCTGGGCGGCAATGTCCGCTATCGCCTGGAAGTGTTCGTCCGGCACTTTGAACATGTCGCACACGATGCGCTGCTTGCTGGCCAGCGTCTTCTGTATCAGCTGGTCGTATCGGCGCATTTGTTCTGATAGCGGGTGGGAAACATTGGATTAATAAATTATCTCCTGTTGTAGAACAATTCTTGTTATATATTTTGAACATTTTTTTATAATTTTCCATTTAGTTCAAGTTACAATATTATTATTGTGGTTACTATATTCCCTAATTTGATAATGACCCCGAGCAACGTTGAGAAAATAAGCACAGACGTCTGCCCAATTAAAACAACTGAGGATGAGAAATATAAATAACCAAAAAACTATTCCGGGACAGTCGGGAACTCTCGCGAAGAAGCCAAATAAACTCCCGCGAGAATGTCTGCCAGAGCTCGCGAGCAACAATAACAAACATTCCCCTTCGGTTCACTTCACCAAAAACTGTGAAATTTTGCATCAACCAACCGACCGTTGTGTTCCTGTGGGACTCTCTACTTCCCACGAAGGATGCACGCCGAGCTGACCAATATTCGGGTGGGTGAGATTGCTGATTGGTCAACTCACTTGCCATCCCGGATCGGATTGTTTACAGGATCGTCGACAAGTCATAAAGAAGTGAAAATAAATAGCGGTTCCGTTCGCTGCCAATAGCTTTGCCAAGTTCCGCTTCAAATACGGGGTTCGATACGAAACCAGGGACCACGGGGATCGTGTGTGTTTACGTTGCCAACTTGGCCACATTGAGGATGATGCAGTTTGCCTCCATCGCGAATGATCACATTCACGGGAACACTTGGGATATTTAATTGGTGAAATGATTCATCTAAAGCCCAATTCAATCGATGACAACTTTTACTCGATGCTAACTGTCCCCAAACGCTTCTGAACCTTACTCGGGGTCCACAATACAGCGCGACGTCACCTGACAGGAGCTGAACTCCATATAAAAAAAACCTTGCGCGATGTCCCGCGAATCGCGCTAGATTTTTTTTGCATGGAGTTCAGCGCCTGTCAGGCGACGTCGCGTTACGCGACGGTGCAGTCTGGAAAGCGTGTTACACTAGGTACTTTAAATGTGCGTAGTAGATGTGTGCCTTATGATTCTTTTGGCGAGATTTATGATTTACAAATTTCATTTAGACATTTAAGAACCTTTCAAAACATTGATGAATATTTCATGAAGCTTCAATGAATCTTCATGACGCTTTGATGGGTGACAAA
Organism: Anopheles ziemanni; assembly: GCF_943734765.1. Taxonomy (NCBI): domain Eukaryota; kingdom Metazoa; phylum Arthropoda; class Insecta; order Diptera; family Culicidae; genus Anopheles; species Anopheles ziemanni. The sequence goes on from NC_080706.1 coordinate 77,084,286, forward strand.
AATGGGGGGAAGGGGTCCGCTAGTGTTGTGCTTAATGAATCTTTTGGCGAGATTCATCCATATTAATCTTTCACTTAAGATTAATTCAGATGGATACATTGAATCTTTAGGGATTCGATAATCAAATGTTTATGAATCTTTCGAAACCTTAATGCATCTCTCGTGGATCTCCACGATTCTTTCATTGGCGTGGATTATGAGACCAAAAAACAAAACCCATTTTTAGCTCATTACTGTTCATCAGTTGATATACCTGTGGGATTCATGAATCTGAATCTGATTTACATAAATCTAGGGTCTTCCCTTCCCATTTCAATGACTTTTTAATCTGACTTCATTAATCTGTTATGCTAAGATTCTCTCATCCAAAGATGCATGAATCTCTAAATCGAAGCAAAGAGTAATTCATATGCAAGAATCTAAATCTAAATTATCAAACTCTAGGTACGTAGTTAGGTTGAACTATTTTACGTGATCGAAAGCTAACGGCGCGAATCTAATTTCGACGAAAAGTGACCATCGTTAATCAATTTCAATTAGATCATCGCAATTCGAACCGAATACATTGTAACGACCGAAAGTTGGTATACTTTTCACCGTCTGGTACTCTGGTACTCTGCCGTGTCTTTGGATGTTGGTTTTGCAACGGCCAACGAAAACGGACGCTTCCTTGCTTGCGGACTTTCCAAGAATTTCCTCCGCGCATCATCATGCTAGTTCTGGAGCGAGCGCCTGGCAGGAGTGTTGTTGTTTATCCCATCCCGGGGGCACGAACTACCCGAATGAAACTCACCTGCCGGAGTTAGGATTGGTTCCGCGGTCAGCGTGGCGCTGACACTGACATGGATTTCGCTCGGGGCCACCAGCGAACACTGTTGCGTGATGGTGCGCGTATTGTTCGGACCTCGGCCACCGCTCGCCGCCCCCCGGCGTGGATAATGCTCGTCGTCTTCCGGCGCGTCGTCGTCGTCTTCGCCGTCGTCCGACGAGCGACCGTTACACTCCTGCGAACCGTGTCGCTGCGTCCGCTTGAACTTTTCCTTCTCCTCGTTCTCCAGGTTGTCCTCCGTTTCGTTGGCGTTCGCCCCTCCGGGACCGGTACCTGCGCCGGTCGAGTGGCGTCCCTTGCCGTGCGAATGATGATCTTCGTCGGCGGCAGCGCTCCGTCCGCCCGCTCCGGCACCATGCGTTGGTGTTCCTCCTCCACCTCCCGCTGCGCCACCCGTGCCATGGCCCACGTTCGACGAGTGCTGCTGCTGGTGGTGATGGTGGGGGGACTGCTGGTTCTGCTGCTGCTGCTGCTGGTGCGGATGATGGCCAACGACGGCACTGCTGCTAATGGCGCGGCACTGCGTGTCCTTGCGCTCGAGCGGCGTCGACGTCTGCTCGATCTTCTGCGTCTCGGTGACGGTTTCGAAGCTGTCCTTCGGTGGATGACCGGCACCACCGCCACTGCTGTCGTCGCCGTATTCGTGCGTTCCTTTGGTACGTGCTTTGTAGGCATCGGCGGCATCGGAGATGTGTTTAAACCATCTGCAACGGAAAACGTATGGAAAGAAGGGAAACGTTAGTTATTACAAACAATTTTAAGCCCTCCTCATATCTTCGGTATTGACGCTTCCCCACACAATTGGCACACCTGGACACTAGAGAAGGCCGCCGGATCGGTTCTCCACCGAGGCTGCTCCTTCGCTTGGCGTGATGTTTGGCGGCGGAACCGGCTCCGTCTTCAAACCTCAGCTCGGGCATACAGTGCGCCACCTCAGCGGCGATACTTTTGCGTCGCAATCGACCCGTGACGGTCGGGACGGTTAAGTTCATCATTTTTTTTTTCTTTTTTATTCAAGCCGCACTACAACTGACCGGTGACAAATCCGTAAAACTCTTTACATTTTACCACTACTAGCCGCGGGGATGAGTTAACGCTCCTATGTAATTGTGCCCCGTTGCACGTAAATTGGTAGTTTGTATTCGCTCCCCAAACGTAACGTTAATCTTTTCCTGGGACATTGGACGAACAGGTGGTTAATTTTTTATAATGATTATAGGGTATATCGCGGTTATCACTTTTTTATGGGCCTTAAATAATGTTGTCGCTTCGCTTAATAGTTTACAATTAAAGACCCTCCGAACGGCCTCTTTAATTTGACAAATATTCTCAGCCAACCGAACGGCGGCCGCCGACGAATCTGCCGATTATTACTGGCAAATTGGAATTTCCATTCCAACGCACCGACGACGACGCGAACCGGGAGGGGCAAGAGATTGTGTAAGTCAACAAAAAAGCGTTAGGTAAGTGTGGCCTTCATGCGAAAAGCTCATCCTCTTTTGTCTCTCCCGTCCATCTACTTGACTTCCTTTCCACTGATTCCCCCCCCACTGGCAACGTGTGTAGAACGGTTCTCTCCGCAGGACCGGAAGATTTACATTGTTATCAGGGAATCAGCGGCCGTGCGGTCATTGCGCAACATGGGGAAGGCATGCGGTATGCTGCCTTCGGACGTAATAAGTGCGGCTTTTGTGGAGCAATGTGTTGCGGTTACGCCTATCTGCGGCAAAGGAAAGTTCGCAAACTAATTGGAACTAAGCGGAATGGTGATTCACCAAGCCTTATGGAGTTTTTAGACCGGCTTGGAGTGTGTTTGAATCCTTGAATCCTCAATCCGATAATTAGATTGGATTTTCTAGTTTGTGCATTGTTTAGGCTTAAGTATCGCTTTTACCTTTTTCCTTTTTATTATTCGATACGTAATATGTGAGCTATATATGATTTAAGAGTCCTAAATAATAACTGTCAGAAAAGAGTAATACATTTAATGTTTTGTTTTCACGCAGGTCACATTCTTTTGCTAAACAGACCGTATAAGTTATTTTTATTACCTCCACATTTTGCCTGATAAAAAAAAGCCGGCGTAACTTAATCGCTCTCTATCGGTTTAAGGGGGCTTTTAGGAAACCGCCAAAGAACGCATTCTGGTGGAAAAATGATTGTTTTATTGCTGCGACGATGGCGCACAGGCTTTGCAAACAAACAAAACTGAAACGAAACACGATCTATACCGATCCGCTCAAGCGCTCGTGATCAACTGGCGTGAAGGGAAGGACGACACAACGAACGGCGGCGGTTTGCGTACTGTTTGGTTTAGTTTTTTGTTTAAGTGGTAACTGATAAGTGCACGAGTGACATTAAACGTCGCGGATTTTTGAGACCTTCTTCAGCCTCCTCCTATAAAATGTAAATAAAACCACTATAGCCTTTAGGGAAGCGCCTATCAACTGGCGACCGGGAAACAAACGGAGAGAATCTCGGAATAAAACACTGGGGGCTAGACATTTTATTGTGAAATAAACCAATTTTGTTTACAATGCAAATGACATGCCGATGCTGGTTGCCGGAGGAAATAAAAAGAATATTTGCTTGATTAACCTTCCATTAGCGGTCAGTGGGCAGTTGTTTATTTTTTAGCTTAGCCTTGGTATATAGCCAAGGTTTTTTTCTGATCAGTTCGACCGATTATATTCATGTCCACCACGTGTTCCGGTGTTCCGTGGAAATCACGATTCCCACACACACATGGTAGAAGTAACTAGCAGACCTTTTCTTTCAACCGCAACCGCAAATGAAAGTGAAATTAAAAACAATGCTAATCAAACTGGCAACCAAACAGTCCCAGGGCCAGCTGGGAGGTATCGATCCTGAAGTTCAGCCATTCGAGCAGATCGAAAAACCGCAGAAACTTTCACAGTCGGTTTGGTCCAGGTCAAAGTGTGTGCCAGCAGCAGGGCCCGCTTTCAGATCCGTCGGGTGGATCAAATTTCCATATCTCGTGTACGGAATTCCGCTACCTTAACTTGCCTCGGTTTGTACTAACATTGATTGTTTCTACCGAAGGAAATATGATCGAATGGGTGGATGGGATGTCGGTGTTCGACATGCCAATCAAATTGTGTTCAATGAATCTCCACGCATTCGCCGACCGCGCCGTGTCAGCACAATTAGCTTCGAGGGGAAGTGGATTGTTGTGTGCAGTGTAAGAATGTACATGCAAATTATGACCTAAAGAACGAAAATCGCAGTTCATCAGCCTCGTGAACAGAGAAATAATAGTAAAAAGTATTGAGTAAAAGTATTGTGTAGTAAAGGTACATCGTGCTGTGAAGACCCTGCCGTCGACATCAAAACCGATCGGCCTAGAGAGGACGTTTGTTTGTAATTGAATGTTTATCGCATTGGGACATAGGGCTGGCTAGTTTTTTTGTTTTCCTCCAAGGAAATAATTGACCAACCCAGCCAGCCAGCCAGCCAGCCAGCCAGCCAGCCAGCGAGCCAACCATCCAGTATGGCTCATGTTACACGACGACAGGCGATGTCAACATCGACATTGAACAACCGCCAGCCGACCCAGGCCACCATCACACGAGACAGGTGACTGTTGAAATGTCAATTACCATATTGTCATTTTGCTACAATTGTGCCAAAGGGCGGCTAGGGCAGGGCGGGGCAGGGCAGGGTGTGCTTGTGTGTGTGTGTGCTTGTGCAGCGCGATGATATCGCGTATCAACGGGCAATTTGCGTTTGGCCTATTCAACTTTCAATCATCCTTTTCCCCTCCACCGCCGGAGGGAGTGTTCCGGAGGAGCAAGACGTCGGATCTCGGTGGAGTGTGCAGAGGAGGGAGAGTATGCCGGGAAATGTGCCTTCCATTTCCAATCGTATAATCTTAATTGTGTGTTTTTAATCCGACCGGCATTGGGACATTCGTTAGCTCAATTTAATATCGCGTCGTCGACGGCCTTCCTTCAACGGAACAACAACACAGGCACCTTGTTGTGTAGCACCATACAGAGTGTCATATGGGTTTTCATAGACCAGGGCCAGGTTTGCAAGCTCCTTTTCAGAACATTTAATGCGCGCCAGCCATTGCACTGAGAGTAATTTAAACGTTGTGTCAATGTTTAAAGTGACACATGTTTGAACAATTACCTCTACCTCTCCCTCCCTCTCGCAACCTGAACCAAAGGCACCGAAGGGCGTTTGATACCGGCCCGTAAACAAGTCCCAGGCAAATGGCTCGATTGAAGTGGGTGTCTAATATCTCACCATCAGGAATGGCAGGATGCTGCTGGGAAGCAACGAGCTCAGCATTCCAGCACTTTTCTGTTTTTAATGGAACTCGGATTTGTTTAGTGAAGCGGAAGCAAATTTCATGCGGCATGCGATAAAGTTTTTCCACCCCGACTTCAGGTGCGTTGTTGCAGCATCATATCATGCTTTATTTGCTGAATAATTAAGTATCCCCATAATGCATTACTTCCGAGTGGGAAGGTGTGTTTTGCAGCTTGTGTTTGGCATGGAAAAAGAGCAAAGTACTTTAATTATTCATTTTACCGGTTGTGATGGAGTTTCATATGCACATGAAAATGGATAGCATTGAAATGATTGTTGTTTTGTAGAAAGGAACAAAAATCAGGGCTTTTAGGACCAGCTTCGAAACATTCGGATCAAAGCGAAATTTTGAGACATTCCTATAAATTATCCAACGAAGGAAAATGTAAAAATATTACTTTTCTACGTTTAAACAATTTAAGCGGGTGGAAATGATAAAACAAAAATGTGCCACGAAATAAAATATTGACAATCAATCGTGAAGTACGGTCTCTTTCCATTGATTGTAAATTTTGCTGGCAATTGATTTTGTCTTTTGTAAAGTTATACGTTTAACAAAAATTTCCTTCTAAAATGTGTTTTCTTTTCCTAACTAAAGGCCGGTTGAATTTCCACTATATTTTGGGTTACTACCAGTTATGAGTTTGTAAAACGCGTTCTGTTAGTTCTATTTGCAACTCGATTGATTATGGAAGGAAATGGCATGTAAACTAAAACCTTAAATTGTTTCGAGTACAGCATCAACCTGTTTCCAGAATATGAGAGCTGGAGAGAATTTTGAAGCAAATTGCCCAGTAAAGTTCCTCCTTTAATAAGGGTATTAGAACGGAATCAATCGGTTGAAAATAATGTGAATTTTCAGAGGCTGAAAGCATCCGTTCGAAATTGAATGATTCCAAACACTATGGATATGACAACCATTTTCTGAGAGGCTATGAGAGATAATCTTAAGCAATTTGCAGCAAAATTATTACGCAGATACGAATCGGTTCTATCTATGAGGTTAGAATAGATTTAGATCAGAAAACAAGAAAATTTGACCAATTTACAGGAACAAGAAAAAGACTCTGCACGACATAGTACGCTCGTTTGCCTTATATCACTCCACCCATTATTTCGTCTCCAATAAATCCTCCTAATTGAGGCAGTTCAATCATCCACGTTAGCGCGCTCCTATTTATTCACGCGCTAATTTTCCGACATTTTCCCCCCATCGACATCGGACGGCCTACTGGCCTACAATGTCGGCGACTGATACTACCACCACAGCCGCAGCAGAGCTCTAGAATAAATGACCCGGCCAATTTGTCCATCGCACGGCGGTGCGCCAACGCACGGTGGGTGTGTTTGTGTGCGTTTTGTTTGGAGTTTGGAGCAATTATAGCAACCTTCAAAACTTCGCGCACCGTCCCACACAAAACGCCCTACGGAGCAGAACATCACGATCTTCTCCTCCTCCGAAGTATTCGCTCCGCTTTTTCCATCTCGAGAAAAAAAAACAAGAACAAACCCAACCACCCACCCACGGGCAGGGGGAGGGGCATGAACACGGTTGTTGGTGGGATGGATCCGATCGGTGGATGAAGATCAGATGGTTTTATTTTGCCCCCCTTGTTTTAGGGTTTCGTGCCGCCTGATGAGCCTCACACACTCGAGACAACGGAAGGAAACGACGAAACGCTGGATGTGAAAGGATGTGTAAACAAACATCGGGCGGTCATCGCGCGAGCGGAAGAGGTGGAAAAACAAACCCCCCCCCCCCCCCCCCCCCCCCCACGGATGTCGTTGTTTCGTGAGACCATCACAAATTCGACAGATTTGAAACATGTTACCGCCAACAGCACACGACAGACGAACCGTGGTGCCGTGCGTGCGTACGCGTCACGAAGACATCAACTAGATGGATTAGATTCAAACTGGGTTAGTTGTGCACGAGGGAGCAAATACACTCGGTTGCTTTGACCACTGCCATTTTTTTTGTTTTCGTTTCAGAACCTTCGCTTTTTTACAAGATGAAGGTGGAACGGTTTATGGGTTTGTTTTTCTAAATTCTACACGACACTGAATTTTGTTAACTCGGGTACATATTAACACAAGAATTCACGATATGGCTTTGCAGCAGGAGTTCCAGAAAAACTGCGTACACACTGTAATTTTCCGGCAAGACAGCTTTTCCTCGCGCGCGCTTTTCCCGGTGACACGAACCCAAAAAAAAAGGGAAAACACACACCTCGTCCGAAGGATGCGTCCGGCTTTCTCACGCTCTCGGGGAAAACTGAGCCGGTTCGAGTGCGAAACAGAGTCTTATAAGGTACCCTCCTCCACGCAGCTTGCTTTTCCCTTCCTCCCTCCCTGACCGTCGAACCGGGGGGTTGGTGTGGTTTCGCTCTTCCGAGACCGTCAACGGCTGTGAGCTCACCGTGTTGACACGGTCTAAGGGCGACACGGACGGGTGGATGCACGGACTGGACCTGGCACACGGCAGGGCCCGTCGTCACCCGTCACCCGAACCTTGGGCAAATTTTATCTCATTTTACTTGCCCTTCTCTCTCACTCTCCATCGCTCGGCCGTACTAGCCCTCAGTCTCTGCCACTTCCTCTCTCTCTCTCTCTATGTTTGCCGCGTGCGTCTTCGAACAACCGGAGCTATGGCTAATCGGATGGAGCTGTCGAACGATGGTTTACAACTTCCAAACCGTGGGGCCGGTGGCGCACATGTTGGAATTTAATTGAGTTGAAATATTATACAACGCCACGGGCATGGGGCGACGTCGGGGGGGGATCGGGGGCGATAAGCTCATTGGAAAAGTTTATCAAAGCCGTAACAACAACCGAGCCCTAAGCAAAAACAACCTAAATGACTGTTCTGTTCGGTAATTATTCTGCAACATTATTCTCTTTGACTTTGTGTTTTTTCCGTAGAGAAATTCTACCGAAGAAAAAAACTTCCTTCAAATGATGGGACAAATTCAACACTGGATCCCGCCTCTGCCAACCATCGTTCCTCTCGCCAGGGCCTTTGGGGTGCACGAATGAAAAACAAGACTAAACATAAAACCTTTTAGTACCAGATGTCTGCTTGGGAAAATATATATATATATTTGCCCACATCCCGGACGAGGAGCACGTTTTCGGTCAAACTTTTCAAGTGTAGCACCCCTTCCAAAAAGGGTCCAAATAACCGGTGATCCTTTTACGTCGTTACGGTTACCTACGAATCGGCCAGCCGAAAAACCCAACCAGCAACGCACGCCTACACACGCAGGCGCGCACACGCAAGTGTTGAAGGCAGGAACCCGCGTGCCCCGGATGCGTAAACTTTTCCGGCGTTCTTGTTATGATAATTCCCTCGCTTTCGTTCGATTTCCGATTTTCCGGTTGTGCGACTTCTCCTATGAATCGATTTCCTCTGAAGCACACGCGAGAAACGGACGTCCGTGGGGAGAGGAGAAAGAAACGGGAGTCAGAGATTCTCGTTTTCTTTAAATCCACACAAGCAGGGAAGCGGCAGAGACGTGCTCAAGTTCTACCTAAAACGCATCATCAACGTTCGCGCTCACGCGCGCGTTTGCTATTTGGTGTGCAATTTATTTTGACTAGCCAAAAGCTGGCGGCGGTTGGGTGTGGGAGGGAAGACTTTTGAATTTTACGAAGGGTGTTGAGGAAGTTTTCCTGCCGTCAAAAAAGTATCCACCAACACGTAGCGTTTGAAGGAAAATGTCTCACGGTAATCCGAAATATTTGTGGTTAGTCATTGTGCCTCGTTCACATTCATCTGAGCAGACGATTAGCTTCTCGTAGAATTTACTTTATTGATATGTTACTATCCGTCGTCAACTGAACGCACCTAAGGTGGCACATTTTTTAGTCTAATTTTCAAGCAAACCATTTTCCCGTTCTCATTTTCGTCGCGGCTGTGAATCTGGCTTCGAAACGTGCCGCATAAAATGGACCATTTGTGCCATGGACCACAAACACACACACAGGCGAAATGAAAGGGAGTTGTGCCAAACGAGAGCGAAATCAGGACACAACAATCTTCGGCTCGGTGAAGAAGCAAAAGGAAAAGCTGTCCGCCGCACGGATGTGAGAGGTCATATGGGGTGTTGTTGTGTACTTGACCTGTTCCCGGAGCTGCCGCCTCCGGAGTGTTGTGGAATACGCTTAACCCGACATGGATGGATAAACGGTTCGGAGGGCCCAACCAACGAGAGACACCACCACCACCTCCCCTTCTAACCGGCGGCGGCGGCGGCGGCTGCTTAACGTCATTCACACTTCGCGGCGACTCCGATTTTCTTCAGGGCCACCGCCGCCGCTGCTGCCGTGGACGAGATCGACCGATTAACGTGCAGTGCGTTGTGTGCGGACTGGAAAACTGGCTTTTCTTTTCCACCCCCTTCATAGAGCCATAGGCACAAAGATCTACGCAGTAGACGCAACATCATACGCACTCGGCCAAGACGATTCGCACAAACGGGGGTCTATAAAATAATTCTTAACGAGAATCTGACTGACAACAAACGTGAGAGTGCTACTATTGGTTGCTTTGTGGAAGGCAATTAAAAATGTTTTTTTTCTTCTGTTGATTAAAGGAAAACCTGTAACGAAGAAAAGTGAAGCTATATTGCGTCTGTAGAATGTTGGTCCATTTGGAAAATGTTGGCCGCTCCATGCAATATGTTTGCAATGGAATTTAGGTGAGACCTTTTTTCTTCCTTACAGAACCTTCTCCAACGCTGAGCCCAGAAGTTATGAGATGGAGACAGCATTATCTCGTGAAAAATGGCTTCCCTGTGGGTTCGTGTCTCGCTCCCCTCCCCCCAACCCCATATTTCTTTACCTGTTCATATCTGGTGAAAGCTGCCAGCCCCAGGGGAAACCGGGACAATCACAAATGTAATGAGTTTACCGAAATAAAAATCTCGTTCGCGAAAGGATACGGGACAATCTCCCAGAAAGGCAGCCTGTGACCTAGTGGGCGTGTGGTGAAACGGTTGCCTCGTTTACGTTTGCTCTGCCTTTGGTTTGTTTGCTAATAATTTCTTCTAGTGCCCCCCGTACATATCTGGTGGCGATACTGGTGGCCAGATGTACCAGATGGGTTCACCATGCATGCAGCGCGTTTTCATGTGCCTGTTACTTTTATTTGCCGATCCGTTCTTGGAAGGCAGAATCAGTAGCACATATGCGTGGGGCAAAAGCAAAATGATGTCACAAAAACCACATGTTATCAGTTGGGAAAGTTGTAAGAAAAACTTTGCAATTGTTTTATTGTTGTTTTCCTAATAAAGATTCTTTTGCCAAAGTTGTAACCGAGTGGAAAAGTTCCGATAAAATCCTTTTTATAAAAATTCAATATGAAACGAAAGGAGGTAAACATAAACATGCAGTTGAAGGCGTCGAATGTATCAGAATTGATTTTATTAAAAGCTTGCCCCTTGATTGCGCAAATAAATCGTCCCAACATCGTTAGCAGCAAGCAGGTGGGCCCAACGTTTTTCACCTATTAATTTAAATTACGACGTTTTATGTAAATACATTCCACTCTCGGTTGATGGAAAACGATTCAGTTTTCTTTTATTACCACCGGTACACGGACGGGATTAAACGAGTTCCCGCTTACTCCGAGAGCCAGTCATGTTCACTGTCACATGTAAGCAATGGAAACGAAAAAAAAGAAGCAATCCTACATCACGACGACGACAACGACGGTGATGATCGCGATGAAACAATAACCAGTTGCTAATAGCCGCTGACAACATACTCTTATGCGCGCACGTGTCGCCCCATCCTGGCTCATCTCACGGGTTGGGAGGAGCATTCGCGGGGGACAACGCAAACCAGTTTTTCCTCCACAGGCTCTCGACGAACATTGAAAGGAGAAAGCGACGGCGCAGGGTCGATTGATTTCAACTACATCTTCGGCAAGGTTGCTTGCAGTACCATTTGCACCTCCTCATCGCCTCCTCTTTTGTAAACATTACTTTCTATCACGTTAAGTTTCAATTTAAAATCAAACATAAAACATTTAACCTCACACCCGAATAGTTGCTCAATTTTACCAATGTTCGAAATATGGTTCGATGAGTAACGGCATTTCGTTGAAAGGTTTGTTTTTCGCATGTTTGCCCATTTTCAAAATGATTTTTCTTTTATGGTAAAAAAAAGGACAATTCATGCTAAAAATATCCTTTCCCCCCACCGACACGTCGACGTTGCCAGATGAATCATCATGTCTCCAAAAACTCGTGGGTTGGCTTGGTTTTTTTCGAACATGAAAATTGGTTACTAAATTTAGCACAAGTGTGACGAAGTGCGACGACGACAAATGCCCATTACTTGCGTGTTTAGAATGAGTGTATTCGATGGACTGTAAAATCAAAGGCAGCACACGCCAACCTGCTTACATTGTAACGAGTGGGTTAGCAAAACATGAAAGTGTTACACGGATCGATAACGTCCGATTGCGGGGGCATAGATATTTTTGTTGGGTTACCAAATTTGCAATGAAAATTCATATTCACAGCCGTTGAACGCAAAGAACCTTTTGATAAACTTGTTGTCAGTACTGGCTTTTTATGATGCAAATTAAGGTGAACCGCGACTCGTTTTCAAAATGACCCGAAAGGTGTAGCTTCGAGAGCTTGAACACGCGTTTATTGACGTTGAGATAACAGAAGATACTAGAGAGGTATATATTTAAATTGCTTATCTTCTCCACAACATACGGCTTCTACCAAGGTTCGGACGCTTCTTTTGAAATGCAAATTTGGTTTCTAACGGAACCGCTTCTCATTCACAACTAGTCAGCTGTAATACTCTTTTGAAAATCGTTTAAAATACATATGTATTGGGGAACGATTTTTCTCCCGAACGCCTGATTATATGCAACTCAAAGACTCAAGGAAAATTTTCGACGCATTCAAGATAGTTTCCATGCCAACCAGGATTTATGGTGCCGTTTGTTTAGCTTGCGCCGGGGCACACACTAAAATATTTAATGTGCGGCTGGCTCTAGCGGTGCGAAGTTTATGATTATCGTAAAAAAAAATGGCGCAAAGTTTACTCACGTTTTACACTCGGTGCTGCTCGGTGCGGTCAGTTCCAGCATCTGCGAGACGTTGGTGTTGATCAGGAAGAACGTGTTCTTATCGACAGCACTCTGTCGCACCAGGATGAGATTGATTTTGGTGATGGGATTGAAACGGCCTTCGGCGTACTTGCTTTCGCTGCCGCCGAGACCGGGACTAGAGTGATACTTGAGAAGATATTTGTCGTCCTGGAGGAAAGTAGAACCGAAAACAAAGATGTACAACAGGGTGAGACATTATTGAGGGTGGTGATGGTTTCTTCAACGAAAGTTTGTAGGAAAACAGAAGGATTGTCGAACGAACCTGCTTCTGTAGCAGCACCATAATATCTTCAAACAGCAGTCCGTGCAGTTGTACACCTGGATTCTTTTTCATCGTTAAAGGCCCATCATGGATTAGCTTACGTACGGTTAGATCAATATTCTGTAAAGGAATGATAATTTCACCATTAGAAAAGCCTACCAACGACAAGTACAACAAGTGGAGTTATGTTAAACTCACCCTAAATTCACTAGAAGCATCCTTATCCAGTCCGCTCTTGTCGAGTTTGCGTTGGATTGTTAATAACCTTGAATGGAAACAAATAGAATACGATTGTAGTAACGATCACTCTCTTCCATAATCTCGCTTTACAGCGTAACGTAGAATGAAACCTACTTATGCATATCTTCCTCCGTCCGTACCGCCTGGTTGACGTGATCCAGGATCCGTTTGGCGGACACGAGCGACTTCCGGATGGCGTGAGCTTCGCTCTCGTTCTTCGGAGAACTGCGTACGGTGAAGTTGTACAGGTTGTCGAACAGCAGCGGGTATTTGGTCAGTCGCTGCAGTGCCGTCGGTAGAAGGTCCTTCAGCTGCAACCGGCGGCACGCTTTGTGAGATTCCGCTTTGATCAGTATCCGCTGCAGATGCTCGTCCTTTTTCCGGCGCTCCTTCAGTGCCTCCAGGGCGATCTGTTGGCGAGCGCAGAAGTGTGCCGCGTGCTCCTTCAGCTCCTCACCCGTTTGTCCATCGAACTGTCGGGACGATAAGCGTGTGTGTGTGTGAAAGGAGGGGTTTTAGTTACGGAACGATGCCGCATTAGTCAACCATCATCTAAACTTACCATACTCAGGAGTAAGTCGCCAATCTCACGTACGACGTTTGCGTGCTCGCTGCGCCGCTGCTTGAGCTTGAACTCGAACGCGGTGTGGAGATCTTTCAGGTGAATCAGCGAGTGCGGGAAGAGCAGGTGCATCAGATCGTGCGGTAGGGCACCGTATTCCTGGAGCGGCCGCATGAAGATGCCCTCCAGTAGCCTCAGCGTGCGGACGTGATTGCGTTCAGTTTGGTAAATTTCTAGACATTGGAGTAAAAAAGAAGAATGTTTTAACCGAACAAGCTCAAAGCGCTAACTGCGTTCGTTTCAGTGTAACGTACCATTGATCACCTCTTGGCGCTTCTTCTCTAGGTCGCTGATGGAGGAAAGTATCTCGGGTGGTATGTTCGAGCTCCAGTCCGCTTCCGGTTCCACCGTGCCCTCGTCCTCGCTGTCGATCCACTCGCGCGCCGTCGGTACGTTCGACCCGACGACCCCGTGCAACAGTGCGCCCGTGCCACCGCTAATGGTAGACCCACTCGCAGGCAGGACGCCACCTGGGGAGTGCGTTGGGTTTACGCCGACACCGCCCACGCCTCCGACACCACTGGCGGCTCCTGCTGGACCAGCCGAGGAGACCGCAGTCGCGGCACCGGGACCTCCGCCGACCGCCTCCAGCGAGGTGGACCGGCTGTCCAGGGCCAATGGAAGACTAGATGTGGAACTGCTGGAGTAGTTGTTGTTGGCCAGCGAGGAGGCCTCATTTTGTTCATCGCTGGAAGAGGAGAGGGAAGATAATCAATAAGGGCATATGGCAATGCTTTCTCGTGAAAAATACTAATCAGATCACAAATTCGTTAACCGGTTGAACGCATACTAAGTATAGGGTGGAGCGTGACAAATTCTTGCAGTAAATTTAAGAAAATTTGGTACAAGAAACAATTAACCAGCAAGTAGAAAACGTGATGATATCGAAGCAAAATGGCAATCGGTTAATCAGTGTATTTTTTTTCGTGCCGGAACAAGTATAAGAGTTTGGTTTGTCGGTGAAAGTGTCGGAAAGATCAGTTCGTTCTATGGTTATATGGATAGAGCAACCTTTAACAAGTTGAATGTACCGTTGAAAAAGAATAGGTGACTAGGGCACTGGTTAGCCATCGCTAAACTACGATGAATTGCGATAGGCTATTCTTGAACATGATCAGCGAATTACCAAATTGAAGGCCGGTTTATTTTGCATTTTATAGATGCAGGTAACGTATAAACAACCAAAACAGTCTCAATCTGTTCAAAACAATCTGAAAATTGTCTAATGACGTATAAAGATACCCAATCGAAGTTATCGATAAATTTAACGGTACTCTAATGAAGTTTAATGACCAGTTTTCAAAGTTAAAGGGTGCGGTTAGGTTTGCCGTATTCATAAAACAACTTGAAAACTGTTCATTCCTAAATACTGATACGCAAACGAGAGAAATAATTTTCCTTAATTTAATGCAAAAAATCGTCATGCTCAAAAACCCCTAAAAAAAGTAACTGGCAGCGTCAAATCGATTAAAACGACCCATCATATGTTGACGATACTAAACAGAATGTTCCATCAACTACGTAAACGAACGGGAAAGCAACACTCCCCCGTCAGCTGATCTTGTCTTCGGCCGTCTCGGAAAAGGGGGTTCAGTTTAATTATTTATGTTAATTAAATCACTCTCTTCCTCTGCTGCCGTCGGTGTTGGGTAGCCAACAACCTTGACTTTCCGACACCGTTCTGGGGATAGTTTCGAGAGCGCGTCTTCACCAATTTAACCTGCATAATTTCGATGGCCTTTAAAGTGGATCTAAAGTGGGAGGCGCTTTTTTGGCGATGAGCTGGAAGCTGAAAAAAGTTGCAATAAACGTGTCCTTTTTTCTCCTTCGACCAAATAATGGGTTGACACGGATGTTTTAGGAATAATGGAATGTAGGAGTTTGTCCAATATTTTCTAGTCAAATAATTTTCTTCTATTTTTATTGCAAAAGGTGTTCGAGAAAGGGTTGGAATGTTTCCGTTTTCCCTTCAGCCATCCAAAGGAAACGAGCGTGCCGTCATGTGTTGTTGGGTGAGAAAAAGAAAAACTCGTCACCCGGATTGGTGTCATCACCCGCATTCTACCACCTTCGACTAGCTCATCAAAACACAACGGACCAGAGAGAGGCGGAGTGTGCTCCGCACATACGACGCTGGAGGAACAAGACGTGAAGTAGGCAGGAGGGAAAACAAAAACATACCAGCCAACAAACAAATACACCTTTACCGTTACCAATCGCTCGCAAACGATGGAGGTGCATGGTGCTCCAAGAGCAAGCCGTACAACTGACCACCACCGAAAGCACTCGGTTCCCTTCTTGATGGTGGACTCTCGCCGTCATCATCATCATCGTCATCATTCTTATAAATACCGGACCGTCCCCGCCGGCGTCCCTTGCGCTCCCAACGCAACATTCTCCTCGCGGCCGTTCGCTTATGCACAATTTTATATGCTGCCATTCTGTCCCATTTCTCTGGCTCCATGTGGTAACACATCCACATGCATCGCACATTCTGGGCCCGATTGGCTCTGCTCCACATTGCGGTTTTGTCTTCCAAAGCCGGGTGTTGTCCCGGGGTAGAGTGTGGGATGATGCAGTGCGCTTCTAATCAGCAGCTCGTCAACGACACACGTTCCACAGCTTAGCCAAAGGAGCGGAAGCGAATGCTTGCCGGGGTAAGCTCTACTGTTTGCTTCCCCTTTCTCCATGCACACTCTTCACTAGTGTTGGCCGGTGGATTTTGAAATGGGACATTTTTCAACTGGATTATAGCATGTTATGTGCACCCCGTGAGTTCTTGGGAAACAGTAATCGTTACCGAGCACAGGTAGTTCCGTAAATAGTTTGTCAATTAAAATGGAAGTTCGGTACGGTTCAGCGGGCCGGATACGTCCCCGAAACCTTTTCTATTTAACATCCCGGTTCATTTTTCGATTTTGTAAATTAAAAATACCATATGCCTTCAGCCACATGCCTCTATTTACACCCACATGCATATGGGGGATAGTGCAGGCGTAATGAACAACATATGTGTTAAAATGGGAAAACCGAAGGCTTTCACGTTGCCTTTGCAAAACCTGCCTTTCACCCAAACGCGTTCCATGGCGTTACTTGATGGTAAAACGACAATTGCTATGTGTAGGTGGATCTAACACAGTTGGTTGGAGAAAGCAATGAATTTGAGACTTTTTGTACTCATCTCATCAGTTTTCCAACCATCCTCTTCCCTATTGTTTCCACTTTTTCTCCGCCACACAACTGGTTGGGAAAATCAATGATCTCTATCCATGCGGAGGATGCTTTTGCACTTGTAGGAGGTTCACTTTTGCAGAAGGTTGGTATGCTTTTAGGAGTAAGAAAAAGTTGTTACAGAAAACTACTAATAACTTTTTAAATTAAAATACTTAAATACCCTTAGGAGGATATTAACCTAAAGGACACGCGAACACATTGCCATAGTTTTTTGGGAGTACAATCTTGGAATTTAAAATAAGAATTTTAATGAAATAAATATTTCACAAAATCCTCATCTGATGGTTAGATACTAAAACTGACAATGGTTAGCTTAGATCTGTGTGGTAGTGAGATCCCGAGCATTACCCCAATTCCACCACCTGGACCGACACCTTTGCGCCTTTTCCGCCGCCTGCACCTGCCCATCCACCCATTGGGTTTGATGGAGGGAACTTCATTAAAAGTGCCATTTTATGTGCGCGGCGCGTGTGTCTCCTTTCGTTCCAGTTTTGTTCGCGAGAAATCATCCTGGCGTCACCGGACAGCAGCTATACCTTCCTTCCGAGCCGAGGACACCGCTGTCGTCATCCTCGGGCGGTTGAAGGTAACGGTGATCGCTGCCGGAAGAACGGGAGGGCAGGAAAAAAAGGAGCAAAACCATTTTTTCCACCTCCATTATAGGGCGCTTTTCCCTCCCATTTATTTGTTTTTGCTCTTTCCTCCGCAGCTGAAAAATAGCGCCCGCCTCCACCAACACACTTTGTTGACATTTGTGTTGTCCTTTCGGATGTCTTGCCTTTCCCTCCAATGGAAGAATCACACCACAAACACCACTCTACAATTCCTCCTTGACGCCTCATTTATCATCGACGCGAGTTTCGACACACGGTAAAGAGGGCGCCGTGTTGGTTCCTGCCCACTAGTAGACTGGCGATTAGGTGGTGGTGATTGGACGCGGTTCCGACCAATTCCTTTGGTGCAATTTCCGTTCGTTAGGCAATCGATCTGTGCACGACAGTTTGGCAGGGAAATGATTTTCGCCATTCGATTACTAAACACCGTGTACTAAAAACACGCACGGATTGGTATCGTATAAATGTGCCTTCACAGAAGGATGTAAACATAAACTGCCCTGGATGGAGGCGCCCCGCTTTTGGAAGGAAAATTTGGTGATAATTGGCTTCCTTTTGGGGGGGGGGATGGGAAAACCCTGAACCGACATAAAACGGGGTTTCCGCTTTTGTGTTTGTGGAAATCGGTTATGTTGGCGAATCATATCGTAAGGGAAAGGTTATAACGGCCCCATCCGAAATGCCGTGTTCGAAAGTAGACAACCGAAAAGCAGAAGGAGTTGCTCACGAACGATCAGCTCCTTTGGGGCATAAACACACACACGCACAACCGACACACCTTAAGAATGTGGTTTGAAACAAACACATTTTTCAAAACCGCAGTTCTCAGTTTTTCTCGGAAAATGTCGCTGTAGGCAAAGAAGTGCACCCACACCACTCACTCTGACCGGCCATCTGTGGAGTTGCAAGCCGATGATGTTGGCATTTGGGCCGGGGGGGGTTGGTTTTATTTTTCTTCTCCACTGTAAAACCGTACTGTTTACATTACGCCAAACGAGGATGCAAACGGAACGGAAAAACAAAATCAATCCACCAAAAAACAACACGACGAGCTTCTTCAAATCTTCGAACAAAATGGCACCACGGTTTCAATGCGTTTTTCTACTCGATTTTTCCAACCTCTCCGCGGCGGTTCATATGGTTCTACTTCCAAAAACCGGTCGGTACGTTACACTAGGGGCACGACGGACCATTACGCGTGTACACTCCCCCCCGCCTCCACGGCTTCCTCCACCGGACAGATGGGAATATTGCGGGAACCCGCGCACACCAACGATACACAAACACATCGAAGGATCAAGGGGAAGGGTGGTAAAAAAAACAACACAAAATGGTTTATGGAGTAGGTGGTGTTGAATTTCTCAAGGTTATTAGTGACCATCTGGTGGACGGGCGGGGGGGGGGGGGGGTGTGCTGTGGGAGAAGAAGGGCTTGGACTACGGCACTGTGTGATCGCGCGCGCAAGTAGAAATTGTTTGCCTCCACCATCACACACCTTCCCTCAAGGACCACCACTGTTTCTTTAGCACGAGCCCCTCGGGTTTGCGCCAAGGGAAGGGAACGTAGTTTTAGGAAAGTTTTTCAGCGAATTCTTCACTTTTGAGAGTGTGAAGTAAATCACCATCATGTGAATACGGATGTGTTTTTGAACTAATTTTACGCAGAGGGAGTTTTCTCTAGGCAAATTCGGCGATCACCAAGGAACCTCTAGAGAAAGCCACTTGGAAAATGTCAAAACAAAATTACATTTATCATTTGCTAAAACACTTCTCTTCACTCACAGACAAGGCGAGCTCGGACCACCGGTGGAGAACGATGCCGATTTCACACGCGCCAGCCGCACGGAACGTCGACGCATTCCGACTGTTCCGGGGCTCGAGGGCGGCCTGTTTGAACGCGCGCGCGTGCACAGGGAACTAGGACTAGAGTGGACGAATTCCCTCGATCCGGTTGAAAGACGGCAACTGGCACCGCCCGCACGAGCGCACAAACTCGGTCCCGAACCACAAGAGAACACAAAACTCCACGGGACACCCGACCGGGACTAGTGTAGTGTGCAGTGTGGCGTGTGTCTGCGGCCCGACTGGTCCCGGCCCGTGGTTGCTCTACGGTCGCGAACTACTACTACCACCAACACTAAGAGCATCATCGTCGGGCGTTTGCTGCTATCGATGATGATACTAGTATGTAGTACATCCCGAAGAAGCGCTACTACCACCACCACTGTACCGGCCCGCGGAACCGTCCATATTCCATATTCCAGCTGGAAGAAAGGCGAGGAGGAAAGCAACAGCCCCGACTCCGCTCGGAAGAAGACGCACGTGGTTTATGGAAACCACCAACCCACCCGCCGTTTCTCGCCGACCCACCAGCGCACACATTGTTTCCGTCTCTATATCTTGTTTGTGAGCTGGGGAGAATGGAAAATAGGAATGGGATGAATTTTCACATATATCGGCCAATCTTGCCACCACCACTCGAAGGTACGCCCCGACGGTCGTTTGCCAATCGTTCGCCATTCTGCTTACCCTCGCGAGAGGCAACCGGGCGGACGACAAGACCACGACGTTTGTGTCACACTCGGACACTAATAACAACTGTCAGCAGCGAGCATCGAGGATATCGGACTCAATTACCCTCCCACCCTCGCCCGTTTTTACAACAACCGAGGAAAAAATACGATAATGCATTTCCATCCAGGTGTGGACGGTGATCCCGACCGCCGGTAGGGACACACCTAGCAGCGCGCGAGGCCACCAACGGGCAGCAGTAGCTGGGAAATGGGATGCACTTATTCACAGCGGTAGGAAAATTCCATTCTTTCACTTCGAATTTGCAACGCGGAAGTGTACCGCCAAGTGGCGCCCCGAGTGGCGGTGAGAAATGCTGACGCGCCACACGGTACGTTGCGTCGTGGGCGGGTAGCCATTTTTCTCATCATCACCACCACCATCACCACCACCATCACCACCACCATCTAAAGGTTTCCTTAAGGAACCTGCCGTCCGCCTGCCGGGGGAAAGTAACTGATACTTTCCAGATCTTATCGATTCACTACGTTCGAGGTGAACTGGATACCTGCGCCCCTGGCCGCCCCGGGGAAATGTTTTGCAAACATACGGGTCGGGTTTTCTAAAACGGAACCGACATTATGGCATCAATGTAATTTGTGCAGCCAACGTAGGAAGTGTCGCAAATGGATGATGTTTATTATGGAAATGGTTCCTCTTCGAATCAATAGTAAATTACTTCTATTAAAACCTGCAACAAGTAATTAGTTCAAAATATAGTTGTAGTATGAAACGTATTACAAAGAGACCTTGTTGGGATTAAAAAGTAACAGTCTGGAAGGTATGATAATTTTTTGTATGAGTTAATCTAGCTCAACAGCATTCAAATTATTTAAAAAAATTAAAACTTTAATGTTTATGGGCCGTTTGGAAAATATGTTATCCAAAATTGTTTGTATCATTTAATAGTTCCAACTAGTGATGTGCTTACTAAGTAAAAATGAGTGAGTAGAACCTTACTATTGACTTGGTTGACTTAAATCCTTACGGACCACTCGTTTTAGATACGGTTCCCAAATAGCGATTTAAATCCCTAGAGCGCACAAAAGAGCTACTAGTCGCCACAGAGACATCCCAACTAGGAATTCAAATCTTAATCAGGTATTCGAGTCTCAAATAGGGATTTCATTACAATAGGAGTTAGTAAACTAGAGAGAAAGTGTTTTAATGATGTGTATATCCACTTATTCGGCACGCATTTTCCGTTCATATTTATTATTTTAAGCTGGTTAAGATTCAAATTCCTGATTGGGATTCCAATCCTTGTCTCTCTGGCAACTAAAAATTCATTCTTAACACAAAGACAAAATTACAAAAAATACAAAGACTTTAGTTACTAAAAGATTCGAAGCTTCGTGATTATTATTCAGTCTGATTGATTTTTTTCAAAAGGGTTGTTATTTTCATTCCTGGTTATTTTCAGCCTAAGTGCGGTTCAAAACATAGGCAAATGTCTTGCTTTTGGCCGTATGATGGACGCATTTCTTCCATTTATGTGCACTCTCATTCGTTATATTATTCCTTGCGGCGGTGTAACGCCAATGAAAAAGGACAACATTTCCACCAACGTTTCCGACGTCGCAGCAGTGAAACACAGTGGGAAAACATAGAGCACGACGACCAGGAGGCAACCATTTTACCGCCGGTAAGGATGATGATGATGTTGTTTGCGTAGTACGCTTTTCTAACCGGAATGAGATGGCCCTCCGCCCACCGTTTGCGTTTTCTCTGTCTTTTTCCCCCCAAAACCTACGAACTTCCTAGAAGCAGGTCAACGACAACGAACGCAAACAGACATCATCATCGTCGACATCGGGACGCAAACGGGGCCGCGCGCGATGGTGCGTTCTATTTTCGGCTTACGTCAGCTGTTTATCTTTGCCGATTGCTTTACGATTCGGGGTTGTCTGGGTGGGGTACGAAGAGCGAAAGGAAAGCCCCATGCGTGGCCAGGTGGTCCGTTCATTAATCGATCGTAGTCAATCGTGGACGGTCCTCGGTGCTTCTTGTTTTCCACTCTCTCTCTAATCCTTCGACCGACGTGGCACACGCAATGACGTCGCGCTGTGTGGTCGGTATTCATATTTACACACACGCACGCACGCACGAACACACACTACATTGAAACGGCAAAATCGCAAAACGGGGAAATGATGGGAAGCTACGTGAAATATTAATCGCGGCAAAGGGTCACTCTCGCTTTGTCGAAAGCATTCCAGGACATTCCATTCCTATCGCATCTTTCCACGGTTTTTCGTCTGATGGTGATGGTAGCCGCATTGCTGTGTTACGCTATCATTGGCGCACTGTTTATGTGCTACACGCGTCAACACATTTCCCAAGAAGGGTGCGAGAGCGCAAGAGGAAGGTGCTGTGTGCATCCACGGATGGCGTGTTGATGCTTTGAATGAAAGTTATGGTATTCTACTGCCAGTAACTCGCTCACCAAAGGAAAGGAAAATATATTCCAACCCGCGACGAATGAATTCTCAGTTAACCGCTGCCAACGTTTTTTTTTTATGTGAGTAATCTTTTTCTAAATAAAACCACGGAGCATGCATCGATCAAATCGGCGGCAGTTTGTGTTCTCCCGTTAGTTTGAAATATTTCACTATATAAATAAGGTCCAACTTATCCTAGGATTCACACAGCGACTTAACGAATTTGTCTGAAAACTATCGGTAAAAAAACGGGAAAGATAGGAACAAGGGGAAAACCCATCCATCTACTTACGCCATTTTCGACAGACTCGGATCGGACGTTTTCCGTCGCGTGGTGCGAGTTTTCTTTTGCGATCGTTCCTTGTACGACTCCGATCGGTTGACCGATACGGGTGCAGATTTGGATTTGATGCTGGATGGAGAAAGAAAAACAAATGCAATGGACACATGGGTGGGTGAAAAAGGGGCCTTCGTGATGGACTGTCGTTTCTGGGAATATCACACTTACCTCTCGCGGAACTGATCGTCGACCGTATGCTTGTAGGCGTCGGACGTCGAGCTGTTGAGATGGTCGGAAGTTCCGCTAGTGTTAGCTAGGAGTCCACTCGAATCCTGCCGACGGTCCGACGGTTGGCGCGCCAGCGATATGTTAGGCCCACGCTCTGCAATGTGACGAAATTGTATTAATTAAGTTTACAAAGAAGCAACTTCTCCGGAAGCTAAACAATTACAATAAGACAACTAACAGTATCAGAATTTGTCAAGTTGAACCTTACACGAGTGTGGAACTAACAACATTCGACGAAAATAATTGTCAACAGCTCGCTCGTTGACATTCTTAGGCTTCACCGAGCTGACGATGGGAACAAGATCTTGAAAAGATCCTCGAATCTCGAGAGTCTACCGGTTTCTGCCGGGGAACATTGATGCCGAAAAAGCCAGTCTTTTGACCAGAGAACTGACATCATCGACACCATGTCCCCCCCTGTAAGTCACCGAGTGCATATAACATCGAGTAGGTCAACAAGTGGTTGCCTAACGGCCAGACGACGCAGCGGCAGCAGTGTCACCTATGCAAATTTCAATATTTTCCCCAACCGGTTACCCGAAACACTTCTTCGTCGTTTCACATTCGACGTCCATGGCCCTGAACGACGATCGCAGCCTGTTTTATGCTGAGCAAGATTCTATGTTGTTTTCTTTTGCCTTCTATTTGTATTACTCTTTCAAATCCTTAACCGCCGCGACAAATCGCGTGGAGGTCAATTTTGAATAAGTGTTTAACCGTTGCCGGAAGATGAAGGAGCATGAAACTTCGTTGAAACCCCTTGGTTATGCCGCTGGTTATTTCCGGGGAAGAGGGCAAAGGGCAGTTCTGTCTGTTGTGGTATTTTTAGCAAAAGCGGAAAACAAACCCCTGGAAGATTCACTGCGATATGCCGGAAACACGAGGCCCTTATGGGGAAGTTCTTCCACAACATAACAGGAAACGAATTTGTCATACGCATCCTGAAGTTCAAAGGAATGACAACGTCGGTTAAACTTAAACCAGCCCTACGCATCGTACGCATCGCTAAAACCCACCTAATAACCCTTCCAATTCATCGCGCCCACTGGTGAACCGATGAGCGATGTGTATTTTTAGCTCAAATCCGACCCTTTTTTATCAACTCTTCACAAAAACCGTCGTCGCGAAGCACTCGACAAGATGTATATTTACCATTTCCGGTGGTGTCACATGTGCCAAGCACTTTGTCATCATCTCCGGTTACGCCTTTATCGCGATCTCGCGGTTCTTTCCCGCCACCATCTCCAGCAGCATCACCACCACCACCTTCATCGTCATCTTCCCAAGACGGTGTTTTGGTGAAACTTTCCGTCGCACCCAGCGAGGGACGCTTTGACTGATGTTGCTGCTGTTGCTGCTGCTGTTGCTGCTGATTCTGTAGGTTTTTGCGCGACTTTGACTTCTGCAGCTTGTACTTCTTGTGGTGTCCCGGCGCCAGGTTGCCGCTGCTCAGATGTAGCAGATGTGAGCGGGAATTGTTTATCTGCATGTGTATTGTTTACGTGCGCGCGTCGCCCGTCGAGTGGGAGTAGTGTGGGTTGGGTTCAAAATTAGGACCAGATGTTGTCGAACGGGGTACCGGGCGATAAGCCAGGCAGAAACAAAAAGGAAGGGAAAAGAGAGAACAAAATGGATTGTGAAGTTTCACACGACATACGGTCATATCATCGACACATTCTGCGTTCAACCATCACCACGATATGGCATCGAGCCTCTTGTGCCACACGTGGTGACAGAGGAACAGGCAACAAAAATCCACACCAGGGAGACGATCCTTACAGATTTGCTCGGTGTCAACGGATAAGGCCCGGAGGCTGGTGTTCCATCGCCATCCGTGTGATCGACCAATTTCGCCAGGATTTTACCCGGCGACGCCGTGGACTGCTTGTGGTGGTTCAGCTTGTTCCGGATGAGCGTGTTGATGTTGAGGTTCGTGTTCGACCGGGAGCTCTTGATCGTGGCGGATCCCGTCGTCGTGCGCGTGTCCGTGATCGGCATCGTGACGGCTTTCTTCGCCCCATCGAGCCGGCTTTTGGAAGTACTCTTCTTGTACGTGCGCGGCGGTGGCCGCAGTATCATCAACCCATGCGTTACCGGACCACTGGAGGTTGGTGACGATGGTGCCGCCCCATTGGCACTCTGTGAATGCTTCTCCTTGCCATCGCCTTTCTTCACACTCCCCGAAGCCACAGCCGCATCCGGTGCGCCATTTTCCGGTGTGTCTGCCGGCTTCTTGCTGGCCGCTGTCGGATCTTCCGGGGCACTTTTCGTCTTGCGCCGGATGCGCTTCTTCAGCGTCGACACACTGAATCGATCATCTGGAAAGCTGCCCGTGCGAAACCACATCATGGCGAGTCCGAGTAGCCTTGCTTCCCGATCGACGGACGGATGATGGATGGATGAAGGACGATTCTCTTTCGCTGGGGCATATACGTAATTCGGCACGCCAACAAACACAAACGGACACTGGCTCCCTAAAGAATACACACTTTCTACCAAAGAAAACACACTTTCACACTGCTTGACCACAACGGTTCGTGCAATCTACCCTAGAGACGTGGCCTTGTCTCGAACGTCTTTAGCAGCGTTGTTGTTGTGGTAACTCGCTTCTCGCCAGTTGATCTTCTATAGATGGTCCCTGTCGAATCACTCGCACTCTCTACCTCGCCACAAAGCGGCACACTAGAAGAACCCGTAAACGGTCGTTTAGAATGTTTGTTCCAAAGACTGTGTGTATATGTGCGGTCGCGCGCGGTTCACGTTCACCTATTTTTCCACCGAAAGAGGAAAGAAAAACCACTCGTAAGGTAAACCCAAATGGAGCACACACATTGGATCCCTCTGCACCGGGCTCCGGTCGGGCTAAAACTGCGTCGAGTTGCACGTCGGGCGAAGAAACGGTTAAAACGCACACCCCTGCGCCAAAAACGACCCCACGTCCATCAACGTCCACGATGGGAGCAGGAAAAACTATCGCGGCCCGGAGAGAGGATATATGGGGATGCCAAAAGATTTCCGACCCGCTGTTCGCAGCTCGGCGCCGGTAACTTTCTGCGAAAGGAAGGGGGACATATGGCCGCCGTTTGTCGTCGTCGTCGTCGTCGACGTAGCTTTACTTTATGCCCTTTTTTCTAAATAAAATTTAAATATGCCTACACTGGTAATGGTGGTGGTGTTTCTTGGCCGGCGCTCTACCGTGTGGAAGAAGAACGTCGTCCGAATGATGACGGTCGTCTTGCGTCGCCTGTTTCTTTTGGTTTTGGTTAATGGAAGAACAGAAGTTTTAAAAATAAACCGTCAAACCATCCTCACTCATTCCTACCGCTTGGGTGCGGCGGGCGTCAACCTAGCCTTCGCCTTCGGCAAAGCAAAATAATATTCCCCTTGTGTGCGGGCTGGCACACGGTGGTCAAGCGCCGACCCAACGGAAAAAGGAATGCGTGTATAACAGGCGTGTAATATTTGCCAAAAACAGTAGGTACATTTCAGTGCTGGAGGAACGAAGCAAGAAGATGGAAGGTGACACGGACCAACATCGGTCATCATCGTCGTGTTCCTCCTCAGGTTTCTTTTTCAATGAATTATTCATGCACCAAAACCGTGCTTGACGGTGTTATGAATTCTGACGATTTTGAGGTATTAGAAAGGTGACGAGTATGACATTGCGGACATTCAATGGAAATACCTAAGCCAGGTTGCTCTATAGATCGTTTTTGGAAATAAAATTGATGAAACTTGTATAAGCGATTGGTAAAAAAATTTGGAAACGATTGAACAACTTTGACCAATATCTTCAATCTATGCTATGAAGAAAATCTTTAACAGGTTAAAAAAGGCCTATGATTTTTTATCGGCATTATAATTTTACGAACTTGTATTGGATGTTTGCAATGTGATTGAAGTTATATATTCGTTTTCTTATGTTTTGCAGGAATCTAAGGATTATTTTTCTATAAAATTTACTTTGGAAATTTTAAGATTTTTTCATTTTGAAGTAACTGAAGGAGTTACTGAACTACTTTCATGTCCATAGAGGAACAACCTTAAATTTTTGCTTGTTTTTTTTATTGGGCATATTTCATTTTTAAGTAAATTGTATGATATCAAAATTCGTATATCTTATCGATTAATGTACGTAAAATTTTTATCTCGTCAGTCAGCACCTAATGGATGTCAGGAGGGATAATAAACTTTCAATTACAACTGTAGAATCTTTTTCCCTCCTAAGAGGAACATTTTCACGTCCTCCTCAATTAGAGAGCTAGCAATTGATGAAGCAATTAAGATAGGAAGGTCGTAAGGGTCAGTTAATATGTTCACATTTTAATGTTCCTTCCCATTCCTGCTCTTGTAGTGTGCAGTTAATTTACATTCATTTTTTTGCGAATCAACTAATGTGTACGGTTTCTGCAGCACATGTTCGCTTTGTCCACCACCATGGGAAGGGTTCGAAGATAAACGAAGGCGTTACACATTTCTGCCTCACAAAGCAACAAACTAAAAACAAACGCACGCGCACGATCAAGACACACTAACAAGCCATCGCCATCCTCGCACACGCTAATCCATAAACCACAATTAATCATTTAGCAACGATCGTATTCTGGGCGACGTTAAAGCGGCCTCGTCAGTTTTTCCTTGTGACGCTGCCAAAACACACCAACCACCCACCCACCCACCCGGTCGAGGGGGGTAAATGCACTGAAATAGTCCAGAAAACATTGCACACATTGTAGCCGCATTTTCATTTCGGTCTCCGAATGCATGCTGGCCTCGAATGATTTACGCGTAGAAGACGTTCGATCAGCTGGATGGTTTAATTTACCCCATCGGGATTCAGATACACATGTAACTTGCGTGGGTGGCCCAATTTATGTCACGATGAGCTGGACCAGTATACATTGTCGGAAAAGGAAGCTCGCACTGCCTTGCGTGTTGCATTGATGCAAAAGAACGGAATGGCATTTATTCGGTGCTTTTTTTTCTCTTCTTGCTTCGACACTTTTTCGACACTTTGACCGAAGGAAAAATCGAGAAAAATCTCGAATATATCTATGGCTGCTTCCCAACGACCTCGCTAAGCGCAACACCACCACCAAAAACAGCGTCATGGCA
Organism: Anopheles ziemanni; assembly: GCF_943734765.1. Taxonomy (NCBI): domain Eukaryota; kingdom Metazoa; phylum Arthropoda; class Insecta; order Diptera; family Culicidae; genus Anopheles; species Anopheles ziemanni. The sequence goes on from NC_080706.1 coordinate 77,112,254, forward strand.
GATTGACAAAAGCTGGCTATTTGCGTGATCTCAGTAAATTTGCTCTACCGAAGGTCTCGGTCATCGGTGGAAATCGTTTCGCTACGGCCTTGAGAAGTATTTTGTTTGCACAAATTGCTTGAACAATCCTTTCGGCTGTTTTCGGTTTGAGAAAAATTGTACATCTTTTGCCGGATGACAGTTTTCGCCTCAAAAACACCGATACACTAAGGCAGGGAGGAAAAACAAACACTTAAAATCGTTGACGTCAACCAACTGTCACCACACACGCGGACACACAGACACTCGAGTTGCTTGGAGGGACGACAAGCAATTAGTAATCGGAGTATCTTTTCGGGGGATTTTTCTTATATTTTATCTTTCACCTTCAACCTCCTCCCTTGAGATATACACGCCTAACCCTCTCCCCTCACTTGCACTAAGATAAACTAGTAAGATAAATTTTCAAAATCCCAAAAATGATATGTACGGCCGATAATTTGACGAATCTAAGCGACTGGGCCGACGGGTACGAAAGAACGATGTCCGTTCATCATCCGCGCTAACGTGCAACTAACTGCTGGCGAGCCGAGAGCCGGTGTGCTGAACGATCGGTGGATGTGCGCGCCACATTTTTCACCGAACTCGACGCCGCTGCCGCCAAAACGGCATCTCCGCGCCACCCAGTGCCGCCGTGGGGCCGCGGAACTGTCATCAGCGCGACAGTCAATCTGGCCGTTTTGTTCGGTGGAGCTACATCATCTCGCATGCTCACACAAAGGGAGAGTGTGCGCGATTGTGAGCAAAACAAGAACGGCGGCTCCACATGTTGCGTGTGCGCGCTAACGGCTTAACGGCCATGCCGCCCTTCTCCTTGGTGTTAAACGTGCTTCCCGAGCGATGACAGTGAGTTGAGTGTGTGGCGTTGCGAGAGTTACGACGGTGGGACACACCGTGAGAACAAGTCCGCGCCGGGGATCCGAAATTACGGTGAGCGACCGATCTTCGGAGAGTTTGTGCGTTCCATGTTTCATTCGTAACGTTGCCACTAAGGGCCCTTAGCGTTTACACGGGTTTTACGAACGAGTTTGATTGCAATAAGAAATTTAAAAAAAGCGACACAGGAAAGAACGGAAACGTGGCCTTCTCGTCACTGATACCGCGAAGTGAGTAACATGGGCAGGACGCTCGCCACTGATAATAGCTATCCGCAGATTGCATGGCTGGATTGTGGTGAGGCATATGTTAGCGATCATTAATCAATAGCCCTGTCTGATGGAAACCAAGCAAAACAAAAAAAAAGTGAGGCAAGATGTCCCGATGGTGCAAAATGCGCCAGGATGTTTTTAGTTGAATTACACAATTTAAAAAAAAAGTAATAAAATATATTTATTGGCACTTTTTTATACATGGAAAATAGAACCAAGCAAATTATCGAGTCTAATATCAGAAAAGATTTTACTACGATAATTTACATAAGCTATAACAAGTGTTAAAATACAATATTGTAATACAGCAGACACACTTTAAGTATCTTTAAATGTCATTTGCCGAATTGGAACAGAGTTGGATCCAACATCCTCGACATAGCGGCAATATGGAGCGGCTTATGTGGTGCAGAAAACACTGCTATAACATATAACATAAGGCAAAATACTCAAGTTTTCCAAAATTATTTAGTATGCCACTATCCTAACTAAATTCACTCGAGGTTGTTCGTAACTATTTTCCATCCGCAACTCACAAGTGATTAATTTTCAAAATCTCATATCGAAATGTATGATGTAAAAGTCACTGGAACAAAGTAAATTTTCATACGGAGTTGCAATTATCATATCTTGATGGAAAGCTTCTATAAAATAATTATTAACGGGGTGTGTTGTACTCCACTAACTACGGAAAATTATTTTTTTCAGCTCGAAGGCTGCATCATGCCTTACATGATAGTAATAAGGTAAATTGCCTTACAATTTGTTCCTTGTGCGAAAACAAAGCGGAAACGATTTGCAAACATGAAGCGGAAATCATTCTGTTCTAATTTCCTAACAAAAGCAGTCATTTATGGAATGGATTTAGTTTAATGTTTCTCCAGAGACTTCAACTGCCCATCAAAACCAAATTCCTACAGTAATTTCTATTTCTAACTTACTATATTTACGGAACAAAAGTCGCACAAACCGATCGTATACTTAATTAAGTGTTGAATTTTACGCTTCATCGATTCTGTTAAACCATCTTATCGATCGATCGATTGCATGGCATAACCTTTAACCTTCGATGGCCGTAAATTGTTTAAATGTTTTGCTAAACGACGATGCTGAACTTTGTTGCTTCGATCGCAACGCGCGAGGCGAGATCAAGATCGCACACAAACTCCCGCGTAATTACATGCATCGGTGCAACCGGGAGGCCTCTAAGTTTTGCTCGCGGGCGTACACCCCAGTCAGTCGAACCCACACGCGAAGTTAGAGCTATGTGTTTAGATGTTAAAGTCCCGCCACGTAGAACCCGCAGCCCTAGGGTCGATTAGTCGCGCAATCGTAGCAACGATTAATCGGCTCGTAGGCAAGCAAATAAGAAAAGACTCACTCATCGAGCACGGTGGTTGGGAAGGAATGTGTCGTCTCTAGCGTGTGAGGGAGGGTGCAGTAGCCGCAGCAATGTCCCGAGAGAAACGTGGGCTGCACGGGCACGCACGTGCTAAAACTCTTTGCACATTAGTCACCGACCGACCATACACCGGGGGGTCGTAACGCGATCGGAGGAGTGTGCGCACGCAAGGTGTTCGGTGGCGGCACTTCAGCGCATTGGTGACGCTATCGAGACAGCGCAACGAGTCGCTACGATAAACGAGAGACAACAACCCGGTCGCGTCTTGGCTCCCTCCCTCCCTTTTACGACAAAGCAAAACCGCTTCATGCTGAACTAATACACGATCCACTCGGCAGGAGGTGGTGGCGCACGTAGAAAGATAGTGCCTTCTTCGGAAAACAAGAAAATGACGTAAGCCCTTCTATGGCGCTATGGTGTATGCCTGGTAAGACGGTACCCGACGTTGCAACAGCAATTAACTGTGGCGTCCACCGCACGTCGGGCGATTACGATCACGCTGGTTGCCCACTTTTTCAGCGATCTTTTCGCTTCACGGCATGCCATGCCCGGGTGAAAATCTATTCCGTTATGGTGGCGTCTTGTTGTGGGGCGATCGATAGATGGAAGTCGTCTTTCCCATGCGCCGTAACCGCGGCTGAAAAAGGGAAAACGCACTCCGGGGACCGGGAGTGTCGGAGTCTGATTGGGTCTGATTATTGCAACCTATTACCACACACACTTGGCCACTATGCATTCGTACCCAGGGAGGACGGAGAAGGAAAATAAATGTATGAATATTGAGTTCAACACTGGGAATAACCGTTAGTGGTGGTGCCGATAAAACGAGTTGGGCTCCGTCTAGGCCGGAAAAGGATTGTCCCTTTCAATGGGGTTTCAAAGAATCAGACAATTTCTTATCAGTACTTTGACACTCCTAATAGAGTTGACCCTGGAAAGCACATAGCTTTTCTTGACAACTTGTTATCATTTGAAAAAGGTATTAAGTACCACTTATGTTCGTTGAGTACCAATTGACAGTAAACTAGTAACATCAAATAAATAAATCTCTTCATCCCATTGATGATCATAATTCAAACAAAACAGAAAGTGAATAAACCATTATCCTTCAATCTAAATAACTATTTTACAGGATATACATAAATAAACTAAAACAAAATTGAAGTTGAGCATGACAATATTGTGAACGATGCGTTTCTTCATTTTGCGTTTGTTCACTGGTTGCGCCATTCGTATAATGACTATTAATGGAATTAAAAGAAACATAATCAACACAACATTTCTGCCTTCATTTGAACAAAATCGGTTGTAGTCAAATTTATTCAAAAATTGACTAATATCATACAAAACCATTGGCATTTAATGTTTTTTTCTTTTCCTAACGTAAAACAACTTTACTCAACTGCTCTGTTAAGTTGTTTTATTTGGTAAACATGTTTGGGTAATGCTAAACTATGGCCATTTGGTGATTTCAGGCAATGCGATAATTGAAATATAATACCGTGACCTTTCAACTGCTACTAAAGATAGCGTTATTCTTTTTTAGAGTTCCATTTACATGAGACTATAAATTGACAGTGGCTTTTATACCACACTTCAAAGAAGTCGTAGATAAAATTAGTGACAGATACTTCATCTAATTCATATGAAATTGAATAAAATTGCCATAATAGCATTGAATTGATTGTTCTTGACAAATTCTGATACATTTATACGTCTCATCATTTTGCGTAACGAAGCATGGGTAATACTCACCTCCAGCAGTTGAATCATCTGCAGCCGCCTCATCATCGTGACGCCGAGATTTGTCTACAATGAAACAAAAGGAGAAAGAATATTTAAATAGTGTCTCCCCATTGATTTGCGTTGTTGGTTCCTGTTACGTACCTTGATGATGATTCCGGCTAGAGATTTTCTCCATGAGCTTGGTAATTTTGCTGTCGTTCTTCTGATTGGCCGGCCCGGGACAGCACTCGGTCAGATCTTTTGCACAAGCCCGGTGGATGTTAAGTTCGCAATCTAAAAGCGAAACAGAAAAGGAAGTTTAGACATCAAACAAACAAGCTTTCCGGGATGCTGCTTTGCACTCAATGTTCGATACGTACTATTACAGTGATAACCCTGGGGGCTGACGCCCCACAGAATGTTCTGACAGTGGTTACAGCGGGTCACCTCGTAGTACGGTTGTAGGTGCAGGTAGTGTCCGAGGATGGTTTGCTTTCGATTCTTGGCCATCAGGCGACTCTTGAAGCTTTTCTCTCGACTGACGAAATGATGCACCTTGTCGATCGGACCGCCAGGATTCGACCGGGTAACGAAAAACCGCTGCAGAACCGTGGAGAGGGCCGAGCAGAGCGCCGACTTCTTTGCATCCTCCTTCGGAGACTCTCGCTCAAGCTCGTCACTACGGGAGGTGAAGAAAAAAGCAGGATGTTAATGTGGTATGGTTATATTTACTTACTCGCTGGTAACTTACAGATACTGCTGTAGTTTCGGCATCAGTGTTTCCTCCACGATACGCTGCTCCTTCACCTTGTCACCCTTGGCCATCTGAAGTTGCTGGTCGTTCGGACCGTACATCGTACCAAGTCCGGCCGTGCGCTTCGTCTGAAACTGCTGCAGCTGCTGGTTGATGCTTTCCTTCGCCTTCAGCCGGCTGCGCCAGAACACCTTGCGCAGGATCTCTACCTTGTCGTTTTCCTTCTGCAGCACGTCGTCGATTTCGCGCGCCAGCGCTTCGTCCACGTTCGCGCACAGCAGTGGCGCTCCCGGCACCAGGAATGTCGAGTGAATTTCGTACGCCCACTTACGCATATCCTTGATGCTGCCCTCCTTGTACAGCGTGGTGATCAAGTAGAACAGCAGCGCCGACGGGTCCGAGTTGGTCAGGACAAAGTTCATAAACACCGCCAGATAGACGGACTTTTCCGCCTCGAGCAGCTGCGTCAGCGAACGGAACGGGCTGTTCTCCTCGATGAAGCTCTCCTGATCCGAGATGTCGTCATCCTCCATCGAGATGATCGGTTTCTGGGCCACGTTCGCCTGTGCCGCGACGATTGGTGGCCCACCGGTGGCACTGTTTGGCCCCGTCACAATCAAGCCACCGCCCCCGAGCGGCTGCTGCTGCTGCTGCTGGACGTGATGCGGATGGTGGTGATGGTAGGACGACATGTGACTACTACTGTTGTTGTTGTTATTGTTATTATTATTGCTATGGTTGTGAGGATTATTATTGCTGCTGTTGCTGTTGTTGTTGTTGTTGTTCAGAGGGCTCGCGATCGCCAGGTCACCGGCAGTCGAGTGGTCGTGGTGTTGATGGTGTCCTCCACCGTGCTGCTGCTGCTGATGATGCGGATGATGATGATGATTATGGTGGTGGCCGGTCATCGAGGTGCTGAGGTACGGTGGAGGCGGTGTGCCCGGTGGTGTGACTTCCGAACGCTTGTCCCACGAGTCCGACGACGTCTTGTGGTGCCGATAGGAGCCGGAGTGATGATCGCTGCTGCCCACCATTCCGAAGTCCTTCGAGCCAATGTTCTCCGGCGACGAGACGATGCGGCGATGCTTCTTGCTGATCGATTGGTTGATACCGGGCGCTGCCGATGCCGAATGGCTCATAGCCGCCTGACATGATGATGCAGTACCATAAACGATCAGATGGCACAACAACATGGGAAGGCGATAAAACACACAAGAAGAGAGACAGAAACAGAACACTGTTAGCAAACGCAACTTTATGGTATATGTTTCTTCCAGGGGAGAATAGCACTGGGGGAAAATTGTGTTAATACTTGGCTGCAATAAGAGTACTCTGTGTTCTTTTCAAAACCACCCCGGGTGAGGAATAACACAGTGACATTTATCTTAAAGGCTTACATTAATTGTTCAAACACACTTAATACTTTGTACACGATAATCGAACAACGCATTCGGAAAGCACAGGAGAGTTTGAAGGCGAAGGAAGGAAACAAAAAGGAATAAATCCGTCCGTTTCGTCCCCAGAAAGATAAAAGCACCTTGAATCGCCCATACTGTCGCTGGAAGATTTCTAAGCAATGGATGTAAACACCGTAATGTTGCGTGCAGTGCGTATTTTGATAGGAAACGTGTACCCCGCATTCCACTGAACCGATGAAACCCATTCACCACTAACATGCACAGTATGAACAATCTAACAATCATGCACATCTACACTACAAACATACATTATACTACCATCTAATAAAAGTAACTGTAAAATATAGTTCTATCTATTCCCATCAGCATCGATTGGATATCGTTGGATTTTAATCCGCGAAAACCATAGCCGTGTAGCAGAACAAAAACAGCAATCCGTTGTCCATTGTGAGTTCTACTTACACAGAGAAACTTCTAAAAAGTTTTAACCCAAAACAACTTGTCTTGAAGAAACCTGTTATCCCACCGATGTCGTTGTTAGAGGATCGTAAGTGATTTTAAAACCTGTAAGGAGTTGTTTTTGTTTTCACAAAAATATTCACACATACACGAAAAAACACACACTCACTCACACGCTAAGAGCAAAATAAGTTTAAAAAAACGAACAAAAAATTAAGAAGTAGTGTAATAAACAATAATCCTGCTTAACAAACCGAAATCCACAATCTGAAAATGTTACACAACAAGGAATAAAAATATAAGCGTTTTTGGTAAGTAGTGAGAGGACAGGGGAGAAGGTTTGTATACAACTCGAAAACCCAAATATGTACAACACCACGCCAAGAAGGAGGAGGACGAAGCGGAAAACTAGTATAGTAAGGATATATGTACAACAGGAGTCCGGTACGGACTTACAACTGGCGTAGAAGATAGAGAGAACCCCGCGCAGAACGAAAGATAGTCACGTAGGACAGACAGGACGGACGAACGAGAAGGATAGACAGACAGACAGACGGACAGACAGACAGCTAGGAGTTTGTGTGTGTGTGTAGAGAGAGAAGAAACCATATCCCGTAGGAGCAAGGGTGTTAAGTGGTGCGTTCCCCGTACGATCAGTCGATAAGCGGCGGTCACACACGGCAGGACAAACTGTACACGTCCCTTGCCATTCGTTTTCCCATTGTTTGGTCCATCGGTTTTTGGGCGGGTGCGTTTTACAAGCGCGTAGAGTGATAGATAATTTACAAGACTTTCATTCTTTGTGCGGTTTGTGAGGAAAAGATGCCGCCATCTTCTTCGTGCGCGGGAGAGGACATCAGCACACGCTCCTCTCCCTTCGCTTCCCCCGTTGGATTGTGATTAGTTTTCGGGAAGCGGGGGTTGATCGGGAGCAGCCGTGCTTGGGTTTTGTGCGAGAGTTTGGGGGGCGGGGGGGTATGGTATTTGTTTTGTTTTGTTTGTTTGCTGTTGCGTTTCGAAGGAAAGGCTTTAGATGCCCGCTCTACTACGTAGCTACTTACGGTCGCTTGCTGCTGATGCTGCTGCATCTGGTGCACTATGTTCGGCCGGTAGGACAGTGGGAATGCGGCGGCCATGTTGTCGCGCACCGAGGTGCAGGTCGTTATGAGCGGATAGTTCATCAGCGTGTTAATGCTGTTCGGTGGTGGGCGCATTTCCATCGAACCCCGACCACCACCACCACCACCACCGTGGCTGATACCGTTGTTATTATTTCCGTTTGGCGTTCCACCACCACCACTACTGTTCGTCACTGTTGTTGGGGATCCTCCACCCGAGCCATTGTTGGCAAATTGTTGCTGCTGCTGAACGTTGTCGTTGTTGAGGATGAGATTCTGGTTGATCACCTCCAGCATGCCCGGTTGGCGCGGAGGTAAGGGAGGCGGTTCGGCCTGCATCTCACCACCGGATCCGGCGGCAAGTCGATCCGCCGGCGAAAGGTACATCGTCGTGCTGGTGGCGGTGGCGGTCTGCATTCCGTCCGCGAGCTGCGGTGAATCGATTGACATACTGGTGCTACTGTTGTTGTTATTGTTGCTGTTGTTGTTGTTACTATTAGCGGAACTATTGTTACCGCTCGAGCCGCCACCCTTCTTCTTGCTACGGTTTTTGTTGTTGCTCGACTTCGAGCTGGCAGAACCGGACGAGGCACCGGAGTTGAGGCTTGCCGTGTCCGCCGCGGCCGCCTTTGCCGTCGTGGCCGCCGTCGCCGTTGTCGACGTGGGAGAAAGGACGAGATGCGTGTCCAGGTCGGAGACGAGAATGTTACGCCGGGAGCCGACCATCATCGTCGTGGTGTCGACCATATCCTCCGGCTTTTTTGGAATGTTATTGCGCTGCGGCAGCGGTGGCGGTATGTCGGTGTTCGCCGTCTGAGTCTGTTGCTTGCCAAAGTGTCCACCGGCGCTTCGTGTCATGAGATGCGGAAGGTGCTGTTGCTGATGATGGAGGTGATGGTGGGGATGGTGATCGGCGGCACTGCTGGTGCTATACTTTTTCGACGACGAAGACTTCGACGGCGTGCCCGACGAAACGGGGGAATTGGTTGTGGTGCTGTTGTTGCTACTGTTCAGCGCTCCTCCACCACCGCCAAACATGGGACCGCCGCCGCCACCGGGTCCTCCACCGTCCGGGCTCATGCACTCCGGCGAGCGAAGGAAGGCGGCTGTCGGCGAGCTGATCTCTTTGGCGTCGCTGGACTTCTTCTTGGTCCCGAGGCTCAGCGAGGACAGTGAGCGGGGAAAGCGGGACAGGAACGCCGGCGTCGACGTGGTGTTCGTCGTCGGAGGTTGCGGTTGCGCGAACAGGGGCGGCGTGGTGATCGAAGACGCGCTGAACGCAGGATATGCGCCGGTCTAGGTGGAGGTTTTTTATGTTTTTTTGTTTTGTTTTGTTTTGTTTTTCGTTTTGTTGGTTTCGTTTAATTTGGTTATCCGTGCGAAAAAGAGGGGGAGATGTGGAGAAGATCAAGTTCATAGCCAGAACGCAATGATGGTATGTTATTGGGAGCCGTTTGGGAAAATGGAGTGGATTGGTTTTTATTTTTGATATCGGTTACACGGGGAAATTGTGAACATTCGGCAGAGCACGAGTAGAGAGAAAACAAAACAAATAAACGGAAGAAAAAATAATAAAATGTTTGATTAAACAACAAGCATTAAACGGACGATAATCGAGTGATATGAGAAATAGAGAAAAAGGGGTCGAGAGAGAAAGGGAGAGGGGGAGAATGATGATGTTTTAATAGCCATGTTTTGTGAATATTCGCATGTGGGAAGGTTATGATGGGCGTGCAGAAAAATGCATCGCCAGTGCAATTTTCAGGTGGGTGCCATGTGGTGCAATTTTGGTAGTTGCCATAAGAAAGGGAAAGGAGTGAAAAAAAGAAACAAGAGAGAGGAAGAGAAAAAGAGAGAGAAAGAGAGAGAGAAAGAAAGTGTAAGAAAGGTAGAGATCGTGATAAGACTCTGCTTGTGCGATATCTCCTTCCTTGACGATGGTTTGCTTCGAGCATCGCAACCAACCCGTGTGCATTTTTGTTTTCCCAGCTAAATCAAAACCCATCCCACTAGGTGCTCCTGTTCGAACCCAGCATGAAACGCAGTGTCATAAAACAAACGGTTTTAACACGTTAAGCGCTACGTCGGCCCCGTGGGGCCGACAGTGTTCTTCCCCGTAAGCCGGCGTCGGTCTGCTCGGGCCGACAGAGCCCGTTGGGTAGGCCGGCGTTTCTACGAATCGCTGGCAGAACGGGAAGTAGTACAATTTGCGCGTAGCGCTTAACGTGTTAAATGAACTAGATAATATAAATATGTAATTATTTTTAAAATATAGGTTCAAAAATAACGCTAATGCAAAAACCCTACCGAATACAGATTCCAAACGGGCAATAATCAACACAACTGTGGTATGCAAAAGGGAAAACAACAAAAACTCTTCGCATCGTAAGATACATAGCAAAAAAAGGAAAAGACAAATCAAATAAAACCAAACCGATGCCATCAAGATGTTGCAGCTTTCTCTACCGGGAAGGGTGGAAACAACAACGTTGAATAAATTAAGAGCAACATGTCAAACAACACTACACTGTACACAGGCGGCAGCCTGCCTGGGGGGAGAGCTGCGACTGCTGGAAATGGGAAATCGATCATTTACTCGAAATGCACAAAACGTCTACGAGCATTCCTTAAAACAAACCAGAACAAAAAACAACATTCCACACTATTTACTATAGACGACGAAGGGGTGGCGCACGCCAAACAGGATAAGGCTCTTCTGGGGACATTAAAAGAAACGCGAAGGCACAGCATACAGAAGGTTTAAATAGCAGCTCGACATATCCTTCGGACAGATCTTGGTGGACGAATCTTTACCTATCTATTTTGTTTATGCAGCAAATCGTGTTGCTTATATAGAATTTTGTCTCAAGGATGATAGATTGATAATCAAAACGGATAAGAAGGTGATGTCAAAATGTCATGCATCGTTGGAGTTTGTATGCACAGACACGAGTTAGGCGAGAGTATCCGTCCGTCGATCGAGGGTTTCGATGATGAAAGAAAAGCGGTTTCGATTCTATAAATTAAATAAGGACAATGGTATTATCAACTCTGATCTGATTTGCCTGAGTGATGCCGATGAAAGCAAAATTCGTTCGAAACCTTAAACTAAAACTGTCTGGCGATTCATCAAACCCTATATTGTAACAAATAATCACGCAGTGATGCTATGCTATGAAACTGAACCATTTTGTTGGTTAAATTCTATTTCATTTGTGTTTTGGATTAGAAGATGTGTTTAAATGATGTGTTGATGAAAATTTCGCATGAACTAGATGACCTTAACATTTAATTGCACAAATGTATTTAATTAATGGCGATCGTCGAAATTCGTTTTTGGTAAGTAGCAGCACAAAAGATGCATCCTCCGATCGAACATAGATGCTGGACAAAAGACACGCACACACACATTTACAATCATACATGTACACGAACACATAAGCGAGTCATAGAGTGGAAACAATAGGTGGCCATGTCGTTGCAAAGTGATGATTCGGCATTTTGAACCACCCCGTTTTACAGTTTAAATACCGAAGAGTGAAGGCAGAAAACTCAACTTACTACTGTTGAAAATTTTCAACATTCTGATATATTGTTTTTTTTTAAACAAAACCTTTACCATAAGTAAGGTAAAAATGGTGGAACACAAACAAAACAGGGAAAAATTGTAGAAAATTTCTTATCGTCTACCAGAGTTTAAACGACTTTCGATCCTGTTTTCATTCTACAAATATGGATTATGTTTAAAAGATAATTGCTCTTGTTGCATTAAATTTATCTTGTTCGTTTACTATTACTTTTCAATGAGTTTTTTTGTTACCAAATTTGAAAATTATCGTCTACCAGAGTTTAAACGACTTTCGATCCAGTTTTCATTCTACAAATATGGATTGTGTTTAAAAGATAATTGCTCTTGTTGCATTAAATTTATCTTGTTCGTTTACTGTTACTTTTGAATGAGTATTTTTTATTACCAAATCTGAAAAGAGCGTTTCATCTACTCTATTGTGTGTTTTGTGATCACATTTTCATAGTGCCAATTGACGATGAAACATAAACTACCGTTTAACAAATCGGTTAACATTGTTACCGTTTCTATGAGAACATTTTAGGATTCCATATCAGAAGAGATGAAAACTTGGTTTTAAAATCGATCAAATCTCAACATTTCCTGTAAAAAGTTGTGGTGAATAACCTCGAGGAGGTGGCGGGTGAAAAAAACATTAAACAAATTAAGACACAAAACATACCACACAGAAACTGGTAAAACAGATCGTGATTTTGTCTCTGTGTGTGTGTGTGTATATATGAGCGAAGCGAAGAGGACGAAAAGTGAAACAGAGAGAAGAGAGAGAAAGAGAGAGGGAAAGACAGAGAAAAGAAAAAGACGGAAGGGTGGAAAGCGGAAGAAACGTAGATCGAACGTTACCTCGGCACGCATCTGCTGCAGTTCCTTCTCGAGCTTTTGGATTGTCGCGTCGGCCCGCGCCACCTCCGGCAGATGGTGCTTGTTGCTGGCGATCAGGATTTCCCGAGTTTTCTTCTCCTGGTCGAGCATCATCAGCAGCGTGTTTATCTTTTGCACCTCCATCTCCCGCTGCTTGACGCACTGGTTGGTGTATGGGGGGGCGGAAAAGGGGAGCAGTGTTAGTGCGGTAAATTTAAAGGGATGTTCAAAGTATTACAATTTCTTTTCGATAAACTCCCACAATCCTGATGTCGCATCATCAGCCGATTATCACGATCGTAAACTCTTATCTCGTAAACTCTGCAAACCGAGTATTGCTCCAGCTTGATGCGTCGACGACGATCTTTCGTCTGCGTTCATTTCTAAACAAGGGTTTTTCCTGAGCGTCTCTGGCGTCGTACCGACCCGGCATTGGCGCATTCCATCGCCATCGGAAAAACGGAATGAAAAATCCCGAAATAGAGTGATTCAACCCGATATCGCGGGGTCGGATGGTGAATAAATAAAATTGGAAGTCAGCGACACAGTGTGAGAGAGAGATAGAGAGCAACATAGCTTGAGAGAAGGAGAGAAAGCAGAAATTAGCATCTGCCTAGTAGATCTCCATCCAACAAGATCATTTTCACATCTACGGGAAAGAGAGAGAGCAAATTTGGGGAGCCGATTTTTGAGAAAATCTGGCAAAATCGGTCCCTCCATGGGATTCGCGAAGGAAGGAAAAGTTGACGAGGGGGAAGGGTAACGCTTCGCAAACCCAAAAAAAAGGGCGGAAGGAATAAATGCCGCTTGCATCGCCGCACACCTCGCGAACCGAGGGAAGCGAATACACATATTGGGAATATTTTTAGACGGAACTGAAGGAAAATCACCATGTCGCCGACGATGGAAAAACACGGGTATATTGCCCGGCTAAACGATCTTGGCTGTGATCGGCGAATGGGATGGGGCGAAGAAGCGACAGATGATGGCGACGCTCCTGCCACCCCTTCCGATGATCTTGACATTTTGCGATCGATGATGGAGTAAATTTCGTGGAAAAATAAACGATGACGGGGGTGGGATGAACAAACAGAAAAATAAGATTCAATGGCGGTCGAGAGAATAAAATCATCCTCGTTGGATGCAAGAGTTTGTTCCGAAGCAATGAAAAGAACAAAATTCGGTAAACATTCGTATTTGCAGTTGGTTGGGGTTGAGGTACTTCGAAACGAAATGAGATTGATAAATAGATAATAAACCATTATTCTAGTCCTGTAAACAGTATTTACGAAACTAAAAACAGGAAGGCACTCATTTTGACGCTTACATTGTTATCCTAATTGTTTAAATGAATATCATTCATAACAAGTAATACTTGCTGGCAACGGTAAACTTATTTACAATTTCTCTAAGGATTTGTGGACAAGCAAAAATATTGTCGAAATTTTATTAGGAAAGATGGAAACTCGGAACATAATCATGAAGGAGTATAATTTAGTGTTGTATTAAGTTTCTATGATTGATATTTAAAGGAAGTTTTCATGTTTACTTTATCACATTTAATTTTGTATGTTTTGAATTAAAGCAGATATTTTTTTCTAACCACACGATCTCACTCTCTTCCAGTGACTAAAAAGATTCGCTAGCTTTAGTAAACCCATTATTTGAAAGATGAACATTTCTTTCGCTAAGTTCAGTAAGTCTGAACATGTAAGCAACATATCGCGGCCGTGGGCCCTAGATAGATACTTACATCGACCGGCTGCGGTGCGGTGATGCTGTTCCGCTGCGCAATCGGCGTCATCGGCGCGATGGAGTTGCTGGAAGGCGACGGACGCTGCATTCTGTTGCTGCCTCGCTGCACGGTCAGTTCAACAACATCCGATGCTGAAAATGGGAAAGGAAAATATTATTATTTCATTTCACTCATTACACCAGAACATGAGATGTACGAATTTTAATTTGAAGAAAAATACATAAAAGTTTCCTTCAAACATGGAGAAACTTGGGGGGTGGAATTTGAAAATGGTTCATTCGACAGAAGACATGCATGCGAGGCTAAAGCTAGGGTAGATGGAGATATTTTGTTGGTATTCGATATAAAAAAAACTACAGTATAAAGATATTACTTGCAACGAATATGATCTGACATGATTTAAATTGGAAAAATGTCTATATATAGACATATAATGGAGTAATGTTGATAAATCTACAGATGGCCTTACATTAAGCATATGGAAATTAACTAATATTTGAAAATAAATGTATATTTGCTTCTACAAATAATTAAAATAAGCTAGAAACTAACTAAAATATACATATGTAGTAGTTGATACCGATAAAAATTATTAAATCTCATTCCGAGGCAGCACAGTCTATGCAAGGATGTTAAGAGTAACTATATATTTGCTATCACGAAGCGAAATGACAAGTTCATGTGAAATATTTCAGTATGCTGATTAGCAAATAGTAGGGAATGGATTTTGCTCATACTTATGTTATCTTGTTAGTGTTTGTGTGGCGAAGGTGATGTAAAGCGGGATAGTTATGATTTTTATTTTTGCAGTTGGAAAGTATGCTATTGGCATGGACAAAATAAAACAGTTCAAGACCGCGCAGTGTTACGACAGCGCCTAGGTGTTTCTTTGGACTTTTTATTACATTACTTTCCGTTTCATTTTACCTTTGATCATTTCCACCACTTGCGTGTGGGTTGACGCTCGCACCGATGCTCCATTGACCTAGTGTGTGAGGGACGGTGTGTTGTGTTCCAGGGGGAGCGCGGCGAGCGGGATGGTTTCGGCGCGAGGAAGTGGAGGATGTTGCAGCAGACGAGACCCCGCGAACGCGATGTCGTTTCACGGATGGGCGCCCGTTCGACAAGTTGGTACGAAAAAAAAATGCACGCACATACACACACATACATACAACAATAAAAACGATCGGTCAGGCGGCAGGCAGTGCGGGGTACCAGGCGGCAACATTCCGACGGTGGTGGAGAAATGGAGGCAACGGAAAGAAAAGGAAACCGTAAATAAATAAATTAAAGAAAATAAAAACCAGTTTACATAATTCTCCTGCAATGCAACGGATGAAAGTAAAAATCCCTACCACCGAAGGACTAGTGCAGCAGGTGACACTTCGTTCCTTCCTTGTCTTAACTTCTTTGGTTTTTCCCTACAATTTTCTTTTAGTATGCTGTTTTTCTTTTATCTAGTTTTGTTTGGATTAAAAAAAGGTTCCGACTGCGCTTCAATTTATTCGATAGCAATTTTACTCTCTTTAAAACTTTGCCTCTGTTAATTAATTTTACCTCAACTCTGCATCTACCTCCCCTTCGACTTTGATAATGGCTTTTGATTGTTAATCTGCCACAATTTGATCAAATTTTAAAGATATGCTTTTTGTTTTAAGATATTAAAAATAAAAACTGGAATATTAATTCTTTTTTCCTACTAGAAAATAGTTAGCAAATATTAATCTTAAATAAAGCAAAGAATATTTTTTTTATTTTTTAACCCCTATAAACCTCAACGCTTTGATTATTTTTTGTTTTATCTTCTGCCCTTTTCTTGAAAAAATTTATTATTGTTTCGATTAACTTGAATGGCCGATCAATTTGTTCTACGAACAGTTTCATTTTGCACGATCCATATTGCATGGGCTCGGGAGATTTTCCACAACCCCGCGAGAGCGTGACATTTTACCTTCAGGATCATATCGTCCGGCATGAGACCGGCTCGTCGGGCCGCCCCGCCCGGCTTGACGCTCTCGACGAAGACGGGCTTGTCGCCGGACACCTTCATGCCGTAGCCGGTCGCATCCTTGTGCACCGTCAGGACGAGCGTTTGCATCGCCATCGAACCATTGGCGGCGGCTTCCCGCGTCGGTGTCAGTGACTGTGGTCGCTGCGGGGACTGGTGGTGGTGGTGGTGGTGTTGCTGGTGGTTCTGCGACTGCTGCTGCGGAGTCGTTTGCTGCGACTGCTGGTGCTGCCGGGGCGACGCTGCGTTGCCATTCTGGGTGGTCGGGATGCGGCTGCTCTGATTGTGTACTGGTGACCTGCAGTCGGGTAGGAGTCAGGACACATGTGTGTTTGTGTGTAAGTGTTGTGTGTCGGTGGGTCAAAGGCCAAAAGGACACACGGGTCAAGTGGTGAATGAAGATGTGTGTCGAGAGATTTGTTTCCCAAATAGCATTCGAACCACGGGTGGGAAGATCCGAATCGGAACCACAATCGGGAGGAAAAGGAAAAGTAGGAGAGAAAGAACGTTGAGAAAAAGAAATTAAAAAATTAAAACCTAAACTTGGAGGAAACATGTAAAAAAACAAAATATGCGCAACGTCATGAAACAATTGGAAAAGATTGGGAAACGCCTGGAAAAAAAGAAGGAATTGTGCGTGGAAGGAACTGTGCGTGTGCGTGTTTTGTCGTGTACCGGAAAAAACCATTTTCTTTCTATTGGCCGCCACTAGCAAAGTACAAATTGAAAAGCGAAAGCAATTGCAGCAGCGAATCTTTGCAAGTGTATCAGCGGGTGCTGCGCCTTGGGAAATTGAAAAAAATAAAAACGAGAGAACCAGACTTGAAAAGTGAAAGACACCCAAATCGCGGTGTCACAAATGGGTGTGGCTGCAAATTTACACAACGTCTACGAAGGTGAATTAATAATTCACGATTATGATGTTGCAATATGATAAAATCAAACACGTCCTGTGCATAAACAAATCTAACTAGTGAAGAAGGGGGTGGTTTTTGTTTGTTGTAATATCAGTTTCTAAACTAGCCAAAACACCGACGACCATGCAATACTTTTCTACATTGATGGTAATGATTAACGATTAAATAACTAGATTATGGTAGCTTTGGCCCAAATGAGCCGGATTTTGATGGAGCATGAACGTGAAAGAGTGAATAATGTACAAAATGGCGATGAGCAAACACCGACAAGCTAGCTAAGCTGACCGTAAAACCAAAAATGAATCGTTTAATTAACTATTGCACTTTTTAATGGGGGCACGACGACTCACGTAACAAGCAGATAAATTGGCACGAGGCATAACAAGCCAGTGTTTGGTAAGCAATAATTCATTACTCACAGCAACCAGGGTTTAAAAGGTGACAACTGTTATTGAAGTGCTGCCTAAATCAGAAATCTTCTGGTATAATTTAAAACGTCGGAACAGTTGATATTATTTACCGTCTTATTAAAATTGTTCCAGCCCTTTTCCGAGTGCCATTTTAAATTCGTCCACAGTTGAGCTTCCATCGTGCTCGAATGGAAACCCAGAAACACCGTTTGCCCAACGTTGAAAACCGTTTGTAACGTACGCAACACGCATGCTAATGTGCGAGAGAGTGTCTTCGAGATGCGCACTCACTACTGAGAACACATACCACCCCTTCCGTCATCACCGACGAGCGGAACCGGGTTAGCCTCAGTTGCCCTTGCACTTGCACTTCGGCTGAAATAATAATAATAATAACTAGCGCACAAAGCTAGTCGACATACCACATGATGATCATGCCCAAGGATGTAGTTCTCGTACACATCACCTACACACCAGCTACGTCCCACCCAACGCGTGATGTGCGATTTTAAACGTGGCGAGGTCCGTACGCGCCTTTCCAAGTGTAGCGACCTATTAAAGACGAACATCTGACGCACGCTGAAGGCCGTGGGATGGGAAATTGGATGCAAAATTATTCCCCTCCCCTCCCCACACCCCTGGGGTGTTGATTTGATGTGGAAAAATCTCCATTCTCAAGGGTGTTTGATGTTAGTTTGTTTTGTTTTTAATGCTGGACAACAGTGGAGAACAGCGACGAGGAAGGTGAAAGTGTATGAACAATAACTGAGGGCATTAGTAGCGATGTTCGGTAGAAAAACTTAGAAACAGGAATGGATAACGATAACTGTCGTAATATGAGGAGTTTCCCATTATTGGACTTTAAACATAAGAAAAAATTTAAACGTACAGTATGTTTTTGTAAAATCATCTTTAACTCCTTCGGAATCTGTTGTCGGAAGGAGCTGTTATTTTAATTTTGGAGGCATAAATCAGTGTTTTAAAGAGTTACAGGAGAAAATATGGCAAAGAACGGTGGCAGGCCAAAAGGAACCTGCACTTTTTAAACTTAATTAAGCCATTTAAAAATATGAAGCAATAAAATATGTTCATTGGCGTGTGTGGCGTTTCGCGGTTCTACAATCAAATTTAACAGAGAAGACAAAGATAAAGCTAATTATGCCTGAAATCATGTAAGATTCCCCTATGATAGATTAACAGTTTGGAAATAAAATATTGCAATTCAGCAGACATTTATTAAGTGCCTCAATATGTTAGTTATGAATACTGAACTTAATTAGATTTACAATCCTAGCAATCTGATTGTGGACACAAACGTATTTTGCCTCCGGTATTCTGTCTTGTGTTTGTACGTATTTTCCATTCCCACTGAAACTCGGAGATCTTACATAAAATATTTGATGTAGAATTTAGTTTATTATTCAATGGGGGAAGTAAAGATTCTTGATTTCCACGATAAATAATTCAATATTGGGGAGTCATATTTAGTTTCGTACTGTATATATTGCCAACGTATTTCACAACGAGTTAGGTCAGTGGCATAGTTGGGACCGCACAGAACATGGACCTTCTGGACTCAAACAATAACGGTTTCCATTCTGATATGAAACAGTTCCGCTAACTGTCAAGATTTTCGTAGAAGGTTTAAATGTAAATAACACACTTGCCACTATGATGTGACGATGAGAATGAATTAAAAATTAAAAATTCAAAGATTCAAAAGAAAATATTCTGTAATGAGGGAATCTTCCATGGAATAAAGCTATTTATAACGGGCATGTAATGTAAGCTTGAAAGGCTTCTGCTACATGTTCTCCATCGGTCCAACCGACCGAGACCAAAGGACGACACACACACACACCATATCTACACCCCCGTCGAAGTTCGTACCCAATCGATTGATGAACATTTAAAAGTCTAAAAATACCGGGCAAGCAAACAACAACCCCTATATACTTGTTGTTTGTATAATCGATACGGATACGGATCCACCTTGGGCGTGCTGGGGGGGGGATTGGGTCGCTTTCTGGCCGGCACAAAGATGGATATGAGCGGGCGGCCAATTTTTTTTTTTATTAAACAACATCGGCACCCTTCATTCACGCAGTCAAATAATTAACATCATGAACGGTGTGTCCCAAATTAGCCTTCTTTGTAGGGAGGTCTTTACGACGTTTCGTACAGGTGAGAGCGTGACTTTCCCGGTGGAAAATGGAACAACATTGAAATATATCTTAGCCGCGCGACGCCGGAAAAAAGAGAACCCGCGATATCAAGTTTCCCATTTGCCGTGCGCGCCTCATTGTCGTGATTGCACTATCAAAACCGTGAAGCTGTGCAACCGGAGCCATAAATCACGTTTGTTGCTAATTTCGCAACCGATGGCAACACAATTTGCTGAATAGAAGCGGGCGATGAAGTGAAAAAATGATTTCTCGGGAGCCAGCACAACTAATGTGTAGCGTTTTCATCACGCTTATTTGGCGCACACATGGCAGCAGTTCGGGCTTTTCCCTCATTTGTCAACGCGTTTTTCCGTCGCCATCCTGCGGCAAGCGGTGGGTCTATAAAATCTGTCAGTAGCAATTTACACGATATGTTTCGGTACCCTTTCCTATCTCCGCCCCACACCACTGCCCACATTGATGTACCCCGCAGCAGGCCAGTAGTAGTTCTTCAGGGGGGTTGAAACCCAATTCGCCCCCACATTCATTCTGGGCGAGCTAGTTTATGTGTGTGTGTGTGTTGGCATTTTTCCAGCCAACGGTATGCGATTGATCTTCCTCCCCGGTGCGGTACGCGATGGCGAGGAGACGAAATATTTTTTAACGACCGGGACACCCAAAGGAAGAAATCGTGCCAGGCGAGAGCGTACCGGTGTACAGTGGTTGATATAATTTTCATACAAGTAATAACTATTTGCTCATTTGCACCGATTTTGAAACCTTAATATCACCTGTTGGTTCTATTTACAGTAAAATGAAATTAAACCACGTGTATTAAACTTCTTGAGTGGAAGATTGTGCATGAACATATACACGTAGTATGTAACAAATAAAACTACTCCGTATAACTATACAATCAATATACATCCAATAGATAGACATTGAACTATTTACCGGTAACTGTTGCAAAATGAATATAAAAAAACATGGGCCTTTCTTTTGAACTATTGCTAGCTTTAGATAAATAGAATCAATTATTGCGATCAATCTACGATTTTGCAGACTCCTTGTCGTTCGGGCGATTCGCGCTTTTTTGCATCGTACTACTGCCGCATCTTTTGTTCTGTCACTTCGCTTCCTGAAGGCTTTCTTTATTACTCCATTCGTGGACAAGCGAACAAAATTCACTTATTACACTTACCTGATGTACTAATCAAACACAACAAATCATAAAACAATCAGTACGTTTCTACGCGCTCCACTGTGGAGACTCCGGACGACAAGGTGTTAAGTTAACACCACCACGAGGTTACGTAAAGTAGAGCAACAGACGAGGGTGGGTTTTTCCCGAAAAAATCTTCATAATTTGATTGAAATAATAAAGGATTTTTTTCGCCTTTTTTGTTAGAAAATTCAAGATTATCGGTGAGTACCAAGATAAGTAGAGCACAGATAAGCCTAAGATAGCCAAATCTGCAGAGTATGATAACAAACCCTGCTCGACAACCGCCATACTGTGTCATTTTGTATTTTTTGACGAGAACGACGTCATAACATACCAAGAAAAAGATATTAAGGTGTCTTTAGATATTTTTCGATAAATTCTGGTAACGCTTTTAACTATGCCCTCCAGTATACTTGCTGGTATATTTACGCCAAAAGAAGCAGCAAAAAAAAAAGCGCTGATCTGATCTTCCTCCAAACCGGCTGGCGGACCCGTGCCGAGGGTTCGACGTTGGGTTCCATTCTTCGTGCCTCACCCGCGACGATCCTTCCGCTTGCAACTAATTACAAGCTTGCCAGCCCTTTCCCCAAGCCGCCCCTGGTAATTGGCTCGATGACGGACAAAACAGATTAATTCAACCGAATCAATCCCACGTGTGGGTTCGTAGGAGGTTATGATGCACGTGTGGTTTCTAGCGCTGGTTTTACGGCCTTTTCAAGGAGAAGAGAGCGTCTTATAATTTCTCTTCCAAACAACATGTGAACAACATGTTTGTCATTTTCTCACTCCATGATGGAAATTATCGAAGAGATTTATTAAATTGAATGCGCTGGGTTGTAAATTATGTATTTGCACACTTCAAGCATAACTGCTTGTCGTTTGCTTGGAAATCAACTTGAGAAAATTGAGGTTCCTGCATCAGCTTGGCTGCGGGCGGAAGCACTATCGCAGTTCTCCTATGCCTCCCTATGCAACAGTGCAGTTCTTTTCAGACGAATCAAAGATTGACTCATCTGCAAAGGGATCCACACGCTCGACGAATCGTTACGGTATTCCCGAACAGCTCAATTCCAGTCCCCCACACCCTCCTCGTGGCCCTGTCGATCAGGGCTTATGTACATACGGTTTTAGTTTTCTGTCACGACGGCACGGTCTGAAGAGTAGCGCGGTTTTAAGTGAAGCCACGATGTTTGTTTATGCTGCTAGCTACTGCTTGCTCAGTGCGCGCACGAGCAGCGATAATTAACTCGTGCACCACACAAACCGCACACATATGGAAACGGGAGAGAGACATGCCCGTGCGTGGTGATTTATTACAAACACATTTTTCCAGCGAACTAGCTTCACTGTCCACCACGGCCTCTAGTCTCGGAGGGTAAACACTAAGGAAGAGGACAGGAAACAAGTGTAACGCACCATCATCATCATCATGCAGAAGGGTTTGACCGTCTCCTTGCGATACGGCAGCGATATCTCGTACCGAAGCAGAGGAAGAAAATAAAACCGACAATCCAGGCCAAGGATAAGAAAGAACTGAAGAAACGTCATTGGGTAGTGGGTAGTGGATGGTGGTGTTTCCTTCCAGTTTGTCTTTCCCCGAACGCTGGTAGTGGAAACTAGAGTAACATAATTCCGAACCAATTACCAGATCCAGCATCAGATTTATGTGCCAGAGCTTGGTCTAGAACACCGGCATTTCATAACCTGCCTCCGTCGCGGGAGGAGAATTGTCTTCGTAGTACAAAGTGTTACATCGACGATTTCAACAATGCCAATGGATGGATCTGGTCCATCTCCGTTGCGGCTGCGATCCTCCTCCACCGCTCGCCCCCCCACCGACGTTCATTTTCTCCAGTGTTTGACCTGTTATAATTAAGATTTAATTAAGTGCAATCGCGCTTGTCAGGCCCCGGTGAGGCGGCGGGTGAACAACTTTTGCGTAACGCTTCTCCCTCGCGGCCCGCGTTACGATGGCGGTTCGTTAATCGGACCAAACCCACCGCCAGCCGCCGGACCGTGACGAGACGGTCGATGACGACCGTCGGCCGACAGGCAACCCCACATCTCTACCTATTTACTAAACACATTGGGGTGCGCGTTCATTTCTCTCTTCAGTTTCTTCTGTCAATTTAGTTTTGCGGGCCACCACACTGCGGACGCTTTTAGGTCGAAAGCGGACCGAGGCGCGGCCCGCTGTACCGCTGATACGAGCGCCATCTTGGCTGGATCGTCGCGTACGTGGTGTGACATCACACAGCGACCATCCGGTCAACTCCATCATCACGGCACATTGCCATAAAGAAAATCACGCGGCACGTTAAAGTCATAAACAGTGTCCACAATGAGTGCGGGAACAAAGTAAAAAAGTGAAGAGGCCTCATCGCGGGACACTTATTGCCAAAATCGGATGGACCGGAATGTTGGCTTACATTATGGGGAAGCTTATCCGCAAGAGATGCCTGATTCGAACTATCACTCACATAAAATCAAGATTAACCGAACTAAAAAGCGTTAATTTTAGTAAAACCATTTTTTTTACAATAAACGAGTTTAATTCAAGTTTAAATGATTGAAAAGATAACAAAGCATAAAAAACAGTTTCTTATATTGAAGAGGCATAACATTTTTTTAGAGTTATATGTTGGTCTTATTGCAAGCAAGAAAGCTGATGAAGCATTAATACGGCCTGGCCGTTCAAACTAAATATTGAGGGTACAGTTCGTTGGATATATTATCACATTAAAATCATTGGACCAAAGTACAAGACAATGGACTGGAATGGAATGGTACATCTCAAAATTAAACGAAATTAATTAAATAACCAAACAAAACAAAAGGAAAAGCTTTTAAACGATATAAAAAGTGTTTTAAAAAATCTAATAAAGAAGATGTTAATTTAAATAAGGATTCAAAACAACACTATCCCAATGTTTGCCAATGGACATTGTTTCGTCAAATAATGTGCACTACAGGAACGATAAACAGATTTGCAATGTGAGTTTATCTTCAATTATATTATTTTCCTAGATAACATCAACTGTACAAAAATCGGGGATTCAGTTTGGGCGAACTTACAAAAGAATTTTCAAATTTATGCTGTCGCAAGAATAACCAGTGGAATTTGAATGCGTCTAAAGATGGATAGACAAATCACAAGAAGTAAGGAGTAAATTTTCCTATTATTCAAGAAAAACATGTGAAGAGCTATTTCATCTCTGCTATTCTATTTTCAAACGAGGATGATAAATGTGTCGTTTTGGACAGAATATTTTGAAAACTTCGACGCAAAACACGCCACGAAATATTCGCGATATGTGTAGAAGCACTATGAAGTAAACATACAAATACCCTTCCCAACCCCACACGTAAAATTGGACAGCAACGGACCAATAGATATCATAAAAATCCATGCCGAAAAGATCGTTTAAGTTCGTTTATGACACGAATAGAGAGGCCCCTTGTGGGGACACAACACGCACAAAACAAAATGGGTGAAAATGAGCAACGGCAGGACCATTCGTTCAGAGTGGCTAACGAGGACCGAGGCTAGGAAATATAATTCACAAGCCAAGGGCAGCGCTAGAAGGAAGGCTCGTCCCCCATACGGCGCGTGTCCCTGTTTCAGGATGGTCCGGTGGGAGCAATTTAACCGGGCGACAGCAGGTTTTTGTTATGCGTTACAACGATAACAAGCCAGAGAGGGTCGGTCGATGGTCTGATCTAGAGCGCCCGAGGGACGAAGGGGCGGGGAGATTTGTTCTTTCTTCTTTTTTCTTGGACTAGTTTTTTTTTATGTTTCTCTTCCTTCACTTCCTTTCCGTTTGGGTTCGCAAGAGCTGTAGCATTTTCTAACATTTTCCGTTTTTGTGCTTAATAAAGCCTTTATTAGCAGAGGAGTCTAGTGTCAAGTATAAAAGGATGGAAGGAAAAGATGTGCATTTGTCGCCTTAATCTAGTGAGTGATTTTACGAACAATTCTATGCCGTTTATCGTCGCTAAGAACGAGGATTTAGTGATAGAATAAAATACAGTAGAACGGCTATGTACTCATGTTCACTCATGTCAACCCAAATTAGAATAAAAAGGTGAGTAGATACATTATTCAATGCATTTTTCTGTCACAAGGAGTGTCACCGCCTTTGGGCTCCATTGGTTCAGATTTGCGTTGTGCTATAAAATCCTTCATCCACTTGTCAATATTTTATGGCAAACCGTATCCTGCCGGCATCAAACGAAAATTGGAATGCCCCGATTTTTTCTCTTCCCTCACCCCCTTCGCCATAACATTAACCGGCAAAAGGAGCAACAAACACCAGTAGGTAAATGCCGACACGTCCGATATGACAGATGGGACGACGACGGCGTCGGCTCACGTCAAACAGGGATGCTGTTGGTGTGCAACGAACGCCAAACAACCACACACACCCGCACCGGGTGACAGGAGAAAAGAGAATATAAAAAAACAACAACAACAACAAGATGACTTATTCAGGAGGATGCCGTGAAATGCCGGCAAACAACATACAGCACACGGACGGCTTTGCGAGGCATGCGCCAGATGCGCTTTTCTGTTGTGATTCGGCTACCGAAGTTTTCCCAGCATGCCGGGGCCGAACGAACTGCCTCTGGTTGGTTAATGATGGTGTTGATGGTGGTGGTAGTGGAAGAGGCGTCGTTTGTATGCGCCATTTGACAAGGGAAAACCCAGCGAAGCAGCGTCTTCCCCGACCGTTCCGCCTATATCAATTCTTTCTCTTGCAGCATCATCATCATCATCATCATCAACGTTTCTTCTTGCTCGCTCTTTCGCCCGCACGCACTCGAAGATGATGTTCGAGATTATTTTCGATTGTTGACAAATACAGCATCCCACGCCCGCATTCCCTCGACCAACAAGGCACAGGCGCACACACACACACATAAAAAGGCCAGACCTGCGCCCGCCGCCCCCGGGAGTACGACGGCGAAACGACAAACACCAGACACTTTCTAATTTTCCTCCTCCAACGACACCGAACCTCGTGGCCGGGCCCCCGGGTGTGTGTTGAGAAACCGACCGACACCACTGTGCACACACCACCAACAATTAAAACCACGATCCAAGAAATAAGGCCGTACCCGACCGTTCTGGGGTGGAATTTAGAAATAATGTTTTGGAATGATCGATTTTTCATGCTTATTAAAAAAGCAGGACATTAAAATTGTTTCAGATCAACAAACCAACCAACCAACCAGGGTGGGTTAAATAAACCTCTCCCAACGACACTCGGGATGGATGTTGTGGCTTTCCATTTGCAACCCGAACCGAAATATTCGTTGATGGCTTTTCTCCGTTTGCTCAACGCCAAGGAGCAACGTCCACGTCCCAGTGTGAGACATGGTTTTCCATTTGACCGATTTAGTTTTTTACGATGTGTCGTAATTGAAGAATAAATCGCGTAAACGTTTGAGGGGTGGGCAAACAGGGCGCAGTAAGGATTTTGTCCGTCACATTTCTAACGGAGGAATATATTTTATAGCCTACCCTGCGCGCAATTAGTACACGCTTAGCACCAGCCAACGCCAACTAACAAAATTAAACTATGTCAATAGGTCAACTGCTGATGCTCTAGTGTTGCAAAAATGTTTAAATTTGACGCACGACGGGTGCGGTTTGACGTATCATTCAACTATTTACAGCACATATCGATTGACGAATCTTACTGCGGTCGCTAATTGAAATGGGCATTTTATTTCCCCTGTCCGTTGCTGGATAAAACTATTTAAAAACGTCAAAAATTAATAACCCTACGTCGACTTGCGCGTTAATGTTTGGTTGTCACGCATGGTGAATTGAATTTCCCTCGAGAGAAAATATTTCAAACATAGCTATGCACACCATTACAAAGGACATGTCTTTACGGTTTGTGCAAAGGAAAGGTTTAACAAAAAGCTTCATGGAGATGTTAGAGTTAGTTTCCAACCACCTTTCGGGATGCTTATCAAAAGTGGCAGTGAGCGTGAACGTGATTGCAGCTTTATGCTCCAGAAAAGCCTCATCGTTCGCGGTGGAACCGGGCGACATCATCCACTCATCATCATCGTCACTCGATCACGTCAACCTCGAAGGCCCATCTCCGATCCGTGGTTTATGGGGCCGCCGGGAGCAATTCGCGACGGAATTCGTGTCATTTTGCGCGACACACGTTACCCACGTACGGCCGTTCCGAAGGCACACACAGCAGAAGGAAGGCAGTAGTGGAGGGAGAAAACAACCCCAAACCAGGAGGAGGATCATCACCCGACAGACACGATTGTTGTTTTGGGGTCGAATTCGCCGCCGTTTGTTACGGGGAGGTAGGGCATCGAAACTATGATGACTAAGACCACATTCCTGGAAGGTAGCAAGCGTGCACACATCAGCGGCTTAAAACACACACACACACAGGCTCGCTTACCCGGTACACCTGTATTTTCCCAACCCATGCCAACGACCACGCAGCAAAAGGGTTCGCTTTAAATTCCGAGCGCGGACGCGCGCGTGCGTGCATGTTTGGCAATGCTCTCGGAAAATGAAAACATATCTCGGGGGAACCCGCGAGGAAGGAAACTTTGCAAAGAAAAGGAAATCGACGCAAGGGGAGGGGAAAACAACAAAACATCAAAGTGAAACATTTACAACTGAAACATCTCAACGTGCAATAAAAAAAAAAACACAAAACTCCTATCACTCGTATGTTTCAGTTCGGAGGATCTTATTTTTCCATCGGTCTCAACTCACTCAGTATGGAAAGGAGACATTTGTCACGACCGAACTAAGACTCGATTTGCTAGAAATCTAGCAATCTACCAACAGGTCGCTATTATTGAGCGAAAATCATGACAAAACCTATCCATACAATGGTAGAGCGGGTATAGGCGACCCCAAACAGCTGATTTGAACATTTGAGAAAAATTCTGAACCAAAAAAGGACGGAATCAAATGCAAAAACGACATACTAAAAAGGTGTTGAATAAAAACCACCTATATTTGTTTGCAAAAGCGCATCAACGCAACTGAGTTTATCTCCAACTCATCAGCTTTTGCCTCGTCATCATCTGGTTTAGTCTCCTGATTTTATTTTGGTCGTTATCCAAAAATTTGGTGGATGAATGTAGATATGTAGATATTCCTTACAAAAGGAAAATGATGCAAATTAATAACAACTTAAAAGTTTATAACTGAACAAAATTTGAAATATACACGGGACTGTTACTGAGTGAACTGTTGGGAAATCAGCACAAACTTATATGAAAACTGGAATTACTGGAAAATTTGGAATACTACATAAAAAAATGCAAACTATTGTCTGTTATGCGGATTCGATAGCGGACTATTTACTTGTACCTCCGCATGGAATAGCCTTTTGACAAGGATGCTTGGTCCTTAGTCCTTGTCCTGTTTTTTTGGCTCGTCTTGAACCATGTTTACATACATTTTTTAACAAAAAAAAGGACAAGTTCGATGTGGGTTTTCGTATTTTTCGTACGTAAAAAAGATGTTTAGGAATCCAACTATGAAAATTTAGAATGTTTTCAATGAGTGGAGGGGAAGAAATTAATGTTTTTCGCTTAAGGGGGAGGGCATCCTGCCCCACATTACCTTATACACATTTCCACTATCTAAACAAGATTACTTTGTCCATTTTTATTGCAGTTATGTGTTGTTGTTGATCTTATTTGTCTGGCATTATTTGACAAAATATGTAACAGTTAGTCTTCACGAATTTGATAGTTATTGTTTGCATTTTAGATGCTAAATCGAATGTTTCTTTCCTTAGCAAACACTCAAAGGGAATCTCTACTTGGATGCTTTTTTTTGTGTGTAGGAAATTAGGAAACAATGTACAGAAATGCCCCAGCAGCAGGGCTGGCGGCCACCAGCGTGCCATGTTTCTGTCCATTCCCATTCCCCGCGATACAAGCGAAATCACCTCGGGCGGAATGTTTTCCGGCGAGCGCAAATGCGAACAAAGCCCCACGGAGGGCAATAAAAATACCAAACTGAAACCGATCGTAGCCACGGTAGGCCGAAGTGATAGAGTAGCACTGCGCACTGCATCGCGAACCCCATCGCCGATTGCAGTAAATCCTCCACCACCGGATTCCTTGCCGGCGGTATCGGGCCAAGGAAGATGACAAGATGGAGGAGGAGGGCGTGTGTAAGCGACGACAAAAGCCGTCTTGGTCTGGCAAATTCTTTGGCCCGGCTTCCAGCCCGGAGCGAATTTCGCCCGAGGCTCTTCTTCTCGCGCGAAAGTGTGTTCACTGATCGGTGATCTTTGCAAATTTTTTTTTCTGTGTCCACATACACATACACAGAAGAAGGCGTCTCTACTCTTCGTGGTTCCGGAACGTCAGTCTGGGCTGACGGAGACTGCTGCTGCTAGCACTAGCTGATGATATGATAAATGCGTGGTCACACTGTCTTGTTGCACCTTGGGAGGCACACACATACACACACAAACAGACGCGCGTACATACTAGAAGACGGCACGCAAGAGTTGGCACAAGAGTCCCCCCCGACAAACGTCAGATTGGAGCTGTCAAGAGTCGCGGCCCCGAAGACTCCGTCGTCGGCAGCGAAACGACACACACCGACAGATGACACGCGTCCGCACGGAACGGCAAACGGTTGAAGGAGGCAAATAAAAAAGCGTAAAGAGCAGAATCGTAAAGAAAAAAGCAAAACACAAACACAACTTGCGATCTTGTGTCTTGGGGGCCCCCAAGAGCCTCTTGCTCAAGTGTTGTCCTTTTTTTACTTCTTTCTTATGATTCGAGATTCCATCCCTTTTTTCATCTCTCCGCGGTTCTTCATCCCCCTCCTCGACCACCCCATCTTGTACTGGTAGAAGAGGTGTGCATCATGCATGCAGCACAAGCCGCAACAAACGACGAAGATGATGACGCCATCGGAGGGGGGCGACTGCGAAATTGCCCTAATCCACGACAACACACCACGACGCGATCGGAGAGGATCGACCGTAGCAGTATCAGTCGTTCCCTTTTCCACCACCAGGCATTGAACGCAGTAGTGCCCTTTCTCTCTCTCTCTCTTTCACTCTCCCTCGGTATGGGGTGGTTGGTTTTTTTTTTTTGGTTGTGTTTCTTGCCTTCCCGTCAACCTCAATCCTGATGATCATCGATGAAACGGTTCGTGTCTTATTTGCGACACCGCGCATGTTTGCCGAGATATCTTTGCTCAGCGCGCGCTGGCACATGACCTAATCCAAAAGACGGTATGTTTCCATCCATCCATTCGTCATCCCTGCGCACAACGGGGTGGATGGGGTTGGGTTGGGGAGGGGGTGGGGCAGTGAAGCTGGACTGGCTAAAAACCCGTGGGGGCGACATGATACTGGTGCGCGGTGGTACCGTTTTTTCCACGGTTTCTTCGTTTCGATAATAGCTTTCTTTCGAACGCGAACTTGAAACGATTGGGGACAAATGGCGAACAACGTTTGTTGTTTTTTTTTTTGTAAAATGTTATTCATTCCTTTCGTCGAGGAACTTGACACGTTTCCTGCGAAAAACCTCTGGGAGTCATTTCGTTCACAAGCGTTCGGCGGTGCGATGGCGGTGCACACTATCGCATGCCGTATTGCATAGAATCGATATTTTGTCTTCCACAAGCTTCCATTGATGAGCAGAAGAGATGAACGGTTGACGAAAAATACGTCCTTTGATGCGATGTTTGTTCAAGTGTCTTAGAGGAAAACGGTTTTGCGACCAATAAAGTGTCTATTCAACATACTTCAAAGAAAACGGGGCGATAATACCAAATAACATATAGATTCTCAATTTTTTATTGGATTATCTTCTGTAAGATCTAATCGCCAAATAAAAAATTGTTTTATTTCTAACTTTTCAGACGAATTTTCTAGTGTTTAGCTTTATGAATCTTTTGGCGAGATTCATTCATATGAATCTTTTGGCGAGATTCATTCATATGAATCTTTCACCTAAGATTCATTCAGATGGATTCATGAATCTTTAGGGATTCGAATCTTCAAACGTTCATGAATCTTTCGAAACCTTAATGAATCTTTCATGGATCTGTCACGAATCTCCATGATTCTTTCATTGACGTAGATCATGCCACCATAAAAAAGGGGAAACCACCTCTACCCAGTTTTGGCTCATCTCTTTTCATCTGTTGACGTAACTTTGGGATTCATGAATCTCTCATCTCAAGATTCATGAACCTCAAAACGCAAAGAATCATTCCGATTCATGAATCTGAATCTGAATTACACAACTCTCTATCAAATGTGAATTTTCTAAACCCCGCGCGGGATCTGTCATACCCACCCGGATTCACTGGTGCCGTCTTTAGCGACGAAAATTCACGATTTTTATACAAAAAATGGACGGGAGCTTCATACCTTAAAAATGTCACACAAGTACATTATTTTGGAAAGAAGAGAAGCTCACTCCTTCCATTTTACGGTTTTTTTTAAAAGAATTCTGTTCTAGTAGTTTTTTATGGATCATTGATAGACCATTATTTAATACTATTACCCCTCAAATTTCGTTCCTACTTGGTGCTGAATGACGCGCTGGTAAGTATTATACAGCAAATGAATATAACCACCACCCGGCTAACTGTGTGTAATCGAGTAGCGTACCGTACCTCAACTTTACCTTTAAACTTTTAGCAAACGCTTGCTAATTCCATTCGGCAATAAATTGCACGGGGGGAACTCAAGTACGTCAGCGGTCCCCACCGGGGTCTGAAGATCTCGCGAACGGCAACGCGTTAAAACCCACCGATGCGTGCGGGCGAATGATGCATGGTTAGCTGGTTCGTTGACTGGCCAGCCAGCCAGCCTCCTGTGGTCGGCTTGGAGATGTCGATGCATATGCAAAATACCCGGAATTAAATGGTCCAGCAACGGCGCGTAACGCTCCGTCAACTATCAACCAACCATCTGTCATCATGGAACGGTGCCAGCTGTCACTCGCATGCGGAGCGTCTAATGATTCGGCTGGTGGAATCTCTAAAGGGATTTTCACCCCGTCCATCGATCAATTATTAGCAGATTTGAATAGCTCAGTTTTGGACCTTAGCAGAGTTCAAATTGAGATTTCCTCGTGAAAGGCAACATGGGAAGAACATTTGTTAACACGATCATCAATATATGACATCGAATTAAGACTTGACAAGATGTCTATTGCCATGTCATGATGTGTTCTTTTCCACGAAAAATCCATCGGAAGTGATTGCTTCCGTTTTTCATGATTTAATCAATATGTAACATACATACATTTTCTTCTTCGTTTCAGAACGGAACTTTCTTTTCCCTCTCTTTCTCTCCCTCCGTTCAAAAGCCTCGCAATATCGATCTCCCGAGGTCGATTCCCCCAACCTGGCACAAGGGAACGGAATATTTAAACCCAAATGTGGCGGAAAAAGTAAAAATAAAAACAACAACAGCACACCCCCATGCTCGTTCTCGGTTCATCAACCATCCGGGGTTCCACAGAAGGGCCGTTTTTTTTGCTGGTGGTGGCGCCGAACCGACGATATGTATACCTCTGTGCTAACTGATGCCAGGCAGCGCCAATATGCTGGGTGTGGTTGATAATGGTCTCTGCCGAAGCGCCATATTGATACACCTCTAACGACCCTTCCTCTCTTTCTTTTCCGCCACCTTCCGGTCGACGTTTCCGGCCGTTGTCTACGCGGACCGTGGTGGTGTGGTGGTTTTCCGCCTACCCGGCCACGCTCCGGTAGCTAGCTGCCGCTGTAATACCCGGCAGCCCACTATCGGCACCATTTGTCACCGGCAATGGAATGGCAGGACACATTTTCCACCGATGGTGTACGTGCAGCAGGTGGAGGGATAAAGTTTTCCACAAAACAAGTTGGGCGGAGTGTGAAGGGGGTTGACCCAATATCGAAATCTCTTGGCGATCGCTTACACCAGGTAAGCGCAATGCTGGGCGATTTCTTGAACGTCAATCTCGTCCCTGATGAAAACAATCTTAAGCAGATCAAAAAGTCTAAACGTTTGCATAAAACAATGAAATTTGTATCAAACATATAGATATTTGATCAAGTTTAAAACGAATGATCGTTTAAAAGTAAGCAGAACGAAAAGCATTACAGAACAAGGAACGAAAGACATGGGTAAAAGATTTTGTATCCTGTGGCGCATTTATTCCTTATTCTAGCCATAACATACATCCATATTTCTGTGACTTATTCAGAAGTAAAAGGGTCGAAAATAGGTTTGATATAAAGTTTGCATTAAAAACTAGACAAATTTTCATCGGTGATAAGACAAAAGTTAACCAAGCTAATTGAATGAAGTAAATTTTATTGTAAAGTTACATCTGTTTAGTACTTTTGAAAAATATTCCGACGGCCAGTAAGCCGGCCTTACTGTCTTTGGCCGAAACTTTAGCCATAGCCGACAAAACCAGTCGTGTAAGGATGTTATTCAGTTATTGTGGGGCATTTACGACCAAATGATACTCCGTTTGGACTTTAAAATGTTGGATTAGGTTCTATCTTTAAGTATTGTAAATGTTTTTCCGGATTGGTTGTAGTTGCGAGGCAAAAGGAGGGTTAGCAGTGCGAGGTATTTCAATTATATTTGATCCGTTCAACTACTCCGTTGCTCTTTGCGCATGATTTACTGTGACCAGGTATGTCCAAACCACTGAATTGTACTCTTTATGATGTTTTCTGATAAAGTGGCTTTATTCCGGAAGGCACTGCACACTATACACATCTCCATACGCTTAAAGGCTTGACAGGAAGTACAGCAACTTTGTACAAATCCTTCTCACTGGTTTTCAATCACGATATGGCGTTCAATGGGAGTGAAGAGACCCCAAAACATTTTAAATATATTGTAACACGCTTCAAAAGTAACATAAAGTAACAGAGTTTTTTACCACTTATCGCAGTCTGGCTTTAAATAATCTTTGGTCACGTGGTCCGCGATAAAGCTGGATGTTTTAACACACAATCAAACGTAGGTGGTTCATTGTTTTGGCCATGGCGGATTCAATTTAAATTATACAGTTGCCAAACTTGTTCTAAATTTAAAAGAAATGCTCGTTCAAATTTGTCTATTTCTTCATGCAAACGTTAATGTAAATACAATTCATTAATTCGAATCCAAAAATTTCTAAAATATCTTCCAAATATGCCAAAATGGAATACGCATAAAACATTTGATTGTTGGCATTGAAGTTCAAGAAGGAATTTTGCGAACGATTAAAATGACGCAGTGACGAAGGTATTTTGCCATTTTTGTCTGACCAACGGCGATCTATTCCTCCACCATTTCGACTAAACCGATCAATCCTCCGGTGGCTGAACGGTGGATGGATGAGTCAACATAGGAACTGAACCCGCCAATGCGAGGTCGAAAGACAAACCTCCCCTTCCCCCGTCGTGGCATTGCCGGGTGTTCTCATTGGCACACCAACGACTCCATCGAGAGGCAGGCGAACCGAACGGGAGGCAAGAACATTCTAAAGTAGCCTGAGCAAATGACGGGCGTTAGGAGGGTGCTTGGGGAGACGGTAGCGGCCATTACCACCGACGTGAGTTTTCTTTTCCAGTTTTTACCGTCCTGTGCCAGCGTCGTCTCGCGATTCCACACAAGATGGCCGCGTTCGGCGGAAGGGTAGCTGTAAAAGCAAAACAATAACACCCATATGTGTGTGATTGCGGCGCACAATCCCGAGGAGCTCTGGCTGGGCTCGAGACATTGGGCGCGATCGTCGGCGTTGTCGGGCAGTAAAGAAGGCTAAACACAACATTTTGCTCCCGTCTTGTCTGCGCGCGCGCCCGTTTCTTTGATATGCATGTGTGCCCCCCTTATTGGAGTGTACACACAATTGTATATATTGCACACGAGTTTGTTGGCTGTTAGGTGTGGGTGGGGATTGGGGAGATGCAGTGAAACCAAACTATTTTTGTTGCAATATAAACATTCATCGCGACCGACCGACGACGACGATTAGAGGGTTCAGTTCAATTTACAAAAGTCCCACATTTTTCATTTTCATATTTTCTCTTCATTCTGTACTAATTAATAATTGATTCCTTGAGTTTTTAAGTAGTTTTGCCACTTCTTGTGA
Source organism: Anopheles ziemanni (assembly GCF_943734765.1). Classification (NCBI taxonomy): domain Eukaryota; kingdom Metazoa; phylum Arthropoda; class Insecta; order Diptera; family Culicidae; genus Anopheles; species Anopheles ziemanni. The sequence continues at coordinate 77,147,369 of NC_080706.1, forward strand.
ACTAGGAAAAGTTTTCATTTAAAATTGCGTAAGCAGCTATAGCTCGATTCGAACGCACAATGCAGTTCGGTGCCGGGTGATCAAGCCGAAACGTGGAAACATTAAAAAACCACACGCCGTGACATTTTTAATAAATTCGCTCCCTCACATTTTCCACATCCCTAACGGGTCACAAACAAGCGCACACATCAAAGGTAATCCTGTTGATGCCTGGAGGACGCCTGCCTGCCTGCCTGGCAGCGATTAACATCAAGCGGCTGCGACCAGTGGTTTGTTAAGCGATCGGGAAAAAAAAGAAAACTACGAGAACCTATTGCTAATTAATTTTCAATGTAGCAAAAACAACCGCAACAACTGCGCCTCGCGAGGCACAAGGCACCCCCAAGCGCCCAAGGGACAATCGATTAACACATGCGCGGTGAGCTTTGACACCGCCCGCATCCCCCAACACTCCCCCAACCCAACCCAACCAACCAACGACCCTTTTCCGCAGCAATCCGTTCCGTCGCGCAATCTGTCTGTTTAACGTTCACTCACGTTTTGCGTTAACGCTCTCTCGCGGCCAGCGAATCTCGTGTGCTGGCACACATAGAGGCGTACACATGCAAACACACACACACACGGCACGAGGGTGGTGATGTGTTTGCTGGAAATTGTGCTGTCAGCAGAGTCGCCTGAGCTCGGACACATAATCCGTCGCGGCACGGTCAGATTTGTCGTGAAATGGGGGGCCCTCCTGATGATGGGAAGTGTGGAGAGAGGCGGTCCCGGTCGGTTCCCCTAGCCCACATGTCCACACTCCAACCGATACCGGGGTGGCGTCGTGAACCATAAAACTAGCCAATGTGGAGGAGGGCACCACCACCTTCCCTCCCGGGGGGCTCCTGGCGGGCTCCGAGCCAATGAGATCATGCATCGTGGAGCCTTCCGAACCTTTCCCTGCGTGCAATAAAGGTGGGACCCATCGGGTTTGTGGAGGACAGTAGCATATGTGGAGGCGCTGCAGAATAGCTGAATGAATGAAAATATGGCGCCGGTGAAAACCGAGATCTGTCCCTGCATTTTTCACCTTTGTTCGACATCGCCTCGCGTAGTAGCAATTGGAGGGCCTCTGATGGCACAGCACTGCACGAGATGACTCAAGCAGGAAACGGTGAAGGCTGTGCCGCGGCCCAGTGTGGCGACCAGCATTCTCACACTATCACTTTTCCGCGATAGGACACCGTTGTTCGGAAAGATTCGTCCGGCATGGGGGGCAGCATCGAATTTACAATGTGTTTAGTAGAAAGCAGCTGAAAGTACTGCTTGAACATCAACCGTTGATTAAAATATTAAAATTATTCATCATCATAAAATATTCAAATTGAATAAATAGTGAACGGCTGATGGAAGGAAAGTATAAAAGTACGACAACCGTTATATTAGAAATCTTCCAACAGAAAGCATTCGGAATTACTTTCCTATAATAAACACAACACGTGAAATTTTATCACGTACCAGTGCTTTGGCTAATAGCTTTGTTTTATTTTTATATTTTACTTCTATAACCTGCATACGTCACCAGTCACATCCATGATATTGCATTTTACATTAGCCTGCATCTAACTGTTTACCGAGAGTGGTTTTCACTTCCCCCAAGGCGGCGTGTTATGCACGTCATCCTGGGCTCGTGCTTATTGCGAATAGTGCAGAGACACCGTAAACGAGACCCGTGTGTTTGCTCATTGTAGTGCCGGTCGGTCTGTTTGTCCACTGTTTCTCGTCTCATAGCAAGGCGAGCACGTTTCCTTCCATTTCTTGGACGGTGTGGCGATGGTGGGGTGTTCTTCTCTACAAAAGATCCCCGCTTAGAATGCGTCATTTATTGTACTCTTTTGAAACTGTGGCATGTAAATTGAAGAAGGCTTTTTTGTGTGGCAAACTCCACATTTTAAAAAATATCTCAACACTGTCAAATGATGATCTCAGACAACGAGCATCAGCTCTCCATAGGATCCGATCAATATTGATTTGTTTCATTCCGTACATTGTATCATCTCTTCCACACTGGCTTACAATTGACCATTTTCGCCAAATCCAGCTCTTTCCTACTCGTAAGATGAAAAGAGAAAACTTTACATCGGTTTCGTTTCGTCTCTATTGACATAAATAATTTTACTTCCGCGACTCACTTCCTGAAAGATGATGAATGCAAAAAGTGACTCATTTCGCATGATTTAAGTCCAAAATAATCATAGTTTCAAAACGCTAACGGTTTCAATACTTCTTGGTTTCGAAGAGAAAATTCTTCCGGAAGTACGCAAGCTCGTATCTGTTGTTCCAAGGATGTTATTCAATGGCGAATAAGTAGCAAAAGTTTTTTCTCAGACGGTAGCATATCTAATCGTCTAGACGTCGCTCGACTCTCGAGTAGGGTCAGGCAAGAAGTCTCTTGCAGATATTATTTCAAGTGAATTTCCGGTAGCACTAGCGGAAAGTACTTCAGTAGTGTCGTTAACAGCGATGCTCCAAATGTCACATGATTCCCGTTTACTTATCTCATTCGACAGCAAACAACTGTAGACCTAATCCATGACACTAGGAGACAAATAATTATTTTAATTTAAGATTTTGTGGAGAGCAAAGATGTGGGTTTTTTCTGGAATTGAAATTCCACATTTTGATGGTAATTTTTCCCCAATTGATGTTGGTTTTGTATTTGTATTTGCAAACACGGTATGCATGCCGACAAAGACCAGTAGGTACCCATACTTGAACGATAAGGGCAATACGTACTCCCTGTGTGGCATTGTGCAAGGGTGCTGTTTCCTGCCAAGTTAACATTTTATTGCTCTTCAGGCAGGGCAAAATCGATACTTCAATAACTCCATTTTCTTAATCACTTGTGAAACGGGTATTGATTCTCAAGCGATCTTTATCGGCTCTGCATGAATGACGTGAATGAAAATCGGCCACAAGTTATCAGATTAGCAAACACTTTCCAGGAATCGGTTGATGACATTGTCTAAAAATAACTTATCGCTTACACGCGGTGATGTAAGACGCTCGCGCCTTCGCGTGAATGGACATTGTGATAATGGATAATTGCACGACGGTACCCGATGGTGATTGCGCCAGTTGGACAAGAATAACATTTAATGGTACATAAAAACTTGAATTTAACGAGGTTATCTGATTGTCAATAAGATTTGTTCCCATTGGAATAAAAAGTGCAATATATTGATACGGTGCCACTAATCTGATCAACGGCAATTGCATTCTAACATTTCTACTAGCTCTATAGACGAATAGAGAAAAAAACAGTGCATACACGTGCGGTAGAAGGTACAGGGGGAATGGAAAAAGGTGGAAGGGAAAATCGTTTGTTGTAATACTAAAGGAATACATGTGTGTAGGGGGGAAGGTTTTAACATGATTTCGAGTTGATTGATTTACCTTTCAAGCGGTCCGGTAGACGACAGATTGTTATCCATGAAGCCGGGAAACCGGGACGCTCGCAAAACCGCACGGATCCAGATTCACGTCGACGCAAGTCGTGCGTGAAGGATGCGTGCGTGGATTACGGCGTACTTGACACTGCTGCACTCCTCCTCCTTCTCCGGTTTTTCCGGTGCACCGGAGCCGAGTGACGTCCGGAGCCGGAAAACACAATCCTGGCGAGCGCTTAGTTTTTGCCAGCTTTCCGTACGTTGCTGGAAGCCGGGGAAGATATGAGTAGCGAGGAAGTTCAGCTGCTCTGGGAAGATGTTGCAATTGAAGGGTGTTCGCTGGAATTACATCCGGGCAGCGGGGGGATGTGACCTCTGGCTCTACACAAAATCAATTTCAAGCTCGGTCGTACCGGGCTTCCCGGGACTGCAATCTTGTTCTTCAGCAGACTTTTCAACACTTGTTTTCTATATTTGCGTTTAGCACAGACACTTTTTTAACTGTTCACTATTGGTTCGCACGCATTTGCACGCCGGACTTTTTCCAAAAAGCAATCTAGATTGAGAAAACAAAACGGAGAGAGGTTTTGCTAAATTTTAAACAGCTTCCAACGGAGAAGGCGAATGAAATCACTTGAGACTGTGCAAGAAACATGGCCAACTGCGTCCGCAGACGTCATTTGACAATCGATCATTTGCCGAACACATGCACAACACAGACGTGAGAAAGCGTACAACGGCACAACTACATCCACACAATGCCAAACAAACACACAATGGTAAGATCCATGCGAAGATCGACGGTTTGTTTGATTTCACTCCGCGCAATCATTGCGATCATCATCGACGCGTCGTCATCATTTTTCCTAATTTTTATATGAATTTTTTCACACTTTCAAGCCTCACTTTTCCTCCACCTGAAGGGTGGCAATGTAGTACAACGCTGCCTTCGGGGGAGAGGTTACTATTTGTTTTACTATTTTACCAACACACGGCGCGATCGAAAGAGCTACCGTACATCATCATCATCATCATCGTCGCCGCATATCACTTTCCATTGCATTTTTTTTTCTTCCACCGAAGGAACATCGAAAGCCGACATCGAGAGTTAACGAAAGAAAAAGCAAACCCATAGATGGTGTACACACACTTTGCACGCACTTTGCACCACCCCCGCCGTTGGGCTCATATGCTTCCTTCCATCCGGTACGTATCAAGATGGTAACAGTATAAGCATACAGCTTTTACATACGTGCATTGCTTTTCAAGACTTTCCCAATGGACATAAACAATCGGCACACTGTACGTTGTAAATTTTGAATCGATAAAGGAAGGTTTTATCGTTAAACCTTCCGCCCGAAAAGAGGAAAGCGATTTGTCCAAATGAACCCAAATAACGAACCTTTCAAAATTTGGATAAACATTTAAAATAGATGGTACAATATCGAAATCGTTGCTTTCTAACCTTGGATACTTACAGTGGGCCAATCGGTAAGTGGGACGGTCAAAAAAAGATCACTTGTCTGGCTTTGCGATTAATTTTAGGGTACTTAGAAATGACAACAATGAATTTCGCTTATCACATCTTTTCTGTCTACCTTTCTACGAAGCATGTGCAAAAAGAGAGAGTAAAAATCGGTCACAAATAAGCGCAATGATCAAAAAAGTGTAAAAAGTCATAATTTTGCCAGCCAAACGTAAAGTTGGACACTTGCTATTCAGGTTTAATACGTGGTTTGTTGAACTATTTTCAGAAGTTTTTGATGTTTAATGTTATTTCTGTTATATTCTATGACTGTTTGTTGATGCTTGACAACAGTTTTTTTCAACTTTGTTGCACATTTCTGCTCAAATTTAATCTTTATGTTCGTTTTAGCACCAATTTATACTATAAAATGTTTGTAACATAGTATACTGTACAATTTTGCTCAAATCGGCTATTGGATTTCAAGCTGGAGATTCAGAAAGATTCTTTTGAACTTTGAGGCTGATTTAGAGAAGCAACTTTTGTGTTATTCGTAGCTTATAGTGAGTATAGTTAACCTGGCGGAACTCTTAATCTTGGAATAGTCAAACTATATCAACAATATCCGTCATAATTTTCTTCATCATATGAAAATTGTAATGTGTATCGATCGTACTTTAATTAAAAACAAGTTTTTCAGTTAATTCTGATCACATGAACACCTACAACATTATCAAATGACCCCCAAGGAATAGAAGTTAAAACAACCATTTTTTAAAACGCGTTAGCTCCGTTTTGCGTTAGAAAACTGTCCACCTTTCTAACCAAAACTGTTTATGTTTGCTTCATATGTAAGTCATACTTACTCTGACGACAATTACCACATTAAATTAACGCATTTGAACGAGATATGCAGAGTACCTTTCAACATAATCTAAAATCATCGTCAATATAAAGTTTAGAAAAGTAAAGGTGTTGTTTGCGGGTTCTGCGGGTATGTTCTGGAAATAGTTTCGAACCTTCTGAATCCTTTCATTGTTTTATTAAATTCTTAGACATCTATAATAGAGGAAAAGACTTCAATTCAGTTGGTTTTTAAATCAATCTCACATCATCGTCCTTTAAGTTTATTGTAAGATGACCTATTTCAAGTTATATTTTTGACAATATGGGCTTTTTTTATCGATTGTTGGTGTATCGCAAAACAGTAACTTTGGTTAAATTGATAAAACCAGATAATTTTTGGCATTTTTAATCGATTAATATGATAAAAAAGATAATATTTCATTCCTTTCAGTGGTGTAACATATATCAACCACAAAGTGTAAATAATTTATCAAAACTTATTTTTTGTGTACATATAACAATGGTTAAGTATATGATAGATCATTAGAAAATGTTTTTACGTGCCTAAGCTAGCTTCCACAACACTTAAGCCGCAGAAATTCTTGGTAATACAAAGTGTCCAACTTTACGTTTGACTGGCAAAATTATGACTTTTTGCACTTTTTCGATCATTGCGCCGCTTTGTGGCCGAGTTTTACTCTCTCTTTTTGCACATGCTTCGTAGAAAGATAGACAAAGAAGATGTGATAAGCGAAATTCATTGTTATCAATTCTAAGTACCCTAAAATTGATCGCAAAGTCAGACAAGTGTTCTTTTTTTGACCGTCCCACTTACCGATTGGCACAGTGTATGTAAAATCTTTTTTTTTTCTATGTGGCCCAGACGATGTGGTTTAACAAACATTTATAAACGAAAAAAAAATTGACTTCCCCAAAAAGCGACAATATTCAGTACGTGACTAGTGTACTGAGCCATTCAATTCACACATTTCCTCCTGCGCCTGACCCTTTGTTTCCGGTAGGCTTTTGTGATTTCCTCTTGTTCCGTTTGATTTTTCTACGTTATCGATTTTCTTCGCCGTGAACTTATTACTTTCACCTTTGGCGTCATTAGCCGACCTCGCCAATAGGGGGTATCGAGATAGGGGTAGTGATGTTTGATAGCGGATCACCGAGCGATGGAAAAATCCTACGCAACCATGCGAATTAACTTGCGGAGGGGAAGGAACGCGGATCGCAGCTTGTGACTTGGCGGGGTGGGTGGTGGTAGCAATCATTATCACAAATGGCCGACGACCCCCATGAAGTGCGATGATGACGTGGGGGCTAAAAAACGCAGGACTTGACGAGGAGACGGTCATCATCTTATCTAATTTAATGATTTTTCAACCACCACCCCTGTACCCCACCGCCGCCCGGTTCGTGGGATGATGGTGGGTGGTTGAAGATATATGAACGCATACTGCGTTGCGACCTACTAATAAATCTTGAGATATCATTGTTTTCCATGCCACATGCCGATGCCGTGGATGCTGTGCTTGATTTGTGGCAACGAAGCACCCTACGCTTTACGTCACTGTAAGCCGAGGTGACATTTGACCTGCTGTTTGTCTGCTGTTTAATATAGACATTGGCGATTGCGTTGAAAAGGTGACCTGCAAAAGACTTACTTTGCATCCCTTTCAGTCGTTTTCAGAAAATGTCAGACAAGACATTTTCTTCATCCACGGTATAGTTTTTCTTCAACCTTCTTATCCTTTGGCTCGTCAATTGACCTCTCCGCTGATGGTGACTGTGTGTGAGAACGGAGAATAACTCTATAAAAACTCTCCACCCGGTAGCGGCTATGGTGGAAGGAGATTGTTGATCATAAATCTGCCAGCAGCCGTGCTGCAGGCTTCTAGGAAGATCTCATCTGCCAAAGTATGCCGTTTTTCCCATTACTTCCCCCTTCTATGCTTTCTTCCGGTGTGGTGTTGTTTCTTTTTGCTGTGTGCCCGATCCATCCAATTTGCATAAAGAAGATCTCTCCGCCAAACAGCAGCATAGTGCTATACACCACTGCTGGAAAACAGCAGAAACGATCCGCCGCATTGCGCGTACATACGAGAATGCGAAGCGGGAGCGACAAAAGTGTGTGTTCCGCGGGTTGCCAAGCGTTTGCATGTGTTTATTACTTGCGTAGTACCCCGCGATGATCGCGGATCGCGAACGAAAACTTTCTCGTGGAAACTTCAGCAGCAGCAAACATGACGCTACAGCAAAAATAAAACTGACCACCACCGGAATCCACCGTTCGAGACAGCAAGGAACGGCAGATAGAACACTGGAGAGCGAAGAAGCGGGCGCACAATCAATTAGCTGGTTAATCGTGTGAAAAAGTTAAAGCTCGCACCGCCAGTTGCCCCTTTCGGAGGCCAGTCCAGCAGGCCAGCGCTGTTTCCTTTGTGTTGTTCGGGAGCATTAAAAACAGCGTTAAACTGCGCGCTAAATTGCAGTTCTACTTCGTGGAAGAGAGATGTAGAATGCAACATTTCCCGTTCTGGTACCAATACCACACGCCTTTGGGCCAGGAAAGGGAAGTTGGACACAACAAAAAAACATACTGGCCCACATCGGACATTGAACATAGCCGAAAAGAATCGGACAAATATTTCTTCGTTCGTTTTTCACATTGCGCTAAAAAAGTGGACGCTTCAAGGAAATAATGGTTGCAAGAACAACAAAAAAAAAGTCTTTTATACTATACACAATCATAGCAACCGATAATGGTGGACAGCTTATGATTGAAAGGGAAGCATATTCTCCACGCCCCAAAGAAGGTGGTGAAATGCGAATGGGAACTAGTGATCGCATAGCATTTGACGAACCTTCCACGGGGCAGAGCTTCTTTCGATCGTCGGCCGATCGATGATCTTTACCAAAGTGCTTCAGCTTACGTCAGGCGAAGCACGGCGCTGCATGTTTGGACAAAATGGCGTTGGTAGCCTCGGCAATATTGCAGGCTAAAAATTCGTCTGTGATTTAAAACAGTTCTTTAATTTGATGCTTCGTGTAACTTTAGACAAATTTATTACGATACAATATTTTACAAACTTTTTGGCCGTGCCTTTTCCCGGCAAGGAATGGATCCGGATGTATTGGATTGGAACAGCTAAATAAACTGGTTATTCCGAAAGGAAAATCTTGTACGCCTTCAGCTTTTAGGTCAAACTTTGCAGTCACAAAACTTACGAACAGTAATTGAGTAAACAAGAATATAGTTGCGACACAACTGTCAAGACTAACTATTTCAAACGTCAAACGAACACCACGCAACCTTCCCATTTTGGTACTTTGAACGCGAAGACCATTTGTGTTCTAGAAAAACAGATGTATTTGTAAACGACCGACACACAAACACACCCTCGCAACACTAACACACGCAAATACGCCCCATTCGCAAGGAATTCTTTTCTTTCAGAAAGAATCGAAGTTTTTCTTCGAAATTTACATCATTTCCCCGATCCGCTGCACTTTTCTGCAGTGCACAGAAACACTGCTATCACGGGTTTCACGAAAATCACAATGAACACACGCGTCCGCCAGCGCACTACATGCAATGGAATGCTTACATTGCTGCTGCTGCTGCTGCTGCTTTCTCCGCTAGTTTTGTCCGCTTTCTTCAAGGCGGATCGATCGGAACCAACAAAACACACAAAAGCGGTCACAAAACACACTGCTTCGCACGACAATCACCGGAGAAAGGTGTTTTCGGGAGGAAAAAATAAGAAATCCAACGCCACGATCACGAACGGCATCGACGCGTCATGCTCGTTCGGGTTCTTGCGATGCTCTAAACGCAAGGCATCTTGCTCGCCGTGAATCTCATACACTCTCACCGCGTGTTGTCTACCCCTGGACTAGCGGAAGCAGGAGCGAATGCGTAATTAGAGCGAGAGATCCGAGCGCTGCCCGAAAAGCTAACTTCAAAAACCTTGGTCATAACTTGAAAAACTGACTGAAATATCTCATTTTTAAATATTTTTTTAGTACCTAGATCAATTTTAGCAAAAGACACCTCAAATGGACGGCTTTTTTAAGGCAAATAATTTCATACAATAAAGATTCTTCTACAAATCTTAGTTTTTTAAATAAATTTTTGAATGGGACGGTGGTACAGAAACCTTGGTTGGTATTTTCAGTTGAAATTACAAACTTTTTAATAACACGCTTAATCGATTTTTACCATGTGACCCCTCAAATGAAAAGACTCTTCAAGACAAACAACTTTGTGGAAGGGAAAACATTACCATTGTTTCTTATTTTTGAGGAAAAACCGGTGTGGGAAGTGGTTCGCCCATCGGGCGAAAAAGTAAAGCAACCTTGATTTGCCTTTTAACAGCCAATTTGCAGTTAACTTTGTAGTTCCTAAACCGATTTGCTCAAATGACCCCTCAAACGAATGGTCTATTCAAGACACGTAACTTTGTTTCAAGTATGTTACTACATTTTGACCATCTTTTCTAGTTTTTCTAGTTTCTCTCGCCAAGCGAAGAGAGAAGAATTTTCGCTCTGCGAGAATGAACCGGGTCACGAACACATTTGCATTGTGTGCACCAACACATCCTCACCCGTGTTCAGACACGTACCGGGATTAATCGGTTTACCGGTTCAGGTCATCAAGCTCGAACAAATCGCTGCCTTACAAGGTCATTTTTACCGTTGTGTTTTAGAAGCGAATTTTCCCTGATTTTGGGAGAGAATTCGCCTTTTCGCCCTAAAAACGAGCAGCGAAAATGTTGAGCTAGTGGTGGGTAGCTCAAAATTGAACCTGTGAATAAAGTAGCTCGTACAGCTCATGGGATATTGAATGTCTCAAATACGTGAGATATATTATAATATCCTTCACAATGGACGGAAATACCACTCTACTAGAAGTAAACTGGGGTAAATCAGTAAGTGTCTGCATATATTTCTCAAAAAAGGCTTGAATGTTCGTGTTTTTTTTTAGATTAATTAGAAGAAAATTGTCATATTTACTGATATTCTTTTGTAAATCATTCAATGAATTAATCATATCATGTGCAACACCGTAAGTTAGAAGTGTACGCATGATATGATGGATTGGGATTCGGATTTGGAGATCGGGACTTCAGAATGGACTTGAATCGATAGATTCGAAACCCTACAGATTTGATTGTCGCAACACTAGTTGCAACACTTCTTTTTCTTCCAACCGGTTCAGTGGAGCCAAGGTAACTAGAATAAAGCTGTTTAGCATCAGTTTTGAAATTGTAACAATAAATTAATCAGATACTTTATTGTTCAATTGTTTAAATTGTTTTAAAATAATGTTAATTGAGTTTTGCAAACGCCGGCGAAAATCTTACCGTAACAAATCATGGTGTTACTACGGCAGTCAAATTGATCGAAAGAATTTGCATCATTGCAGGATTTTCTATTTTTGATACAATTTGCTTATAAACAATCGAAATGCGAGATAGTGCTCATCTTAACCAAAAGGAAAATTGGTAATTTTGAGATGTATCCTAGTACTACCAACATTTATTATTTAACCAGATTAGCGAATAAACACAATAGAACATTACAGGGACAGGATTAAGTGTATAATTTAAAAGCAATTGTAGGCGCATTCCATCATTTACCATCGCAAGTTTTACGGATCTTTCTTCCAACGAAATCGTACGCTTCATGCCCAGAGTCCAGCTCCGATTCGGCCGAGCTGTTATCCGAGTCCGATTCATCTTCATCGTCGTACGATCCCATTCCCGGTAGTATTCCTATAACTCGCATTCTCGTGTTGATCGGATTTGACGGTTTGGTTTGTGCATCTGTTTTTGCCGGCTGGCTGTTGGAGGCTTTAATTACAGGTTCTTTTTTGGACTCTCCGTTAGTAAGGTTGGCCACGACAGGAAGCTTTCCATTTACTTCGGAAGTGGATTTCGGTTCGTTTTCCGGTTCCAGTTTGCGCTTTCTAACAACTCCGGCTAGGATTTGCTTTTGACTCAACCGCGAGCCTGCGATGGGTGCTTTCGTAGGCTTTGGTTTGGAAACTTGCTGCTGAATTTGCTGGAAATTATCTCATTTCAGTCCGTATTCTATGCGAGTATCATGCGAATCGAATGTATTTACCTCATCTAAACGCTTCTCCTGCAGGGTGGCAACTTTTGCGCGAAACTCGTTCAATTCTTTCTGCTCTTCCATGTGCGCCTGTCGTTCTGCGTGCATTCTATTTTTGTCTACCAGGTCTAAAAATTCCACCTCGTCGTCATCTAGACCTTTGATCATGTTTTCTGCATGAAAACAAGTAGCGACATTATAAAGCAACCTGTGCGCGGATAAGCAACAACGAGATGATCGGGTTACTTACTTAGCTTGTGAGCTTCCTCGAACTCATGATCTTTCTTATTTTTCTGTTCCTGTAGCCTGTCGTAAAGGGATCTCGAGTCATATTCCTCTTCCGGTGCATCTAGTTTAGGATTACAAATTAAATGAAGAAACATCCAAAGGATTGATTTCCCCCAATGTTCGACGTACCAACTGGTTGATCTGCTGTCCTCACTTTTTCCCATTCCTCTTGCCTCAGGCGACGCGCTTCGGCGAGCTCGGTTTCGGTGACGAATCCGCTGGCCATCACAATCGCGGAATTCTATTTTACGGACAAAATCTCGTTTAATTCGCTGGAAATCGTAGGTAATTGCACGCGTAAAAAAATACTGTTTTCGATATTTATGTGACAGCAAATTATTTTGTTTTGATAGACTGACTGCCTAGTGGATGTTGATAATGGAGATGATCCCTTTTTATGGAAACCGATATCAATTATTTGACAGGGTTAGCATAGAACGGAAAGTTAATAAAAAAAGTTATTTGCAGATTCCATTAATTTTGTTTCATTGTTTCTTTCTCCACTGTTTTATTTTGAAAATCATTAAAACATTACTTTGACAAACGCATCACTCACTAGGCACCTAGTTTTATAGCACCGTAGCAACTATTGTCGTCCTCCTCTTTCTAATGGGAAAGAGCCTCAAAACAGAACGAAAACATTGCCTTCTCGTACGCACATTTCGTTGTTTTTAGAGTTGTATAATTCCGATTCAGATTCATGAATCTTAATGATTCTTTGCATCGTTTTAGAGATTCATGAATGTTTTATTGAGGGATAAATGAATCAAAAGGTTCTCTAAAAGAACAGAAAACTAAACATCAAAACATGGGTACAGAGACCCCCCTCCCCTTGTTTGTTTTTGGTCGGCCAACGAAAGAATCATTAAGATTCGTGAAAAATCCTTTGAAAATTAATGAAGACTCATTCACGCTTTGAAAGATTCATCGACGTTTGAAGATTGGAATCCCAAAAGATTCATGAATCAATCTGAGTGAATCTTAGATGAATGAATTTCACCTAAAGAGTCATAAGGCACAACACTAGTTGTTTTGCATTTTGTTGACTTCACAACACTGCTGCAGTGTGAAAACATTCGTCAGACGCATCTGCAACGTTTACGGTGGCAAGTGATTCGACAGTGGCCAATTTCCTACATCAAAAACCTGTCCACTGATTTTGTGTGAGGTGAAAATTTGTCGTCATGATACTGCAAAACCATCTCGAGCGTGGTGCTCGCGTAAAAGTGGGCCAGTTTTTTGGCACCGTGCGATACGTGGGCGAGGTACAATTTGTGCTAGTTGGATTTGATGACTTTCGCTTGCTGAATTGGTGTTTTGTGTTTTTGCTCCATTTCATCGATAGGTACCGAACACGGAAGGTGAATGGATCGGTATCGAGTGGGACGATCCTGTCCGGGGCAAACATTCGGGCACCATCAACGGGGTGCAGTATTTCCAAACAAGGTTAGTAACCTAACACTACCACCGATGACTCATCGTTGCCATTGCAGCAATCACCCGTGACCGTGTGTCAACAACGATCCTCTTCGTCGAGAAGTTAATCAACCGTGCTAAGATGGTGTTTTTTGTTTGTGTGTTCGGTTTCGAATTCCAGAGCACCGAACGCTGGTTCGATGATACGCAGCGAGAAGCTGACCAAGTTCCAAACACTACAGCAAGCCATCACAGAGAAGTACATCGTTACCGAGGACACGCTGCAGCTCGATTCGGAGATGATACAGGCGGTGCAAAAGCAACTGCACGCGTCCCTGTTCGAGATCGTTGGGATGGAAAAGATCGGGGGAAAGCAGAGTAATCTGCAGCATTTGGTGGACGTATCGGTACGCTATTGCCCCGTGAGCGCGGCCGGAGACTTGAGCAGTCTCGTAAATTTAGAGATGCTGGATGTATCCTCGACGTTGCTCTGGAACTGGTCGGTCGTGGGCAACATTGCCGAGCAGATTCCGACACTGAGGGAGCTGAACCTTTCGTAAGAACGTCCACGCGAACATGTCCATAAAAAGCGCTTTATTAATCTTCATCATTTATTTCCAACAGCAATAACCGGTTTGTGGATCCGTACGAGGAACAGATCAGCGTGTTGGCTCAAAAGTTTGTAAACATTCGTACGATAATCCTGAAAAATTGCAGTATCGGCTCGTGGACCGAGCTGGTCCGGCTCGCCCGCATGTGGCCCGGTATTGAGAACCTGCTGCTCGAGCAGAACGACATTCGCTACATCGAGGACGAGGCGCCGTACATTGTCGCACTCAGCCGACTGAAGCATCTCGACCTCCAAGGCAATGCCGTGCGGGATCCCGACTCGGTCCGCAATCTGGGCCGACTGCCCGCACTGGAGGAACTGGTGCTGACCGGAAACGGCATCCGGGAGCTAACGTTCTCCGAAGACTGTCCACACAACGAGAAGGTGGACCTGTTCCGCAACCTGCGCACCATCTACCTGCGGGACAATCCGCTCCAAGATCAATGCCACGTATTCAACGAGCTGGACAAACTGGCCCACCTCGAGCACGTCATGGTCGATCCGGATCCGTCGGTCAGCTACGAGGAAACGGTGGCGCGCATTGTCGGTTCGATCGCCGGACTGCGGATGTTCAACCGGTCGACGATCAGCGAGAAGCTACGCCGTGATTCCGAGTGCGACATGTGGAAACTGTACGCGCACCAGTGGGTGGAGGTGCGCAATGATGCGCAACAGCTGAAGGCGTTCTTCAAGTCGCATCGAATGTATCCGCGCGTGATGGAGCGTAAGTGAAAGTTTCATCTAATACCTCCTTGGTTGGCAGCTGTTGGCAATTTTTATTCCTTCCTTCCTTCGATTCACCTTCACGTTTCGTAACGGTTTTTTGCTCGTCTCTTCTCCATTCCAGGGTTGGGTAGCCCGGAGCAGTTTCTGCCGGACACGCGCAAGGTTTCCAACATGATCCGCCTGCAGCTACTGAACGAGCTGACGGGGGAGCTGCGCGAGAAGAAGGTCCCGAAGCGCATCATCCTGCACACACTGCAGAATCTCATCGTAAAGCTGTTCGGGCTGCCGGAGGGCAACTCGGCCCTGCGGCTGTACCTGCTCGATCGGAAGCGCAAAGTGCGCATACCGCTCGAAAACCACGGCCGTAGCTTGGACTTTTATTCCGTCGAAGATACCGACACCATTGTGTTCGAATGATTTCCATTGCTGATGTCCTTTGGTGAGGAATCACATACGGATCTTTGATTGATATTTAAAAACAAAAATCGTGATGTACTGCTACGCGGAACGTAACATATTTTTTATTTTGTTGTACGTCCAAATCTAGAGAAAATGCGTTAAAGAGATAGAATGCTTCGCTTCTATCGTGTGGCAGGTCCCCCACGAGTCTATTTAGTCGTTTTTTGATCTATTTTTCTATACTCTCTACACGACTAATCCCGTACTGTTAAACACCTTTTGTTTTGCGTCCCCACAAGAACCTGCGTGTTCCAGTTACTGTAGACGAAAAAGATAAACGTTTTTTTATTTAACTCAAATAAAAAGCACACAGCGGACACTCGTTCAGTGTGTCCTGTGGGTTTGAAATGAAACTCGTTTAAGGAAACAACAGTCAACAGGGGAGATGAAAGAAAATAAGTGAAAAGTAGACATCGGCAGTCATTCATTTCGTTTATCATTGGAATTTTATTTCAGCACTCACCGCTCATCAATCCCTCTGCTTCACATTATGTTCTCGTTTAATACTTTTTCATATTATCGCATATACCTTGTTAACTAATAACAGTATTTTTTCCCCTTTTTTATGTTATTCTTTGTCGCATTTTCGATTCACCGTTTGCTTGTTTTTTGTTTGTTTTAATATCATTGTAGCCATCCCGCTGCTGACGCATTTCGCGCGTGCTGATGCCCCGCAACCGTTCACCGCAACGTGAACAGTTCGTGGCCACGCTCGTTGACGAAGGCAGGAGCCGGGAGTGGGTTCTCTGCACAAGCGGTCATCCTGCACGTGCTTACTTTCTTTCGAGGCTCTCTAGTAAAAATGTAACATGTTGCCGCCCCCCCTAGCATGCTTCGATTTGACTGATGTTCGTTTCACACTAATAACTGCGGTTCATAGGAATAATATCATAGCCTCCTTCGACCTCCTATCGGTACCTACTGTCCAGTCCCCCTTCTCCACCTCCTCCGGCCTGGCTACCTTCCCCCGGTGATCCTGTCGAACAAAATCGCATTCGCGTGTAGCTTAGCTTATTATATGTTATAGCACTCTCCGGCTATGCGCACGTTCGTCTAGCATCTGAAGGAAAAAACTTAACAAACATCTTTCGACCCACCGTCGCGTGCGTCGTTTTAGTCGCTGATTCGCCTACACTTTGGCCTTTAGCAAAGTTATCATTAATATTATTATTTTACAGTATATATCCAATGAGCGCCAATCCTGCTGCTGCTTGCTGTCGCCATGCTCGGGCGCGTTCTTTTAGCTACGGGAATTTAGTAACTGTTTTATGAAGCTTTTTTAACAGATCACGTTTAATTTGTGTGGTACTTCGCATGTTTTTTTTTGTTAAATGAATTTCAACTCTTCATCTCTTATGGATTTTTCGTTTATGCTTTTCTGTTTTTCATTTCAAAAGCAAAATTATCCACTCCCAACCCATTGGCTGGAGCCTACTTGTGTAGAAAATGTTACCGGCATTGCGAACGTTTTTCTTTTGCACCATAATTTTGGAAGGAAAAATCCGAACGGAATCGTTCATACTGTACACAAATGAAAACAGTGCTTTAGGAAAGCACGTGCAACAGATCCGTTTGAAAACACAAGACACTCTGACAGGAAGTCAGGTTTCTTGCGGGCTAGGAATTAAGTTCTAGTGGGCCAACATATGATGCAGCGATTGGAAAAGAAATCAGCCTATCTCGTTCGTTTCCTTCGATTTGCATTTCATAATATCAATAGTTTTACATGAGTTTATGCATATATTTATATATGTGGATGTGATCCTTACTGGGTAGCGTTTCATTTTCCTCTTCACTTGCAAGTTGCAACGCAAAAGCTGCGCCGGTAAAGCCGACGGGCCTGGCCTCTCTCTCCTGCTGATTTTCCCTGGTTTGTGTATGTTATACTAGCAAGTTAGACAGCTCAGCGTTCTCTTATGAGTTTTGTTTAGTTACTTCTCAAGTTTGACAGCTCGGTGTTTAGGTGGTTTGTGGTTCGTAGGTGATGGGATAGTGTGTTTGGTGCACTGATAGGATGTTGATTTTTTATGTTTTACTTTCGCTCTCCCCTCTCTGCTTCATAATATCTTCTGGATAGATTTATGGTTTTATACATAGATTTTCTTTTTGAATTTGTTTTCCTTCTGTTTTTACATAAGACATACACCGGTACCACCGTGCACACAGCGGACTGTGGGAGTAAGGTTGTTTTTTCTTTTATTACTTTGTTTATAATTAGCTTGATTAAACCGTACAAACAGCCATCGATGCGGATGCAATTGCATGGATTTAATGATTGATTTACCACTCTATTCGCTTCTTACAAGTCTTCCGCACTACCTTCAATCGCTACAATTTGTTTCGTTTGTTCATTTACTTGTTTAATTTGTTGTTTTTTTTTCATGTTTAGATTGAGAACAGCAACAAGGGATCGGTTATGTTCTGTTTCTCCCTTTCCGAGCTCACATTGCAGTCACGATTCGTCCATGGGCTTAGTCGAGAATTGTTTGCTACAAATATAGGGTGGTTTTAGGTTCATTTCGTTTTGAATATGTGTTGATTATTAGTGTACGTTTACCACTGACCAAATTGCTAGGTTTGTTTTAAAACGATTATACTTGTTTTTCTTACTTTTTTTTTGTTTCACTTGCCTTTTTTGTCGAGTTTGTAAGTTTGTTTCATGTCTTCATTTGTTTTGTGTTCGTTATCCTTTTCTGCGTTTATGTTTGTCTTCGAACTGCTTGTTGGCGGTTTGCGGGTTGTGTTGTGTTTCAAAATATCCTCTATTTGCTGTCGATTGCACTTCCGCTCATATACGGATGATGCCGCGTAGCTGGATTAGCGTTTTTTTCCATATTCCATTCGTACTTTTCGAAGTTTTATAGATGCATGATTTGCTTACAGTAATCCATAGAGGTATAACTAAATTTTATCTTTTTTCTTATATGTACATCAACGAAGCACTCTATACTTTTTCCATTCATTCGAGCTTGGACTTGTGTTGTGTTGTAGTTGATGTGCTTGGGCACCATTAGTTTGCCTATTTTGTCCTTTGTTACTATTCGTTTAATTTACTTTTTGTTTTTCAGCATGTTTGCACGATAGGATTTGTTTTTCTGTTTCACCATTAGGTTTTTATATGTTTTGTTTTTTACTGTGGCTTACGTACCACATTTCTCGCTCATGTTTCACCAAATGCATGGTTGTATTCCGTCGATTCCTACTACTTCAACTTCTCATTTAATACTTTTCACACGACGTATTCTGCTCAAGCGGTTTATCTTCTATATGCTTACCTCTTAAATATATCTTTTGTCATAAGACTTTCATTGCAGTTGCATGCTTAGCGTTTTTTTTATTATGTTTTATCTTATATGCATGAGTCTCGGTAATGTGTGGAGCTCTCTGCATCTACTGTCTTTAGTGAATGCGATTGCGGTGACGATTTCTTCTTAACTGCCCACCGCTTTGCCTTTTGCTACTAAGTAACATTATGATTTCCAGTCCGACTCGAAACCAGTCTGCGAAAAATGGAAACGAATACCTGCTCCGAACCGAGTATACGTATCTATCAAATAACAGTCGTGAGGAGTTTTTCAACCGGGTTTTTTTCTGACCTCCTCTCATGAACTGCTGTCTTGTTTCCTGAAACAAGCGTCGTGACTGAACATTTGTTTTTCCTTTACTCATATTATTATAATCTTACACGGTTCATGGTACACTACAGAACGTAGAATGTAGTTCTTTTTTTAAGTCATTACCAACTGCCCATTGCATCGTTTTCCGTCCTGCTAGTTAAAACTTTAACACGAACTCGCGAATACAACACACTCGACAGCCCATTGGGTCAAGTCTTTCAGCCAGCGTAACAATTTATCTCAAGCGAAAACAGAAATCGCTCGCAAGCTTTTTGCGCCTCTAAACTTAGCAATTTTATCACGTCTCAATTCTCGAAGCGAAGCTCTGGTTCCTATCATTTGCTAAACGATTGCGGGAGATTCTTTCAGTGGATGTGCAGTGGCTGCTTTACCTTCAAGCTGCTCGGTGTGCTAACGTGTGATGAGAGTGTCTTAATTTTGCCTTCGAAAAAAAAAAAAAACAAACAAAACTGATAGTCCACTATCTCACGCGAAAATTGTTTAAAATAAACTGCACGTTTGTTTTTGGTTTAGTTTTTCACTAGCTCGAGGGTTTCGCACCTTACACCTCAATTTTGGGTTTTCCGTCTCACTACCACCCACCGACACCTATTCGTTTCATCTATAATAAGCCAATCGTAACACGATAAATCTCTCGTCCTGAAGCAACCTAATTTCGGAGGCAATGTCGCTGCCCGCATGATGTGGCAATATCAATTTAATGTACGTCCACTACATAGTTCTTCCGCCAAAACCATACACAATGCTCTGGTTAGCTAACGTTCGATACGAGGCCGATTGAAATTTTGCATTCTACTTTCACTACTGCACACACTCTGCCGGATTACATTCTTCTTATTTTATTTCTTTTATACCGAAATCTCCCGTCTGAAAACTTTTTTTATGATCGTTCGTCAGTCAAGTTTGATGCGTATTTGCTTAAGCACGGTTATGTACGGGTTTTCCTACCCAGGCCCTACACAACGTTCCACAAGAAAAATTGAAATGAAAAATGGAAATGCTACAGATTCGATACAGTTTACTTTACAACGGTAGTAGTCGGAATGATATTACTAGCGTGACGCGCTGCACGTCATTCACAAATGTGTTTTACATCTCGAATTAAGTATAAATTTTAAATGTTGAAGTACTACACATCTCAGGCGTACGGTGAACAGATTCATTTTAATGACAACAACTGAAGTGTGCAATGTTTTTATTCTAATTAACGTTCCAGTTGAATGAGACATGTTTTCCAAAGCCTACCTGTGGATGACGGTTTACCAATCGGTGAACTGAATTGTGAGGTAGAAGTTTACTCATCTTTGAATTATTGTTCTCTACTGTAAACGAGCGTATCCAACATAATAACGTACGTTTTTAAACAACACAAATGTCTGATCTTTGCAAGCCTCCCAGCACCTACTTTGATGTACAATTGTCAGTCGTGAAAAATTTTCAAGCAAACATGATTCACAAGATTGAATGATACCTTCCAGCATTAATGTTTTTCAGACTCATACCATTTTCTTCGCGTCGAGTGAACAACAATGATTTTGCTTGTGGCTGTGGTGGTGTGGATGTGTAGTTGAAGTGTACTTGAGAGGTGTTTCTGTATTGTATTGTTAGTGTACGTGTGCAGAGCGGAGGGGGGAAAGGGTGTTCTAAGTGTCAAGGTTGGAAAGCGTTTATAATTTACACTTATAGCCGCAACAGCACGCGTGATTTGTGATCATTTATCCGTCCGTCACTTCTTTAGTGTGTAGTGTACTTAATTGCTAAGCAAGGATTAGTTTGCTGAGCGCGTAGTACAATGACACGTATCCACACACACACAGACACACAAATACACACATACAAATACGAGGAAAGAATACGACGAGACACGTTTTTGGGGGAGGATAACCTGCTGATGATTAACCACACGAATCAAGCACTAATAGCATGGACGTAGGACATTGCTTTTAAGGATATGGACATTGCTTCTTTTTGTGTTGCTTTAATGAATTACTAACGGCAGTATGAGTACCACTTCGTATGTGTGTGTGTGTTCGGTTTGAGGTGTGTCCTTTCCTTGGAATTGTCGCTGGCAACATTCTGCCTCGAAAAAAATTCGTCCGAGGTGGACAAATTTTGGCACAAACTAAAGACGTCAGGATCTGGGCAAACTGGTGCCATATCGTGTCGAAACCGGTCGTCGCATTTGTTTTAGGAATGCTTCGGCGTCGCCATTCCTCACCGCGAATGACCGTAGTCCCTCAAAGTTCTCTGTAACGGATGTGTGTTTGTAGGTGTCGTCAATCGAGTGAATTCTTTCAGTCAACTAAGAGCTTGGCTTATGTCCTGTAGTCGATCAACATCAGAGTCTGCGAGAATCCATTCCAGAAAGTGGTTGCTGTGAGGTGTGTGATTGAATTGGTTGTGAGTTTTTTTAGTTGAGTTTAACGCTTTCCATCGTGATTCAACTGAATCGTGTGTCGTCTTTTTCTCTTTTATCTCCTTCGCGCTTGTATATCTTACAAACTCTCGTTTGTTTGTTTGTTTGTTTGTTTCTTGTTGTTGGTTCCGGAGTGAGTATATCGGGGTTTCATGTTCGTCTGTGGGTTTCATTATCATTTCATCAACATCACTATTTGTATCATCCCTGACGGCTAGAATATCTCTGAATTACCGCGAATAAAGAACGCTGTTTCACTTTCTCCTTTCCCTGCTGATTAGATTCTCCTTTTTTTTTGTTTGGTTGGTTTTGCATTTGGCTTCTGCTTGGGTTTGCAAAAAGAAAAACGAATAAAACAGAGATGAAATGCAACGAAGTAAGAACAAGTGGGTGTGCAACAAGCGTTGTAGGAGAAAGCACTTTTGGAGTCTCAAGAATTTTCAACAGCAAAACAACTTTGAAAGATTATCAAACCTAAAATAAAAAGAATGAATAAGCAAAAATCATTCCATGCCAATGCAAATTTGATCAACGCAGGTAACGCTTCTTGTTAAAACAAAAAGTAAAAAATTAAATTAAATTATGTCCGGCAATGAACATGAGAACTTCTCAAAAGCACTAAGTTTTAGAGGCAGTGTAGTTTACGTGAGAGACGTAATGCAAAAGTTAAAAAAAAATAAGAAAAAGATAATAAACTTGTCACCCAAGCGGCAACATTAATGTTAGTGAATTGTCAAAGCTAAAACAGTAATCGGACAGGACCTATCAAAAAAGACTTGGTGCCTGATCTGGTGGATGATTTGTCGCAAGTAAAGCTCAGTTGGTATTGGAAACTGGGAGAAAATTCACACATAATGTTGATGAAAAGAGATGGCTTACAAAAAAATGGAATACACAAGATAAGACAACAAAAATTCGCAAGCAAGCAGTTGTCGAGCAGTAGTTGATTGTAAAGAGCATAAGAAGTTAGCTTAGTTCCAGTCGCTATTGATCGTAAACGGTAGCTTGGGCGTTGATGAGGTTCGATTGTGAATGAAATGAAATGAAAATATGTCCACTTCCGTGCGGATCAGCTAGTAGTGAACAAAAAGGGAAAGAAAAACAAACATGAAGTATGCAGGATCTCGTAAGCAAGCGGTGACTGTTTCCCGAAGGCGGACGAGCGTGGGTTTTGGGGCGTGCGGTGCATGGTGGGGAGGCATGTGGGCAGAGTCAAAAAGGAGACAATCCAATGTCGGAAACGGAAGAAACGAAAACGCACGATACCGAGATCGTTCACTTCATCAGCTTATCAGCGGTAAGGTCGATCCCTTTTTCTGGTACTTCAGAATTATCCGGATCGCTAGCCGGCAGGGAAAGCAAATGCTATGCTTCTAAAAATATTAATGCTGTTGGTTTCGGCTCTAGGTTTGATTTCTTTGCTTCCACTACTAGAAAGGTGATGTCGTTTTTGTCGCGGCACGCGAAGCATTCCGCTATCAGTCGGGCGACGTCCTGCAAATGGGGACACGGGACGAGCCATGTTAGAAACAGGGTTGTTTTCTCTTTCGATCACACCTGACCCACCTGATGATGCATTCCTTCCACCTTGTTGCCGTCAACCTCCAATATCAGCTGGCCCACCTCCAGTCCACCGGCATCGTACGCTGCTCCGTGTTCCTATATTGGACATTACAGGAAGGCATTAGTAGCGGTTTCGAGCGACCTTTTCCCAAGCAAAATACACTTACGTGGATGTTGATGATGCGTGGCAGCGGATGCTTCGTGTTCGCACCGCCCTCGATGGCGATGCCGAGGATTGGCTTCGACTTTTTAACGGTTATATGAAGATTTCCTCTATGATCAGGTACTATATGTGGTGGTTGATCTTGATTCTGTTCCAGCGACGATCCGTTCTGGTCCAAAGGCAGGCGTTGCATTGACTAGGCGCGCGATGGGAAGGAAATAAAAAGTGGTAGGTTGAAGGAAAGACGATGCAAAGCACCAACGTACATCGAACAATTTCACCTTGTGCAAGTTTTTTGTTTGTGCCAAAGAGGGTTTTCAACAGGGAAGCCATACAGAAAAGGCCCTTAAGTGACAAGGAAGTTTCAGAAAAACAAACAATTCACCTTTCCTTGTCACTTGATCCCTTGTTCCACTTATTATCGAGTTTTAAAGGCGTTACAAATCGACGAAGTGTTTAGGATATTAGGGAAAGAAATAAGTCTTCCCTTTACAAGACGTTCCGTGCGTAGTATATGGTATCAAATTTATAAAACAAACAGTCACACATGGTCATAGCTAATACTATCATTCACTAGTAAATTACAACTGCTCGTAAGTACTAAAGTAAGCCATTGTTTACGATATGGAAAAACTTCAATTTAGACGGTAAAATCAAATGATTCAAATGGTGTCAAGATCACAATGAATCCTAAAGAAGATGCGCTAAAATTGGTTCTAAAAAAACGAACGAATATGCATGTTTTTCGTACAAACATATGGTAATAAGATAAGACGAAAATTACACACTGCTATATAAATGGCTCTGATTAAGCAAAAAGTGTAATCTAATGATTATTAAAGTATTTTTAATGGCAATGTTTGAGATATTTTAAGTTGCATTTGCTCTGTATGATTGCGTGCGTTTAGGAATTTTCTTTTAATTATTTTTAGGTGTTTTTGAAAAATGATCCAAAGTGACGCATAAAGTGTAGGTTTACGAATTTGCTGTCAATCGAAGGTTATGAAATGATACGAAGCAAATTGGCGAAAATGGGATCTAACTACTGCTACTTAACGAATCTATCAAGAGTCTACTTTCAGGCGCCATGTGAGTCTGTTTATGATTTACTTTTTTACTGTGTTATCATGTGTCATGTTCCAGTGTACTGTGTTTTCCTTGTTCAACCCTGTTGCTTTAGTAGAGCTGGATGGTGCAATCGAGAAGTCACAGTTTCACAACCTAAACTAACTGAACAATACACACATTCATAACAACGCTAGCATAACGCACGGATGATCCTGGGCGCAACACGAAGCAACACTTGCGCTAGAATGTTTTAACACGACAATGCCTTCAAACGGTGAACAAAACTTGTGCTGCTCTACGCAACGGGATAAGTTTTTAGTTTGTTCGATTTTCAATTGTGTGCTTTATGATCATTTTCTATTGTTGGGATGACTTGCTTTGGGTTGCATGTTTGGAAGAAAATATTTCACCCTTTGGCTAAACTTGTTTGTTATCCATCGGCAAGGATAACAGTTTGACCACGGGGGGTTTATTTTTTTTATTAGGTTTTTGGGATGTGAAGGGGGGTTAAAAAACACATAATTCGAACATATGAGGCACAGCACAGCACATAGATCATTTACCTGATGCCGTCTGACACCCGGATCGGTTCCTAACAGTGTCCCTCCCGCTCCGTCCTCATCATTCATATCAAAACTTCTAGACAACTTTATCGACAATTCCTAGAGCGTTGGAGCGCGTGCGTGTGTGGGTTGTGTTTAGTTTACCAGCAGAAGTGGGAAGGTTTCGAGAGTTTTTTTTGGTTTTTGTTTTGTTCGAACAGAACCAGTTTGGTTTCAAGTACGGGCAGAAGAAACATAGAAGAAGAAAAGAAAAGAAAGAATGGCACCCAAATGAAAAAATTTACTGTGTTTTAAATAACGATAACACGTCTCGACAATCACGACGGCGCTTTCCACCGCGAATGAAGCTAAATAAAAATGAATTAGAATCTCTCGCAAACAACATAGAACTCTGCCCCGACCTTAGCGCACTCGTGCGAGTGTTGCAGAATTTATAGAAATACAACGAAACACATAAACAAGTCAACGAACATACGGTCGAAAAACATACAAACATACCAACAAACACAACCGGTTGAATTAGCAATAAACCAACGGTCCATTCAACGAACTTAAGCAAGAGGCAGAGTATTACAATGGTTTTGGCAGAAAGAAAAATAAACGCATTAAAAACAGAAAGATAAAATGTGATAAAAAACAACGAGAAAGCTAACACAATAAAAAAAAAAAAAAAAATAGTCTACTCTTCAGAGCGCTTTCGTACAACATTACTCAACTGAAATGATTAGAAATGATACTTGCTAATAAAGCCACAACTGGTGGTTTCTTTGATGAAACTGATATAAAATGGATCGCATATTGTCTTACCGAATAGTTTACGGTAATTACGGAGGTAACTTGCGATAATTTAATGTCTGGGACTTTTGAAAGTACGATAATTTCAACTTTTCCCTCGATCACTCGACAGCTGATTGTTCTTTGTTTAATACTGTTTCAATACTGTTTATTGTTATACGTTCACGTTTGAAGTGATTATGTTTAGAGTGTGGCTTGTGTGGAGCAGATGAATGAACAAATTCATTATTTTACAATTATGTGTGTGTCAAGAGCTTTTCGTGACCCTACGCTCGCAGGGTTGCATTTCGAGTGGAAAATGTTCTGCGTCGTTCGTTTCAATCCTTGATACTAAGAGAAAGGTGCCCCATGCTTGTTGGAAGTGCGAAAAAGGGAACACTTGAATTCAAAATTGGTGGCAAGTGAAAGTGGGCTTTCAAAAAGGAGTTTTTAATAAAAATGGAATAAAAACAAACAAAAGGGGGCGATAAGAATTGTAATTATCAATTGTTTTGCTTTGTGAAAGTGTCCATTCATATAAATATCAGTTTGCACGCTTTGATACATACATAAGTGCCCTGTCATCACTGAAAATTCAATTTTATCCACATGTTGAGAACGAATGCTCTGTTTTGGTCTGCAAAATATTTGCTTGCGAGAATGTTGCCAAATATGTACATGCAGTGTGTTAATAGAGGCACAACTCTACCGAAAATAAACTATCTACTACACATGAAACTTTTAATAATTGAATTGCGCATTCCATTCACTACGGCCAAGAATGATAAAACAGTTCAAAGATGAAACAGCCATGAAAAAACGGGTTAATATTTTTAATGTTCTGTTTTGTTTGGTTATAATACCAGAGAAAACAAATGACAAAACAAAAATGGAATAACAAACGGATTGGTCTACAAACATAACTATAATGATGGTTTCGGTTGGTAGATCTGTATTCAAATTCACTGAAAATGTTTCATACTTATAAAAATGGACACAATTCTTGCTTCGTAATGCCGATTTGTTGGTGCATCTAAACAATGCTACCGTTGTGGTGTTAACATTTTGTTCGGTCAACCAAAATATGATCAACCACGGAAATGAAGATGTTTTCCAATGGTTTAAAAAAATATAGTTGATATACAAACAGGAATTGGTTGAAAAAAAAACATCAAATAAAGTTATACGAAAAGGAAAAAAAATATAATCAACAAAAAATTTAAAACTTGTTTTAAATACTAAAACATATGGAGCAATTATTTTGAACAGAGATATGAACAACGGCAAATTGAACTTTAATGTGCGACACGATAGAACGAAACTGTCGCGTTATTGAGTGGTACGGAAATCAAAGAAAGGCATGTTCAACGAACGAAACGAAAAGAAGAGCATTAGAAGAGGTAAAAATGTATTTGGTTGCACTTACGAGAGGTCTTCCCCAGTACCAAGATTTGACTCGTTGCGTTAAACCACCTAAATGTGATCGTATTCCATCTAAGTAGCTTCCCTGTAAGTTTGCGGGCGAATACGAATTAAAAACATCAAAATTCATCTTCGGGCATTATATAGAACAAACACCACGGCAAACGGGTGATGTGGCGATGTGGTAGCGATTCAGCGTGGTGGGGGGAAAATCAAGTGTGTGCTTTGTTTTTTGGAAATCCAAACGGTTTCCAGTGCAGTCGTGATGACACGCGTCGAAAAATGGCACATTTTGCCTAGTCCTATAGCTCGATCGCTTTTTCGTGGCGTGTAGAAACACGTGTGAGTGTGATTCGTCGATGCAGGAGTTCGTTTTCAGACCCGACTATCTCAGGGGAGGTTGAAATGTAATATTCACACCGAGCGTTTCGAGGGAGTTCTAATTTAACCTATGTAAATCAAACTATCAGGAACGAGAGCTATTTAGATTTGATTAACTTAGGTTGTGTACAAAGTATAAGGTGAAAGATTTGGAATACGTTTCTATATATTGCACTATGCTGAACACTAAACGCTAGCCTTGGCAAGCTTTCGGAAACTTTCTTATAACGAGCCTATGTTGATACTAATGTATTCAAAAAGTGGCTTAATTGTCTAATACCAAATTGTTGTTCAATTATTGTAACCTAGAGAATGAACTGGTGAAAATGAAGTCGACCGTTATACTAGCCGTAGGGTCTATACATTTGGAAGTACACTAAATTTGTTCAACTCTAGGAGATAACAAAACGTAAGACCACGATGAAAGGTTACGGCTGAGCACAGCTGAAACCACTATGAGGTGTGATGGCACGAATTTTGATCTGATTGTACACTAATCACGATCGTATTAGCGTTACTTACCTGATCCTTTGGTAACGCATCGGTAAAAGTACAAGCGTGTGAATATTTGAACGTTGTAGTAGTTATTAAAACTAACAAAAGATGTTTGATATGGGGAGGAGAACGCAATCTTCTACTTACCGAGTCGTAATCTGCCCTAGATAGCTGAGTCTCGCTTCCTCTCCTGGGTCGTGTCGGATCATTATAGTCCTGGCGAGGATCCAAATGGATGCAACATTTAGGGTTATAGCAGATCAAAAAAAAAAAAAGGAGAAGAACGTATGGGGAAACAGAAGCATTAGTATTGGTCAGCGAAAGCTGTATCCATCGGCAACAAGTGGTGTTCATGTGTGTGAACGAAAAACCAAAATCGAAAAGTACACGCGAGTGACGCACAGGAAAACCGTACCGAACGCAAAATGAAACCGATAAAAAAGTTGATAATGGTGGGTGAAGGTAGTTCTCTCCGTGATGGTGATGAAAACTCGGTGGCTTTAACAGTATGAAAAGGTGTCAGTTCAGGTGGTGATAGAACGGCAAAATGGAGATTCGTTCGGAAGAAAACACGACGGCAAGACACCACGTGTCGTTTTTGTGTTGTTACTGTTTTTGTCTGGTGTGTGTTTTCGAGGTGGTGTTCTTGTGTCGGTGTGTTATATGTGGGGTTTTATGCTGTTCAAATTCTCCTCGGTGGAGAAAGATTGTAAGACTATTTCGCTATTCTATTTAACAACACTTTTAATGAACGGTTTAACCATGATATTCTATATTCTATAATTTGTTTATAGAAAGGGCATACATATTAAGGTGCGAAACGATTAACTGATAGTTTGATTGTCTCGTTTCCACTCTTAAATATGGGAGCGTTTTTTTGGAAAGCAAACCCTTTTTCCTCACAGCGTTATGGAGAAGGTACTGGAAATGGGAGCAACATTAGTTACGATTTTGGTATTGTTTCATCACAAACTCACATTAAAGTTTATAGGACTAGCGTGGTACTGCTACGACATGAAACTCTACACGATAGCTACACAACGTAAAGCTGTTTGGGGTTTGAATTCATCGCAAACGGTTCAATCGCACACACACACTCACATCACGAATAAGAACCAGCTAGCTCTAAACATGGGAACACATTTTCCTTGAGGTGGAAATAATTTTATAAAATAATAAACAAACTCAAAATTAGTGACGTAGTGTGGACGCAGTAGAAAACGATGAATTTGAAAAAAAAACAAAATAGCATAGATAAAAAGTCGGTATAAATATGTAAAGAAAATAGGAAACTGGTTAGGAACATAAAAAAGAATGTAAAAGTAAATTAGAAAGTATAAACCAACCAAATATAAATGTAAATGAAGTTTAGTGCCCGAGGGATGAACGAGAAACGAAGATCGAAACGAAAACATAAAAACAAGCTGACAAATAATGCAATCAAAACAATCACCTTATTCTTTAACTGTTTTACGACGTCGCTAGACGAGGAGGAGATTTTGTGGCGGTTCAGGTGATGCAAGCCACCGACGCCACCGACGCCGCCGACGCCGAGGGCCGCCGATGGGCCGCCGGCAAAGTTCAGACGGTTGGGCGTGACCGTGAGGGGATTATGCGGAATGTCGGCCAACGATGCGTTCAAGTGGCGGGACGTGGCGTGTTGGTGAAGGATCGGTCCTGCTGACATGGGCCGATACGGTAGCGGTGCTGGCGGCCTGGCGGCGCACATTTCGGCCCGATCGGCGGGAACGGATTGTTAAATGCGACGTTAAGCCACGAACCCCCCGCGCCCGCGGCACAGGGTGGTTTTCATAAGTTCAAGTAACGATTTAATGAAAACAACCAAAACAGGGTACAATAAAAGAACAAAAGGATAAGCACACACAAACGCACATTTCCACAAACACACCCAAACATACACACACACATAAAATAAAACAATAAAATGTTCAAGAAAAAGAGAAAATTAAACAGGAGAATAGATAAGAAAAAAAAGAACATTAAGTAAACCATCCTTCCGATCCTTCGGCGAACTAGAGAGAGGCTAGAGCAACAAGTACCGATTGCGGATGTCCGGCATCGTCGATGCCAGTCCGAGGCCGGCATCTTCCGCGGGACTGCGACCGGTCGCTTCTATTACTTCCAGATCCGTTTCAGACACCTGGAAAAGTGGGGCGATTGGTTGGGTTGTCGGTGACTATGGGTCGTTCTGATCCTTTCATTGTAATTGTTTGCTACTTTGTTGCTGTTGTTTTAGTTGGGTTTAGTTTACTTGCTTTGATTACGGTTAAGTTAATAGTTTAGCTAAAAAGTGTTCGATCTGCTAGATACGAATGGGATAGCAAAGATGAGAGATGCACAACTACAGGCAATACTACAAGGCGGGCGTGGGTGTTCGTGTGGGTGTGTGACGACGAGTGCAGTGCTACTGCCCTCCGCATGTCAGCATCCTTTTGCTTTTAATCGACAATCGAATCCGAAGTCGAAATGGAAGAGAATAGAATGAAACACGAGTGTTACCTACACAGGGTGGTGCGTCAACCTGCCCAACGCGCCGACTATCTACACAGCGTAAGTAACAGTGCTACAGGGTACGGCGAATCACTAAACTACTACTTTACATACGGCGCAGGCAACGCGTACGCGTCAGCACAGCGAGCGTTCGTTAGTGGTGGGAAAAAAATCGATCACTAAACACTAGAGCAGCACTACATCGATCTAACTAATCCGCAGCAGAAGGGAAACAGGCAAACCATACAGATACAGAGGAAAGTACGTACGAGAAAGATAGCGTAAGAAAACGAAAGTGAAATGAGTAAACATACAACTGAAATACGGTAAGTGTACAGCGGATCACACAACGGTTAGCACATTGGAGAATGTTCAGAGTCTACGAGGATACTACCAAGCAGGCGGTGATGTATCGGATGTGTTTTGTTGCTTCGTTTGCTACCATTTATGATGCGATAAACCGATTAAACAGCTCGTTCTTCTTGGGATGTTCATTGTTTTACAAACAACCCAAGCAATGTTTCCAAATTCTTAAAAAAACAGCCTTACTCCCTACATTTTCAGCAGGGCCAGTGGAAGTCGCTCAGTTTTATAAATTGCAGCATACAGCATTGTCTACAAACTACTTCTTAATGTTTCTAACTGATAGTAATATTTATTGACTTCAAGTATGTTAATTGTTCACACTTTCTTAGTTTATCTTGAGGCCCAGTTGTGATTTAAATACGTATTCTCATAACTTTTGCAAAATAATGAAAAATGTATTCTGCATTATACTGTTTGTCACACCAAGCGTTACGAAAAATGAGTTTTGGGAAATTAATTTCATGTTCGTAGTAAGTTTTTATAAGTTTTTTTTCCAAATAAAGATTTTGAGTATCAATATTCCTTTTCGTTGGCAAACCTTACTTTCGTTCCCAAGTTTTCCTTAACATATCCGTTTTTGGGTGTATTTATTAACACAATGTGATGGTTTTAAAAGTAGTTGGTATATCATAGAGTTAGAAGAATAGAAGGCAGCCTCATTTATCCATACTAGAGTTGAATAAGCATCTGGATCTGAATCATGAATCTGTGATTCCAGAGAGATTTGCCAAAGATTTTTCTTTGTTCTGGTTCGCTTGATTCCATACGCAACAAAGAACCATGATGATTCATTAAAGATTCATGAATGTCCCCATAAGATTCAAACTCAACTCCAAACTGTATCTTTTCCAATTGACGCCAACAAATTCGCTAGTGTTTTAAAAAATTCGATGTTCTTGACATTAAATGTTATCGAAATGATTCTTATATATATTTGTTCACAAAATAACAGCTCATCTTCGGTACGGTTAAGAGTACGATTACGAATCATAATATCACTGTAAAAGTTTTATTGACCTATTGTGCCTAAAATGTTATTTTGAGAGATTTCTAGGTCGTGATCGGAAGCTATGGTTGAAGAACAACTTGGTCTGTAAGTTCACGGAATCAACATGTATTTTATGTGTCGGAAATCACATCTATGTCATGTTGTGACAAATACGATGCCATACTGGGGTTTTGTTGGTCTATCATTAGGTAAACATGTGGGCATTATTGTTTTAAAAATCCCCAATTCCTCCAATGAACAACTGTCGAACAAGACGCAATATGCGTTGTCATCCGGAGCGGTTTTCATTATCGGCAGCCTGAGCCACTATCAAAAAATCAACCATGGATGGTGTCATCAGCCTCAACCGTACAAGGCCACCCTGGTCACCATCCCAGCAGGTTAAACATGCAACCGAAGGCGTGGGAGGGGCGGAAGCATTTATTTTTTTCCCCGACACACACTTTGCTGCATTTGCTTTGTTTCGTTGCGGCGAAGTCGGCCATGTCGGTGTTGGGATGGCGCGATAAGACATCTTCGCGTCAGTGCAGAGAGGAGACTGGGTGTCTTGATGATAAGTTGTTTCGACCGCCTGTGGTCAACGCGGTAGGGACTTGTTCGAACAAGATCCGTGGCTCATCATAGAGGGAAGGCTGTTTGCCATGAGCGATCCAGCGACCATCGGCACAATGGCTTCCGAGCAGGAGAGCGCACTTCGGCGCGAGATTAGTCATAATCCTTCCATAAATAATCGCTCAGCAAATATGAGATTGCACGGCGTGCAATGGTGCAGCCGACAGTGCAACACGTTGACCATGGGCTTTGATAGTGTAATTTATGGCCAGATATAGGAACGCCTCCGTACACATGCTGTTACACACAGGGCAGTGCGTTTGTGTGTGGTTGGACCGAGTTCTATCGTTTCCGATTTTGCTTCTTCAAAATAATCGATATTGAAGTGAGAAGATAATACTGTACAAATGTTTTCTCCGACAAATGAACCGAATAATCAGTCTTGATTTCGAACAACTGTAACTTCTGTGAGTCATTAATAGGAATATAATAAATGAAAATAAA
This sequence comes from Anopheles ziemanni, assembly GCF_943734765.1. Taxonomy (NCBI): domain Eukaryota; kingdom Metazoa; phylum Arthropoda; class Insecta; order Diptera; family Culicidae; genus Anopheles; species Anopheles ziemanni. Next base: position 77,180,155 of record NC_080706.1, read on the forward strand.
GGAAACCTATTTTGAGTAAAATGCATTTCTTTTTTTCTTATTTTAAACAAATATGATTGTCGTTCCTACACGAAATCACATCAAAACGTTTTAACATTTTTAAATGAGTGAATCTTAGTGTTTGTGTCTATATGAAGCCACTTTTGTCAGTCCTTGATAAATCGTTTTAAAACAAGATATAAAGAAAACTACGATAAGAAACTGAAATTTTAACGTAATATGTATACAAATTGACAAAGAGGAAATAATAAATCAAAACAAAAGGAATATGGGAAAAATTCGACCATTCTTTATTTAATTGTCGCACAATTATTTTGATGTTTCGGAATTGTGTAAGTTTCCGTAAATTAATAGTTTCCGTGTTATTTTATCACCGAAAACATAAAATGAGTATATGGGTTTTCTTTTTCGTACTGTTAAGAAGTAAAAATGTTTTTATTGATAGAAGATGCTAAATACCAGTACGCTGTACGGATGATAAATTTGATAGATGGGCTATTTGGCTTTATTTAAAAGTAGTTCTGCAAAAGTTACACTCTAAAACTTTACAATACCAACGTCACGGTTTTGTTTTCCGCCATTCAGTGGGTCCACCATTTTGTTTCGCGGGCGAACCATTTTTCGTTGAATAAAAAACCACACAAATCCCATTCTTTCAACCCTCTCCAAATCTACCGGAGAAAGAACGAGCAAAACCAAAAAAACCTCCCTGCTCAGTAAAAACCGAGCACCAATCCGAGGAGGCTTCTCCAATCGAGCTCGAGTGGTGTGTCGTTGTTTTTTTCGTTTCCACACGTTTTCCACATTGTTCCACCTCGAAAGGGGAGTGTTCTTTGATGCGATTGAAAGCGATTTTTTATGTTTACGCTTACGCAATCGTCCAATACGCATCGGGATCCGTGCTTTGTACCGCGTGTGCGTGCTTGTGTACCTTGTGGGTATATAAAGCTAAAAAATACAGCATCCCTTCACCCTCCATTCTAACATTCCCCTCTTCAGTCCATTCGATGCTTTCGATTTTCGTTGTGCGTCGTCCTCCGGACTCAAGGCAAGCTGTGGCTTTTATGTATAAAAAGTAAAACAAGATTTCCGACCCTCCGTTTTTCCATCATCGCCAGTGCGCCACGGAGGGCGCACACACAGCCGCGCCGGGAAAGCGGACCGGAGTTTCGTTTGCTGGCCGTAGCCAAGGTGGAGGGGTACGTGAAACGGAGGATAAATAAATAGGATGACGGCAACAACTGCCCTAGGGGACGAGTTTTTCGCTCCCACTTCAAGCGTGGCGCACTAACACACATGCACACCGAACGCGTTTTACTTGTTTGTGTCGTTGCGCTTCCCTTGCGTTGGGTTATTTTTTCTTCTCCCCCCTTCTCTGGGGGATTTCCCGTTTTCCGGTGGTCGTGGTTTCGGCTTATTTTTTCTTCGGTTCCGTATCCCTCCAAAAACTCAACGCCATTTCCATCATTTCCGGACTCGTTTGGTGTGTGCGTGTGCCGGGCTCCAAAACCATTCTCCCTTGCCGTCGTAATGTTAGTAATGGCATCTTGTTTTGGGGGAGCTTTTTTTAGCTCGAACCAGCAAAACGATAGAAAATGGCGCCACTCGATGGAACAGAGATTTTGATTCATCCCCCAACAGTAATAGCAACAACACAAATGTAGACATTAGGCCACGATGAAATGAAAGAAAGAAGTGATTTTGGTTTTTCTGCGCGTGGTTGCGTTTTTGTGCCAATGTTCGTCTGTATTTTACGCATCGATGGTTTCCCGTCGAGTATTCGCAAATGTTTACGTTGTCCTTCTGCTAGCACGGCGCTGTCACCACCATTTTACCGGGTACTGGTTTTTCCGTTTCGGATAACCGAATTGAATGACGTGTTGCCATGGCGACGCCTGGGACGATGATGGCAAAAAAAATGCACGCAACGCCTGGATCACTATGGGAAAAAAATTATCTAAATTCTCTTAAGCTACTTTTAGGAAAGCCCCTTTTTTATTCAGTCGAAATTAATTCACATAAAACTTTGTTCTCTTTTCATACATAGTTTTTCGTTTTAGTACATTTAATTATCATTCATGCTTAAGCAAAATGAACTTTTTAAAGAAAAGACATCAAAGAAAACCATTTGTTTTTTGACTCCAGAAGTTTACGGCTTTACAACTTTCAGGTAGGTGGCCCCTCTTTTATTTTAACAAAATTAGTTGGCCCTTTGTTCTCTTGGTTTTTTGGATAATTTTAAAATAAGTTTTTCTAAACGTCAATTTTATTAGCGTCAAAGTTGATTACATTAAACACGAAAACAGTAGAACCAAGGATAGCAAGATAGTTATAGTTAAACTTTTATTGCTATAACAATTTTATTTTATAGGAGTCTTGCTAAGAGGTTTTTAGTGCATTTGACCTCCTTTGATAAATTAAATTCAATTTTAAATAATTTGATAATATCTGTACACACATATCTTTTAACACATAATCCTAGATCATAGTGCACGCTAGCAAAACGAACATCTCATGTCATTTTCCTTCCTTCCTGCCCATCGCGGAAAGCGAAATGTGGGGGACGAAAAGGATACACTTTTTCTCTCCAACGTTATTCGTCCGAATATCTAAATAAATTCCCCGGGCTTACATAGGTTCAACTAAGCTCTGGCGTCCAAATCCATCCACTATCTTTGGCCAAGGATTTATCATGGCTGCTTTTTTGTTGTCGTTTTGGCTCCCTTTAGCTTATAGTACGAACAAATACCCACATCATTTCTTTTTGGACGCATGGTTGCATGCAGCACGTGCAGCGAAGAAAGTAAAAAGTCCTGAGGGAGTGTTCCCACTGGCGAAAACTCTATCCATTTCCATCAGACGCTTTCCCTGTACGTTAAAGGGCCGAATTGTGTGGGTGGAGAGCCATTGTGTGCTGTTGGGGGTGGATGAACAGGATTTTTTTCCCAAAACTTTTTTTCCCTCGTACACAATTTTCTCGATGAAAATATCGATATGTGTTGCAGTTGTTTGCCTTTCTCTTGTGTCTTTTCTCACTTCTTTTCCTTTTTATCTCCCTTGCTCCACACTATATTTGCGCTTACTCTATCCCGGTTACTCGCACATTTTGTTTGCATTTTGCTATGTAACACTCTCTTACCCTGTGTTTCCTGTAATGCTATCTGCTGTATTTAATCGGTTTTGATTACCATTTTGATAGAACCGTACACACAGGGCGTCCTCAGCAAAGCCTACCACGGAGCAGTCCCCGAGCGATGGGACAAAATTATGAATGTAAATAATGAATTCGAGTTCGGGCGCCCTGGCGGCAAGCCATAAGTGCCGGCCATTACTGTGGCGCTGGAAAGTGGTCACCATAAATGGCCACTCCGCTTCCATCTGGCCACACTTCCACAGCGCGCGCTAGAAGTGGTCATCGTTTGAAACATGATTCCACTCGATACGGAGCTCACAATTGGGCTCGTTGCGATGGTGGTGTTGTTTTAACGGGCTGACAAAACAGAAATATTTATTTTCATTAATTTGTCCCCGCGCCAGCGGCTCCGGGCCGATCGGTGGATGACGGTGCAGCCTGGACCGTGCATCGTTAAAGTGCATTTTAAAAGCAATTAAAGCCGAGCCTTCGGTACCGGTGGCAGGGAGCTGTCGGTGTTAGGTTGGAACCAAATTACACAATCTAATGATACAACCCCGACCGGTTCCAGTTAGAGACCGGAAAATCTACATATCAATGGAAGCGCACTGGAAATTCCAAAGAGTGGTAATAGGGAAAATCTTTGTTAAAAAACCATTAACGGAAAACCAAACCACAATTTCGGTTTCGATAAATTTTGTTACAATAAATAAAATCCACGAAGGACAACTATGACTTGAAATTGATGAAAAGTGCGATACAAAGAAGTAGATTTGTGGAGTAAATTCAAAAATTTGATCGTGTAGAATACTAAAATAAAAGTGTGTTTAAAAAACCAAAACTTTCATTAAACAAATAATATTTTACTCATATCGGAAACATTTACTAAATGTTTCAGTTCACTTGAACATTTATTTTTCGTTTTTCTACCAATGTTCAGTTATCGTATGTATATTAGATTGATGTGTTGGTAGTTATATGATGATGACATCATTTAAAAAATGTTAATTCAGAATTTGCAGAACACGTCAAAGAAATGAAAGGCTTTACTTTCATTAAATTTATGGGTATAGTAAAAATAAGAATGAGAGTTTTTCACACACGTAATAAAATTTTAACTGAATAATATTCGAACACTGCTGCATGTACTAAAAACATTTCTTGAACAAAATAGGTATTAGTCGATTTTAAGTACTTATACCTTTAGGAAAAAGACTTACCAAATATTTCTTGATATTTGAGTCTGTAGTAATAATAGTTTATGAAACAGTGTAAAATACTAAGGTATATTTATCGGAGTACTTGATATATTTAACAGCAAGAATAAACCGGATCATAGATTTTCAATATGAAACAAATGTAGAGAAAATAGTGACACTGTTACAGAAAATGAATTCAGAAATTCAATTCAGAAAATACAGAAAATGTAACTTCAATTTGAAACATGCAAATCGACTCTAAGTAATAATGTGGGTTGAAAACAGTCCGTTTTGAGAGACTTTGAAAAGGCCTAAGAATGCCTAATGCATCATTAATGAAAGTCGCTTTCTAAAATGGTGTTTTGTAACCCCTTACGAAACGCCGGAGAAAGTTGCCATTGGTAAGGAACCATTTTTAAGAACTGTAGACACTATTAACGGGTTTGCTGGGAAAGGGTACCGGAGCGGGTAATCCATCCAGCACTCGCACACACGCTCACTTTCCCTTTCGACCATTCGGGGGAGGAAAAAGCGAACGAATAGAACGAACAAAAACGGAAAAAAGTATTCCAGGGAAGCGTAAACACACAGAGAAAAATCAATTTTCCTTCTGACCTTAGCGACGGCGTTCTTCTCGGCCCAAGCCGAAGATTTCCCATCTCGCCCTGGCCCGTCTTGAAGCTGTTCGCCACTTCCGAAATCTACCTCCCTCGGGCGGCCCTTCTCTTCTTCCCATCGTTAACCTTTAGTCCTTCTCGCTCGTACGCACACGCACACGCACACCCTAGCCGATCATCGGGCCCTTTTGGGCTGACCGGGAGGGAGATGGTTGAGCTGATTGAAACGGCCGTCCCTTTCCAGCCCCGCCGCCAGTCGATGACTACCCCTAGGGATGTCGCTGGTTTGTATGGCAGGTTCCAAAAAATCTCGGATCAGTTTTTAAATCGCTACCGTCGAGTAAAGTGGTGTGACTCCGAGCGGAGCGAACGGCATCGACGGGAAAAACGACGGTCGTCCGGAAGGCAATCAAGCGACAGTTTCAACAACATAACACCGCATAGAGACAATCAGGAAACGTGGAGAAGTTACGCTTTTTGTTGGTTAAGTGAGAATATTCCTCAAGCGAAGTGGCCGAAAAGTGAACCGATTGAGACGTTATTAATTTGGTGGCAATTGAAGCAAATTTACAAACAAAAAACAAAACAAACCTAACCGCTCGACATACGATACAAGTGTGGTGGAAATTATTTATATCCTGCCCTTTGGGCGAGGAATAAAGAGTCAAACAAAACGGATAACGTTTCGTCGGAAGCAACGGAAAGAAATGCTGTAGCGTTCTGGGACGATCGAGTCACAAGAAAAATACATTGAACATCGCAGCTGGATCCTGCATTTGCATCGAAATCAGATCAGGTAAGATGGCGTATTTAACCTTCGAAAGGTATTGGGCAGTAACCAGCTGAAACCCTCTGGAGGACACACCACAAATCCCTTCGCAGTGCAAAAAAAAGGGAGAAAGTAACAACCATAAAAAAGTACTTTTACTATTACTACTTCCATTCCGAAGGCGAAAGCCGATTGACCCAGTTACGCCTTCCCCCGGGGGTATGTGGGTATTGAAAAATTTCACCATCCATCCATTTATCCATCCCTTCGGCCGAAGGACAACTCTTTTGTGCTTCGGCGGAGGCAAGTTTTACAGCCACCAGACACTCCTCTTGGGCTGCTAGGGATTTTACGGCCGGAATGGAATTGACTTTTTCCAAAGGGCATTTTCTTAGGTAGAGCGTTTGGGACCTTGTGGGCTGAGGTCACCCGTTTCTCGACACATTTGCATCTCGATGCGTGCGTGAGGGCGGGCGTAACGAATCGGAGCGTCGAAGTGTCTGAAAGTCAGGCCCAGGCCTAGAGCTTCCTTGAATTGTCCTGGTTTCAGCCTCGGGACCGGCATCCTTTCGTCCGATGCGGGGATTTTCTTCTACCCCGGAATATCTGGATAAATGTACGGTTCACCGAAGGGTATGAACTGTGCGTAAAGATCTCAATTGTCGCACGATCGTGCTCGGGAAAAGTGCCGTAAAAAAAAGGGAAAATATTGTGGGACCTTAGCAGGCGAAGGCGGTGGGAAAGTTTTTCGACAAACTTTTTCACTTTCCCTACGTACGCCACCCCGATCGGTTTTGTTGTTCTTGTGTCCGCCGCCTTTCGAGCACATCTTTCGCCCGCGGGTGCATTTACCCTTTTTGGCAATGGAATCATAATAAGGGGGTACGAAGATCGTGTCGGTGTCGATCCGGTGCCCCTTCGGGTCGGGTCGTAAAGTCGTCAGATTGTTTTATGGGCCGCGAGAAAATGGTCCGGACCGGGGGGGGGAGGAGGGCTTGGGTTTTTGTTTGGGAGTGACTGCCACGAATTGCTCCCTGGGCGGTTCATGGGGGAAAGATGAATCACGGTTCGGTGCGTGCTTTTCCGTACTATTATTCTTCCTTGTTTTTAATTTTTATTTGTACTCTTGAGACAAACTATTTTCGTATTTGTAGAAAAAATGTTTTCAAACCTTTTGCAATTTCTTCTTATTCAAATCCCACTTAATAGGGTGTTATTCGTATATGATCTTAATGCATCTCTTTATAAAACTTGTGATACATTTTATCTTCATGCATTTGTAACAAACCGATTTGTGATTCTGCTTTTGACACCATAAAGCAGAAAAGTAGAAAGATAGGGAAGTTTTTTTTGTTTTATATTATTCTATATTCTGATCTGCTACAAAACTTCGTTTTACACGAAACATGGAATAGAAATATTCTGCTTCCCTTGCCTGGAAACCCAACAAAAAAACTAGCCAATCCGCCGCACAATCAAACGATTTAATCCACCACCAATTCCTCCCAACCTGGAGCCATTTTCCTACCGACGATAATGGCGTCCCAAAGTAGGGGGAAAAAAAGTAAAACAACAACCCGAAACCGACAACGAAACCTTCACTCATCTCGGTATATAATCGTTATGTACTAACTACACCCCGGGTTCCGGGGGTATAAATACAGTAAAAAAGCCTCCTCGAGAGGCCAAGAGAACGACGACAAGACGACGACGGGCCCGACAAGCACAAATACAAAACAAAAAAAAAACGCATGTCAGCGTCGGAAGGAAAAATGATGCTGGATTACAATGAGCCAGGGGGAGGATATATTAAAGTGCGGAAGAGGAAGAAAGAAAAACCGAAAAAAGTCCAACCAAACGACGCCGTACTTATTTCGCTTGCTAGTGGTATCGATTTTCCACAACTCCACACCGTTTTGGGGCAGAGGGAAAATCTGCAAAATTCGTATCCATTTCAGGAGGAAAGAAAAAATCCCCCAACAAAAAAAAGCGGCGGTCAAAAACAACGCTTGTACGCTTTTCGTTCGGGAAAGAACGCGCACCGAAAGGGAGTGCGAAGTTTTGGGGTTCTAGTTTTCCCAGTTGCTGTGTACACACAGCATCCACTCCAGGGTCGTGTCGGCATTAACGAGGCGAGACACACCAACGCAGATGGCGGGTAGAAGGGAACGAAGGGCGGAAGAAGAACAAGCGGGGCCTCTCTCTCAAGAAGGGCCCAACGCAAGATATAGGCCTCCCCCAGCGGAGCAAATAAAAAGCACGATAAAAATAAAAATAATCACCAGCATGACAGCAATGGCCGGATGCTGTCGGGAAGGGGGGGAGAGGCAACCGGAGGCCCCGAAAGGGTGGCACAGGACCGGAGGAAGGTTGCGTTGCCGAAGTCGGATTGCTTCCTTGTTGTGTGGTGGCTACGGGGGTTTTCCCTTTCGATTCTCTTTAGATGGGTTTTTTTCCCTCCCCGGGCCGGGTTCTTTCCCAGACGAGGCATTTAATTTTCGGGGGTGGTTTTAGCTACACACGAGAGGGCGTACAGCACACGATTGCGTCTGCGTGTGTGTGTGTTTGTATGTTTTCTCGCAGCACACTTATGTGCGAATACATTCACCCGGTGGGTGAAAGTGCGGCGGAAGGAAGGAGAAAACCAGTATCGTCCTGTTTACTTCCGCACACGCCGTCACTCGAAGGGGAAGACTTCTAATGGGCTTTGCATTTGGGTTCGGTCACTATCCATTCACAATCATCTCCCCTCGGGTGAGGGAGAGGAAACGGGGGAAAAAACAACCCGAGGAAATATAAGGGAAATAAAGTATGGCGTGTGTTTTATTGATGGCTTCTTTGGCAATGTTTTTCAAAACGGTCGTTTTCGGTTGTTCTATTTCGCAGAATGCAGAACTTCGATACAGTGATGTCTACACCAACGGGACCAACGACGGCTAATGCGGCGGCAGTACTGCCACAACCGTTGGATCAGCAGCAGTCGACGAATACAGCCAACTGGTTCGATCTATCGATCAAATCGGAACCGCTCGACTATCACCAGCACCAGCTGCACCCTCACCATCATCATAGCCTGCACCATCTTTCGAACCACCATCATCACCATCATCACCTGCACGGTTCCCACACGGTTATGCAGCAGACGGATACACCGCTGTCCAGCGGACACGGTCACGACCATTCGAGCCCAACGTCACCGCAGAGTGTGGACAGTATGGACTCGCTGAGTGGCAAGAGTGGCTTCTTCGAGTCGAAGGCGGGCGCTAACCTGATGTCCGGCTATAATCCGCTCGGGTTTAATCCACTGACGCCACCGGGATATTCGGGGCTGCTGGTACCACCGAGTCAGCAGCAGCAGCAGCAGCAACAACAGGGTCCACCCACCCAGACCAGGTTGTCCACGCCGAACAGGGGCTTCGGTAAGGTGGACTCGGTGTACACGACCAATCCGACGCTCACGCCAACGCATACGCCACCGATGGACGTGACACCACCGAAGTCACCGAAGGAGGCGAACGAAACGCCCGTGAAGGAGGGCGACGAACAGCACGGAGCGTCGGACTGCGAGGACGTGTCGTACGATGGGAGTGAAGATGAGGATGGGATCCGCAAGCCGAAGGTGAACTCGCACGGGCAGGTGAAGAAGTTCAAATGTAAGCAGTGCGACTTTGTCGCCGTAACGAAGCTGAATTTCTGGGAGCACACGCGCAACCACATCAAGCCGGAAAAGATGCTGACCTGCCCGAAGTGCCCGTTCGTGACGGAGTACAAGCACCACCTGGAGTACCATCTGCGCAACCACCAGCGCTCGAAGCCGTTCCAGTGTCCGAAGTGTAGCTACAGCTGCGTCAACAAGTCGATGCTGAACTCGCACATGAAGTCGCACTCGAACGTGTTCCAGTACCGGTGTGCCGACTGTAACTACGCCACCAAGTACTGTCACTCGCTCAAGCTGCATCTGCGCAAGTACGCCCACAAGCCGGACGTGGTGCTCAACCTGGACGGTACACCGAACCCGCTGCCCATCATCGATGTTTACGGCACTCGGCGAGGTCCGAAGGCGAAACCTCAGAAGACTGCCGAGCAGAAGCTCCAGATGAAGCTGGAGTTAGCCGAGAAGCGATCCCAGCAGCAGCAGCAACAGCAGCGAGATCAGCAACAACACCACCTCGATCAGACTCCACTGACACCACAGAACCACCAGGGAGGAGGAGTACAGCCACCGTTTACACCACCGGGAGGTCAACCCTCGAACGGGCTGATGCGCAACCTCTTTCCCCATCAGCTGTTCCCGAACCCGCTGGCGCACATGTTTAAGAATGCGGCCGCCAATGGCAATCTGCCCCTGTTCCCGTACCTGAACCTCAACTTCCAGATGTTTGCCGACCAGCAGGCCAACATGATCGGGCAGCTCTCACCGACGCACTTCCAGCAGAGCCTGATGGGCCAGCTAGCCGGTGGTGATAAGCTGAACAACAACAACAACAACAACAACCATAGTTCCAGCTCCGAGGACAACGATCTGTCGGTGAAGACCAGCTCGAGCAATGGTAGCACCTCCCTGGGCGAGGAACTCCTGAAGCAAATAACGGCCGCTGCGGCCGACAGTTCCGCGTCGGTGATGGCGAACGGAACGTCATGCTTTGATCAAACCGGTCCGGACAGTGAGCCGGATGCGAGTAGCAACGGTGAGTGCCCGACGCTGTACGACGACGGTTACCCTCAGACCACGCCAGTTGCCAACCCGCAGACACCTTCGACTGGTGGTGTCGCTGGAGGTAAATCTGAACGGAGTCGTCGCAAGGGACGCGCCTTCAAGTTGGCTCAACTCAGTGCCCTTACTTCCGCCGGATCGAACGACATGGATACGCAGTACGAGGACGAGGATGTACCGGCCAAGGAGGACCCACCGCCAGCTCCAACGTCCGTCACCTGCTCGCAGGGCGCACCCTCCAAAGAGGACGGCTCCCGACAGCAGAGTGCAACGACGGCGAAACCGACCGGTACCTCAGCCGTCGGCCAGCAGCAGCGTTCCCTCGAGTGCAAGTACTGTGATATCGCGTTCCGGGATGATGTCCTCTACACCATCCACATGGGCTACCACGGGTACGACGATGTGTTCAAGTGCAACATGTGCGGCGAGAAGAGCGAGGATCGAATCGGGTTCTTCCTGCACATCGCCCGCAAGGCGCACTGATATGCTGGTCGGTCTCTTAGCTCACGCCACCGGCAGTTTATCAATCTTTTTGTAAATAGGTACCCGATGGTGACGATTTCAAAGCAAATCAAAATTTCTATGGTGGCGTAACGAAATCGAATGCCACGGGGAGTCACGACAGCTTACCAACTAAGTATTTATTTTTTCCATCAAGGCGTGGACACAAAACTACGGTGAAAAGTTTTGTCGCCTCGACCCGCAATCGGTGTTTATCAGCTACCTCTGATTTGAGTATATCCTGTACTTGAAGCCAAACGCTAGTCGCACAAACCGGGGAGGTGGTGCGTTGAGGTTATGTAGGACAAGTTTAACACAATCCAAAGACTGAGCAAAATGTAAGGGGACATCTCACTACCGAGGAGATCCTCGACTCAGGACTAAGTTACTCGCCAGGAGTTATCGTTATCGTGTAGGGGAGTTATCTCTAGCGGTTTAGTGTGTAGGATTAGAGAAGCGAAGGAGCATCCCTTTCAATGGAGCCAAAAGAAAGCAAAACGAGCAAACGGAATCAAAGATATTCAAGGTAATGGATTAGAGATTAGAGCGTGGGAGGTCGAAAAGGTCGTAGTGTTGTAAGAGATTGTTGTTTCTAGGATAAGATACTTTTTTTTTCGAAGAGTAGAATTATTTATACACAAGTTTGAATTGGTGCGGAAATCAAAGACACAATAAAGAAGAGCATATACCATGTAAAAGACGGATATTTCTTGCTATTTGGTAGCTATTTGTTTGATTACTCGTTTGTATCATAATCTGTTCGTTTAGTGCTACTTATCGTGTGTTAACTACACCGAACAAATTGTTGTTTCTAATATTATAGCTCATTATCGGAAACGCAGCAACCGCTGATTCATTTCAACGCCTGTCTACTTTGATTCATCCCTCTTCACAACAAATGGTTCCGTTGGAATTTTCTTCAAGGATTCCACTTCTCCTTCCCGCGGGCCCCTTTTTTCCTGACCTTCTCTTGAACGCCGTGACCTTCCGCAACCTTTCGAAGGTGATGGAATCGATTTCACCAAATAAGACACCCCTCGAGAGGGTCCCGCGGCTGTTGCGTACACGTGTCTTAGTTACCGCAAGATAAAATCGAGGGTTATTTTCCTTTCCTTCCATTTGGCGTCGCCTTCGGAAGTTCCGCTCCGGGAAAAAAAAGTGTGGGGAGAGGATCGGGATCGTTGGTGATCGAGTCATTTTTCAACCGCTCGAGCTCGAGCTGAATGCGCTCGAAGACGTTGAGGTCGCAAGGTTTTAAGTTTAAGGAGGGTCGCAAGAAAAGAAAAATCATACATCTAGGCAGGGGATTAGGAATCCGGAAGCTTGAACCTCAAAAGCGTTGCCACGTGCGACGGAATCTCCGAAGCGGGGGTCTTTGCAAGGGGTCCCGAGTTGGATATTAATTGAAATTTTCTGAAAATTTAAATGCCAATCTGCACACCACCATCAGAAGTGATGTTTTTCATTTCCTTGGGGTACGCGCGCGCGCCTTTGCGACCCCTCTGCGGGTTCCGTTGGTTTTGCGGGGAAATGGAAATATTTTCTTGGACCCGTAGATTAGTTTAATGATGTGTTTTCTCCCCCCCCCAAACCCCGATGTAACATCCGCGGAAAAAAGGTCGCTAACGAGGGTCGTGACACGGCGTGATTGATCAACTTTTTGTGGAATCCAAATTGTGCACCGAATGCGAGCGCGTGCGGTCTGTCAGCCTAGAGATGCTATCGAGTGCCGGTAATAGGAAGGACAGTTTTGTTCCACAAGGAAATAAATGAGATTCCGTCTTACCCTCGAAGGAGGAACCCATAACCTTCATTCATCGCCTTTGAGTTCATTGAGGTCTTAAGAGGGACTCAATTCTGTCAGTTAAAATTAAATTTCTCGCCTATTACTTATCTTAATCAACATGGTCGACGTCTCGCAAGGAAATTGCGTTCGGGAACGAATTTAATCCCCAACGAGTCCTCAGAGGCAAATTTCGCACTTTTTATACGCTGGGTAAAACACGCACGCAAAAATGTCTCAATCTCGATGACGCAGGTCAATGCGTAGTGTGGTCCAAAGGACGCCAAATCCGGTGGCATGCAAAGCTTTAATGCGATTACAGTCGGGCGAGGAGAGTGCAGCGAATGGGATTAGGTCGTCCGAAACGCCGTAGCGGCAAAGCTGCTTTCGAACCGGAATGCCCTTTGGCCCTTCTGGAGGGTCCAGGGATTGTTGTCGATGGTTTGGAAAAGGAACCTCTCGAAAGCGCGGTAGTTGCTCAACTGCCAGTGACCCTTGACGGGGTTCTTTTTCCGAGGCAAAGGACACAGTAATGTTACAGCACGCAAGACGCAACACACGTTTGAGAGCGGTCGTGTTGCAAAGCAGACGTTTTCCTACAGCTCTCAACGACCGTAACGGAAGGATAATGAGCTCCAGTGTCGATCCGAGTGTCCGGCCATCCCACACTGCTGAGGAGCAAAAGAAAACAGTACAACTCAGCCGATCGATCTCCTCCCTCGCGCCGGCTTGCATGTTTTCCTCCAAAAGGACACACTTTAGCGAGCTATAAATCTTCACTTCGCGATCGATTCTTTCCCTTTGAGCGTACCGTAATGTCTTCCTTCCTCGTGGTCTCGTGTTTCTGGTTCGACTTTTTAACACGCACCTTTAATCCTATTAGCGCTGCGTTTGCGCGCGTGCTTTCCTTCGTTAATAGGCGTAGAAACGGCGGCTTCAGGTGATCTTTCCATCAAACGCGCATGTGCGCCATGCGGTTATCATAATTCATCCATCTTGCCGGCTCCTTCCGTTCAAACCGACCTCTCCCGAAAAGGTGTTTGATCGACGGTCTCGGAACGGCGTTTTGTTTTACGGTTTGTTTTCCCTCATAAAGCATGCACCGTAACCTGCGCGCAAACATATGCGAATGGTGGACGGTGCGAAGCTTTTGGCAGAGGATGAAGATCGTTCAAGCGTGAGACGAACTTGGAAAACCGATTCCAACTGGCGTTTCGAATGAGTCGGTAATGAATCATTTTTTACGTCTGAACTGTCAAACATCTTTTGTTGAATTGTATTTCATGTATTTAAATTTGCGTTGTTTTGAAGGAATCCTTTGTTCCAACAAAAAAGTTTAAGAGTTTAAAATAAAAGTGTTATATACTCAGTTGTAAAGAATTTTATTTAGCATGTTCTGACTTCGCACGAATTACTTTTACGGTACATTTTGGTACTGTTTGATAGGAGAACATTTGACGTTTTGGTAATTTTGTTTTAAGATCAACTTGTTCAAATTAATTTGGATTAATTTGGACGAAGTGGATAACAAGTGTACAAAACGATTGAAACAATTGAAACGTGTTTAGGTGACAACACAACACTTAATTTGTTATGATACCATTTGAATTTTTTGCTCGTGACTTATCAAATGAAAATAAAGAATGCTTTTTTATTAAAAAAAAGTTTGGTATTTAAAAAACCAATAAAAACATGTAAAAAAGAAGAATTAACTACTCAAGAGTCTTCATGTTAAAAATGAATTTCAACGAAACAGCTGGTAAAAACAGATAACCATAGCAAAAGAGATGCCTCACGGTGAAACCTTTCCATTTGGCTCGATTTGCTCTTGCAGACGAGTAACAATTTCATTTTCCTTCTTGTAATTTGCTTCTTTTTTCTCTCCCTTATTCTGCGTTTTGTCGTAAATGACGATGGAACTGGTCAAACTGCATGGAAAACGAACAAGCTCGATGCATCTGTTTGGCTTGCCGTTTGAAACACCCTCTGCGTATGGGTTAAATTATTTTCTGAATCTGCACACTTTTTCGACACAGCTCTTTCGGACACGTTTTAACCTTGGCAACCAGATTGAGAGGAAAATCAACGCAAAAGAAGAAGCAACAAATGAAACCCATTTGGATGAGGGTGTTCGGTTCGGCTGGCTAACCTGCCTGCATGAATAAAAATATGATAGATGAGCCACACACAGCCGAAAGAACTGAAGCTGAAGAACCGGCGCAAAAGCGCCCAATCAACACCTACCGATGGATGGAAAAAAGGGGAAAAATGAAAAGCTCGGCACACCAGTTGCAGCGTAACGACGAGCAAAGAATGGAATCATTTCATTTCTGCAACAAACAAACAAAAAAGAAAGGTCCACTCGACCACCTTCACCAGATGATTGGATTGGAAAGGGGTGAACAATATCGATGCACTCGATGTGACCCGCAGCAGAGAAAAAAAAGGACACACCAATTGATCACAGTTTCAACCCAACCCGTTTGGACGGTTTGCATCTGCGGTTCGAATCTGTTTATTAATGGATACCGCTGACGAATGGTTGGTACTTGTAACACCTTTTGCATTGCAGTTGCAGTTTGACAGCGATGCATCCGGCGCAGCGATGGGACAACTTGATCGAAAGAAGGAGTAGGAGGAAAGGGTCCCGATGGAACTTGAACAACATCGCACCATATGTCGAATTGGCGAGTTGTTTGGTTTAGTTTCTCGTTTCTATGTCTGTTTTTCTGCAGCAGTGGAACAACAATTATCTTACAGTTTGTTCTCTGGTATTGGTACCTGATATTACTGTCTATATATTAAATAAAGTTTCACGTCTATAGGTAGATTTAGATAAATTTATGTGTCTATAGATAAATATAAATATTACAAGTAATGAACCATTCTCACAAAAATGAACTTGAACTGAAAAAATCATTAAAGTAGAATTTCTTTTGTATTCAGAACAAGTTTGGCATCCTTGTACGTAGTGGCCAAAACAGTCAACCAACTATGGTTAGAGGTTTCTTTGCACTTCCAGCTATATCGGGAAGTGTATATGTTTGAAGTTGTAAGAAACTTTGTGTCTTCTAAAGTCGTCCAACTCGTATTTTTTAGTATTCTGTCACTTGGACGGTTTGCATCTGCGGTTCGAATCTGTTTATTAATGGATACCGCTGACGAATGGTTGGTACTTGTAACACCTTTTGCATTGCAGTTGCAGTTTGACAGCGATGCATCCGGCGCAGCGATGGGACAACTTGATCGAAAGAAGGAGTAGGAGGAAAGGGTCCCGATGGAACTTGAACAACATCGCACCATATGTCGAATTGGCGAGTTGTTTGGTTTAGTTTCTCGTTTCTATGTCTGTTTTTTCTGCAGCAGTGGAACAACAATTATCTTACAGTTTGTTCTCTGGTATTGGTACCTGATATTACTGTCTATATATTAAATAAAGTTTCACGTCTATAGGTAGATTTAGATAAATTTATGTGTCTATAGATAAATATAAATATTACAAGTAATGAACCATTCTCACAAAAATGAACTTGAACTGAAAAAATCATTAAAGTAGAATTTCTTTTGTATTCAGAACAAGTTTGGCATCCTTGTACGTAGTGGCCAAAACAGTCAACCAACTATGGTTAGAGGTTTCTTTGCACTTCCAGCTATATCGGGAAGTGTATATGTTTGAAGTTGTAAGAAACTTTGTGTCTTCTAAAGTCGTCCAACTCGTATTTTTTAGTATTCTGTCACTTATGGAGAAAGGTTAAAAATCCATTTGGAAGCCTTGTTCCGGAATCTCAAAGTGAAACAGAAGCCGAAGCGATAGACAGAAGGAAAAATGGCTTAATCATTCCATTCGTAAGGCCAGAAGGCTACTTCAACTGATCAAATAGTTGAGAACAACCTAGAAAAGATGGACATTGCCACTCAAAAAACGGCTCGAAGCTCCGGCGAAACGGCGATGTCCGGAAAATCGGAACATAGTGACCATCACAAATGGTCATCATTGCGAAAGATTGTGTAGAACCGGTTAAATATCATAAATATATCCAAAACTGATTACCCTACGATTGCCTCTCGATTATTTCTAATCGAAAACCATTTATAAATCTTAAACGCAGGATCTATTTCCAACAATTTATAATAAATTAATTTAATTTAATTATCTTGCGTACTTTTTTGCCGTTATTAAAGCCGATGACATTTTTTTCATTTTTTAATTCAAATGTGAATTTTTTGTATTAGATGCATCTTTAAAAATATCTTTAGTTCTTCATCCAAAACACCGAATAATAGAATGATACAACAATTAAAAAGCATGGATTAAGGCGTGCTTGAAAGAACTGCAATTCTTCTACAATGTATCCTCAAATGAGTAATAGAAAGAGGAATTTACAGACTCCTTTGCGGTTGATATGATGTCACTTTAATCCCGTCAATGCCACCCCGCAGAGGAATTAATGATGAAGAAGACTTCTCTCAAGACTTCAGGAATAAAAGAAAACTGTTTTTTGGTAGAAATTTTTGATCAATGAACGATCGAGGCTATTTTTATTAACAACGTACTTCACCGAATCCGATGATATCCTTCGCTGTTCCTTCCCGTCTTATGGTCGACCGCCAGGACGTAGGGAGGAAAAAAACCATCCAAGTAAATGCCAGCTCGAATGGCTACTTCCACACTATCCTCCGCCGATGATACTGCGTGCATAAAAATAACGCCACCAAAAATCCCAACAACCAGCTGTCCGAGATCCGAATTCTGCCTTTTTTTTGTTTCCAAAAAGCAGAACAGACCAAGGGGGAAAACAACACCGGATCGGACTGGCCCGATCGGATGTGTCGGCGTGGCTCGGCTTTTGACCATAAATAGAAAGAGAGAGAGAGATGAAATTTGGTAAACCAGAAGCGAGGAGAGTGGCCGGACGTCGTTGTGAACGGGAAGGGGGCAAAAACAGGACAACGGAACGGAAAATCCTTCGAAATGAAGCCGTTCGTCTCCCCGGCCGGCAGCCGTTACTAGGCCTTTTCTCTCTTTTTTAGTTTTCATCATCGATTTCCCTGCTTCTTTCCGACTCGGTTGCGGACATCCCGTGTGCATGTGTGATTGTGCCTTCGTTTGCTTTCGTCCTTCGCACATCCACCATGGCCAGCCGTGGTGCAATACGCGCAATGATCCGTCCAACTCGTCGTCGTCGTCGTCCTCCTCCTCGAGGGACACGGAAAGCTGAAGCGTACGGCTCACAAACGGACCGATATGGACATCTTTTTTGTGTGTTCCTCTCCTGTTTTTCGGGTGACACATTTTATGTGAGCCGTGCGTCCCACGTGCGGAAGAATAGGACCCAAAAATGTGTTTTTGTAGCGCGAGTGCGCGAGACCGTCGGACAGGACGTACAGCATCCTTCCGAGGGGACTCGCTGGTCGCGCCAGCACTAACGCGTGCCAACGTTTATTTATAGAAAAACGTTCGAAAGCTGCACAGAGAGAAGAGGAGGAAAAAAAAACAAATGCTCCTGCTCAAAATCGTACGAACCTGAAAACGAAATGCTTCCTCATTTCCCTACGTACGGCGCGATAGTTATTTCGCTCGGGAAATGCCTCCTGCAACGGTCGGGCACTGATTTGCTCATTAAACCCAATAACGGGAGTCAATGAGGACACGTTCCGTGATGAGTTTCACTACCGGTGGGAGGCACTTGAGACGCGCCGCGACAGAGGACTGGAGGCGTAGCACAATGCGTCGTGCGTGGAGTCACTGGTGGACATTTCGTAATGACATCTTTTTCTCAACGTATACGCAATATATTTGGTTGGATTACTTGATTTTCAGAGGGAATTCAACGAGTTCCTCTTATGTTATGAATTTTAACGACCCTTTGTTTGAACATTTTTATTAAATTTTAGTTGATACGCTACTCTTCAAGAAAACACCAGTTTATTTTTATATATGAGAATTTATCACCCTATTAAGATATATTGGTGACGAAAACTGCGTTTGAGGAAACATTTCTTGATAGAAAAAGCAGATAGTAAAAATGTTTCATTGAGAGTGAGTGAGAATTGAGAATGATTATAATTTTGTAATAATTACATTAATTGTCTCTAAAAATACATTTATTAAGTTAAAAACAAAGAGGATTTTTTTAACTTTAAAGTAAATCTTTAGAACAAAGAAGACATTTTAGTATTTGATGCTTAACGCCTTCGAAAGTCTGTTTTTCTTTTATATTTTCTATTTGTATGTTAATTAATAGGTCCATCGGCGAAGATCCATCTTAGCACTCTAGGCGAGTCCAATTGTGGCTTTACCTATGGTTTTATCTACGACATCACACCACTTAAGTTTAGGACTCTCAGATCTTATCTACAAAAGGATTTCTAAATTATTTCCTTTCGTGGATCCTCAATATTGAACAAAACAACACATGACATCCGATGATTCACACACTTATTTTGTGGCAAAAACATTCAAATTAAATGTTATAATTTTCCCTGACAAGGAAATACTTTTCCAATAGCTTTTAAATACTTTCAAAAATGTGTTCATGTAGATTATTTTACATGATGATAAGTAATTTTAATCCGCTTGTCATTAGTTTCTTCGTTTAGTCTCACACTGTGCAGCCGGCTGAGAAAAAAAGTAAAAGCAGTTTTCCTGCTGTGCACCCTTCTTTGTCACCGGAGCGCGCGCGAAGGATAACGGAACGAGTGTGAAATTAGTTTCGACATTTCCTTATTATTTTTTCCGACACTTCTTGGAAGCCTTCCGCGACCCGGTTGTTTGTTGTTCGGTTAAATCTAGCGAGTTTCCCCGCGTGCACGTATTTGTTCATCTGCGCGTCTTGCGACGGCCGCAAGGATCGGCTTTCGGGCTGGCGCGTGTTTGGCGTCTCTGCAACCGGCAGGACGAACGAGAATTGATGCGTTCGCCTAATGAGGTGAAGTGTAAGGATTTGTCGAGTGAGATCCCGACTGGTTTTCAGATGGTCCGTTCGGGCACCAGATGGACCCACGGCTGGCTGGCATGTTTACAGGCGCGAGCAAACCGGTGGATTGAATTACCAAACTTTTAAACCATGGACACCGTGCATCTGTGTCGAGTTGAGTGACAACCGGTGGCAGTACATTTCGATATCATCGATCACGCGGCTTCAGGCCGTTGAAGTGTTCGATTTGTTCTAAGATCTCTCGCCTCTTTCGGTCGTCAGTTAGATGACTTTGTGACCTCACTTTTTCCACACTGCAAACGTGTTCTACCCGCGAGAAAAGTCAATTAATCTTCCGCGATACCTGCGGAAGCCCACCGAAACCTGCTCCACCTCCAGTCGCCATTTAAAATAAATTAAAAATCAAAATGCCGCCACAATCGATTTCGAAAACCCGCCCCTCGTCCAGGTTCGCCATTTTTCACATCACGAACGACGTTACATTTTTTCTACCCCTTTTTTGAACCCGCTTTCTAGATTTAAAGGGGCTTTTTACCCCGCTTTCCGATTTGATCCCAACCCCAGGGGTTTGTAGGCAGGGCTCGAATCCACGTGGACAATAAAACACGTTTTAACTTGTTGATTCCGTGCCGTAACGCCTCTTTTATCCCCCTGAAGGATTCGTAAATAGAAAAAAACATACCCTCAATACGGGGCAAAAGGACTTTCGTCCGCTTTTTTTCTATTTCCTACCGGGTATCAAAAGTCAAACAAATTAACCACTAACTGGCGAGGTTAACAAGCGTGACATATGAAAAAAAAACTTTCAAGTTCCCCTATTTTTACCGAAGCAGAACACCATATCGAAAAAACAGCTTTTCCGCCTTAAATATAAAAAAAGATGATCACAACAAATAAACACCAATTGTAATGCACTTGTTTGAAGGTTTTTTTACCCCTCAGCTTAACAACTCATATTACATCATTCGCCCCTCCTGTGGCGATAACTTTCCACCTTAAAACTCTACCTATAAAAAATACCACCAGCGGTTCCCCTCGGAAAACTAACTGATTAACCCTCCACTTGAACTTGTTGCCCTTTTCCCGTCAAATTCGTGGCTCGTGCGCGTTTTTTCTCGCTTCGTTGCGATCATCACAACTCATGTTACGCTCAAGGAAAACAAACGAAAAAAAAATCAAAATCCATTGATTTTTTCCGCGGGAGGGAAATTTACCTATAAAAAATACTCAAAATCTACCTTCGTCCATAAAAGTTCCCCTTCGGTTGCAGTGCACACCAAAATGCACCGAACGTAGGGCTTTTTTTCATTATTAGGGGTTAGTTTTTTTTCCAAAAACTTTGGGCTGCATTTTTTTTCCCTCAACGCGATCCCCTTTTCATCACTTCATTATGCCACACGGTTCCATCCATTTTTTTTCCTCCTTTCCGATCCGCTGCAGGATTACTTCCGTTGCACATGCACACGCCCCGTATCGGATATGGGCGGTTTGGCAGGGTGTTCGTGCTTGGTTTTTTCCTCGTTCATATCGAGTTTATCGATGCTCTCGTTTACCTTTTCCGAGTTCCGTCCTACTTGTGGCTTTACGGGAAGGTGGAAATTCGATCGTCATTGTGAGCGAACAAGCTTTGTTTGCTCGGTGCACGGAATTGGAATTTTCTTATGGCCCTTTTTCTGATATATCGTCGTTTCTTACTGCCAGGGTTAGTAGTTTTTTCACTGGTTTTTTTGCAGGATACGATACACAAAAGCAATAAACCGAGCAAAACGGAACCGTTCGATCGAGAATAAAAAAGGCGAGGATATTCGAGGAATTTCAAGCGTTTGAAATCGAGATGAACATGTGCATGGAAAGTAGGATGAAAATGGACACTCTGGTAGGTCTGTTGATTTGTTATACTCAGAAGGAAAACCACCTGCAAGTGTTGACCTGAGAGTGATTAATGCAAATAAAATCAAAATGTATCCTATGTTTAACTGCTTTCCACAATTTATGAATCAATTGATTATTTAAGAAGTTCGGCTGCTTTATAAATGTTAAAAAAATATGCTTTTAAATGCCTTTAAACAAATTAAAAACATTATTACAAAAGCTTACTGACTATTTTCTAATCATTTCTGACTTTGGAAGTAAGTCATTTGGGCAGAAGCATTTATGTATAAAAATGCTTTGAATTTATATGACGAATTTATGGTTCAGGGTACAATTATAAAGGTTTTTACGCTTGAAAACTGTAGAGGACTTAAGAACTCGCTGCTAATAAATGATTGTGCATAGTTATTCATATGGATCATAGAAACTGTTTACCAAAACCCTGTGTTTTAATCAAAATTTTGAATTTTAATTAAATTTTTTGTTTGAATACAAGTCGAATCATTTGTGAAAATAGGTTAACTAAAAATGTTTTCAACTCTGCTGTAGATTCTATCAAACTCTGTGCAGTGTAATATTTTTCCCCAGTCTTTTTGTGTATATTTGTTGTGAAAGACAATTGTTAAATCAATTTCATTGTCAAATAAACATGTAAAACATGATTCCACGTTGAACTTTATCGAACACCTGAGCAAACATTAATTTCAAAGGCCTTTTTCCTTCAGTTCCCAATTTACATCTGTCGATCGAAGTTGATTTCCGATATACGTCATGAGCACTTTTTTATTAAAATCTTCATTTATGTTGTATGATTTTTTTTAAATTGAAAAACCTTTTCTCGGCGTTTAGTAGGTCTCAACCTATTTTTGTTAGATAGCAAATTTCTTGAATTTGACATTACTTCAAATCAATCCAATTATCTAAATTTAAATCGAATTATTTTAGAAAACTACTGAAAAAGTCTTCAACTGTTCTTTGAATTTTATCAAATTCTTTTTAGTATGATGTTTTATTTTTCTTGTGTTGTGCGGAAGTGTATATTTGATGCGAAATTCGCATGTCAACCATAGTTTCACGTTAAACTTTATCGATCACCTGAGCAAACATCCATTTCCTGGGGCCTTTTTCTTTTCAATTCACGATTGTCGACCAAAATGTTCGATCACTGATTACGATCATAAATCCGGGGGATATTCTCGTGTTAAATTTTTTGCCCTAACGGAGCTACGTTTTTGACAGTGATTCTACTTCCAGGAATGAGTGACCATAAGCTGGCCAATAAAGAATGTTTTAACGTTGTTAGCCAGTTTTTTTCTACGATAAATATTTCTTTCCGAAGGGGCAAAAAAACATCCTTTTGTTGGACAGCATTGTAAAAACCTTTTCTTTTTGCGCAAGGGTCATTCGGGTGGTCGGGTGCGATTTTTTCTCCTCACCTTGCCGACATCTACACGGACAATTATTGGTCTGATTGTGGGTCCACGTTTTTATCAGATGTTTTCCGGGCTCCTTTGTCCCAAAAACGGTGTGCGTTGTCTGTTGTTTTGTAGCGGATTTTTCTATCTTTCCCTCTGCCCTATTCCGTCCTATGGTAGTTAGAAAACGTTCCACAATTAGGTGGAAGTAAGCTGGAAAGATGATCTATAAATAATCGACCACCTTCCTGCCACGGCAGGACACGCTTGACCCCGGCCGGCCATCTGATCGCAAGCTGGTCTCTGATCGGTACTTCGGGATGCGGGGATTTTTAAGGTTTTTCCCCCGCTGTCTTTTTATTTTTTCGTCTCAACGTGTCCCATTCTCGGGCTTCTTTGTGCGACCGATACGCTCGGAAACGACGCAAGGGTCCTGCGACAAACGACAAACAAGAGCCAAACACTGGGACACGAGCCATCGGGTTTTCTTCGCTCCCGTCAGCGAGCTGGTTTTTAAAGGGACAAAACCTCTAGTCGACGATGTCGTCCGATCGATCAATGGCGAGAGCGAAAGCTGGCACTCGGCAGTTTCAGCTGGCCTTTTGCGGGAATAAATCGCCGTTAGAATTTCACTGTTTGAGCACGGGATTGAGGATGCTTTCCCCGGGGGTTGACGATGCCGGTCAATTCGGATCAGTCGCGCCATTATCGCGCCCAATTCATTCGCTTCGTACAACGGCTGGACGTTGAGAGATGACGATTTTTACCAGCTTAATTTTACAGAAGCACAAACTTCCGTCCATTCTCTACCTTCCCCGGTGTGCGCTCTGGAGGTCATCAGTTTCCCTTTCATGAAGCGTCCGTGTCTCGGCGGGTCTTCAAAACGAAAACATCAATAATTTCCAGCACGACTAATCCTTTCGCCAGACATCCCCGTGTCTAGGCAGCATCCCGAGGATCGTTTTGGATCGTGAGGTCATCCGGTCCAAGGACGGCTCGTTCGAGGACAATTTTTGGGAGAAATTGTAGGAGGCGAAAAATAATTTCCCTTTCCACGGGCAGACAGAAAAACAAAGGCTTCCGAGAGTGCACATGTTTACGACCCCGAGAACCTTGAGCCTTTCGGGGCCCGGGGGTTACGGGACAGGGTCCAATCCTTTTACCGCCTAATCCCGTATTTTCGACAGCATCCTCGGGAGTCTTTAGGAGGTTGGTTAAAAAAAAATACATATAATGTAATACACGGCAATAAAAAGGAATAAAACAAAACACAGTTAATTCCTTGGCCCTGAAACCCTGTAAAACGGAGGGGCGTTGATGTCACGTTCGAAGTCGACGGAGGACTCTGGTTTCTTTGCCATGCGAATCCTACCTTTGCGCCCTTTCATTCGCGAGGGTATGGAGAGACCGGGTTTTTGAGAGCTCGTTTTCCGGAAGACACGGTTCCAACGGTGGGCCGGGACGTTCGTTAACGGTAAAACGAACGGACGGCGGGTGTCTGCTTCTGGGCCAAAACAAACACGGGGGCGTAAATGGCCGGTTTTGGTGAGAAGGTAGCGTTTACGATGGGAGACAGTGACCGAAAAAAAAAACATAAAATTAACGGGCACATTACACTGTTAATCCTTGCTACCCCAAACCGGAGCCGTTAAACCGTCGTCTACCTACACACTGCTTGGGCAATCAGTCGAAATCAATCGTTCAGCCCAACACCACCACGATGGTTACCTTCATTTCCATAGTGTTTTTTCTTTCTTCTTTTTCCTCCTGTCTACCTCTTCATGCATTTGCCCCCGGGCAAAACGGACTTCTGCCTACCCGCCAAAAATGGAAAGCCAAAAAATGCTGATGACTTTTGACCGGCCGAAAAGCAAGGATTCTAATGATGGATTGCTTTATTGCGGTCATAGTTGTTGACTTCTAGCGAACCGTCGGATATGACTTTTTTTTTTTTGGAGGTACACACGAACGAAATTGAAAAAGAGTTTTTCTCCCGGGTAGACGAAACGAAAGCGAAAGCGATCGCTTACCTTAAAACTTTCCATTGAAAGTGCTGTTCGACTTTCCTTTGGAGGGATTGAAATATGGAAGCAATATTGGAAAAATGAGATGATAGCAGTACGTAGAATAAAAATGTGGTTTATGAGACGTTGTTTGAAATGAAAATGTTTTCTGTTCAAATTACTTTGAATTATATTATATAGCTGCGTTTGGAAACAAAACAACCAAGGACAAACAAATAAAGGGTATTTGTCTATCCATGAATTTATATTACAAAGGAACTTTGAACACTTTCGATTTTGTTTTCATTTCGTGATTCATAGTGATTAAATTTCCCGTTTTTTATGAGGTAAAATCCTTTCAACCCTTGGTTTGGTTTATTTTTAGGGAAACTATTTTTTATGTTTTGCCCTATCTGAAACATTGAAAAGGGATGAGTGCTAAAAATGTAGGATTTTTAGTTTATTGAACAATTTGAGCTGTATTATTGATAATAAAAAGTATGAACCTTGAAACAACTTGTTATGAGCAAAAAAGGTGCAATGCTTAACACGTTGACTGCCAAGTGTTTTTATCACACTTTCTTTCTTAGTACAATCTTTTTAAATAAAATTTGTCTATAACATTTATAAAACCAACGATTTTGAAGACCAAGCCAAAACTTAGCTTCCCAAAGAATTTATGTCAAATATTACTATAATTTTTATGTTGCATTTTCATTTATTTATGGGTCAAAAACTTTTTAGAACTAATTTCTTCTGTCATCCACTTTTGGGTGACATGGTAGTCAACTTGTTAAAATGGATTGCATAAAAACACACCCCTGTTTTTGAAACCATTGAAGTCTAAAAAGACATTCAAATGATGGGTAAAATTTGAAGAATTAAATTAATTTTAGTTGAAAAAGAATATTTTATACATATTTGAGTAAAAACTAACGCTCACTAATCTTATCCGTAAACACATTTAAATTTGTTCCGAAGAACACATAAAAGATCAGTATTAAAATATTTTTGATTTATTTTTAGCTCTAGCTCTTTATCCTTTTGTATATGTTATGAACAATATGACCCTGTTGTTAACAGACTTCGAGAAGAAAACACTTCAGAAAGCAGATCACTTCCACTGCATCGGACCGCGGAGGAGAGTGTCCTTTTCCGGTCCGGCAGTGGCCAGTTATGGGACTCCGGGCAGCTGTGTTTGTCCATCCTTTCGCAGCGTGGACCGCTGGCCAAAACCCGAAACGAGTGCAACTCGTTCTATTTTCTCAACTGCCAAACGTTAATGATTCTTCAAACACGAAACCGCTTTGTTTGTGTGCCTTCGAAAAAGGAAGGAGTAGTGTTGTGTCTTGTGGTGCGATGGTTTTGCGCACAGAAAAAGAACAAGCCTCATTTGGAATCGACTTTGTTTGAGGCAACAACGCGCGCTGATCGGGTTCTGAAATGTTCCATTTGTTTGGGAATCGTTTTTCCCGACGCCAAAGGACATACACACAGGCCTTTTTGGAAGAGACCAGGTCTGAAGGCGCGCGTGGTGGTAATTTGAGATCGACGTTCTGTGCCGTGTTGCAGCTTTCATTTTCTTGTGCCGAGCGCGAACGAGCGGTTTTCCTTTTTCACTCCCGGGGGGATTTCAATGCGCTGCGCTGAGACATAACTTCAATCCTGAAGCAATTTGTTTCCCGTTTGGGCACATTTTACTTCCTCAAAGCACCCACAAACACACTCGCACATACACACGTGAGTCTTTTCTTTTCACTTTCCTTTGTAACATCGTGCCTCGAGTCGCTACTTCCGGAAAAAAATACGTTGCATTCTGCATTTCCACGTGACATGCGTCCATGCGTTGCCCAAAGTGCGAAATAATGCATGTTTTCTATCGAGTGTAGTTTCCCTTGAGCAGCTTTTCATGCTCGTGTCACACAATTGTCCCGGTTCGATTCATAATCTTCCTCCAAATCCCTCCCTCTATTCCTTCGTTTGGGTGTTCTTCTACCAAATGTGAGATCATTTAGCGAAAAATCTACACGAAAAAAAACCTTCCGCCTGAAAAGGAAGTAAAAATCTGAGCAATGCAAAACGTGAAGATCGTTCTTGTATGTTAAAATAAAAAGAATGGTTACTTCTTCCTCTCCCTCTCGTCTACTCCGGGGTTCATGCGATGTTTAAAAGAAACGCAACAATGTACATTATTATGACGTTTATGCTTCTTGCGTTGCACAAAGCAGGGAAGGAAACCGGCACAAGGGACAATTGCGAGTTTTGCGCCGAAACTCTGCAACGGGCAACCGAAAAGTCCTTCACTCGAGGGCCAGAGAGGAACGGAGGTGGGTTTGGAAAGGTGGCCAAACACGAGCCAAGCATCAGGTCACCCGCAGCGAAGGGCCAAGAAATGGGACGAGCAGGCTTTGGGTCAGCTTAGTAACCGAAGATGCTCAATTTCAACGACATTATGACCCCGTCCGGGGTCGACCATGTGTGTGTGTGTGTGTGTATGTTGCATCATTACTCTTCGGGATGGTTGCGCAAAAAAAAAATCCCCAGAGAAGAAAAACGGATAAATCCCAGCACAAGCCCTATCAACGAGCATATCGGTTCGGAAAGATCTGCGCGCACGAGTCCTTGTGCAGTTGCATTCGACCGCGTCTTGCGTCTGTGGATCGCCCAAGGAGACGAGATTCGATCTTCGATCGCGCACAATAGCTATCTAATTCATCAAGAGTGGCTCGTGGTTGACTTTTTGATCGGCCGATCACTGGTTTAGACGCTTTTTTAGGCACGCTTGTCGGCGTGCACGATTTATGATTAATGATTATGCTGCTTATGCTGTGGGTTGTGTGTTTGTTTTGTTGAACGAATGCACAGACAGACAGACAGACAGGCGGAATATGCGGCAGTCACTTGAGAGATGCACCGAAGTTCTATTCTTTTGCCTCCGGTTCCTTTCAGCTAATTGAATTTAGCTAAAATGTGCGGTTTTCAGTTTTGGTACGCTTTTTTCCCCGATCTGCCATGTGCTCGTGGGCCCACAGTGCCCACGTTGAATGGTTGGAAATTTGTTGCATATTTGTTATACGGGTTGATGGAGGACCATGACTAGGATGACGCGTGCAAAAGTTGCTTGTTTTCGGCACGAGCGAAATGCTTCCACGAATAAGCATGACTCGGTCGGGTTTGTTTCTTTAAATGGGCTTTAAATGATGCTCTTGAGGAAGGCGTCAGCTGGCGTATTTTTTTTTATCAGAATTTGTGTTGTTAAAAAGGAAAATTATCAAGCAACATATGAGAAAAGAATGTTCACCATCAAGAAAAAGATAAGGGAAATTAAAGTTCATTACAAAAATAAAAGCGAATCTTACACGCGAAACGATGGTATTTTCCCTTATAGGCTCCCATTTTAAAATTGTCCTATAAAACAACTTCCTGCATAATATTTATTATTACTAATATATTTCCAAGAACCGTTGAAGGAGCATTTGATGGATTTAAATCAAATTAGTTGCTAGCACAATACGAGGATAATGATTAAAGCGTTTTAATTCACTTAAAATATTTGGGAGAATATTAATCGCATACGGATTTGTCTAATTTCAACGATGGTTGAAGATAAACGATCGACCATTTTTATAAGCCTAGGATTACGAAAATAGCTTGGAGAGTAACGATCGTTTGTTCTGACTTCAACGATAATTTATTTCAACGAAAACGATTGACAAATGCATCCAATTAATCGAAAATGAATACTAGAACTTAATGAAACTTTAACCCATGTCCTTATGTTAGTAGGATGTGCAGCAAGTTTTGTGAAAATTCGTTTTATAATAACTAAAAAAAGGTTTTTTTTCATTAAATTTAGCTGGGAGGTAAAGTTAAATAAACTCATCCATGGAAAATTTAATAAAAATTAATTTGATGACAAGACAGAGAGTTACCGATATGGGTAACCACAATGATATTCCATTTCCGATGGTATTAAAATGGAAACAATACAATTCATCGCGAGAAAATCCTGAACCGAGAAAGAAGCATCAAAAAGAAATCAAAATTCACCGGCAACTATCTTTTTTTTCTGGAAATGTGTTTGATTCGATAAAGTTTTTGAGTAAAAACGAAACGCTACACAAGATGAACATGTTTCTAAACCTAAATCAATGTATGGCAATCAAAAATTTGTTAAAAATATGATCCATGCCCGCGAAAAAGGGACTTGTGTACTTCGTCAAAACTAAAACTGAAAACCATATGTTTCTTATTCAACTTTACGAAAAATGTAAAAATAATTTCCCATCAAATACGTTTTCAGTTACTTTTTACGAAGAACATTGGAGTCTGTATTAACATTAGCATCGATTGACCATTAATGTAATGGATTTATCGATTTTTTCTTGTAACGATCTAAAACCATTTCATCAATCCTTCTGTCCCCCCTCTGGACCTACCCATAGTTTCGAACGTGTGATGAATACAATCGTAATTACAAAGCTTACGAAAGGAAATCAGATTACATTCATCGAACATTCCGGGATTAACCGTCTCGGCAAAAACGGAAACCCCTGGCGCCAAACTCACCGAGCGCACGTTTGCCCAACGCCATCACACGGTTGGACGTCGGGGTTTGATTGGAAAATCGCGCGCCAACACGAACGAAAACCCCTAGGACTCCGGGACGGACCGTTACGGACCACTGACCAATCAATCGCTTTTCACACGAAAAGCGTCCCGTACCGACGTAATCCCATTCCGGCATTTGCGGTGTCCAACGTGCGAGAGCGCGCGATTACAATTGTAACTGGGACAATAAAATTTTCAAGACTCTCCCACCACCGGACCGGGAGGGGCTGGGACTGGGATGGCGGAAAAACTGCAACAGCTCGGACTGGGACAACGGAGTGCCGGGAGTCGAAGCCGATGGACATTGGCCGAGACGAAAGTTTTGATAAATGGTGTGCTAAAGTTGAAAATTCCTGCTTGCTCGAATTCCCGATCGGCAATTACGTGTTCCGTGATCCGATTTTCCCCCTTACGAGGGCCTTTGTTCCGGCGCGCACCGGATTGTGAAAACTATTTTATTTGAGCGATTTTTCAACCGAACGGTCGGACGGAACCAAACCGAAAAAAAGGGGGAAACCAAACTGTCATCGGAAAGGTTATTTATTTGCATGTTTTCGTTTCGAACTTTTGTCACCCCGGCGTGGCCTTTCGGCGCTCCGATGCCTTGCCCAATGCACAGTTAATGGCCCTTCCGGCTTTGAACCCTGACGGTCCTATTGTTTTCGACGCTGACCTAACGACCCTTCGTGGCCGGAATCGGGCCGACCCCAGTGTTGACCCGGATCGCCATCGTCAGGGAAAACTTTAAACTGACCCCGATCTGGCAGGGCCGAGGTTTTAATCCTTCGCCGCGGTTCAATTTCCCAGGCTTTCGCGAGGACGAACGTCCATCCCGTGTCCGGGCACGGTTTCTATTCCCTTTCCCTTTCCATTTCGAAATCATTCGAAGGGCAACCGAAAGGCTTTCGATAACCTTTGAAACGGTCAACGAGAGGGCAGGGTTTGCACACGAGATCCCGACCCCTGCTTGACCCCTCGGTTGCGTTGTTTTTGCGCGCGCGAAAATGGCTGGAAAAATGCTGCAATCGGGTCGTAATTGTGACGAATACGGGGCAAGCGAAACTGGCCGCCGTCCGAAGCGTCTGACCTTTTGCTGTCGGCGCCGCCGGCGCGGGGCGAGGGTTAAAACGGTGGGGGTTTGAAAGAGGAATCAAATTTATGGTTGACGTAAACGGTTTGCCATTGGTCAGTTTTAATTTTTCTCAAACTGTTTTTTCCCGCCCGAAATGTCGCCACGATAGGGGAAAGAGATTTAATGTAAATGTTAAACACTCGTTATTGATTCCGTTGGTTTTATGCGTTGGGCGTTACAAAGACGAATAGGAAATTTGTTATTGAATACTTTTAATTCCAATGTGGGCCATGGGAAAGTTGTTGCATATACGATGGAAAGCGCTTGTTCAATTGTTTACGTAGTATGACGCTGTGTTTGAGACTGAAATCAGTTAATTTAATGATACAGAGTTTTACGTTGTTGTCGAATTGTGTTTAATAATTATCGTTGTTACAAAACAAGACAGAAAAAATCTTTCTGCCTTTTTGAGAAAATGGTTTAAAAAAATTACACATTGTTTTTTACAATTTCTATGATTTAGATCAATATTATCCCAATTTGGTATATGTTGCATTGATAAGAATTTAATGAATGAAAATGTACAAACATCTCTCAGGTGCACTCCGAATCAATTCCGGGCGATAAAAACTATGACAACCATCCATTTGCCCAATTAAATTCTTTTTTTTTATATAAAAATCTGAGGGTTTTAATGTTATTTTATTATGTTTTGGTAGCAGAATAGAGGCTAGAGATCTATGAATATTTGGATTATTTTTCTAGATATCGAGAAATAAAAGGGAGGCATATTCCGCTTTTCCGCTTAAAGGAGGTATGTTGACTCATATTACCTACATAAGGTTTCATTTTTATTCATTTAAATGTTTTATTAAAACTGTGGTCAATTTCTTTTTTGCAGAAACCGCTTTTCAAAGGATTTTGTGCTTCAAATCAAAGATTTTCCACCGTGTAATTTTTCTAAAAAAAAACTGCAAAACAAACCAAAATCTGACGTGTAGAGGGCGCTTTGTACAGCCGATTAGCTTGGTTAACTAAACCTTGGGTTTCGTCGTACATCTCTGCACTAACAACCGAGTCTACAGGGACATCTGTCCACACCTTGGTCGCCTGGCATATCTTTTGGCAGTAGCCTTGGTCGAACCGGGAACAAACCGGGAAATTTGTCGTTGGATTTTCCACGTCTTTTCGACAAAGGTCATTGAAACGGGTCGCGAAAACTAAATGAAAAATGTTTAAAAAAATGTCAATTCTAGTTTTTTTTTTATTCGATGTAGTGTTAACGGTTTGCATTGCTCTGGATTGTTTTTAAACGTAGATTTACAAACTGCCACAACAAGTGACTTGTTTTTCCTTGAACAAGCTAAGTGACGAGATTTCAGCGTCCTTTACAGAACCGGATAACGAGGGCGTTCTAGGCGGCGTAATTTACCGATAAAACAGTATAAAAGCGATTGCAGAAAATTTGCCAAAAAACAACATGTTTATAGATTTATCATTTGAGATACTACTTAACTTGATCTTGTCAAGCTAAACGTTGTTGCATAAAGTTTTCTCGTTTTCCATGCTGCATCCGGCTCTTATCGTACCAAACTATTCGAAAGGAATTTTGTCGGCTTTTCCGGCCGGAACCACTTTTCCACTTCCACGAGCGAGGCCTACCGTGTCGGGGACAAACTACTTAATGAAATACTTTCGACTGACAAGTGGGGGGGGGGGGGGGGGGGGAGGGAGGGGAGGGGGGGGGGTGCGATTCCCCGAGTGACAAAAATGCACCTTGTCTGGATTCGTCAGCTTCCCACGAGATTGGGGACTTTCAAAGTGTCGCACGGCAGGAGTTGGATGGGATGAGGCAAGAAAAGCTTCCCATCAGACACCTCGTCCACGCTCTAGTTGCATGTGGCCCGTCTTCTGGGTGAAGTTTCCGCATCGATGCATTCCCACCGGGCGGAAGAAGGGCCAGTAATGGGATAAAGCCAGCATAAATCGTACGGGATGGCGATCGGAAAGCAATGAGGTGAGGTTTTCGGGGGGAAAGTTGGTACAAAGTTTTCGTACTGCAAAGCGGGCGCTCGAGCGTTTTTCCCAACTGAAGACGTCTTTTGCAGGCTTTTCCGGAGCGGGCGGAAGAATTCGTGCCGTCAATTCGTGCGGCAAGTTTTTCCCACCACCGAAACACTAAAGTATTCGAATGCGGGCTTCTCTTCACCAAGGGTGCAGCAAGTCCCTAAAGATGACAATAGACTTCCGCCTGCGGCAGAATGAAGGCTTACGGTCTAACGTACGAAGACATTGTAATTCGATATCTCTCCGTCCGGCGAGCGTGACGTGTCCGGGTAAAAGAAACCGTTACATAATTTCGATTGAAAAATCCACAGTGTCGTGTGCTCGCCGGGAGCGGACAAAACTTCAGCCCCCGGAAGATAGTTTTTGCAAGCCAAACACAAGCTCTTTTCACGAACTATTTGCGCTTTTCTTGTATGCATTTAATTTCCTCTCGAAACCCTCACGTCGAGTCTAAATAGCTTCCATTTCTTTTACATCCCAACGACCAAAGTTCTATGGGCTGAAGATATCGTCTCCTGGCCTGACCTTAAGGCGATTTCCCGCCGGTGGAGGAAATAAAAATAAGGGGTGGGGGGGGGGAGGAGTCCCACCGAGAGAAGTGTTTCACGTAGCGAGTAGAAAACAAACTCGTAAAACTCGCGGCAACCGTTTGGAGTGCATACGCGAGGGTGGATTATAAGAAAACCAATTACCACCGCCGTGTGTTCCAGTTTCCCGTAGATCCCAATGACGGCAGCGAGTCCGAACTTTGGTGCTACGATGTTTATTTAACTGCACCCAGCCATGACGCTAACGAGGGCGCATTCATGGCGGCTGTATTTGTCTAATTTGCGGTGGTTTTAAAAATAAAGGAAAATAGCGCCACATGGACACGAATGGCTTAGAGTTACCGGCTCTCGGGGAAGGGGGAGGGGGAAGTAGGTGGGCGTGAAATAGAGACCACCGTCACACGTAGGACACTTCGGGGGCCGTAAGTTGCACTTCTTAGTAATGGAAACGTTATCTCATCCCATCTCTTCCGGCTGGCGATAGCGCGACCTAAGTTTCCTTCCGAACACCGAAGCGACCAGATATGAAAGTTTGCAGGTGGATGATGCTGCGAGATAATTAGATTTGGCTACTTGGTAGTAGCCTTCTTTTACCTCTTACATTCTTCGTGTGAAGGTCGCGCGCTCGTGTTGTCGTGGAACTATTTAATTCTAAGGTCGGATGATACTCAACTGCGAAACGGCTGAATGCTTTGCATTTTGCCATCCGCCTCCGAAATATTTGTATGTAAATTCAACGATCTTCAAATATGATCTCCTGATTATGATTTTATCGTAGCTAATATTTTCCCCCACCCCTCATTAGGACAGATGGAAGGTTTGCAAAGTGTTTCGTAAAAGGTTCGGTTCCGAAGGATTTTTTGACAGTTTTGCCAATGTTACACCATCAAAAATATTTGTCTGACGACGGTCGACAATATTTCAAACGATATTATTTTCTATGTATTGTTTTATTGATAAGCTGAGTTGATGGTAGACGGCATATAACTTATCGTTAAAATTGTAGAAGCAATTTGAAGTTTATTGCTTTAGATAGACAAGTAGAAGTAGCGAATTATGTGCAAATTTAAAAAAAATACTAATTTTTTCATATAAGGGCACATACAAATAATAATGTTTACTCTAAAGTTTAAAAGAAGATTTGAAATTTTTGTAAAATTAAAGTAGCACATGGATAACTAAGTTTTTCCACATACATTTTACTCTAGACGTATTGAGACGTATTTGCTAAAGAGCAAAATAGTTTGACTAATAAAATCATGCTGAGATAAAACAGCCTCTGGAATAACTTCTAAACAATATTGAAGTTTTTCCTAAGTTAAAAGCCATACTAATAATTTGAATAACGACCATTTGTTTTACATCATGTGCCATCACAACAGCGCGATTGAAGCGTTTTGATTGTTTCGTCAGAAATTGTATTCGTTTGCAAACTGTTCCTCGTCATAAGTTCCTGCGTATTAATTTAATCATTCGATAGAATTCGACTTATGAGCTTTGGATGCGATGGTTTAGCTTTTGTAACCCATTAAAAAAACATCTCATTACCTCCCTCCAGTAATTAAAGTTCACTTGATCAAAAGAAAATTTCACGAATATTTCACAAATTGGTAGGTTTGGTTTTGAAAAATCCACTAAACGAGAAGTAAGACACTAGTATCTAAGTCCTAGAGGGTGCGCTTTTCAAGTTCAACACTATTCGGTGACACACGGTGTCTAAACGTGTGCGTGTGTGTTTGGGAGTTAATTATTTTGCGTGTGCTGAAACTATTCGTACTAAGTGTGTGTTCAGAGTTGCTGGCGCAAGTGTTCGGTTTACTGTGCAGTAGTGGCGTTGCTAGTGTTGGTGTGCGTGTGTGTGGGTGTGGGTGGGTGGTGTCGAAATGTGCATGTGTGAACGCGTGGAATTTGCCGAAATAATCGCGATGGTTAGCGAAGGAATGTAAATGATTTCCCCCCCATCTGGGGAGAAAGGAGCTTGCAAAATGGCTAGGAAAGGGCGCAATAAAACGCCAAAACAAATGTACAAACTTATAACCACCATTTTTGGGGGATGGGGAACCAGTTCATCCCCTTCACAGGATGAACTGCGAACCGAAAAAAAACGACAAAAATATCCAAAACGGAAATCATAACCACCACGGATTCGCAGCTTCCGTGGGTTTAATTTTGAATTTTAATTCTTCAACCGCAATCACGATTAAAATCTCGAAATTCCACAGGGCAGAGGTTTGTTTACTTCGTTTGTTGTTTTTTTTGCAAAGTGAGAGCAAGCTTGTGTCCGCAGTCAAACAGGTTTGTTCATGTTATCAAAGTTAGCAGTATAAGAGAGAAGTATAAGAAATACAGACAAGCCGTTTGTTGTGGAAAAAAAGAAAGAAACAAAAACAGAACCGAAAACAGTAGAGATGGAGCTGAAGAAAATAGAAAGTGTACCAAAAGTGGGTGGATACAGCGGAAGAGTGTGTTTACGAGTGTACTAGAAATCGTGTACTGTTTCAGCAATTAGCAAACATCATGGAGCGCAATGAGTGGGGTAGTCTTTCGAGTTTTGTATTTAAATACAGGTTTTGGTATGGATGTGCGAACGGCCTGGGTGAGGCCATTCTTGAATGATACTGCTGAGCGGAAACGCTTAGTTTGGGCTGGTCGGTAAGCGCATTCAACGCAAACGCTAGAACAGGCGACAAGGCCGAGGAAAACGAAAACGAAAGGCGCATACGGAGGGATTCTCGAAGAAAGCCAATTCGCCAATTTAAAGAAGAAAACTATTGCATAATTAGTGAAACAGTAACGCAGCGTAAGTTGTAAGAGGTGAGGCGCGAATCGATTGATAAAGAAGATGAAGTAGAAAGAGGTAAAAAAACGTACGTTTCGAAGGTGAAGCTAAACGGTGCCAGGACCGTGGACTTACCGGTATATCGTGTGAATGAGGTAAATGATCTCCTTTTCTCTGGTTTGGTGCATGGAAAAGAGAAAGCAATTTAAATTGGTAATTAATGAATGATTTAAATAGTTTAACGTACAGCTGGACGGTCCAGAACACAATTTATAGTGTACGACTTGTTCTAGCTTATGTAGATCTCACTCTCTAATATAAATATATTGGGAGTAACATGTTTTTGGTATTGAATAATATTTTTTCATTTTATCTCGTAAATTATACTTAGAAACCTTTGGATTCAAGTCAATTTCTGGTACTTTGGTTAATTTAAATAAAAAGTAGAGACTCATAGCAACTTAAATAAAAGTTTTTAAATGGATTTTTGCATTTTTGGAAAACATTTCAGTCAGTTTTCAAATATAAATTTCGTTTAAACAACACTCTTGAAAAAGATACAATTTTCGAATGTTGTCTCTTTGAAAACTTGACACAAGTCTCTGGGAAGAAAATTGTGTTGTGTCAATGCAGGGTTTGTTACATTGTAAAATACTCTTTAACGGAGCATTGCTATACTTCATTAAGGTGTGCGACTTCGTTTTACACTCTTTCATTCGCATGGCCACAAATGATACTTACCCTATGCCTATCTAGTGGATCACCGTAGACGTCTCTTCCTCTCCTATATACAAGTTCATCGTACCGCGTTCTGTCCTCGGGGAAAATTAATTCCCTTATTTCTGTCACTAACGTATGCTGGAGGGGAGAAAAACGAAACGCAAAGAGAATTACCATCTTGCGGTCAGTTTGAAACCCTTCCAAGATGGTTTACCTTTTCGGGTGTATCTAACATTTCTAATAAAACAGATACGAAGGCCTCTATGGTCATTCCTCTAGCACCATATTCCGCTATATAATATGATAGGTTAGCAAAATGATGACGAGGTAATAAGGATCTGGCTTTTTCTTCTACCATCGCCGACACCGGGCATTTCCTTCGCGTCCTGAAAATGGATGGAGGTGAAGAAACGAGATGAAAATTATGTCATCGTTAGATGCGTTTTGTGGACGAGAAAAGGGTGTTGTTTGGCGCGATATCGCTCACCTCACACCGGTTGGGCTGTAGGCATCCCACGGTTCAGGCTCAACGGTGGTACACGAGTGTGGCACTTTCCCGACGTCACGAACCAGCAGCGACATTCGTTTGTGGAACTTAAATTGACTAACAGCCTCGTCATGGGTCACCTCCATGAATGATTGACCATTCACTTCTAAGATTTGATCGCCGACCTAGAGCGGGGGGAGGGACAACAGGAAGCACAGGGAATTAATGGAGCGCTGGGTTGAAGTGGGCGGATGTCCCGGTCGATGCCTTACCATCAGTCCAGCCCGGTCGGCAACACTGTCCTTGTCGACACCGGTAATAAAAATTCCTAGCCCGTACTCGACGCCGCCCCGTATCATCAACCCTAAGGACTGACCGGGTTCTATCAGTAGGTCGACTCTTCGCACTCTGCCATCGAGAGGATGACCACCATCATCATGCAGGACGGGGACGATTTTTTCCGTTTTTTGTTTCACATTAACGCCATTATTTTACGATCAACCAAGGGTTCCGATATTCCACCAGGGGCGGCAAACGAAAAAAAAGCAGGGCAACGTTCCAGAGAAGGGAAGAGGCAGAAGATAGAGAGCAATAAATTTTCATTCCCGTCCAACTGCAGCATTGCAACACACATTCCTGCCCAATGGAGGTGTTGCCGGGCATAGAAAATTACTGTCTTGCATAATTCAATGCTGCATGGCAATGGCAATGGCTGACCCACATACGTGGGAGAAATAAATTCCACTAAAATCATCTTGAATCATTCGCTTTCATGTTATGCACCAAAAACGAAGGTGCAACCAGTGATGCATTAAGTTGGATTTTCTGTATGTGACGATACAGTTTAATTGCAAGAGATTTATTCTCTGTTCAAAGCGTGTTTTTAGTAAAAATTAAAAGCGGGCAATAATATACAACGTATGGAATCTTGATCTTTATCTAATGGAACAAAAAAGAATTTGTTGGAAATAAAATTATCATGACATCAATATTATTTTCAAAAAAAAAAGTAAAACAAGTAAAAGTCCAGAAAGCTATTTAGATGCGAATAAATTTTAAAAATATCGCATCTTACCTTACGTATCTACACGGTGTCCAATATATTTTCATGCACATTTTTCAACTACTTCCGACATATTTTTCTATTTCTATTTAACATTCTTTATACAAGTTATTATCTGCTGTCTTATATAAGTTTTTGGAACGCACTTCTACTCTATTTAAGAGATTTGTTTTATAATCTGGGACTTTAACGTAATTTTTGTATCGAATAATCAGAAGGTACAAGGTGTTTTACTGTGTTGTGTACGTAAAAAAGTACCTTAAAAAAGAACTTTACACACACATTCCTCAATGGGTGTTTTTGAAGAATGTTAATGAGAAGAAAAAACGTTTAAAAAATGTAGGGAACGGATGATAAAGTTTTTAAATATGATAAAACACACTTTAAGACAATTAATTTGATCCGTAACTGCTAACGGGTAAATTTGACTGACGTTTTAGTGCAGAACGACTTAGTGTTTTAAAACAATTGATGTTTGAATTTGTATGCGAATATTTTGGACACAGTGTAAATACTAAGAAGGAAAGGATTTTTCTGTTCTTGAGGATATGAAAATAAGAAGAATTTGAAAAGATTTCAAAATTTATCCTCATGTACGAATGGAGGCTATACAAAAATACTTTTCAGTACGTACTCAAGTTTACCGGCATGAAATTGGATTACTTTAGTCGGTAGAGAAGTTGTGCTGAAACCCTGTATCAGATATTTTTAGGCTAAGGGGTTAGTTGCTCGAAAACTTAGGATTCAATTAAGTAAAATTACGGTGCTTTTCGAATTTGTTGTACCGTTTCGTCCGGTTGAAAAATGAATTGAATGAACCGTTGGAAGAATCTTTTGAGAAGCTTGGAGAAGAACTTCTGCCATAAATCCATGTGGAATCTCGCCCATTGCCACGCAAACAATATGACAAGAAACAAAAAGTGGTGCTAAGCGCGCTGGCACTATAAATCAATTCCGTTTCTATCTGCCACACCCTTCGGGGACCCGGCACACATCTTCTGCCTGACGCCATGTACACGTAGCCCGCCGCATTCCAACTCACCTATCACGTCGTTCGGGTCGGCGGCCGCCGTACTCGTACGGTGGCGAGGCGGGCCGTCCCTGGCGGTCCATCCAGGAGCAGGTTTGGCGGTTCGGTGGCGGCGGGTAGATGCCGGGCGGCGGGGGCACGAGATCGCCGGCCACCCGGCTCCCGGGCACGCCCGGGGGTGGCCCGAAACCGTGCAGGGGTGCGCTCGAGTTGAGCATCGACGCGGCCGACGGTGGCGCCCGCACGGTCATACTGATTTGCCGCGACGATTTCAGAATCTGCACACATCTCTGGTTTGGTGAGAAAAAAAGTATGGCAATAGGAGAGAAGGA
Source organism: Anopheles ziemanni (assembly GCF_943734765.1). NCBI lineage: Eukaryota > Metazoa > Arthropoda > Insecta > Diptera > Culicidae > Anopheles > Anopheles ziemanni. The sequence continues at coordinate 77,219,808 of NC_080706.1, forward strand.
GACAGAGCGAGAGAGAAAGAGAGATAGAGATAGCGAGAGCGGTGTCTAGACGGGGCGCAAAAAGGGGGCGCACGCGAAACTAAACGCATAGTACAGGAGGAAAGGAACACACAGGCTCCAGGATAACAGCCGGCAATGCAAAATATACAACGAACAAGCGGAGGGAGCGATGATTACTGGCGGGCATACATATTTAAAGGGGAAAATTACGTTGAGATAATGTAAACTAAAAGGGAAGGCGAACCATTTTGAGAGAAGTTGAAAAAAATACATGTATTCTAGCGCTGTGACAACATCAAAAGAGGTTATGTGATACATTGGTTCAGACATGGCGTTCACTTCTCTTCTTCTTCACTGAATCAGTCTGGGTTGCATGTGGCGCAACAAGCGAGTTCCATTAGCATCAACTTGATATATGCAATTATTAGATTTTTGCTTCTACTGGTAAGAAAAAAGAACAAGTCACTGGCAAGCAAAACCATGTTAAGAGTTTGCTTCATGGTATTATTTTTAAATTAACGCAAAGTGAGTTGTAGTACAATAATTTACATCCTCAAACATGATTTTTGCAAACATTCGCTACTTAGAAAGGAAATGACTTCAAATTACTATTAAGATTAGCACTATTCACTTTTTAACTATCTTTCAAAATGTTTGTTGGTCTTAAGTTTACTTTAGCACTTTACTAGCAATATGGAAATAAATAATAAGATTTTTATTTTTAATGGAGGCGCATGGTAGTTTATACGAAAGCATAATGAAAATATAATCGGTTCGAGAAGTTATCATCAAAACTATAGTTGGGTAGGTAGTCAAAACCAAACATAATCTCTTTTTTAAATTAATTAATGGCCAGTTTCCAGCTATCGCGCTTCTTTAGAGGGAAAAGAAAAACAATCCATGCGTCAGCCACCAGGCGCCTCCATTTCGCTTACTAACGATGGAGACGCCAGGTCATCCGTCATTGGGCGGGTGACAATTTAAACAATTTTACTCCGCATCATACGTAATTAAAATATCCATCCGGTCCGAAAGGCGTTGTCATTTCCATTTTAAAATTAAATTCCATGACTTTCCAAAGCTCCCCCACCGGATCGAGTGGCCCGAGCTTGCCGTATGCAAATTTCCAGCCGTTTGGCAAATCTTCACGACAACGCCGAGCATATTTGTGCCCAGCGTATAAAGTATTTTACATTAAAGTCCCCCCCCCCAGTCCGGCCATGGAAGCCAACGTCCACCCGCAATGGTGTGCCTGCAGCCATCGGATGCCGCGCGAATCCGGGTCGTCAATTAGCAAACTTTCAGGTAGGCTCATTCGTTTTCGCCACACGCGAGTGTGGTTTCGCGTGTCGCCAGCTGTCCGTGTAGCCGTACCTCCCCATCGGGGCCAGCCACTCATTTGAATTTTATATCACACCACCGCAGCAAGTAAAATAGAAAACTTTTGTCGAAAAAAAGGGGACGGAAAAGCACGAAAAGGGGGCACCCCGGGCAACCAACTCTCCCGGGGAAAATTGCTCGCTGCTGGCCACATTACGACGCGTATATTTTACACTTTCTTTCCCGTTATCTGCCCGGCGCCGGGCAACCCGATGGCCACGATAGCCATCATGCAACCGGGATAATTTGTAAGGAGCTGGGAAAAACTTGTATTAATTTATGCAGCGAAACTCTTCGCTTCCGCTTATCCACTTTTCCAGTCGCGCGGGAAATTACAACGCCCGACCGCCGGCCACTGCTGCCCCAGACTTGTATGATACTCCCGGGGTGGCTTCCCGGCCAACCAATCGGTAGCTTTTTCCATCCTCCGTTAGTCCGTACTTCACTATCACGTTCCATTTCTTTTCGTATTCGCTACGGTGCTCGATAACAGAAGCGCCCGCCGAAGTGGCCAGCACTTGGTAAGTCCATTTTTCAACGGAAGCATTCGCACACAGCTTCCGCACACACACACACACACACACCGTCCCGGACACTGTTTATCTTTTCCACCCACTGGTGCACGAAGCGAATAATCCAAACAACAAAAACAGCCCCCACCATCGACAAAAAAACGAAAAATGCTTTATGCGCTTTCGCAAAGAGCACCCGATTCAGATTCTGCGGTCATGCAAACGAAGTTAGCTAATAACTTTCCGGCGCACTAGTGAGAAAACATGACTCGCCGCAGTGCTACTAGCGAAGGGGTCGGAGGCTCTGGTGAGAAATGTTTGGGATTAAAACTTTTGCTTTTGTTTTCCGGGTTCGTCGTTCGTTGTGTGTGTTTTGTGCCTTCTTTTTACCATTCTCATGGTCAGGAATTAACACTTTTCACCCCCGAACGATGACACGACTCGGCCGTTCGAGGGCCGCTATTGGTGAAGGAAGGTGGCACGGTTTGCACAATGATTCTGGTGCATTCTTGTCCCCCACCGGCCATTGTGATTTGTTTCCGGTCCGATAAAAACTAACAACTGTCTTCATCTGCGCCTTGGGTTCATCTTTTATTCGTTTGCGTGGTTTATGCCTTTTTTCTTAGCTAACGAATAATACTTGCTATATTTGGCCAGCTCCGGGACCTAACAAAAGCAGGTATTTCGACATCATTTTCCACACTTTCTAGAAGAACTATTCTTCATGTCAACTGTTTTATCTACCGGGAAGAAAGTTACTAAACGAGCGTCTCTAAACATCGGGAATACTTAATGGCGCGATAGTGTTGAAAGAAACAAGCTTCTAAAGGAGCGAAGTAACAGAGACAGAGTTTCTATTGCCAATCTTTTTTTCATCTTTAGTCAATGCTTTATCATTTCATTTAGTATATATTGGTACATTCAATATCCGATGTTACATCATATGGGGTGGTGTAAAAGATTTATGAAGTTTTCTAAATGCGTAGTGACAATTTTGTTCGCCTATTTAGTTTTTAATTTTGAACCGTTTTTATTCGGTCTTATGCATTCCCGATTGCGTCGCAGAGTGATGATATAACATTATTTTATTTGTCGATCATTCTTATTCGATTGCACTCGGGATCCGGTACTTTTTTTTTCTCGAGCCGAAAATGGAAAGCACGCGCATGCCATTTGCAACGTATCAAACAGTTTGCCAATAACCAGCGAAGGAACCAATCATTGTGGAGCCGAATCGAAAAAAACGAAATAGGTAGACGTCGTGGAAATGAAAAACGAAATGGAAAGAAAACAGGACAAAGGTGACAAAATGGGGGGGAAAAAGGGAAGGAAACACAAGGAAACGCCAAACGAAAAGTTCCGACATTGCCCCTTACCTTAAGCGCTTCTTCGTGGTTGATGGAGGTGAACGGCGTACCGTTCACCTCGAGTATCGTGTCACCAGGCCTCAGTCCAGCACGTTCAGCGACCGAACCTTCCTCGATTCGGGAAATGTAAACACCAACTCCTGAGGGCGAAGAAAAAGAAATGAGCGGGGGGGTGGAGAAGGAAATGTAGTGAGCGATCGGAACGTCGGTGAATAGTTTGTAAGGAGCCATCATTATTTTCCCTTTGCTGCAAATGGTGGCCTCGGGTTGGGTGGTGGTAGCGATGGTGGAAATGTAATAAAAAAATATTCCATCCATGCTTGGGAAAACCGCTCGCCGTACGCGCCCTCCTATGTTGCTTGACGCTTTTTATAGCGACTCCAGCGACCTTCGCGCGGAAGTGAAGGGAAAAGGGTCAACCAACAAACCGAAACTAATTTTACGACAGCCCAATTTTCCACCAACCTCAGGCCAGCGGAAGGAAGGAAGGTGGACGCCGAAATGCAGTTTGCAATCGAAAACATCGGAATGACTTTCGAGCGTGCCCCGAAGGAACGTACGACGCTCTTGTTGTTGGATTGGTTGAAGACACATTTCGGATCGAAACTTCTGCCACTGGAAAACAGTTACCATGAAGGCATGCCAAAACATGCCAAAAACAGAGGCGAAAATAATTACGAGCGCGCGTGTGTGTGCCAAAGGAAACCCGAGGTAAGCCCTAGAAATGGCTGGCATTCAAATGAAACCGAAATTCGATCATGTGACCCCCACCATGTGTGTGTGTGTGAAGCAAAAACAAACCCGATCCGGGGCTTTTGTCGGGGTCAGTGAAACTCGAGTTTTCGGAGGGGGAAAATCGCTAGCCGGTACGCGGAATTACTTACTCGACCATGCGGGTATCGTCGGTTTTCGCTATCGTTTTTGTGTGAGTGTGTGTGTGTATGTGTTTTTTTCCCTTCTATGTTGGTCGTGTCTCAGGTCATTCCTCAAACGCTATCCTTGAAAAAACCGGCTAACGTTTGGCCAACCCACCGGACCGGACGAATCTCTTGCCCAAGGGCTCGCAGGAAAAAGGAAATTGGTTTAGTAACGTGGTGGCGCCGGCAGCTTTTTCAGAGCCTTTCGTGACCGCGAGCATTTTGTCTGTTCTCTTTTATTGATTCACCGAGCGTGGGGATGGGAAATGTGGGTTGTTCGCGTTTTCGCGCCGGTCCCACTGTCCCGAGAGTTGATTTATACATCGCTATTTTATGTGTCGCAAAGTCAACTGATTTTTAGAAAATGTTCCAACTAAACTCATTTTACGCAAGAACCTGTTGTTCGGGAACCGCTTTTTAAATTTAAATGATGTGAAAAAATATCTATGCTAGTGTCATTTCCATGAATGATAGACTGCATCCACTTCTGTCTCTAACACATCTGAGTTTGTCTCCAACTCGTCAGCTTTTGTCTGTCGTGTTTTACTGATTTTGTCTTCTAATTTCAATTTAGTTCCTATCAACAAGTTTGGCTATTTAGAATGAATTTAAATATGAATGAATTTAAATAATTGTTTGTACTAAAATTGATTTTGTAATGCTGCCTAAAAAAGGACATGAGGCGAAATTATTAACAATTTAAAGTTTGGTACTGAGTAAAATTTGAAAAATATACGTCAGCGAAACATACAAAACAAGTGACGTTAGCAGCTATGAAAAACTAAGTTAATGTCCCCGAATTCATCGCTTCTGTGCAGATTTTGAAAATCGCATGCAAAAATGCACTCAGAAAATACGTAAAAAATCATGGTAATAGGCGTTACATTTAGGGCATAAATGAAATAATTTTAATTGTTTTAACCGTGTCTACAGTCTATGAAAACCATAATAGCTATTTTTATGTGCATGATTTCAACAAGAGACAAAAGCTGATGAGTTAGAGACAAACTCAGATGCGTTAGAGACATAAAATGACGAACCAATTCAAAATATGGTGCCATCGAGACAACACCATCTGCTTTCTAGCTAAAGTATAGTGGCAAAGGCTGTAATTAAGCATATCTAACGTCATCAGAAACAGAGTTAGTAATGTGTTTTCAAAACTTGTCATAAGCAACATTAATTCATTTAAGATGTCATAAACATTTAAACGTCACGGAGAGAAGAATGGTTGACTAGACTGAAGCTAATCAAGCGGAACGAACACAAAAAATCACTTTGCATTCGGTTCGGTTGTGTTTTTCCAATACACGCCCATTGTCAAACCGAAACCTTATCTGCGCTACACCATCCACCGGAGTCGAGTTTGTTATTATTCAATTTTCCTGTTCAAACACCATCCGTCCGTGATATTCATTCGGCATGTTCATCATCATCGGTCGTTTCAGCCCGTTTCGTCTTTCTCGTCGCACCGTTGGGCAGAGCTGTTTTAAATTGTCAATCATTTTCACACTTTCCTGTTTTCCATTCCATAGTGCGGTTCATGGTTTTCTTTTTTGTCGTCAATGCAGACAAATTGGAATTAGATTCACAAACCATGTTTCCTCGAGCGACCGATGCACATCGGCGACCAAATCTGGTGACGAAAAAAAATCAACCATCCGCTGTAAGCTGTAGCAGCAGATTAAAGGAAACAGAAAAAAACGAAAACGTGTACTAAATACACCTCAACCGTGTGCACGTTCGCCACTGCAACAATGCACCGGCTGGATCGGCGAAAGGCTGGCAAATCGTGCAAACATCCAAACCCAAGACAAGTGGCCCTTGTTGGCAGCGGGCCAGCGCGAAAAACCGGCTGGCTGATAGATTTTCCATTTAAGCTCTTCCGGCCACCCATCCGGCAGTTGTGTCGGGATGGGGGAGTGGGGTGTCTGATGGTGGGCAGCTACTTACCGGAATCTTTACCACCCTTGACGCAAATCCCGAACCCGTGGCTGCTGTCGGGCTGTTGATCACGTGACATGTTCACGGTTCGGGTCGTTAGCTGGTGTATGTTCGGTATACTGCGATCTCGGTCGCGATCGCGGTATATCTGTGGTAGAAGGAAAGCGTTTTATTAAACCAGTGCAGATGTTACACAGGATATTAAATAGATGATGTATGACCTTATGTTTATTTTAAATTATGTTTTACAATCAAAGTTATGCTTAACACGTTGACTGCCACACGTTCTCAGCATACTTTTTAGTACAACCTTTCTTAATCAACCTTTCTTAATTAATAAACAAGATTGTTTATAACATTTATTAAAACGACGGTTTTCGAAGGCTAAGCCAAGACTTAGCTTCACAAAGAATTAGTTATTAATATTACTAAAGATTGTATGATGCATTTTCATTTATTTATGAAGTAAAAACTTTTTTGAACTAATGACAGCTGGCTATCAAAAATGATAGCCATGGCAGTCAACATGAACATGAAGACATGTTTAAACCAAGTGATGCTAAATTTTAACTTTCTATCGTTTACTATTTTTGTAACAATGGAAATAAGTATACGTCAAATACAGTATGTCCAATAAAAATAGCAAAACTGATTAGCATGTTGACAGCTTTAGTACCGTTTTTTAGTACTTTTGTTAAAATGTTAAAAAATTGATACAACCAATGGTCTTCGAAAACTAACTAAAAACTTGACATTCCAAAGGTTACATTTTAATAATTATTTTTTCCTACTACTATATATAAGTACATTAGTACATTGGTGCAATGAGATGACGAACAATGCTGCTGTTACCCGAAAAATGAGTGACGTGACAGTAAACGTGTCCATTCAGGGCCATTTTAACATCACGTTTTTAACATCACCTGATTGTCAAAAACACTGGCGAGTAGAGTATCAAAGGCAGGCTAGAACGAAATCCGTTGATGGATTCCGTTCAGACATTCTACGAAAGTCGACTACGTAATAACCTAGACGAGCACCTTCTAACCACCTGATTGTCGTTATACACAAGTGCTGTTGTGTAACACAGGTTCACGTTCTTCCCGTTTCCAATTCGGGGGAAAAATTAATCTAAACTTTTTTCAATATCTGATCGAGTTCGTTAACAACAACGAGTTTTTTGTTTGTCGAAAGTATAAAACCAACAACGGCTACTTACTTGATGGGTGGTGGAAGGCGGACTGCTGGCAGGACTTCGGCGGCCTCGGTCACGTGTACCGTTACTATGATAACTAGTAGGAACTGAAGAAGACGAACTAGTTGTATTAAACATTCTTATGACCTGCTCTGGCGATATAGGCCGCTTCTTACCACCATTATGTCTGGTAGAATTTGGAACTGTGCCTAATTTTGTTAAAGAATGGAGAGTGGAAGTTTTCAAGCATACAGTTTCGGAAACCCCGCTAGGGGAAGGGGAGTACGCTCTCGGGGTGGGAGCCAACATTCTCGGATTAGCAGAAAGAAAGAGATAGAGAGCAGGGCGACCGCGTCTTGGAAGAGGCTTAAGACACGGGTTGGAACGGGAGGTACGGTCGGGCCTTTTGGAAAGGGGGTCTTCGAGAGAGACACACATACAACACACGGGCACGATTAAAAGGAAGAAAAAACATGTTTCTCCGTACGCTATTCGTTCAGGAGTTCAGGTTCGGGAATGTTTGGAAGATAGGCTGGGGCCTATCAAATTAGCGGAAACATCCAACGCTCCCATCGGAGGAACGTAACACAAACAACTGTCGGGAAAAGTTAGTTTCGACAGTTTGGTTCTTGTGCGTGTGCGTGTTTTCCTTTTTTTCATTCTTTATCTACCGTCTAGAAAATCCGAAGCTGGAGATCCAGCTAGATCTTGTGCTCGAGACAAGTCTACGGCAATTAAGGATGTTTACTCACGTCACACACACACACAAGTACACTGAGACACAAATACATGTAGAAACGATGGAAATACAAACCACGATACCGACAGACACACATAGAAACGCATACACGGAAGGAAACGCTATTCAACATCGAAATCTAGCAACGATAGACACGAATAGACGTTGACAGCAGAATCGATCATGTGTACCAGGGAGGAACAAAAAAGCTGTAAAGGAAACATTCGAACATTCTAGTGGAGCAGAACAAATAGAATGGAACGAAAAAGTAAATTTTCCTTCCGATGATTCCGACGCTCTGTCGGGAGAGAAACGGAAATGTAAATGTCTCCCGGTCCTCGGTGACGCACGCAGAAGAAAGATGGTAACGCTAACCAAACATGGGCCGTAGACATTTGCACAAGGATTATCGAATAGACATAAACGCATACTGAAACTCACACACATACAGACTCAAAAATGGTAAGAGAAGGCATTCGAAAACGGACCACTAAACGGAACGGGGGTTGGATAAAAAAGGGAGAAATTCCGTGTACTGTACGAGAGCCATCGACACGCTAAGTGTGTGCATTTTTCTTTTGTAAGAGAAATCTACTAAGAAAACATTCGAACAAACGACGAACGATAACGCTAATGGGGGACACATTCAGCAAACCAGTGGGCGCGAATCGAACGAAATTAAATCGTTCCTAGAGATTCGGAATTGCGATAGAGCAATGGAGATTGCACTTTGGAAGGAACACTCTAGTTCGGAATGCACAACGAAACGGTAAAGGATTTACTTTGGGCTTCAACGAACAGAACAAACAGGCACGAAACCTTGAACGAAAACCGGAAAGTTGGAAAGGCAAGCAGGAAAGTGGGGGAAAACATAGTGGGACAATAGAAAGAACCATAGAAAATCGGCCAAAGGTTGGTGCGGTTGGTTGTTAGTAGCGGGAGTAGTGGTGTTTGTGTATACTTTGCTTCGCTTCAACTTTTGACAATCGTTCAATCGGAAATCCGGTTATCCTGGACGGTCAGGACAGTCTTCCACGCATGGTCGCGACAGTTGGTGGCGACGACACAAGACATAATGGCAAGCAGAAGAACCATGGACCAGTTTTGCATTGCATTTAATTTGTTAATATAGTTGTGGTAACAAGAACTATAAACTATCGGTCACTATGGGCATTCAAATATGGAGAGGGAAACGACAGCGACTCTATGGCGTAGGAACTAGAGCTAGCGCTACAGAGTACGATGTAGGGCGGGGTAGGTAGGGAAGGTAGGTGACGTCAAACCGGACCAACGGAATGGTACATCTACGCTACGCTGCGAGGTGGCTACAAGAACAACGAGCAATGTAGGGTAAAAGATGAGCGGCAGCACAAAAATACTCAATGTTTTTCGCTATCTAATAGTGATCACTCAAGTCTAAGGGGCGAGATGGTAGCTAAAACTTTCAGCATGATTGGAAGACGTTGCACGAGAGAAAGAAAATATTTTAAAAAGAATAGAAAGAGGATAAAGAGACAGAGAGATAGATGGAGAGAGAGAGAGAGAAAGAGTGGAATCATTCCGCTAAAACGTGCCCATTATTATTGAACCATACAAAAAATGTCCGTGAATCAATTTGTGAAATAAATATTTGAACGGGACCTTCTGATGCCATTTGCCATACATATTTGAAACAGATCCATTAAAAGATCACTGAGCGAGTTTATGATGTTACCGAATGCATAACATATGAACCGACGAAAACAAACTTCCTATAAAAAGGGGTTTACGGAATAACACCAGTTCGCAAACAAGCAAACTTCCGACGCAGTTATGCGAAGTTTACAGTGAGCAAAACTGGCAGAAACGATTGATACCGAAATTGTCACAGAATATGTGTGTATGTGATGTGGAAATGTGTGAAAGATGACCGATTTTATTGCCCGAGAGCAGCACCAGGTGTTGACGCCATCTGCGCGCTCGATCTGAGGGAATCGTTTTCCGAAAGGGACACACATCAATCGCCAAGAGCATCTCGATGAAACGACTGATGGGTGGATGAAAATCATAGCAAAAACAATATATCGGTGAACAAACAAACTACACGTGGTAGATATTCGATGGCTCCACGGAGCATGCAGAGCATTGGAAGTGGTGAGAGGGTGGAGTGATGTTAAAAGAATTCATATCCTCGAGTGTCGTTCGGTATGAAACCTATTCTACTGCAGGCGCTAGAAGAGATGGTTAAAGAAGTAGAAAAACGGTAGTACGATAACGTTGACAGGTCAATGTGAAACTTTGCAAGCTGGAAGAACAAGTTTTGTGCGTTGAGAAAAAAAAGGAAGGGATATCGTAAGGAGTCAGAACGGGGTAATAACATAGAGCGAGCGAGTAAAAGGAGCGATAAATAGAAACAGAGATAGAGAGAGAGTGGGAGAAAAATTCAGCTGCATCATAGAACATCGAAGAGGAAAGAGTAATGGAGCCATACGCGAGGCGGCGCGCAACAGCGGATGCAATCTGGGAGGACGCACTAGTAGAGCGAGCATGTAACGAGGATGAGCAGAACGACATTCAAAACGATGGAACCAGGCACGGGAGGAAGCTCGGAAGAGAGCGATAGGACACAG